>NC_089226.1:70758909-71363909 GCF_963924675.1 Phocoena phocoena | reverse complement strand
CCATACCTCCATTTCAGAAAAACCATGTTTTTAGTTTTTAGCTAATAATAATTTTCTGCTTTGTGCATTCCTGTCAGACACTCAGAGGAATGATAATACAATCCAAGACTCCTGAAATACAAAATGTGCATCTAAAGTATGAGACATATTCTACCAGATATGTCATAATCAATGTCATTAGTTGTAGTCACTCTTTGACTAATAATCTCACTTATGTTTTTATGTAAAATAATCCTAGAAACCGGACAAATAAATAATTTGTAATCTGCTGTTTCTTTTTGCCTTTGCTATAGCTTGTGTACAGTGGATATAGCAAAGAAACCCTAAGACAGAGAGAACTTCAGCTAAGTGTACTCAGTGCAGAATCTCTGCGGGAGAATTTTTTCTTGGGTGGAATAACCCTGCCTTTGAAAGATTTCAACTTAAGCAAAGAGACAGTTAAGTGGTATCAGCTGACTGCAGCAACCTATTTGTAAGCTAGTGAATTTCTGAGCTTTGGAAGCAAGAATAGTTATAAACATGTGCAGACACACGTGAACTTTGTATAATATTTTTATACTGGACAGAAATTATAAAGTAAATGTACTTGCTGCATTTCAACACATCTGTTGGACCAACAGTTACTTAACTTTTATGAATTTGTTGACTCCATTGCTGTTTTAAAGTCATTGTATAGAATGCTGTAAATCCTAAACTTAATATATAATAAGTCCTGAAAAAGACTTTGAGTTGGTGAAGGAGTTAATCCTTTCTTGAGTAATAGCTTTAGTGTGGTCTGATAGTATTGTCAGTTCAACCATCTATTTTGCATTGTTTCTTACACAGACATAGCATGTTTGTTTTCCTGTTTTGCACCTTTTACAGCCTTTACCACTGTGTATGTTCACAAACACCAAAGGAGAGGAAAGGGGCAGGGTGTTACCATAAAATGCAGCTGCTATTCACAGGGCTGAAAAGCAAAGCACAAATAATAAATAGTTATGTTAAGAACTACTAAGTAGTTTATAGAAGTAGGGGAAAATAACATTGCTTTTTATTATTCATGTCTTTAAAACCTTTTTCAGAATAAGTGCCAATCACTGAAGTTGTAAATAATGGTGCCTTAACTTCATATGCTTCTCTGGCACTTCATTCTGAGTTTTTTCCTGACTTAATAGTAAGTAGTTTTGACTCCCTTTTTATTAAAGACAAGAAATTAATGTAAATTTACTAATGCTTTTCCCACAGATAGATCATTTTCTGTACTTCAGATGTGTGACTTATTAGTTATTTAAACATCAGCCATTTGTTTTATGTTTTCGTTGCCCAGTAACTGAATGAGATTAATCAACATAGATGTACACTATATTCCATCATTCCATTATAATCCTACATATATTCTCAGGAGGGTGAACTGAAGTTTGGTAATTTTACCTCCATATATCTATACTCCACCCCTCATTAAATGAGAGAAAATATTCCCTCAAGTGTCCATTCCTGTTCGGTAGAAGAACTCCACGAGTAGGGCAGACTCTTCACAAGAGGCCCAGGACAAGAACTCTAGGGTCCAGACTAAATTTTAATGTAGACCTTTATGGCACAGTTTGTCTTGTACACTGTCTTACTTACCTTTGTAAACATTTTACATTCGCATGAATTACTTTCCTTAATATATGAGATTTAGAATCATAAGGGACATGATTGAAATCATTCTATAGTAACCATTAAGAACAGGGTTCACTTTTATTATTCATTCAACTTCACACATAATTTTGTGTTTAGTTTGGATAAATAGGTATATATAAAATTAATTCTCATGGCTAGAATAGGAATTCACTTTTAAGTGGTAAGAGACTGTAGCAATCTAGTTGCTGTGAGATAACTGACAAAATATTCAATGAAAAATACCAAGAAAGGAAGGACAATCTCCGATTCAGTTGCCCAGAACAGAATTTTTATAAACTGTGCAAATGTTTAATGTAAATGGTGATACCTGCAGAGCAGACAAAGAAGAGTTGAGAATGTATCAGTGGGACAGGTTAAAAAAAAAACTTGAAATTTTTGGTGCCTAACACTAATGGTCCACTTGTAGGAAACCCCGTATGATATATGAATGTCTTTTTTTATATTAAAATGTGTTGTCTATTTAATAAGTTAATTAAAAGGCAGATCAAAACACCGCTGTTTATTTGCTTTTTCCACATACAGTTAACATTTCCTTAAAGTGTGTAAGTAGCTTTGCAAATGTGAAGAAGTACTAGATATTTTCACTTGTTTTTAAGACCTAATTCCATTCCATGAATTGTCACTTAGCCACTGTTAAAAAAAAAAAAAGAAAAAAAAGTACTGTCTTGGTAAAAGGTCACTGTTACTTGGACTCAGTGTATACTGCCTGTTTGCAATCTGTTATAGCAGTGTCTTTTATACAAATAGTAGAGTTAGAAAATGTGATGTCACTTTTCAATTACAAGAAATATGGACTTTTTAACCAAAAATGTATATTACACACTCTGTATAGTTAACCAGAGTTCAAAACAAGTGGTAATCTTTCTCTTAATTTAACTCATTATGTGCCTTCTTTGGTCATTAAAAAAACACACGTTAAATATATTTTAAATATAAGTTATTTCTTTGTGAATGCTAATCTTCAGCCCTTACCAAAAACAAACAAAAAATGACAGAGGCGCCTCTTTGCACTACTTACTCTCAGTAAATTTTTAAATGGTTTTTTAAAACACTTTTTAAAGCTTGCATTAAAGTAAATCTGAAACAAAAGTTTAAACAAACTAGCCAAGACACTAATTTTTATGTATAATCACAGTGTTTTATACCTGTCTTTACTGAGTAAAAATAGTTATGCCTAAGTCGTACACCAAAAGAATTTTTTACCCTCGCAGTGCTTTGGGATTTGAAAATAATGGTTTACTCGAAGAACCTATTATTTTCTCTACTGAGGAACCCAATGTAGAACTTGCACTGATGTTTTTATTACTGCCTTTATAAGAATCTGTAGGTATCTAAATGTTAAGGCATGTATGATCTTTGATAAAGTATTCTTTTATCTTTTCAAATTAATGTTGTGTAAAAGTTTCAATATCTTGCCTTAAATTGGTTGACTGTTCTTTCTAGGATTCATGTGGCATTTAAAAAAGAAAACATTAAATTTGATACTTAGACTTCAGATCAAAAAGGAATCAAGCCCCACTACCATAATCCACGGATTTACTTACATGCTGTTTGACTAGCAATACAAATATGAATAAATATGGCAGTTAGTCTCATCTGTAAGAACCAAATACTTTAATTATGTTAAGGTAGTTAATAAAGATGTATAATATTTTTATTAATACCTTGAATATATTCAGTGGATTGAATGTGACTTCATAACTGTACTACAATTGTATTAAAATATTTCTGGAACAAAGGAACTCTGCTATCATTTCTTTTTTTTTTTAAGATTTTTTTTTGATGTGGACCATTTTTAAAGTCTTTATGGAATTTGTTACATTATTGCTTCTGTTTTATGTTTTGGTTTTTTGGCCGCGAGGCATGTGGGATCTTGGCTCCCTGACCAGGGATCAAACCCACACCTCCTGCGTTGGAAGGCAAAGTCTTAACCACTGGACCACCAGGGAAGTCCCCATGCTATGATTTCTTTCCTCATCCACATATTAACATTTTTGGTTCAAAACTCTGGTATGAGCTCACTGTTGCTATTCTTTGCATCCAACCCAGGAGTTTATTAGATTCAGATAATCCTGAATTTCAGAACTGGCCTGTGATCTGCCCCTAAAAATGTCCAAATAGAGTGTCTGACTTCTAAGTGTGGTTCGTGGAAGGTCTGGATTGCCACTTTGTTAGAGCCCCATCACCATTTCATAGAAGTGAAATGCTTCTGTGAGTATGGTCCCTGGCCTTTGGTAATTTACTTAAATATTAAGTATGTCTATAGCATGGCTATTACTATACTATCTTCAGAACAGAGAATGTAGATTCTTAATACCATACCTCCATCCTGGAATGATACCAGTGAGGTTGTGGTTCTCTGATCCTAGAGATAACATGTAAAAGGGCCAGAGACCATGAAAGAGCAATAACTTAATTAGAGCCAGTTTCTTTGGTTGATAAACTCAGTTTGTGTCAGAAACAAAACAATTTTATTTTACCCTTACTGTGTTGAAACACATTATCACGCAAATTTTAGACAAAGTTAGACAACAGTATAATGAACTCCATGAATGAATCCTGTCACACACCTTCAATAATTATTACCTTAGGGCTAATTTTGTTTGATCTATATTAATGATGATGTGCCTAGGTGTAGATATCTTTTTTTTTTTCTATTTAGGATTCTTAAGCCTATGGATCAGTTAACTTTCTTCAGTTCTGAATAATTTATTGTGACTTCTTTTCCAATTCACTACTTCTCTCTTCAACTGTTTAACCCATTCATTGAGTTTTTAATTTGGGTTATTGTATTTTTCACTTCTATTTGGTTTTTATTGGTTTGTTTATTTGAATCATGATCCAGAAAAGACACAAGACTGCCAGGATCAATGTGGAAAGAATAGTTCTTTTTCAACAAATGGGGCTGAGACAATTAGATAACCACATGCAAAAAAGTGAAATAGGACTCTTACAACATATACAAAAATTAATTCAAAATGGATCAAAGACCTAAACATAACTAAAATTATAAAATTCTTAGAAGAAAACATAAGTGTACATCTTTGTAACCTAGAATTAGACAGGGTTTCTTATGTCACAAAAAGCACAAGCAACAAAAGAAAAATAGATTGGTTTTCATCAAAATTACAAACTGCATCAAGGACACTATTAATAAAGTAAAAAGACAACTCACAGAATTGGAGAGAATATTCACATATACCTGATAAGGACCTGGTATCTGGAATACATAAAGCACTCTTAAAATTCAAGAGAAAGCAAACTCAATTTTTAAATGGGCAAAGGACTTTTGAACAGATGTTTTTCCAGAATGGCCGACAATCACATGAAAAGATGCTCAATATCTCAGTCATTAGGGAAATACAAAACTACATTGAGATACCAATTCACACCCACTAGGATAGCTAGAATTTAAAAAGTTACGTGTTTGTGAGGATGTGGAGAAATTGGTGCCCTCATACACTGCTGGTAGGAATGTAAAATGGTGCCAGCTGCTGTGGAAAACACTGGCAGTTCTCAAAAAGTTAAACATAGCTTCCCCAGTGGTGCAGTGGTTAAGAATCCACCTGCCAACGCAGGGGACACGGGTTCGACCCCTGGTCCGGGAAGATCCTACATGCCGCGGAGCAACTAATTCCATGTGCCACAACTACTGAGCCTGTGCTCTACAGCCCGTGAGCTACAACTACTGGAGCCCACGTGCCACAATTACTGAAGCCTGCGCGCGTAGAGCCTGTGCTCAACCACAAGAGAAGTCGCTGCAATGAGAAGCCCGCGCACTGCAAGGAAGAGTAGCCCCCACTCGCTGCAACTAGAGAAAGCCCGCGCGCAGCAACGAAGACCCAACGCAGCCAAAAATAAATACATACATATATACATACATACATACAAATATAGTTACCCCTATGACCCCAGCAATTCATATGGTATGTAATCTCCAAGAGAACTGAAAACAGGTACTCAAATACTTGTGCACAAATGTTCATAGCAGCATTATTCATAGTGGTCAAAAAGTAGAAACAAGCCAAATATCCAACAACTGATGAATGGATAAAACAAAATGTTATATCCCTATGATGAAATATTATTCAGCCATTAAAAGATATGGAGCATTGATACATAACTACAATATGGATGAACCTTGAAAACATGCTAATGGAAGAAACAACATATAAAAAGCCACATACTGTATGATTTAATTTATATGAAAAGTCCAGAATAGGCAAATCCAAGGAGACAAAGCAGATTAGTGGTTGCCAGGGACTGTGGGGGACGGGATACTGAAGAGTGATTGCTTAAAGAACAGAAAGCTTTTTTTAGATTTATTTTTTATTGACGTATAGTTGAATTACAATGTTGTTATTGATGTACAGCAAAGTGACTCAGTTATACATATATATATACATTCTTTTTCATATTCTTTTCCATTATAGTTTATCACAGGATATTGACTATAGTTCCCTGTGCTATACAGTAGGACCTTGTTGTTTATCCATTCTATATATACCAGTTTGCATCTGTTAATCCCAAACTCCCACTCCTATCCTCCCCCTTGGCAGCCACCAGTCTATTCTCTGTGTCCCTGATTCTGTTTCATAGATAGGTTAATTTGTGTCATATTTTAGATTCCACATATAAGTGATATCATATGGTATTTGTCTAGAATAGAAAGCTTTTTTTAAAAAAATTATTTTTTTTTGTGGCTGCGTTGGGTCTTCGTTGCTGCGCGCTGGCTCTTCTCTGGTTGCAGCGAGCGGGGTCTACTCTTCGTTGCGGTGTGCGGGCTTCTCATTGCGGTGGCTTCTCTTGTTGTGGAGCACAGGCTCTAGGTGCGCAGGCTTCAGTAGCTGTAGCACACGGGCTCTAGAGCGCAGACTCAGTAGTTGTGGCGCACGGGCTTAGTTGCTCTGCGGCATGTGGGATCTTCCCGGACCAGGGCTTGAACTCGCGTCCCCTGCATTGGCAGGTGGATTCTTAACCACTGTGCCACCAGGGAAGCCCAGAAAGCTTTTTAGTGAAAATTCCTGGAATTAGTGGTGATGGTTGCACAACACTGTAAATGTGCTAAAAGGCACTGGATTATACACTTTAAAATGGTTACTCTAGTGGATTTTATGGTATGTGAATTTTACCTCAATAAAATGTTTAGAAGCTCATACGATCAATTTTTAGAAACCATTTGATCATGGAACCTCTGCCTTTAATAAATGTGTTAACACTGACTATTTTTTTAGATAGTGAAATTATAATTTCCCCTTTTTTGTCTTTGAAAAATCAGAAGGTTTTAATTAACAAGTTCTCCAAAAAGCATGCCACATTTAAAGGCAATAGAAGGTAAATATCATTTGATTAAAATTTATACACATCATATTTTATCTTTATTATTACTGAATATACAAACATGGCCAGATAAAGAATTGAAAACTAGTGGAGGGCTTAAACATGACTAAAACAAACAAAAAACCCTGAAACAATAGTTATAATTCCTATACCATGAATAAATATTTGAGTTCCTATATCCTTATTAGAAAAATTGTATGGTCTTTTTAACAACTGATTTTTTTTAAACGAGAGTGGTATTCTCAAAACAATCCAATACTAGTATTGGTTATATCACAGATATCCTTCAAATCATTCTACTACAGGACATAAGTGTGATAAGTTAGCGGGCTGAGGGCAAATCATTCTGGCAATGCTTGAGTACTCAAAAACCTCATGTATAAATAAGAAAGTGATTTGATCCAAATCACACACAGATGTATGGTAATCCAGGTCTAGATTGCCAAATCTTACTCTTCCCACTATGCCTCCTGAAATAAAGTTTGTAGTCTACACATCTTCATGAGGAAAAAATTACTTCTTTAGATTCATTCTTTAAAAATATTATTGACTGCCTAGTTAGGCACTGTTCTTGGTGCTGGAGGTGAAAGCAATGAACAATCTAAGAGTTCACATTTATTGGAGGCAGACAACCAAACAAGCAACTAGAAAGGAAAAATGAAAGCACAAAAACAAACATACAGATCAATGGAACAGAACAGAGAGCCCAGAAATAAACCCACACACCTACAGTCAATTAATCTTCGACAAAGGAGGGAAGAATATACAATGGAGAAGAGTCTCTTCAGCAAGTGGTGCTGGGAAAGCTGGACAGCTGCATGTAAATGAATGAAGTTAGAATACACCCTCACACCGTACACAAAAGTAAACTCAAAATGGCTTAAAGACTTAATATCAGACATGACACCATAAAACTCCCCAGAAGAGAACATACGCAAAACATTCTCTGACATAAATCATAGCAATATTTTCTTAGGTCAGTCTCCCAAGGCAATAGAAATAAACAAATGGGACCTCATCAAACATAAGCTTTTGCATAGCAAAGGAAACCATAAACCAAATCAACCAAAGACAACCTATGGGAGAAAATATTTGCAAATGATGCAGCCGACACGGGCTTAATTTCCAAAATATACAAACAGCTCATACAACTCTAACGAAAACAAACAGTCCAATCAAAAAATGGGCAGAAGACCTAAACAGACATTTCTCCAAAGAAGACATACAGATGGCCAATAGGCACATGAAAAGATGCTCAACACCGCTAATTATTAAAGAAATGCATATTAAAACTATTAAGTATCACTTCACATCGGTTAGAATAGCCATCATCAAAAAGTCTACAAATAATACATGCTGGAGAGGGTGTGGAGAAAAGGGATTCCTCCCACACTGTTGATAGGAATGTAAATTGGTGCAGCCACTATGGAAAACAGGATGGAGGTTCCTTAAAAAATTAAAAATAGAGTTACCATATGATCAGCAATCCCACTCCTGGTCATATATCTGGAAAAGACAAAAGCTCTAACTTGGAAAGATACACACATCCTAATGTTCATAGTGGCACTATTTACAGTAGCCAAGACATGGAAGCAACCTAAGTGTCCATCAACAGATGAACAGATAAAGATGTTTTTGTATCTATATATATATATCTATATATGCAATCGAATGTTAGCCATAAAGAATGAAATAATGCCATTTCAGCAACATGGATGGACCCAGAGATTATCATACTAAGTCAGACAGAAAGACAAATATTATATGGTATCACTTTTATGTGGAATCTAAAAAATAGTACAAATGAACTTATTTACAAAACAGAAACACTCACAGACATGAAAACAAACATGGTTACCAATAGCGAAGGCAGAGGGAAGGAGTATGGGATTTTAAAAATAAATAAAGGAAAATGACAGACTATATGTTATGAGGATAATCAGTAGGATACTGTGTTGGGAGGGAAAAGAACTACTTTAAAGGGAATGGTTTTCCTCAGGGAGGGCCTCATTGAGATGACAGAGGCCAGGATCTGACTTCTCTGTAGTCAGTGACCCCTCCCCTGAAAGATTAGGAGTAGAAATAAGAAATGTTACTCTTGGCTAGGCGGCAGCCACTACCATTACTTCCAATGTAGCACTCATCACCTTGGTATTGTACCTGCGAATTTTTTGTATGTATGTATTTTCTGGCTCCGCAGCGCAGCTTGTGAGATCTTAGTTCCACGACCAGTTACCAAACCCAGGCCCTTGGCAGTGAGGGGGCGGTGTCCTAACCACTGGACCACCAGGGAATTCCCCCATGTGAATGTTTTAAGGGCAGGGACAGACTCTGAGGTATCCAGTGCCAAGGCAAGGCCTGGCACTGGTGAGTGGATGAACAATTGTGTAGGGCTGAACTTCTGACGCCCAAATTCGCTGGGCGGCGGGGGCGCAGATAACGGCCTTCTTTAAGGGCGGGGACCAAGTCTACTAATCTCTGCAGCCATATCTGTTCCATTCGCACTCCCAGTCCGGCATCCGAACCTGAACAACCTCGACGCAAGCAGCACTTCTAACGAGCCCACAGCCCAGGCTGGAGGCGGACTCTTTTTCCCCTTCTCTAGTCTAGCACCGCCTCAAACACCGATGCATGCCGGGATGTGTAGTCCACGTTGAAGTGCTTTTCGGGATATGTAGTCACGCGGTCGCCGGGAAACACGCAGCGCAGCTCCGCCTCCTGCCGGCGAGGAAGCGAAGACGTGTGAGGTCACTTCCGGCGTGCAGGGTAGCTTCCTTCGGCGCTCCCACCCGCTCTCTCTTTCTTGCTACCGCACCGCCGCCATCATGGGCCGTATGCATGCTCCCGGGTAAGCTCGGGTTTGTGAACGGGTTGCTAGGGCTGGGCCCGGGAATGGGGGGGAAAGAGGGACTGTGGGCAGCGGGTCGAGGGGGTTAGGTTCTGGGCTGCTGTGGCAGGGATTTTCTCACCCCGAAACTGCTTCTCTCCCCAGGAAGGGCCTGTCCCAGTCGGCTCTACCCTACCGCCGCAGCGTCCCCACTGTAAGTAGCGCGCGGGGACCGGGGAGAGGCCGGGAGGGGGTGCCATTCGTTGCTTGGGGGAAGCGGCGCGGGGATGGTAACCACGTGTGCATAAGGAGCGCGATTTTTTTGTTTTTGTTTTTGTTTTTTTTTGCGGTACGCGGGCCTCTCACTGCTGCGGTCTCTCCCGTTGCGGAGCACAGGCTCCGGAACTGCAGGCTCAGCGGCCATGGCTTACGGGCCCAGCCGCTCCGCGGTATGTGGAATTCTCCCGGACCGGGGCACGAACCCGTGTCCCCTGCACCGGCAGGCGGACTCCCAAGCACTGCGCCACTAGGGAAGCCCAGGAGCGCGGTTTTGAAGGTGGAGGGGACCGCTGTGTTTCGGTTCCATCTCTGGTTTCTCGTCTTAAAGCCGCTTTCTTTACCATAAACAGTGGCTGAAGCTGACGTCTGACGACGTGAAGGAGCAGATCTACAAATTGGCCAAGAAGGGCCTGACTCCCTCGCAAATAGGTGAGTGTTTTTGTTTAATGCAGCCCCTTCCGCTTGCCCTCGTGTAACCTGCTGAAGAAGACTCGGGGCAAACGTCTCACACGTGGCTTGAAAATCTTTTGCTCGTTTTCCTTGCTTTACTGTTGATGATGACCGAGGCCTAGTCTTCATTTGCTGAACTCTCAGGTTCTTACTTGGAAGGCGGTAAAATGAGTAAAATGTGTTCCAAAATTTAATGAGTATTTTCTTTGGCCTAGGCACTCTCCTAGGTGCATGGTTCTAAGCACTTTACATATGCTGACGTTGTTTAATTCTGACAGCCGTACTTTCAAATAAATACTAGTTTTCTTCATCTTAAGTTGAGGCACTGAGGCACATTGCAGCTGTGTAACACGCACCAAATCACACAGGTGTTAATGGAGAAATTGGGATTGGCTACTCAGAGTGCTCTTCACTTTCTCACAGTTAGATGTGGTTTGAACCTCAGCTGTGTGTGACTTTGTGCAAATGGCTTCATTCAGTGAATGTTTGCCTGCTATGTGATTCTGTATCCTGAGAATAAAGTAATCAAAAAAAGGGCAACTTGGTCTTCTGGAGTTTACAGACTAGTGGAGGTATTGCACACAATAGGAGATACATAATAAATAGACTGTCAAGTAGTCAGATGGTGCTGTTTTGAAGAATCTCCTTGATTCCTTTGGTGACCTGTAATGCAATAGCTGACTATGATGATGGTCTTAGAACATTCGCAGTTTCCACCACAAGGGTTTTCCTTAGTGTTGGGTAAACCTTCCTTGGCTGTCTGAGTGAGCTTTGCATGCAGTCTAATGTCGGTGTCTGATGTATAAAAGTAAGCCTTGTTTTACAGATGGGAAGCTTGGAAAGTGACTTGGTCTCAGAGCCTTGACGTCACATGCTTCAATTTGTATGTTTGGTGTGGGAATTTATATTATTCCCTTTTCAGGTGTAATCCTGAGAGACTCACATGGTGTTGCACAAGTACGTTTTGTGACAGGCAATAAAATCTTGAGAATTCTTAAGTCCAAAGGACTTGCTCCTGATCTTCCTGAGGATCTCTATCATTTAATTAAGAAAGCTGTTGCTGTTCGAAAGCATCTCGAGAGAAACAGAAAGGTAAGAGAAGAGGACTACTTGTTCTAATTCATTTCAGTAAAATATAATGCATGTGATTTGAATTATCCAGGGTGGGTTAGGGCACAAACAAATCACACTGTTTGCTTTGAAATAAAAGTTCCAGGGTGGGTTAGGGCACAAACAAATCACACTGTTTGCTTTGAAATAAAAGTTCCACCGGGAGAGATTTGCAGGGGGAGCTTTGGCTCCCTAAATTCCCTTAAGGACTTAATCTAGCCACATGAACCCTAGCCTGTGGTTCTGTTAAGGGACACTGGGTAACTTCTCATTAAAGTACGTGGTGTCTATATATTCTACTGTTAAAATAATGTTTAGTTTTGAGTGGTTTTCCTGAATTCTGTCTATTTTTAGGATAAAGATGCCAAATTCCGTCTGATTCTGATTGAGAGCCGTATTCACCGATTGGCTCGATATTACAAGACCAAACGAGTCCTCCCCCCCAATTGGAAATAGTAAGTATTGACCCCTTTTGTTAACAAGAACAGGAGTTGGTCAGATATTAAATAGTAATAATTATAGTAAAAGGCCTGACAGTAAATGTTTTAGACTGTGGTTCTATGGTCAACTACTCTTTCAACTCTGATTATAGCAAGAAACCAGCCATAGACAATACATAAACAGGTGGACATGGCTGTGTTCCATTGAAACTTTTTACAAAGACAAAGGGCCATAATTCTGTAGACCACTGATTTAGAACACAAGCAAGCCCTTTGAATCGCTTCTAGATTGTGGGTAAAGTTTCAGTTCTTACCTCTGCTCCCAGGTGCTTATGTTGTCTTAATTTTTGCATAGATAGCTCACTATAATGACTAATTTCCAGACATTTGGAGTTTCCACCAGAAAGGTATTTCCTTATGTTGGCCAGTTCTTCTTCGGATGTCTGAGTGATCATCTTCATATTATGCTTGATCATAATGAACTGATTCAGGAACTGAGCTGTTGGTGCATTTATATATTTGGGGTTTATTTTAGCTGTTAGGAAATAGCTCTCGTAGTTTTTGGAGATTCTTGGAATGAATATGGAGGACTTTTATTAATCTAGCTCTTCTCATCCCCCCCCCCCCCTTTTTATTCCTTTTCAGCGAGTCATCCACAGCCTCTGCCCTGGTTGCATAAAATTGTATGTTGTACTCAAGCAATAAAATCATTGTTTAACTAGAAACATGTTTTGTATTTCTTTCCCTAAAAAAATTCAGTGGTTTGTGTGTTTATCTTTTTTGACGTGGACGTGTGTTAGCAGAATTAGAACTGGGTGATTCCACAGGGAGCAATGAGATAGCATCTATCCGTTACATCCCTTCACTGCTCAAACTAGTTGAGCAGTTTATAACTTCATGGTGATTTCTGTGTACAAAGTGGGTAGGTATTGGAAGAGACTAGGAGGTGGTGACTTGCTGTTTTGATGTCATGGCAAAAATGTTTCTAAGTAATTTTGATACATTTGATGTATTTGAGGTAGATCTGTGATGTTATCTACATTGAAATACCAGAAATACACTTGAAAGCATCTGGAGGGGAGGGCATTTTTAGTATGGAGGGACTTAGGAAGCAATTATTTGGTCCTAGTCCTGTGGGTGAGGCTTAAAGATGAGGAAGAAGGGCTTCAGGGAACAGGAAGAACTATGAGATGAGCTTAGCTCCCTGAGCCTTGCAACTTTTGGATGGGTTAGGACAAAATTTACTTAGCTGGGTGTTGTCAGAATATTCATTTAATTAATTCTTAAAACCTAATGAGGTACATGGGTAATCCTGTTTGAAAGAGGCAAGTCTTGAACAGCTGGAGTGAGGTGTTCAAGGCTGTAAAACCAGTAAATGAGAAGCTGCATGTCTGGCTGGTTTACTCCTTCAGAATTCAGAAAATTCAAGCAAGCCATGTGTATGTACCACCTTTTTTCTAAGTGTTTATCACTTGAGTAAATGTTTATTCTTTTTACTTAAGCTTTTCCCAAGCAGTAATCAAAGTTGTGGTCGAAATCACAGTCTCAGGCAAAGTCCCTTGTTTTCAAGAGACCAGTATCGTAAGTAGCATTGATGTCCCTGTGGGATGATGGGCTCTGGGGGCACGGACACCTCCTTCACTTCCCTTGTTCTTCAGGACACTGTGTATGTTTGCCTCCCCAGCTCTGCTGGGTATGCAGCTCTCTGTGCTCTGCTGGGTGTACAAACTGACTCACCCCGACATCCTAATGGGCTCACAAATATGGGAAACAGGTGTGGAAATTTTACCCAATTCTTACATAGTGTTAGATGTAAGTTTCTAATCCCTGTGCTTTTGTGTTCAGATCTTAAAAGTGGGTAACTGTCATAAACCAAGAAATAAATTTACTGTAATAAGGCAAACATCTCCAAGAATGATGAACAAGTAAAACAAGGTAACAGCAAGATCTTTGCAAACCCCAGGTAAACTAGGCAAATGTTGGGTATTGATGATTCTGGACCAAAAGCTAGTCGATAGTACATGGAACATTTGATGTTTCCAAACATCTCTAGGTTTCTTTTAATTAGAAGTATTTACCTATTTATAATTTTGCCATCAAGCCAACAGAATTACTGCAAATACTAAATCGGACTACATATTGGGAGGGTTTTTAATACCTTAAAAATAATATATTAATGTAAAAACCATGTGTAGTCCTTTAGGCGGAGGGTTCAAACTTGGCTTTCAGAAACAGCCCTGCTACTTAAAGGCCGTGTGGTTTGGGGGTCAAATCTCAAGAATCTAAATTACTGTGAGGATCACATGATGTTCTTAATACGTGGCAGTAGTTAAACATTTCAGAGAAAACCTTAAGTCTCTCCAGATCACTGTTTATGTAATTGCCGACACTTTTTGCACATGGGCATCATATGCTGCCTATATGATGATGATATACTGCATGTATCATCCCATAATCTTTACTTGTTACAGGTTGTGGGAACTTAGTATTCCATGGACTGTACTCTAATTTGCCTTGTAGTTATCTTGAGATAAATTCCCAGAAATGGGATCTCTCGGTGTGTATATTTTATATTTTGTAAAATTGCCTTTTTTAAAAATAACATTTTATTTTGGATTACACACGGGCAAGGGGTGTGGGGTGTGAGTGTGTTTTCCACTCATTTTTTTCAGGGCTTGGGACTGCTAAAGTCTTATGCAGGATCTTAGTTCCCCAACCGAGGATTGAACCCGTGCCTCCTGTATTGGGAGCACGGAGTCGTAACCACTGGACTGCCAGGGAAGTCCCCAAACTGCCTTTCAAATGTGTACTGATAAGTACCCAAAAGGTGTATGAGAATGTCATTTCCTTACATCCTTTGAAAATTGTTTATAAATCTTTGTTAAAAGAGACTGATATTCTGCTTTACCTCTTTGATTACTAATGAGTATCTTATGTTTACTTTTTGTGAATTGCCTATTTATGCTCTGTTCCAGTTTCTCTTTTGGGACATTGTTATTAATGCTTTATCATTTGTTACAAATATTTTCCCCAGTTTATTCTGTCTTTTGATCTTGTTTATGGTATTTTTGCTATAGAAGTTTTAAGAACTTTATTGATACTGTCCCTGTTGTTTTTCCCTAATCATCTTTTTCTTTTTTAAATGAATTAGTCTGTTTAAATTTTAAAAAATTTTTTCTGCTTCTCCCTTTTGTTAAATATAGTATGGTCTGTCTTCATCTGTCTTCCAGACTTAGACATCTATTCTTTCTTTCCAAATAAAAGTTCCCATATGCTTTTTCTTTGTAACATCTATTTTGATGGAGTTGGAAGCAGCATATGCATGTAATTTGTCCAGATCTACCCATATGTGTGCTCGTTGTATCTGAAGGTTTCCTTCAACAACTGTTCTTTTCATTTAAAAATCATCTTTTCTTCAAGTGACAGGTGTTCATCTTATTATTTTTTAACTGGAAGTTATGCATATATCTGGTTTTTAAAAGTCATGATTATTTTATGAGGTTTATAACTAAAAACAGTCCCTTCCGTTTTGCAGCCTAAAGTCTAGGGCAACCACTTGCAACTCAGCTGTTTTTTTGACATGTAATATGCCGCCTTCTAAATAACATTTTTTTTAAAAAATTGAGGTGAAATTTACATAAAACTCATCATTTAAAAGTGAACAATTCGGTGGCATCTAGTACATTGTGCAACCACCATCCTTATCTAGTTCCAAAACATTTTCATCACCCCAAGATAAAACACTGTACTCATAAAGCAGTTATGCCTCATTGTCCCCTCCCCCCAGCCCCTGGCAACCACCAATCTGCTTTCTGTTCCTAAGGGTTTACCTATTCTGGATATTTCATATAAATGGAATCACACTATGTATGGTTGGCCTTTAATGTCTGGTTTTCACTTGGCATGATGTTTTGGGAGCTCGTTCACATCGTAGCATTTATCTATGTTACTCATTTTTATGGCTGAATAATATCCCACTGTATGTATATACCATAATTTATGCATTCATCAGTTGATGGATATTTGGATTGCTTCCACCTTTTGGCTGTTTCGAATAGTGCTGTTATGAACGTTTATGTGTTGCTCTAAGCACCATTCTTATACTGTGATTTTTTTTTTTTTTTGTGGCAGTGCTGCATGGTTTGCGGGATCTCAGTTCCCTGACCAGGGATTGAACGAGGCCATGGTAGTGAAAACCCGGAATCCTAACCACTAGGCCACCAGGGAACTCCCTACTATGATTTCTTGATTTTTAGTTTATACCTCTTCATCTGGAATTTTCATATAATGTTTATATATAATATGTATAATTCTATACTTAACATTTCCTATAAATACATATATTTACAGAAATTGTTAGTAATTAACTTGTTCTTCCATCTGCTTAGTGTTTTGTGTTCCTATCTCTAATTCATCCCCAATTGTTGAACCAGTTTAAATCTCAATATGTTCAATCAAGTTTACTTTTGTTCTCGTTTTTTGGTGATATCCCTCCCAGGGCACTCACCCGCTAGCTCCAACTCAGGTAAATTACTCTTCAGACCTATAGTTCTGGGGTCTCCTTTTGCCATCAATATGGGATTCTTTCTGCCACCAGTGTCAGAGTCCCGATTTCCATATCATATATCTTCCTCTTTCTTGGTTTACGCCTTCCTTTTGGTGAAACATCCTCTGGTAGCTCCTGAAGAAAGAGCTCAATCCTTGAACCTCATTTCTTCCCTGTTTATACCAACTCCGAGGTAATTTCATCGAGTTTCTGGCTTTAAATGCTCTCTTTGATGTTAAGTACACTAAAATTCCTATCTCCAGCGCAGACCTTCTCTGAACTGCAGTCTTGGATATGCAACCACCAATTCAACATCCCCACTTGGATCTCTAATACGTATGTGGACTTTATTTATTCCCAAACTGAACTCGACTTTTGCAGCCCAAACCTGCTCTCTCCGAAGACATTTACGTCTTAATAAATGGCAACTTGATTTCATCCTTGGACCAAAAACCTGAATCAGCCTTGCCTTTTTTTCTCTTACACCCATATATCCACTTGGTCACCACATCCTCTTGGCTTGATCTTAACAATGTATCCCCACATTAGATCACTTACCACCTCTACTACAAACACCCTAGTCTGAGTCACCTTCTCTTACCCTTACTATTGTAAAAGCCTCCTCCTAACTATTCTTTACCACCTGTTACTCCCCACCAAAGTTTACTGCATCCATCTAGAGTGGTCTTTTAAAATCTAAGTCACACGGTGTCCCACATGCTTAAAAACCTCCAGTGGTTTCCATCTCCTTAAGAATAAAATCCTTATCTTGCCTTACAAAGGAGTATTAGGATCCTGGCAGGAAAACAGGTGGATGTCACACTCAAATTGAGGAATTGGGAGAGTGTGTACTAAAGGAACTCTTTACAGAGGTGCCAGTGGGGTTTAGGGAAGCCACAAGGCATGCAATCTGGTTTCCTGGAGCTGGCAACCCTGGAGAGGCATTAGGGACACCCACCCCCAACCTGAAGTGCACAGGGGTACTCCAAGCTGCTGAAGGTCATCTGGGTAAAGACGACTCCTGCCCTCTGATTTCTTGCAGGTGCCTCCCATTGGCCAAATCTCATAGGAAGCCAGAGGTCAAGGGAGCTTGTTGACATGGGCCATAAACATCAGCTTCCCAGGCAGCAGAACAGGGTGGCAAGTGGGTGTGGGGGGACAAAAGGGAAGTATCCAACTCAAAGGGCCCCTGTGGTGTGGCCTCTGCGTTCGTCTCCTGCCACCCTTCCCAGTCACACCAGCCTGGTTTCACAAACACTCCTCCCTGGGCCATTGCCCTTGTTCATTCCTCTGCCTGGAAAGTTCTTCCCCCAGACATCTGCATGGCTTGCTCCTTCATTGAGGTCTCTGTTCAACTGTAGCCTCAAGCAGAGGCCCTGTCTGAAAGAGCTCCCTCCCACCCAGCTCTCCATCCCCCTAGCCCTGCTGTTCTTCAGAGTACTGATTACTACCTGACATGCTATGTTGATATTTTCAGATTATAAGAAAGCCCCATAGAGCAAGGACCTGTTTGTTCACTGCTATATCCCTAGAATTTAGAATAGTGTCTGGCACATAGTAGGTTCTCAAATATTGGTTAAATGAATGCACACCAGAGATGAAAAAACTTGAGATCTTGGAAAAAGTCTTTACAACTCTCATTGTTGAGTGATAGAATTTGACTGGGAGTAGACTCTAGATTGGAAATAATTTTTCCTAAAGAGTTTTAGCACTGCTTACTGTTTTAAACTAAAAACGAACAAAAACTGTTGTTGAGAAGTCAGATGTCATTCTGTATCCCACTCCTTTGTTTATAACCTTTTTTTTTCTTTTGGGTTTTTTTTTCTTTTCTTGACCTGATGCTTTTAGGATTGTCTCTGTTGCTTAGTGTTCTGAGATTTGCAATAATGCCTTGGTTTTATCTTTTTTCATTTGTTCTGCAAGGTACTCAGTGAGCTATTTCAGTTTCAAAATTGTCTTGCAGTTCTGGGAAATTTTCTGGAATTACTCGTTTAATATTTCTTCCACACTATTTTCTGTGTTCTTTTTCTGGAACTCATTATTTGCACATTAGATTTCTGGACTGATCCTCTATTTTTTTTCATCTTTTACCAACTATTGTCCATTGCTTTTCCTTCTGAGAGGTTTCCACTTTATCTTCCAGTCTTACTAAGTTTTTCCATTTCTACCTTTATGTTTTTAATTTCCCAGAGCCAGTGGTATATTGGTAAATGTTATATGTATGCTGGATGGCGTGTGTATATGTGTATATATATATATATATATATAATATTTACATATATGTAGGTGAATGTTTAAATCTCTGGGGGGGGTTGGGCACTGATTTGTAGTGTTTACCTATTCTGTGATGTAAAAAATCCCATGATGGCCAATTTCAAGCTACCAGTGGGATGGAGCTGGGAAGAGATACTTGGCAGTAGACCAACTACATAGTATTTTGCCTATACAGAAACAGTAAACATAAATGACTTCAAGACTATAGATGATAAAATGATGTAAAATAATTAGGAAGTGATGAGCTTTATTTCTTAAATTGTTTTAAAAATAATTTATTTACCTTTGAGTTTATATAATTTAATTTTGAGTAATGCCCTGTGCTTAACTAGCTTTCAGAATTCCTCAGAAAGTAACAGTTGGGTATTGTTAGCCCTTATGAGCCAGATCCAGCTCATCACTACTCAGAGCTCATCTTTGTTCCCTGAACTTGCTTTTCATAGAAACCTCTTGTTTCACAGATAAACTTTTTCTGCCTCTACATTGTATATTTTCTTTGAGATCCTTTTTTGTTTGTTTGTCTTTTATGTTAAAGGCTTTCCTCAAATGTCCAGTAATCCTTGTAAGGATCTGAATTGGGATGCTCGCTATACAGTATAGTATATAGACAATATGGAATTGTATCCAGATGCAATTGTATCCAGATGCAATTACTCTTTCTACCACTAGGGGGCGTGGTGTGTGTGTGTGTGTGTGTGTGTGTGTGTGTGTGTGTGTGTGTGTGTGTGTGTGTGTGTGTGTGTGTGTGTGTGTGTGTGTGTGTGTGTGTGTGTGTTTTGAAGCTAACAGTACCCTATACCAGCAGCTTCTTATAATTTAAAAGTGCTCTCACATTTGTTATTTCTTTGATTTTCACAACTTTCCAAAAAGTTGATTCTAGATTTTTTTGGAAGGAGGTTTGGCATAAATTCATTTATGTGAGAAAATTACCCCCATTTTAAAGATGGGGAAATTGAGGCTCAGAAAAGGTAACTCAAACTAAGGCCATTCAGATGCCTGGTGTTCCTGTCACTATAACTGATGCCTCTTATCCATTTTCTCAGGTTTTGTTCTTTTTTTTTTTTTTTTTTAAGAGAAGTGCAAATAATAAAGACCCGTGTTCTAGACAAACCAATTAAAAAATTGAGTAATATTTTAGCTAATGCCTAATATATGACAATATATCCATTAGAGAAATCAAAATTTTAAATCTTCAGAAGTCTCAGTATAAGCAGTTTTTACTATTATTTCTCTCTTATTTTCTTTTTTTTTTGGCCGTGCCACAAGGCTTGCGGGATCTTAATTCCCTGACCGGGGAGTGAACCCACAACCTCTGCAGTGAAAGCACAGAGTCGTAGTCACTGACCGCCAGGGAATTCTCTCCCTCTCGTTTTCTTACCTATGAATAGAAATTAGAGTTCTCTTAAGCTAAGGATAAGAGTTGTCTTTCAGGTCTAAGCTAGTGCTGTTCCCGGCTCCCAGTCTCACCTGCAGGCAGTCAAACTGCTTCATACACTGTTACCTGTTGCTGTGACATGTAGCAGCAGCTTGGGAATGATAAATCTCCAAATCAAGATAGTGATTCCTCCAGGGGGAAGGAGGTGGGCAAGATTGGGCAGGGCTACACGGAGAGTTTCAACTGTGTCTGTCAGGTTTTATTTCACAAGCTAGGTGATAGGTACAAGGGGTTTTGTTATATTCTGTCTTTTTGTATGCCCAACATAATTCATTTTAAAAGTCTCTACAGGGTCTAGAGTTACAAACGCAATTCATTCACTCCACAAATATTTATTGAGCACTTTTGTGACAAGCATTCTAGACAGCAGTGAACAGCAATTTAGGGTCTAGATTCATCACTAATTCATTCAACATGCATGTGCTATGCCAGATGTTAATAAGATGACTCACACCTGATCCTGCACCTTAAAAAAGAGTTTTAGACTAGTGTGAGGTAGGGCACATTAGTCATTAATCTCACAAGGTTGAAGTTAACTTCAGAAGAGAGGTGCAGATAAAGTGGTAAGGAAAAATCACAGAGAATTTGGGAGGGCTTCACAGAGGAGATGGCAGATGAGCTGCATTTTGAAGGGCATTCTGGGAAAGGGGAGGGATGCACTCCAGGAAAAGGACCTCCTCTGCAGAGGGAACAGCATGCGCAGAGTATGAGGTAGGAGCGTGTGCAGTGTGAGGGTCCAGTGAGTATTCTAGTTTGGCTGATGAACTCAGTGGTAGGGACTGAAAAGCCTAGGAAAGAAGTTAGATCAACTCTCAGAGGGCCCAGGTCCAGGCCAAGCTGCTAGACTATTCTGTAGGAGACATAGAGCTATTTGCTGTAAGGCCAGGAGGGCAGGAGAGTGGCAGTTGCTCATAGAGCTTGGGTGGTCACAGACAGGACCTGGAGAGACAGGAGCAGGTGGGAGATCACAACAGTAGAGTCCACAGGACCTACTGTTTCCTTTGGGTTGGGATCATTACAGGTGGCAGTTCAGTTTCTGCTTGAACTTCTCCAGGGATGGGAAGCTCATCACTCAAAAGGAGTATGGTTTTTACTGCTGGGTAGCAGTTTCCCATGTGTCTTGCTGGGTCTCACATGGAGCTCTACTTCACAGGGCCGTGGTGAGGGGGGAGGAGATGGAAGAGGAGGAAGAACTTGGAAAAGCACAAAGCATGCTATCTCTGTGAGGGCACTGTCTCTGCTTCTGGCAGTCAGTGTGCGTGAGGATGAGCCAGGCTGGGGGATCCAAGGGGGGAAGGGCTGCTTTGAGGCTGTGCTCTTCTCCACTCAGGCACTGACCAACAGGCTGGAGGTTGGAGGTACTGGGTTGCCTTTGTGGTGCCTCTGTGGGGGTGCCATGGTACTGGGCCTGGAATGTAACGGGGACTTGGGACAGAGACAATCTAGTGCTGGAGGTATGGGATGGTCCTGTGTCACTGGGGGTCCTGCCCTGCCACCATCCACTCTTCTAGTCCAGGGAAAGGGCTTTTGACTGATCTGGGAGTCTCTCAGCATGGGCCATCAGCACTGGCCCTCACACCTCACCAGCATGGCTTTTGGCTCAAAGATTGGGGCCCGACTGGTCTTCATGGAAGACTGATTTGGTACCCTACCCTCTGAGGGTCATTAGACAGACCCCCCCCAACCCCCACTTGCCCTAAATCTCTCCAACTAACTTACTGCAGTGTCTGAAATCTCATCATTGGACACATAACATTTCCTAGAGGGTCTGGCACATTACTTGAGAACCTACTCGAACAGTTATCTATTAACAAATTCACAAAGATTCGAAGGGCCTGATTGCCTTTTGTAACTGTAAAGCCCTACACTAAAGTGCTATTATTCATGCAAGTCACCCCGAGCTCTAACCACCTCTAACTCAGGATCAGGAACTTATGGATCACAAACAGTTTTGCCGCAGTAATCTCACTGGACCTTTACAGCAACCCTGTACCACAGAAATTATTAAACTTCTCTTTGCCTCAGCTTCCTCTTGTAAACTGGAAGTAAAATCCCTTGCCCAAGGTCACATGACCAATATGAGGCCACAGAGACTGGACACTAGATTTTAGAAACAAAGGCTTATTTCTTCCTATTTTTTCAAAGCAGCTTGGGGTGTGACACACTCTACGTTGTGGAAGGATTACTGTCTGACCAGGATAGGTCTCTGACGTTTGAAAGCAAGATAAAGATTGGGTAGGGCTGGAAAGGAAAGTCAAGTAGTCATTTGGGGGGTGTGGGATGCCACCCAGAATGCATGGCAGTGGGGTCACCGAGGAAGCTGAACTGGGATTTGGGGGTGTGGTCAGTTAGCCATTCGGGTGTTAAGACTTAGGTCCCCTCCTACCACTGGGCAAAGAGCCTGGGACAGGGCGTCTGTGAATAGCACAGCCAGAATGGAACCCAGGCTGTTGGTGCCTGAGCCCTGTTTTCTCCATCCCTGCACTGGCCCCCAGAGGTGCTGTGTGAACTTTGGCAAGTCTCACTGCCTGGCTGATCCTTACTAGAAAAGAAGGAGATTGGACCAGATAGACTGGAAGCCACCTCCCCCCCACCCCCCCGCCCCCCACCCCGCCCGGGCAATGCCATGCTAAGTTCTGGAAGCAGGTGAAACTATTCAAGTCTCCAGCACCTCCAGAAGAGAGGCCCTGGGGCAGGGAGGATGTGTTTCCAGTCCTGACTAAATCACTTCTTCTTACATCATAACATTCCTTTCTGGCGTGCCTGAAGGATGGAAAATCGGCTGTAAGTCATTTCCTGGGCTCTGCCCAACCTGCCCATTTATTTCTTCATTCAGCAACATTCTCTAGGTGCTTATTACAACGGCCCTGGCCCCTCTCCTCTCCTCTCTCATCCATCCACCCATCCAATCAACAAATGTTTATTGAACTGTGTGTCAGCTGCTCTTTTAGGCTTTGAGATACAATAGTGAGCAAAACGACACGGTCCCTGCTCTCATGGAGCCTACAGGGTTTTGGAGAGGAGAGATGCTAATTAAACGATCACCATACAAATGCAGATGCCAATGGTAACCAGTTCTACAGAGGAGATGGGTCTGGTGCTACAAGAGCCAATGGGTGGTCTGGTGGTCTGGTGGGGGAAATCTCACCAAGGTGGGTAGAGAAGGCTTCCCTGAGGATGTGACTCTTGAGCTGTTGTCTGACGTAAGGGGGAGTGAAGTGGGGAAATGCAGTGGGCATTCCAGGCACAGGAAATGGCCCATACAAAGGCCTTATGGCAGAGGGAGCCCAGTGAGTGGGGGAGGGAGGCAGGGGCCAGACCCACAGAACTTTGTAGTCCTTTGAAAGGGACGGTCTTTTCTTTAGAGCAATAGGGTTTTAATTAAGGCGAGTGACATGATCAGCTTTACATTTTTAAAATATTCTGGCTGCCCACTGGGTGAAGAATGGATGAGGGTGGGTGGAAGATGAACTGGACCTAGTGAATTTGGGAGACCAGAGAGGCCAGAGTCCAAAGGAGAAATGACTGCAGCTCGGACTAAGGTGTCAGGGTAGAGGTGGAGAAGAGTGGAGAAGTTAGAGAAAAATCTAGACCATAAACCTGTTAAGACTTGGCATTGGGTTGGATGTGGGGAGTGAAAGAGGTATGAAAGAAGACTGCCAGTCTCTGGCACGGGCAGAAGCAGGGGTGGCAGTCATTCATGAAGACGGAACACTGGGTGGAGCAGGGCAGGTGTGGGCTGTACATTATGAGTTCAGTTTTGGAGATGTTGAGTTTG
The DNA here is from genome assembly GCF_963924675.1 of Phocoena phocoena. NCBI lineage: Eukaryota > Metazoa > Chordata > Mammalia > Artiodactyla > Phocoenidae > Phocoena > Phocoena phocoena. Next base: position 71,339,765 of record NC_089226.1, on the reverse strand, counting down.
AACTGTCTATAAGATATCCAATTAGGTCAAATAATAGTAACACTGAGCACTTACACGTGTGAGACATTACACTAAGGGCATTATCAGTATTATCTCATTTAATTCTGATAGTCACTCTATGAGTAGAGAGCATCAGCACCTCCATTTTCCGAAAGACACCAAGGCAAAGAAAGGGAAAGCAGACAGGCAGTTGGACATACTGGTCTGAAGCTCAGAAAAAAGCTCTAGGCAGGAGATGTAGCATCTTCAGGGAGGAGTAGAACCTGAAGCCATGGTCAAGTGAAATTGTCTGAGGAGAGATGAGTCCACCTTCTCTCCCATCTTACCTCCACCCCATTTCTAGCTGGGCTCCGCTCAGGCCCACTGTCCTGTGCTGGGCAGTAAGTGGGGTGCCTGGATCCACCCTGGGTGTGGGAGATTGTCTATATCAAACTCTTTTTGTTCTCCACTCAAGAGGTGGGGTCTAATCATCCTCCCTATCAATCTGCCAGGCCTGTGACTTGCTTATCAATATTAGAATTCAAAAAAAGTGACTTTAGGACTTTTGAAGCTAGGGCAGAAAAGGCCTTGTTACCTGGATCACTCATGCCCGGGGTAGGAAGCCTCCAAGCTGTGAGAGAGCAGAGGCCACACGCAGAGGCCATGCATGGGTGCTGTGGAAACCAGCCCTGGGTCCTAGAAATTTAGAGTGACTGTGAGCCCCAGGGAGCCCCACCAGAGGGCAGCAGGAAGCTGGCCCTAGGCTCTAGTGAGTCCCTCTGCTGAGAATGTCACTGGGGGTCCAGAGGCTCCATGGAGAAGAATTTAGGTCAGATTCTGAAGGAAGAGAGTGGGAAAGCTACTTTAGGCTTGTGTGGAGGGATGGCCTGTATAGAGCTAGGTAGGCAGGAGTTAAGAAGTCAAAATTGCCAGAGGTGGGCTTCCCTGGTGGCGCAGTGGTTGAGAGTCCGCCTGCCGATGCAGGGGACACGGGTTCATGCCCCGGTCCGGGAAGATCCCACATGCCGCGGAGCAGCTGGGCCCGTGAGCCATGGCCGCTGAGCCTGCGCGTCTGTAGCCTGTGTTCCGCAACGGGAGAGGCCACAACAGTGAGAGGCCCACGTACCGCAAAAAAAAAAAAAAAAAAAAGATTGTCAGAGGTGAGGATGGGGAGTAGACACTCCTTTCAGGCAGGGAGGGACTGTGTCTGTTTATGCAACCACCTATACTCTTAGACCCATGTCTGGCATATAATATGCATTAAATTAATATATATTGATCAAATGCACAAATGGAGATACTGTGGGAAGGGACAAGGGAGGGAAGTGAAGGAACGGCAAATGTTTTGAGTGGAAGACAAAAAAAGGAATTTTTACTTATTGAGCACCTACTATATGTTGGGCAATACCCTAATAATAAGCTCTTTAAATTCATGATCTCCTTTTTCAAGTTAGTTTTTTGGGGTTTTTAAAAATTATTTTATTTATTTATTTTTGGCTGCGTTGGGTCTTCGTTGCTGTGCGCGAGCTTTCTCTAGTTGCGGTGAGCGGGGGCCACTCCTTGTTGCGGTGCGTGGGCTTATCGCGGTGGCTTCTCTTGTTGCGGAGCACGGTCTCCAGGTGCGTGGGCTTCAGTAGGTGTGGCGCACGGGCTCTGTAGTTGTTGCTCGCGGGCTCTAGAGCACAGGCTCAGTAGTTTGTGGCGCACGGGCTTAGTCACTCTGCGGCACGTGGGATCTTCCCGGACCAGGGCTTGAACCCATGTCCGCTGCATTGGCAGGCGGTTTCTCAACCACTGCGCCACCAGGGAAGCCCATTGTTTTTTTATTTTTTTATTTTTAGCTGTGATGGGTCTTCTATACTGCACGCAGGCTTTCTCTAGTTGCAGCAAGCAGGGGCGGCTACTCTTTGTTGGCGGTGTACAGGCTTCTCATTGTGGTGGCTTCTCTTGTTGCAGAGCCTGGGCTCTAGGAGCGTGGGCTTCAGTAGTTGTGGCATGTGGGCTCAGTAGTTGTGGCTTGCGGGCTCTAGAGCGCAGGCTCAGTAGTTGTGGCACACGGGCTTAGTTGCTCTGCAGCATGTGGGATCTTCCCAGACCAGGGATCGAACCCATGTCCCCTGCATTGGCAGGTGGTTTCTCAACCACTGTGCCACCAGGGAAGTTCCTCAAGTTAGTTTTTTGACTGAAAAAGAACACATGCTTAAGGTTAAAAAATATGAAACAAAACAAGTATTTTAAAGTAAGTCTCACTCTCATATCAGACCCATAAGCCTTCTTCTCAGAGGCTAACAATATTTTCTGCATATCTTTGTAGAAATATTACATGCATGTCCCTTGAGGGTCATCTGCTCCCTCCTGCATCTTTCTGAACCTCCAGGCTCAGATTAGAAGATCATTTCTCAAAATGTGGTCTGGGACCACCTTCAACAGAATCACCTGGTGGGGACATCGCTTATTAAAATGCAGAATTTCGGGCTTCACATAGACCCCCTAGAATCAGGGTAAGGAAAAATCCCTTATTTTCCACCCCAGGCAATTTTGATACCCACTAACATTTGAGAAGCACTGACCTGACTCACCCAATCACTTCATGGAGAGAGGGCCCAGATAGCTCTGGGTACAAATCTAGGCTCCAGTATTTCCTCACTGTGGGACCTTGGCCCTGGGTGAAGCACTTTACTTCTTGTCTTAGTGGGCTTGGGCTGCCTTAACAAAGTGCCACAAGCTTGGGTGGCTTAAACAACAGAAATTTATTTCCTAAAGTCTGGAGGCTGTAAGTCCCAGATCCAAGTGCAAACAGGGTTAGTTTTTGGTGAGGCCTCTCTTTCTTACTTGCAGACGGCTGTCTTCTTGATGAGTCTTCATGTCTCTCTGTGGGTGTAAAGAGAATGAGCTCTGGTCTCCCTCTTCTCATAAGGACACCAGTCCTAACGGATTAGGGCCCCACCCTTATGACCTCATTTAACCTTAATTACTTCTTTAAAGGCCCTATCTCCAAATACAGTCACATTGGGGATTAGGGCTCCTATATATGAATTTTGGGGCACAGAGACACAATTCAGTCCATAATACTTTTTATGCTTGTCCCCACCCCCAATTTAGAGTCTTCCTACCCAAGGCGTGTCTCTCCTATTTATTCAAGTCATGTTTTATAAATCTCAGTAATATTTAGGAGTTTTCTTCATAATAAACTTTCATATTTCTCACTAGCTTATTACTAAATATTTTAATATTTAATTTTTTTTAACTCTTACACCGCCAACTTTTTATCTGGAAAATTTTCCAACCTATAGAAAAGCTGCAAAATATACAATGAATACCCATATACCTAGATTCACCAGTTGTTAAACTTTTGCCACATTTGCTTTATCTTTCTCTATAAATCTATATAATTTTTTCCTGCACCAGGATCTTCAGGCTTCTGCAGTGCTCTCCCAGCAGCTTCAGAGCAGCTCTGGTTTTCTGGTATTTAAAGACCCTCTTCTCCAAAATACTGAGAATTCTTGAGGGGAGGGACCATGATGTATGTTCTATAGAAGCTCAAGGACTTTGCAGTGTCTACTGCCGATAGACAGTTATTACATTCAATAATAAGAGAAGTGGGATGCCCAGGTTGACACAGCTTAGTGAGGGGCAGCACCTGGAGGCAAATGCAGATCTGTTAGACCCCAAAGTTCATGCTCCTACGTACTGTCTCCTTGATAGTAAAGCAGACTTTTTACTGGAGAATAATGCATTATTGGTTTCTTGGAAGCTGAAAATTCTTGCACACATGTTTCGTTGAGTTAATCATATTTTGACTCATCTTTGAACATGAACTATTTTGCATTTAAGTTGATGGCTTAGTGTCATGTACTTCAGCAGGACTGTCTGGTATAAACTAAAGTCCTTCCCCAGGGCCAATCAAGGGGAAGATCCTCTGGACAAATCTCCTTTTGTCACAGGTGGTGGTGATTTGTCCTGATAATTAGGTTGGAAAGGGCCTTGGACAGATATAGAGAGGTGTGTTGGAGCCTAGGCTATGTTACATTACTAGCCACACAACCTAAGGAGACCCACTTGCCCTCTGTGGGCCTCTGTGTCCTCCTTTAGAAATGGGGATAAAAACTCTTGCTCTGCCCACCTCCTAGAGATGCTATGATCAGAAAGGGGGAGAAAGCACACAAACCTTCTGTGTCTTAAATTCCATCCAACACAAATACTTGTAATTGTACTCAGCCAAGGATCATGTAGAACTTAAAAAAAATTCATTACTTTGTTTTTATAAACTGAAACATTTGCCGTGACTAGGCAATGATCGTCCGGGAAAAATTCACATCTTGTCTTGATCAGTCACAGGAGGTATCGATCCAGAATGGAACTGGCACCACATATTTGCACTCACATTCAAATGTTACTTCTTAGCCTGCAGAGTGCCTTTTCTTAATTATATAAATTGAAAAATGTGAAAAAGAATTCTCTAGGGCCTGATAGCTTGGGGTCAGTAGTGGTGCTTATTTATCTTGGGTGTATATTAGAATCACCTGGGGAGATTTAAGGTCATACCAATGCCACCAACACCAATTGTATTACTTGGGATAGGGCACAGGCATTTTGTTAAAGCTCCCAAGTAATTCTAATGGGTAGTAAGGTCTGTAGGTACATGAAAGCATGACACGGAAAAGCTAAAATGGGGGAGTGGCCAAGATGGCAGCGTAGGAAGACCCTGAGCTCACCTCCTTCCTCGTGCACAGCAAGATTACAGCTGTTTACAGAGCAACTATTGATGAGAAAGGCCCGAAGTCTAGCAGAAAAGATCTTCTACAACCAAAGATATAAAGAAGGAACCATAACAAGATGGGTAGGAGGGGTGGCGACACAGTACAGTCAAGACCCCCAGGTGGGTGACCCCCAAACAGGAGGATAATTACAATTGCACATGTTCTCCTTAAGGAGTGAGGGGTCTGAGCCCCTCATGAGGATCCCCAGACTGGGGGTCTTGCACCAGGAAGACAAGACACCAGAACATTTGGCTTTGAAAGCCAGCAGGGCTTGCTTTCAGAAGAGCCAGAGGGCTGTAGGAAAGAGACTCCACTCTTTTTTTTTTTTTAACATCTTTATTGGAGTATAATTGCTTTACAATGGTGTGTTAGTTTCTGTTTTATAACAAAGTGAATCAGCTATACATATACATACATCCCCATATCTCCTTCCTCTTGCATCTCCCTCCCACCCTCCCTATCCCACCCCTCTAGGTGGTCACAAAGCACCGAGCTGAACTCCCTGTGCTATGCGGCTGCTTCCCACTAGCTATCTGTTTTACATTTGGTAGTGTATATATGTCCATGCCACTCTCTCACTTCGTCCCAGCTTACTATTCCTCCTGTGTCCTCAAGTCCATTCTCTACATCTGTGTCTTTATTCCTGTCCTGCCTCTAGGTTATTCAGAACTCTTTTTTTTTTTTAGATTCCATATTATATGTGTTAGCATACGGTATTTATTTTTCTCTTTCTGACTTACTTCACTCTGTATGACAGACTCTAGGTCCATCCACCTCACTACAAATAACTCAATTTCGTTTCTTTTTATGGCAGAGTAATATTCCATTGTATATATGTGCCACATCTTCTTTATCCATTCATCTGTTCATGGACACTTAGGGTGCTTCCATGTCCTGGCTTTTGTAAATAGAGCTGCAATGAACATTGTGGTACATGACTCTTTTTGAATTATGGTTTTCTCAGGGTATATGCCCAGTAGTGGATTTCTGGGTCGTATGGTAGTTCTATTTTTAGTTTTTTAAGGAACCTCCATACTGTTCTCCATGGTGGCTGTACCAATTTACATTTCCACCAACGGTGCAGGGGTGCTGCCTTTTCTCCACACCTTCTCCAGCATTTATTGTTTCTAGATATTTTGATGATGGCCATTCTGACCAGTGTGAGGTGATGCCTCATTGTGGGTTTGATTTGCATTTCTCTAATGATTAATGATGTTGAGCATTCTTTCATGTGTTTGTTGGCAATCTGTATATCTTCTTTGGAGAAATGTCTATTTAGGTCTTCTGTCCATGTTTGGATTGGGTTGTTTGTTTTTTTGATATTGAGTTGCATGAGCTGCTTGTAAATTTTGGAGATTAATCCATTGTCAGTTGCTTCATCTGCAAATATTTTCTCCCATTCTGAGGGTTGTCTTTTGGTCTTGTTTATGGTTTCCTTTGCTGTGCAAAAGCTTTGAAGTTTCATTAGGTCCCATTTTTTAATTTTTGTTTTTATTTCCATTACTCTAGGAGGTGGGTCAATAAAAGGATCTTGCTGTGATTTATGTCATGGAGTGTTCTGCCTATGTTTTCCTCTAAGAGTTTTAGAGTGTCTGGTCTTACATTTAGGCCTTTAATCCATTTTGAGTTTATTTTTGTATATGGTGTTAGGGAGTGTTCTAATTTCATTCTTTTACATGTAGCTGTCCAGTTTTCCCAGCACCACTTATTGAAGAGGCTGTCTTTGGAAAGAGACTCCACTATTAAAGGGTGCACACAAAATCACACAAAGTTTGACAGACAAGCAAAAGCTAAGAATGTAGCACCATGAAACCAGCTCTATAAGAAATGTTAAAGGGACCTCTCTAAGCAGAAAAGAAAAGGCCACAACTAAAAATATGAAATGTATGAAAGGAAAAATCTCATTGGTAAAGGCAAATATACAGTAAAGATAGTAATCAACCATGTATAAAGCTAGAGGAAGGTTAAAAGACAAAAGTAGTAGACTAATCTATGTCTGCAATAAGTGGTTAAGGGATCCACAAAACAAAAAGATGTAAAATGTGATGTCAGAAACGGTAAACATGGAGGGGGGATGGAGTAAAAATGCAGAGTTGTAAAAATGCATTAAAACTTAAGAGATCAGCAACTTAAAATAATCATGTATATATAAAGATTGCTATATATAAACCTCATGGTAACCACAAACCAAAAACCAGATATATGCACAAACACAAGAGAAAGGAATCCAAACATAACACTAAAGATAGTCATCAAATCACAAGGGAAGGGAGCAAAAGAAGAAAAAAGGAACAAAAAAGAACTACAAAAACAACCCCCAAATTAACAAAATGGCAATAAGTACATACCACTCCTGGGTATTTATCCAATGAAAACACTAATTAGAAAAGATATATGCACCCCTATGTTCATTGTAGCATTATTTATAATAGCCGAGAAGCAACCTACGTTCCCATCAATAGATGAATGGGTAAAGAAGATGTGATATATATATATATATATATATATATGATACATACATATATATATACACACACAGAATGGAAAGCTACTCAGTCATAAAAAGGAATGAAATCTTGCCATTATTGTCAAAATGGATGGACCTATAGGGTATTAAGTTAAATGAAATAAGTCAGACAGGGAAAGACAAATCCTATATGATTTCATTTATAAGTGGAATCTAAAAAACAAATGAACAAATATAACAAAACAGAAACAGTTACAAATACAGAGCACAAACAGGTGGCTGCCAGAAGGAAGGGGAGCAAGGGAGGAGAGAAGTGAGGGAGATTAATAGGTAGAAATTTCCAGTTGCAAAATAAATGGGTCACAAGTATGAAATGTACATTGTGGGGAATATAGTCCATAACTATGTAATATCTTTTTATGGTGACAGACAGTAACTAGACTTATTGTGATGATCATTTTGAAATGTATAGAAATACTGAATCACTATATTGTATAACAGGAACTAACATAGTGTTGTAGGTCAATTATACTTTAGAAACAGCCTCATAGAAAAGAGATCAGATTTGTGTTTACCAGAGGCACAAAGGGGAACTGGATGAAGGTGATCAAAAGGTACAGACTTCCAGTGGTTAGCACTCCATGCTTTCACTGCCAAGGGCCCAGGTTGGCTCGCTCGTCTGGGAACTAGGATCCTGTAAGCCACGTGGCACGGACAGAAAAAAAAAAAGGTACAAACTTCCAGTTATAAGATAAATAAGTACTAGGGATGTACTGTACAACATGATAAAGATAATAAACACTGCTGTATGTTACATATGAAAGTTGGGAGTAAAACCTAAGAGTTCTCATCACAAAGGGAAATACTTTTTTTCTATTTCTTTTATTTTGTGTCTTTGTGAGATGACGGATGTTCACTAAACTTACTGTGGTAATCATTTCATGATGTATGTAAGTCAAATCATTATGCTGTACAGCTTAAACTTATACAGTGCTGTATGTCAAGTATATCTCAATAAAGCTGGAAGAAAAAAAAAGGAAAATGCTCGAACAGCACTAGCTGTCCAATTGAAATATGTGAGCCGCAAAGGTGAGCCAATATATGTAGTTTTGAATTTGGTAGTAACCACTATTTTAATAATATATTTTACATAACTTAATGTATCCAAAATATTATATCAACATGTAATCATTATAAAGTTATGAATGAGGTATTTTACATTTTTTACACTAAGTCTTCAAAATCTGCTCTATATTTTATACTTAGAGTACATATCAATACAGACAATGTAGGCTAGCCATAATTCCCATGGCCAGTGGCTGTTTGGGGTGATGCAGAGCTAGGTAATATAAACATTTTTGCTAGTAATTCATTGGATTATGTTACTAGTAATTGCAAGAATTTCTAAATCTTACCAAAATGATTAGAATGCATGCATTGCTTTTATTATTGTTTTTACATTTACAGGTTTAAATTTGAAACCAAGTTGTTATAACATTGACTTTCAGTAAAGCTTTGTGGTTTTCATCATATAGGTTTTACACATATGTTTTGTATATTTTTTCATTAGGGTTATTCCTAAATTGTTTATATTTTTGCTGCTACTATTATGGGGGAAAGAGTTCAACTGATTATTAAACTATTCATTTTGTGATATTATCTTGGTCCTGAGTTTCCTTATTAATTCTAAGAGTTTAGGGTTGTTCTCCATATTTTAAGGCATTATGCCATATTTTTATTGTCTGCAAATGAAGATAATTTTATTTCCTTCCCAATACTTAAGTCTTTTATTTCTGTTTCAGGTCTGATTGTATTGGCAAGAACTTCTAAAACAACCTTAAATAATAGCATCACTATAGATATGCTTGTTCTTTTTTTAAAAAATGTTTATTTTAATGAGAATATTTTTAAATGTTTCATTGTTAAAGAATGTGTATGTCTGAGAGATATACTCTCAAAAGAAACATCTGGTTATTTTTAATTTTCTAATACATTTCTTAAACTTTTGAGATAATTATAGATTGCAAACAGAAGTTTGCAAAGACAGTAAAGAGGTCCCTATTTACCCTCCACCCATTTCACCAATGGTTACATCTTACATAACTACAGGACAATATCATATCAAAATTAGAAAATTAGCATTGGTACAGGGACTTCCCTGGCGGTCTGGTGGTTGACTCCTCTCTTCCACTGCAGGGGGTGTGGGTTGGAGAACTAAGATCCCGCATGCCCACATGGCACGGCCAAAAGAGAAAAAAGAAAATTAGCATTGGTATAATGTATGTGTACATCATTCTATAGTTTACAGAATACAGACTATATCATTCTGTAGTCATTTTACTGATTTGTGTAACCACCATTGCAATCAAGATACAGAACTATTTCATCACTACAAAGATCTCCTTCATGCCACTCTTTTATCCATCTTTCCCCTTCCCATCACCATCCCTCACCCCTTGCCACCACTGATGAGTTCTTCATCTCTGTAATTTTTAAAATTTGAGAATGTTACGGAATCATATAATGTGACCTTTTCAGATTGGCTTTTTTCACTCAGCATAATTCCTTGAGATCCACTCAAGTTGTTGTATATATCAACAGTCTGTTCCTTTTTATTACCAAGTGTATTCCATGGTATAGATGTACCACAGTTTTTAAAACCATTCAGCTACTATAGGACATTTTGTTTCCAGTTTGGGGCTATTACAAAAAGCTGCTATGAACAATCACGTATAAGTTTTTATGGGAACATGTTTCATTTCTCTGGAATGTCCAGGAGTGGGAATGCTGGGACATATGGTAAGTGAATGTTAAGTTTTTTTAAGAAACTGCCCAACTATTTTCCAGAATGGCTGTACCATTTCACATTCCCACTAGCAATGTGTGAGAGAGACAATTTCTCTGCACACTCACCAGCATTTGATATTGTCACTATTTTTCATTTTAGATTCTAACATAATTTTTAAAATGAGTGATGGTTTTCTCAAATACATCTTTTGGCATTTATTGAGATAATTTCATGGTATCTCTTATTGGATCTCTTGAGGAACTGTATTATTTTATCCATAAATATACATATATATTTTCCTCTCAACATTGCATTTTATTTTTGGGGGGAGAGGATAGGAGGAGTAAGGGGAAGAAAGCAGGGTCCCACTGGAGTCTCCAAAGTGTATGAAACTAGTAGTATAAGTATGGGATGAGACGGCCAGGCAGATTAGATAGAAGGCCTCCAAGATTCTTTTTTCTACTGATTTCTGTAATCTAATGAAAATATGACATATGTAATTGCCTAGCACATGGTATTCAATAAATGTCAGTTGCCTTTTCTAGCAGGGTTCTCTACAGGCTAGGCTGTACCTAGACACCATCATCTTTCTCCTTTCAGGTAATGAAGGTCACCTAGAAAACTAGGCAATTAAAAGCACAACACAGTTTGAGTAATGCAGTTGGCTGGCTGGCTCAGTGTGTGGTCTGTCTCCCCATCCTCCCCACTCTACTGGGCCAGGGAGGGGCTAAGAGTACAGTTTCCCCAGTGGCTGTGCAGGGGACTCGCCAGCTTGTCCTAGCAGATTCATGTGGAGGGCTGTGGGCTGCAATGCTCTAATGCACAGTCATCTCTTTTTGATATTGATAATTGTACAGAAAAAAAGCAGACATGCATGCTGATTTCGCCAGCTGTCTTCAGGATCTCAATAGCCTTGCTGTGCTTGCTTACTTGGAAATCCCCATTGTTCACATCTAGGACTTGGTCCCCTTTCTGAAGTCCTGCTCAGTGTACATCAGAGTCAGAAATCACCTTGGAGATGAAGATGCCTTGCTGGCAGGCCCTTCCTACTGAGATTTGAAATCCCAACTGAGCTCTAGGGGCTTTTCTTTTTGTTTTTTAAATATTTATTTATTTTGGCTGTGCCGGGTCTAGTTGCGGCACATGGTATCTTCATTGCGGCATGCAGGATCTTTCATTGAGGTGCGCAGGTTTCTATAGTTGTGGCGCGTGGGCTTAGTTGCCCCAAGGAGCTTTTTTCCTATGTTCTAGTTTTATGTTTTCAGGTCTTATGTTTAAGTCTTTAATCCATTTGAGTTAATTTTTGTGAGTGGTGTAAGATAGGGGTCCAATTTCATTTTTCTGGTGTGACCATCCAGTTTTCCCATTTATTGAAGAGACCATCCTTTCCCCATTTAGTATTCTTGGCTCCCTTGTCAAATATCAGTTGATAGCTTATGTGAGGGTTTATTTCTGGGCTCTCTATTCTGTTCCACTGGTTTACATATCTATTTTTATGCCAGTACCATGCTGTTTTGATTACTGTAGCTTTGTAGTATAGTTTGAAATCAGAAAGTGTGATGCCTCTAGCTTTGTTCTTCTTTCTCAGGATGACTTTGGCTAGTCAGGGTCTTTTTTGGTACCATATGAATTTTATTTTATCGTATTATTTTTTTTTTTGGCTGCGTCGGGTCTTAGTTGCAGCATGCAGGATCTTTTGTTGCGGCACGCCCAGTCTCCCCAGTCTCTTCATTGCAGCACTTGGGCTTCTCTCTAGTTGTGGCATGTGGGTTTTCTCTATCTAGTTGTGGCGTGCAGGCTCCAGGGTGCACGGGCTCCAGAGAGCATGGGCTCTATAGTTTGAGGCATGCGGGCTCTCTCATTGAGGTGTGCGAGCTCAGTAGTTGTGGTGTGTGGGCTTAGTTGCCCCGCAGCATGTGGGATCTTAATTCCCCAATCAGGGATCGAGTCTGTGTCCCTTGCATTGGAAGGCAGATTCTTTACTGCTGGACCACCAGGGAAGTCCCCATATGCATTTAATTTTTTTTATTTTTAACTTTTTTTTTGAATATTTTCTTTTTTAAATTTATCTTTTATAGAAGTACAGTTGAATTACAATGTGTTAATTACTGCTGTATAGCAAAGTGACTCAGTTATACACATATATATATATATATTCTTTTTAATATTCTTTTCCATTATGGTTTATCACAGGATATTGAATATAGTTCCCTGTGCTATACAGCAGGACCTTGTTTATCCATTCTATATATATCAGTTTGCATCTGCTAATCCCAAACTCCCATTCCTATCCTCTCCCCCTTCCCCTTGGCAACCACCAGTCTGTTCTCTATGTCCCTGATTCTGTTTCTGTTTCATAGATTGGTTCATTTGTGTCTTATTTTAGATTCTACATATAAGTGATATCATATGGTATTTGTCTTTCTCTTTCTTACTTACTTTGCTTAGTATGATAATCTCTAGGTCCATCCATGTTGCTGCATATGGCATTATTTCATTCTTTTTAATGGCTGAGTAACATTCCATTATATATAAACACCACATCTTCTATATCCATTCATCTGTCAATGGACATTTAGGTTGTTTCGAAGTCTTGGCTATTGTAAATAGTGTTGCTGTGAACATAGGGGTGCATGTATCTTTTCAAATTATAGTTTTATCAGGGTATATGCCCAGGAGTGGGATTGCTGAATCATATGTTAACTCTATTTTTAGTTCTTTGAGGAATGTACATACTGTTTTCCATAGTGGCTGTACCAATTTACATTCCAACAGTGTAAGAGGGTTCCCTTTTCTCCACACCCTCTCCAGCATTTATTATTTGTAGCTTATAAGTTTCCTTAAAACAGGGCTATTTTTAAATTATTTTAATTTTTTTTTTTTTTTTGCGGTACGCGGGCCTCTCACTGTTGTGGCCTCTCCTGTTGCGGAGCACAGGCTCCAGACGCACAGGCTCAGCGGCCATGGCTCATGGGCCCAGCCGCTCCGCGGCATGTGGGATCCTTCCAGAGCAGGGCACAAACCCGTGTCCCCTGCATTGGCAGGCAGACTCTCAACCACTGCGCCACCAGGGAAGCCCAGGGCTATTTTTAAAAATAAATTTATTTACTTATTTTTGGCTGCGTTGGGTCTTCATTGCTGCATGCGGGCTTTCTCTAGTTGTGGTGAGCAGGGGCTACTCTTCGTTGCAGTGTGTGGGCTTCTCATTGAGGTGGCTTATCTTGTTCCAGAGCACGGGCTCTAGGTGTGCAGGCTTCAGTAGTTGTGGCACGTGGGCTCAGTAGTTGTGGTGCATGGGCTTGGTTGCTCCTCAGCACGTGGGATCTTTCCGGACCAGGGCTTGAACCCGTGTCCCCTGCATTTGCAGGCAGATTCTGGACCACTGCGCCACCAGGGAAGTCCCAAAACAGAGCTATCTTGAATTATTTACTGGGTAAATTGCATATCTCCATGTCTTTGGGATTGGTAACTGGAAGATTATTGTGATCCTTTGGTGGTGTCATGTTTCACTGATTTTTCATGTTCCTTGAAGTTTTGTGTTGCTGTCTTTGCATTTGAAAGAGCAGCTCCCTCCTCTAGTTTTTACTAACTGCCCTTTTCAATGCATCCAAACTTGTATTTTTTTGCTTCAGTGGTGTGCTGGAACTTTACACCAAACCTGGACTTCCACAAAGACCCTCTTGTCTGCGGGTGATTTTCCAAGACAGTGTTTGCCACGGCCCCTAGACTGTGTCTGAGAGGGGCTGCAGTTGGTTTGTGGGCCCCTCAGGATCCACAGCTGGGACCAAGGTTTGTACGTCTATTGCCTGAAACATGTGTGGGTGAGACTCCTCCTGGGTCCCTTGGCATATGGTGCTGGATCCCACAGCTCTCATAAACGCACTCTTGTCCATGGATGGATGCCATATTGTTGTTGTTGAAGGCAGGACACAAATTAAGGGTATCTTATTTAGCCATGATGCACCTATATATTAATAGCAGCATACCACATACACAGTTCTGCGTTTTACATTTCACTTAATGTCTCAGAGAGTATTCCATACCAGTACATAGAGATCTATCTCATTCTTTTTAACAGCTGCATAGCAACCCATTGTAGGAGTATGACATAATTTAACCCATTTTAAAAAATTGAGGTGTAATTGACATATAACATTATATTAGTTCCAAGCGTACAACATAATGATTCAATATTTGTATATATTGCAAAACATCACCACAGTAAATCTAGTTAACATCTGTTACTATACAAATCCATTTTGGGGGGATAGACACTTAGGTTGTTTCTGGTCTTTTGTAACTATTGACAATGTTGCAGTGAATACTCTTGTATACATGTCTTTGTGCCCCTGTGTGAGCATTAATGTAGGATAAATTTCTAGTAGAAGAATTGCTAGGTCAAAAGGTATATGCATTTAAATTATAATAGCTGTTGACAAATTGCCTTCAATGAGACAACTATTTTATAGTCCCACCAACAATGAACAAGAATGTCTTTCTCTACAAAGTGATTTTTGCCAGTCTGATACTAAAAAATCTTACCTTAATTTTAATCTGCGTTCCTCCTATTATGAGGGGGTTGATTATTCTTTCATTTGTTTAAAAGTATCACTTTTCTGGGCTTCCCTGGTGGTGCATTCGTTAAGAATCTGCCTGCCAATGCAGGGGACACGGGTGCCATCCCTGGTCCAGGAAGATCCCACATGCCACGGGGCAACTAAGCTCGTGTGCCACAACTACTGAACCTACATGCTGCAACTACTGAAACCCATGCACCTAGAGCCCATGCTCCACAACAAGAGGAGCCACCACAGTAAGAAGCCCACTTGCCACAACTAGAGAAAGCCCGCCTGCAGCAACGAAGACCCAGTGCAGCCAAAAATAAACAAATTTATACAAAAAAAGTATTACTTTTCTATGAACTGTGTGTTCATGTCCTTTGCCCACTTAATGCATTCTTTTAAATTAATGTTTAACAACAAAGACACTACTCTCCCCTTGTAATTTGCTCAAGAATCTCCTCAAAGGGAGGAGGCCTTCTTGGACAGGTGTTCAAGGTCCTCCACAATCACAGCTCCCTCTTTTTAACTCATATGGGCCTCCTTCCCGAACACCACTGTCTGTTCCTAAGGAAGGGCACCTTTATGGTCTCCTCAACACCCCATACCCCTTCCACAATCCCATGTTTGCTCTCTCATCCCTCTCCTCTGGGATGTGTTCTTCCCAGTCAAATCTGACCAGTCCTTCAGGGTCCAGCCAAATTCCACGTGTCTGGGGCATATTCCTTCCTTCCTTCCTTTCCTTTCTTTCCTCTATAGTTGATTTACAATGTTGTGTTAGTTTTTGCTGTACAGGAAGGTGAATCATTTATACATATATCCACTCTTTTTTAGATACTTTTCCCAATATAGGTCATTACAGAGTATTGAGTAAAGTGCTATACAGTAGGTTCTTATTAGTGGGGCGCCTTTCTGAATCTAGCCTACAGTCTCACTTTCATGTGAGCTGCATCCCACCAACTACCTCCTATGTCCCTCAAAGGCTGGACCTGACATCTCCCAGAGCCCAGCTTCCTCTCTGTCCATGCTCAGTGTGCAGGGATGTCAGGGTGGAGTGTTCTTCATGCACTCAAGCCACATTTATTGACTATATATATGAGTCAGGCACTGTTCCAGGCACTGGGGATATGGCAGTGAGTGAGACAGAACAAGGCCCCTCCTCTCATCCAGCTGACATTTTACTGGTGTGCTTGTGTATGTGTGATAATGTACAACAAAAAAGGCAATAAACAAACACAAATAATGTCAACTAAGTGCACAGAAGTAAAGGAATAGTGAGTGGAGGAGGGGAAAGGTCTCCTTTAGACAGTGAGGTCAGGGGAGGGATCCCCCAGGAGCGGGATCCCCAGGAGCGGGATCCCCCAGAAGCTGAGATGAGATCAAGGACTGAGATGGCTCCAGTCATGCAAAGAAGCTTCCAGAGCCCCCATTACAGACCCCCACCCCCACCCCCGCCTGGAGGGTCTGTTCTTCTAAAGATGTATGAGCTGCAGCACAGCTCTCAGCACCTGTCACTTGACAAGAATTGAAGGCAGGGACCTGTTATTCCTTCCAACTTAAGGGCTATGTGTTGGTGTGTCGGGGGAGGACCTGCACCCTCCTGCTTCATGAGCCAGCTGCAAACTTGGGAAAATGAAATCATGGCTGACCTGGGATTAACAGAGCACCTATACGTGCCCGGGTCCAGTTAAGTACTTTACACCACTGTTATTTCATTTAATCTACAGAACAATCCCATGTAGTATCTATTACTAACTTTATTTTACAGAGGAAGAAACCGAGGCTCGGAGGGAATATGGAAGTAACCTGTTGAGGTTTACATGCTTCAGAAAGAAGTACAGTTCCTGGAGAGAGTTGTGTCGTGGGTGTCCGGTGGGGTTTACCGGCGCCTTCGGGAAGCACCCTGTCTCAGGAGTTGGCCCGCCGCGCCCTGAAGGCGGCCCCCGCCCTGCTCGAGTCTCGTGGCCTCAGGGGCCAAGGGGCGCGCGGCGGGCTGGGGGCGGGGAAGGCGCGGGGACAAAGGCCGCGGCTACAGCGCTGGGGCTGGGGGGTGCAGCGGCGAACTCCCGCGGCGGTGCCGGGACTCAGCCTGGGCCCTGGCCGCCGCACGCCCGCGCCCCGAGGGGCCAGCGCCGCAGTGGAGCGCCCGGGGGCGCAATCCGGGCCCGCGCGGGCCGAGCGCGCCTGCACGCCGCCCGCACCGCCCCCTCCCCCGCCTCCGCCCCCTCCCTCCCTCCCCGCGGCGGCCACGGCTACTCAGTGCGCGGCGAACATGGCGGCGGCGGTCGGGCGGGACACTTTACCTGAGCACTGGTCCTACGGCGTGTGCCGGGACGGCCGCGTCTTCTTCATCAAGTGCGGCGCGGGAAAGCGGGGACGCGGGCTGGGGCGCGAGCCGGGCGGGGGTGCGGGACCGGGCGAGCGCCCCGAGAGCGGCGGCGGCGCTAACAGGTGCATCTCTCTCTCCGCAGCGACCAGCTCCGCTGCACAACCTGGCTACACCCGCGCACCGGGGAACCAGTCAACTCTGGCCACATGATCCGCTCAGGTGGGCGCAGGGCCGGTGGGGTGGGGCGCTCGGGGGAGGGGGTCGTGCGCCTGGGTGGCCCAAGTTTGACCGGACTTTTCTCGCGTTTCCACAGACCTGCCCCGCGGCTGGGAGGAGGGCTTCACGGAGGAGGGCGCCAGTTACTTCATCGAGTGAGTGACGGGCGCGCCGCGCCTTCACCTGTGCCTCGGGGTCCGACCCGTTTCCCGCCGCGCCGCCGCCCCCCCCTCCTCCCGCGCGGGTCCGGCGAGTTGGCGCGCACTGCGCCGCGGCCGCACTCATGTGGGCTATTTTGTGCCTGAGTTGTGTGGCGGGCTCCAGGCGGAGGCGAGGCGGGGGCCGCATCTCCGCAGGGGGACCCGGGCGGGGGTCTGGTATCCGGCCCCATGCGGGCGCCGGGGCTTCAAACTGCGCCCGGGACGCGGCGATTGGGCGGGATTGGGGCGCTGGTGTGAGCGGTCGGACACACCTCCGCGCTGGGGTCTCGGGCTAAGCGGAGTCTGGCGGGTGCCGGGGCCGGGATGGCCCGGGGTGGGGAGAGCAGAAGTAGGGGTTCTGACTCGGGTCCAGCAACTGGGGTTGGGGAGGAGGAGGGGGTGGGGAAAGAGACGAATGGCATCTCGTCTGGGGGACTTCCTCTTCGGCCACGTTGTCCGGGATGGTGGTGGAAAATCGGCACCGCAGCCCCACTTCTCCAAAGCGCGGGCCTGCGGGGGAGCGATGGGGCTGGGGAGGGGAACCGGTCAGCCAATAGCATTCCTCGAACACTAGGTGTCTTCAGCTGGCGCTTTACCGGGACTATCACTCCTGCCTCTGCTCGTCAATCACACTCCTGCCTCTTTTAGTCAGTGGCTTTTCCTCAGAAGCTCGGGAGCCTTGCCCCAGTCGTCAGGTACCCTAGACCTAGGTCTGTAGAAATGAAATCGAGGGGCAGTGAGTTAAGGCGCCGTCCTGACGCTAACACTAGTATAGTCTTTAATTTCCCTCTCTGGGCGTGTACCTGAGTTGCAGCGTTTCTCTGCAACCCTCTGCCTGCTCGCAGGTGAGCTCCATGAGGTCAGAAACTGCTTTTGATCCTTTGCCCCAGTGCCTGGCACAGAGTAGGCACTCGGTAAATGTTTGTTCACTGAATGAATAAACTAGGCAAAGGATAGAGGTTGGTGTATTTTGGGGGACTGAGTTAGAATTCCTTTCTTCACCAACTAAAACACTGCTAGTCAGTAGTGGAGCAGCATATTCGAAGCTCCGATGGTCCCAGAACATCCCAGAGCCTCCCTCCCGGTTTGGGCTCTGACAGATGGTTGAAATCCTGATGGATGAGATTTATAGAAATGAGCACTAGCCCTGTGACTGTGGTTCTGCTCTCCTACCTCACATTTGTATTTGAGAGAGAAGTTGGGGAGCTGGCTGGGACCTCAAACCTCTTGGTCAGTGGGCCTCTCTGGCTCATAACTGCATCCGTTGATGTTATTAGATTTCTCCTGTGTACCTCACATTGTTGTAAGCATTGAGACTGCAGAAGTGAAGAGGCAGACACTGGTCGGCTGCTCAGGGAGCTTGCAATTGAGTGGGGGGCGGGGGAGGGGAGGAAGCAGAAAAATAAGGGAAAAAACAAACAGGAATAATGTCGGATAGTGGTAACTACTATGCAGAAAATTAAAATAAGATGATGTGATAAGTAACTGGGTGGTTTGGTTGGATTGGGAGGTTAGTGTTGGTGTTTCTGAATAGGTGACATTTAAGGTAAAATTTGAATGACGAGAAAGAGCCATCCTTGTGTAGATGAGGTGGCAGAGCATTTCCAGAAGAGAGAAACTGCCAGTGGAAGGGCTTTAAGGCACGAAAGAGCTTGGAGTTCAAGGAGCAGAAAGGCGGGTGTGTCTGGAATGTGGTGAACAAGGGAGAAGGTGGCAGGAGAAGAGGTTACAGACAAGAGAGAGCTGAATGGTACAGAGCTTTGTGAGCCAGGGTAAGGAGTGACACAAATGATTTACTTTTTATTTTTTTTTTGGCGGCTTGCAGGATCTTAGTTCCCCGACCAGGGATCGAACCTGGGTCCCGGCAGTGAAAGCTCTGAGTCCTAACCACTAGACCGGCAGGGAATTACCTGATTTACATTTTCAGAATGGTCTCTCTGCCTGTTCTAGAGTGGGCTGTAGGTGGGCAACTGTAGGGATAGTAGTAGGAGGCTGTTGCTGTAGTCCAGGCAAGCATCATTGATGGCCTGCCTGAGGATGGTAGGTAGCATCGGAGCTGGAGAAAAGTGGTCAGATTCAGGCTTGGTGACTGGGTTGCACTCTGCGAGAGAAGGAAAAGGGTCAGAGATGACTCCCAGGGGCTTGAGCACCTGAGTGGATGGTGCTTATATTGAGATGGGAAGGCCGGGAGGAGCAGGTTTGGAGTGGGGGAGAGCGTGAGATCTTGTTGTGCTATGTTACATTGAGATGTGAATATATCAATTAGTCAGATGTGTGAATCTGAGCCCAGGAAAGAGAGAGGACTGGAGATATACATTTGGGTATTATAGGTGTTATTCAAGGCCACAGGATTAGATGAAATCACCTAAGAAAAGAGTGTAGACAGAAAAGATGACCTAAGCCTTGGGACAGAGCAGCATTTGGAGATTGGCAAAAGAGAAGGGCTGAGAAGGTAGGAGAAAATCCAGGAGAATGAGGGCTCCCAGAAGCCTGAAGGACAAATCCTGAGTGGAACAGGTGGAAGAGAGCACATGGGGTAAGGAAATGGAGTCAGTAAGTATAGGTGAATATTTCAGGTGGTTTTGTTACAGAGTGAAGTTGAGGAACTAGCTGAGAACTAGAGAGGATGTACATTTGGAGGGGGGTGTCTTTTTTTAGAGGGAGATTGTAGAGCGTGTTTTGTTTGGATGGGAATTATCCAGAAGAGATGGAGAAATAGATGATGCAGGAAAGAGATGGGACAATTACTGGAGTAGTGTTTCAGAGAAGGTAGGAGGGAAGGCATCCAGGGCTTAAGTCTCACTGGTCTCAGATGGGAACAGGGCATTTCATCCATTTGTGGAAAGGAAGGGGCTGAGTACCAGAGCTGATGTAAGGAGGCTGATAAGGTTGGTGAGGGGAGAGGTGGGTGTTCCTGTCTGATAGTTTCGGTCATTTTCATGAGGTACTAGGCAAAGTCTTGGGCTGGGGGACTTGAGGGATGTGTAGGACTCTATAGGCCATAGTCACAGCCTCCCAACCTTCCTGTCTTTTGCTGACTCTTCTATAGTAACTGTGTGTCAAGTCCCTGGTGATCATCTTCCAGCAAGCTCTGGCTCCCTACACCCCCAGGGCCTTGGCTGTGTCCTCTCAGGCCTAGGGGAAAGCAGTATGTGACACAGTGTCCCCATGCTCAAAGGTGAACCATGTGGGGAAGCTGAGACCCTGTGGCCGCTGATTATATTTCCTACCTCCCGTGACAATTTCTTGAGAGACTTAAGGGTTTGGGAGTAATTGTTCTCCTTTTTCCTACATAAAAAATGTTTTGCTTCACTGTGCTTTCTTAGATTTGCTACGAGCATTTCTGAGTGTTCAATTTTTTTTTTTTTTTGGTCCTCCTCTAATAGGGCTCAGTTAGAGGGACAAAGCATTGGCACAGCTGCTTTTATTTTCCCCAGTGGATCCTCGGACCAGAGAGCTGTGTGAGGTTTTCAGGATGCATCAGTTGCTCCTGATATTTAGCAGGTGTTTGAATACTTTCCAGAGAAAAATTTCTTGAAGCAGAAAACCTTGAGCTAAGGCAGGTGGATTTTAGTTTTGATTTCTGCACTTTTGGTTCATTTTTGGATTAACTTGGGACAAAACATGGTTCCCCCAATTCTAGACTAGGTGATGCTGATATCTCCTAAGAAGACTTCCTGTACTTTAAAACTTCTTTACTTTCCCATGAGTCTCTTAGCCAGGTAACAAGTTATGATAATAATTGTGGGGCTTCCCTGGTGGCGCAGTGGATGGGAGTCCGCCTGCCGATGCAGGGGACATGGGTTCGTGCCCCGGTCCGAGAGGATCCCACGTGCCACGGAGTGGCTGGGCCTGTGAGCCATGGCTGCTGGGCCTGTGCCTCCAGAGCCTGTGTTCCACAGCGGGAGAGGCCACAACAGTGAGAGGCCCGCGTACCACAAAAAAAAAAAAAATTGTGATAATAGTGTCATTAACAGCAACAGCAATAATAGTAGTAGCGATTATGTAATAGCTTCATCTTTCTGAGTCCTTGGGGAATGCCAGGAACTGTTTTATAGCTATTATCTGACTAATTCTCACAACAACTTGATGAGGTAGGAACTGTTACTAGTCCCATTTTACTGATGTGGAATCTTGTATAATCCTGGGCATTCAGGCAGCAAAGGGCAGTTGGCTTTCTCCAGTACCTTTTCTTATCTGATCCTCTAACAGTCCCTAGAAGCAGCAGATCGGGGATTACCCATTTTTCAGATGATGAAACTCAGGTTCACGAGGGTTCAGTAATTTGGCCGAAGTGTTAGAGCTGGGACTAGACCGTAGGTCTTCATGGTCACCATGGTAGTGGTGGTGGCTCCTACCCCAGATCACAGGTGAGAGCCAGCGTTGATACTTGAAGGAACCTTGTGTGCCATGTGCCACTGCTCCGAGTCAAGCTGACCAGGGCTCATGTGGCTGCACCTCTTCTTTGTTTTGCTGGGGATTGAAGTGCCTTGGAAGGGCAGCAGCCCTGGTGTCCTATGCTGTCTGGTGGTGGTGCGTGTCTCTGATTAGTAAGAAGTGGAAGACATTAATTTTTTTTTTTTTTTTGCACCGCATGGCTATCAAGAACTTAGTTTCCTGACCAGGGATCAAACCCGTGCCCCCTGCAGTTGGAAGCATGGAGCCCTAACCACTGGACCTCCAGGGAATTCCCCATTATTACTTAGTAAAAACAGTTTGGCAGACACAGCCTTTTCAAACATGAAACCCATAAAGGAAAAGTTCTAGAAGAGGCCTTGGGAGCTAGAGTGTTACAGTGGGCTGGGTTTCAGGGTTTCATGAAACCCTGTGGGTTGGGTTCTCCCTACAGCAGGCTTTGAATAGATCTTGAATCAATAAGGAGGATGAATGGCAGAGAGGAGGGGTCTTGCCTTCTCTGAGACTTTGGTGCCCAGCCCAGCGCTGGGCACTGAGTAGGCATTTGGTATTTATTGAAGTAGATCGGGGGTATAGGGGAAACGGGGCAAGGTGAAGGAAGCAAAGCGGCCAGGAGCCACACCTGTCAAGGCTGGTGCCTGGCCCTCAGGCTTCTTGGATGTAGTTGCTTGGTGTCAAGAACAGCACTCAAAGTGGGAACCTGGCCTCCTTTGTCTTCTTCACCTTATAACCTCATGCTCTGCGTCTGGGGAACGGGACATCTGTTGGCCTTTGGACCAGGCCTCCCTCCCTCTCTGGTTGCCAGGCCTTGGTGTCTGCTGTGACTTGGCTCCAGGGTCCTGGTGGGAAACAGCTGATTGCACACGGTCTCTAACTTTAAGTCCCTCTCAGTTTTAGCTTTGGAGCCTTTCAGGCCATGCTGTGTAGGTGCCATTCTCTTTGTGGGTGCTGGAGTAAGGCTTGGAGTAAGGCCAGTTTCCCCTCCCCAGCCCTTTGGATCGCAGCAGATCCTGGGGCAGGACTGGCAACCTGATTTGCAGGACCCTGTGCAAAATGAAAGTAAAGGGTCTCTTGTTCAAAAAAAAAAAGTGCCATTAAAGGTATTAAAGTAGGGCTTCCCTGGTGGCGCAGTGGTTAAGAGTCCGCCTGCCAATGCAGGGGACACGGATTCGAGCCCTGGTTTGGAAAGATCCCACATGCCACGGAGCAACTAAGCCGTGAGCCACAACTACTGAGCCCGCGAGCCTAGAGGCTGTGCTCAGCAACAAGGGAAACCACCGCAGTGAGAAGCCCGCTTGCCCTAACTAGAGAAAGCCCGCACGCAGCAACGAAGACCCAATGCAGCCAAAAATAAATAAATTAAAAAAAAAAGATATTAAAGTATAAAGCGCTTTCCTTTCTTCTGCTGGCTTTCCCTCAACTTGTTATGGCATTTCTATTTGCTATTTAATGTCATCCTAAGTTTAAAAAAATTAGAAATTTAAATTATTAGCATAAATCTTATGGTTCATCTCTGAACTGTGGAATACAAAGCTTTAAATGCAGACGTCAGGTCATTGACCTCATAGGCTGAATCACCACCATCATGTCTCACTCCGAGACACCACAGGGCGAGAGTGCCAGTGCTCAGGCCCCCTGGACAGGAGTGAGGAGCAGCAGTGCTGGGCAGGGCTTGGTGCTCCAGGGCGCTGGGAGTGGGCAGTTAAGGACGCATCTTATGGAGGCAGGGAGTGGAGACCAGGCATGAACCAAGGCTTCAAGCCTCCTTCAGAAGGATTAGTCCTCTGGAATAATGCTGAATATCTAGAGTGTGTGTGTTTTTTTATTCTAAAAACCCATCGTTCAGTCTGAAAGGGAGAGAAGAGGAGTTAGGGAGTGAAGGCTGAACCAGGGGTGACAGAATGTCCAGGTGGGGACCCCAGCTGGCCATAGGCACCAGGTGTAGAAGCCTGTGAATACTAGATGGCCCAGGAGGCTGCCCTTTTGAGGTTTAATTAAGCCATCACCCAAGGGACAGTCTTCCAGGGCACCCCAGGAAGAAATCTGTCCTGTCTGCCACATGTTCCTCCCCAGACAAATGTTGAACTTCATGGTAGTGAAATTTGTCTTGTAGCGTGCCAGCCTGCTAATTCGAGTATTTGTCATCTTTCTCATTGAGGTGTTGCTGGGAACAGCAGTCCCAGCAACTTTATTTCAAACCAGAAAGCAGCAGTTCCACAAAGAATTTCTGGGAAACTAGCAGCTTACATTTATTTAGAAGGGAAATTCTGAAACCTCTTGTTGTTGAAGGTTAAGAAAAGGTTCTCCCAGCTTGGCAAGCCTTGGCCTAATCCCACACTTTATATTTCATTTCCTGCTTGTTTTATCAAGGGTGAAAACTGGCTCATGGATTGAAATGTTAGGTTCTGTGCGAAAGGAACAAGAGTGGTGTTGTGTAGAGAGCCGGAGGGAGGACTGAGAGCCATGATTTGTGCCACGGTCTCAAAACCAACCTAGAAAAGATCTGGGAAAACCTCTTTAAGATGAATGGTGGCAAGTTGCTTCTTAAGGCTCTTTTTTTCAGAGAAAGGACAGTGGGTGGGTGGTGAGAATGCGACCCCTGATTTGCAGTGCAGTGCGTATGTGAAGACGGTGGGTGTAGGTATCATTCTCTTGATATTTACGGGAGTAAATTTTGGGCTTCCTAAATCGAGGACTTTGGGAAAAGGGGCTTACTTAAGAAAGCACTTCATGATGTGAACTATTTGGTGATTTAGTGAGGTGCTTACTCTAGTTTTCTGTGTCTTCAGAAAAGAGCATGGGTTTGAGTCTTTTTTGCTCAGTGTAAGACAGCAGCATCTCAGCAGACTGGCAGGGTGTCTTAAGTAAATACTGGCAGAGGGAAAAGTATGGGGGAATATGGTTCTATTTGTCTGTTGTTTTTAAGTGGCTGTCAAAACATTTATTTCTCAATTTTCACAGCAACGAAGACCCAACGCAGCCAAAAATAAATAAATAAATTAAAGACAAAACCCAAAAAAACCCACTGTATAACCTTGTCCAACAACAGCTATGCTGTTCCAAGGCCATGGGTACCTTGTCCAGGCTGTCGGGACCTGGGGACCAAGAGCCCTGGGTAATGAGGTGTGAAAACGGCTCCTGGTTTGTCTCTTTCCTGGGCATTTAGAGGGCTGCACAGATGTCTGATCCTTAATCTGGGTGGCCACCTGGTTATCGGCTCTGACAGCTGAAGGACAGACATTGTCTGTTGCTGCCTGGGCCACAGATGTCAACAGTAATAATCTCCTTGGTGCTTGATTGTTGAAAAACACGTACGTTCTTTTTAGAAGCAGGTATTTTTATTATTGTCCTCATTTTACAGATCAAGCAAGCATTTGAGGCAGGGGGTGGGAGAAGGGTTAAAAGATCTTTTCAAGGCCAGAGCATCAGTGGAGGAGCTGGGACTTGAACCCGGGTCCTTTTGGCTACAAATTTGTGTACTGTTTCTGTCACGGTGCGAGGTGTCTTCTGGTTCCCATTGCGCCTTTCCTTCTGTCCTGAATCCTCCCTTTACAGTCTGTTCCCCAAAAATGGTCCTCTGTACCTTCCCTGATGACCCTGAGGCAGACGCCCCCTTGGGCCTCCCTCAGAAAGTCCCCCGCAGGATAGAAGAATGATGGGCAGGGTAGATGGTTCCCAGGCAGGGCAGTGGGTTGGGTCCCTGGTGCTCTGGGGGAGTAGATCCCCCGACCTCCCCCCAGATGTCAGCTGACCGCAGCTTAGGGGCTGATGAGCCTCTTAAGCCTGCTTAGAGCCAGGCTGCCTCTTTCAAGGTTCTGCCAGGAGAGTGTTTCCATCATCACAGTCAGTGTTCTCAGGGTTTTTCAGGGGCTTTTCCTGCCAAGGCAGAGCCCTCACCCTCTTGAGGTCTGACAGCGTGAGGTTAGCATATGCATTCTCTTCCAGGGGCTGCTGGCTACCTCCTGTGCTTCCTTGGAACACCGCAGCACGGGGAGGGGTTGGGGGGAGGTGGGCAGTGTGCTCGGAGGTTGAAGGGGGCAGAGATCCCATTCCAGCCCTGTGCCTGGGCCCAGGCTGCACAGCCTCTTGTGTTCTCTCCCCTTGAGTGAAGTGAGAGATGAGACTATCTCCGACCCGGGAGGTGTGGAAGCAGAGCAGTATTTTAGGTTAATGCAGTTACCTCTGCAATAAGCTTGTCTTCTCCAAACCGAGTTTGGAGAGGATAGGTTCTGTGTGTGTCCACAGATAGCACCTTGCTGGAGGAGCATTTAACCACAGGCTGACCACAGGCTGGATGGCTTTTGATCCAGGTTTCATCTGGACTCTGATGAACATCTACTATATGCCAGTCTCCCCACTGGGCGATGTGGAGAGGAATGGAGGTCACTGCCCTCCAGCAGTGCCCAGTCCAAGAGAGGAGAGGGATACTGGGCGGTTTCAGTGTGGGTGACTGGGGCTGGCAGCCTGAGGAGGGCGCCCTAGGGAACTTCAGAGGGTGAGTGTGAGGAAGGCCAGGCAGCTGTGGAGCGGAGTGGTGGGCAGCCGGAGGCAGGAGAGGCCAGTGGAGGAAATGCGAAGGAGCTGGGGCTGAGGGTTTGTGTGTGCCTGTCTGCGTCCTGAAGAGGCTGGCACCGAGTTGAGTAGTAGGAACTTGACCTGGATACCGCACTTGACTAGTAGCTGGGCTTTAGAAGAGTGACGTAATTGGGGATTTTGCCTAGGGGTTCCCCAAATTCTACGTGTGAGGGGTGGTGCTGCGTGGGGGTTACAGAACACAGATTCTGGAGTCCGGGCGCCTGGGGTGAAATCTTGGCTCTGCTGCCAGCTTGGGCAGGTCACTTAAACCTCTCTGTGTCTTCATCTGTAAAATGGGGGCAGTGACTGTACTGCCAACTCAGAACAGTGCCTGGCAAATCGTTCATGGTATAATAACTAGCATTTAACTATTAACCATTGCCGCTCCCATAAAGGGAGCCTCCTCCTGTGGGGAAATGTGGCCCAATCAAAGGAGCTCGTTCTCTTGGGGGAAGTCTCCTGAGATCAGGCTAACAGGAGGCAGAATTGTGCTTTCTTGTTGAGACTTGTCTTTAAAAGGAAGCTGGGCACTACATGGTTGTTGCTAAATGTCAAAGAAACGATTCCTCGAAGCCCTGTCTGGCTGTGTCCAACCTGAGAGAAAATGAGTATTTTTCTTGTATTTGTGTTTGACACATTTTCCAAATGGGCTGTTTTGATTTCCTTCCCATCCACCCGCTGCCGCCACCACCACCACCACCAGGGAGAGGGTTCCCAGGTGTTAGTATTAGTGTTTGCGCTGCCTGGCCGGGCATCTGAGCTCTTTGTTTTGGAAGCAATAACCCTGGTATCTGTCTCAAAACACTTGATGAGGGAGCAGGGAGGGTAGACACAAAGTAGAAGCTGTGTTCTGTGCTGAGGCATAACTTCTAGGGGGTGGACTGGGAATCAGCGTTATTACAGGCTCCATGGGTGATTCTTATGGACCCTGAAAATGAAAATGTCTTGGAGCTTCAGCTTCCCGATCTGTGCGGTGATGGCTGCGCTACTTTCCTCCCAAGTGTTATGTGAGAATTAAATGTGATGGCCCATCTGAAGCTCCTAGCATGCTGTTTAGCACATAGTAGGTGCTTAGGCCTCGTGAGCCCTTTCATTTAGAGAGGACGTCTGTCAGGATTCATTGGATGGAGCTTCGAGAAAGGCCTTGAGAGAGCGTCAGTGGGTATAGCTATCAGTAATGCCCAGCCCGTGACCCCAGTTAGATCCTGGAGAGCCAGGCTCCCTGGGACCTCTGGTTTCCTCCGTGGAGGCTGGGAATATGCTCTCCTCCCCTCTGCCCAGATGATGCTGTCAGCCCCCAAGTTGGCAGTGTGGCTGGTCTTTTGGGTGACCATTGAGTGGGGACTGTGTCTGCCTGAGGGGTGGGCTAGCCATTATGCATCTCAGAACCCCACGACCACTTAGAGATCCTCCTGAGGGCAGAGGAGGGGCTGGGGTGAGGGGAGGGTTGTTCTGAGTGATTGACATTGATAGCCAGAGCAGGCAAGCAGCCGCAATTAAGTTGAGAAATGGGAATGCTTCTTCCGTGTGGGAGAAGAATAAATGTATCCTGGCAGACAGTTGCGGTGATGAATCTTAGAGGAGTCTGGTGTTGCAGTCTTTCCTGAGCTGGTCCTGGGGCAGATGGGGTGGGGGCAGGATTGTGACTCAGTGCCGTGAACGGCTCACCGACTCCCTGGGGACAGTGTCAGGCACAGGGTCGCTGCTCAACCAAGTCAGTGTGGGTTTGTTGATCTGAGGTTTGGCATGACCCTCTTGACACTGGCAGGCACACAAGGAGACAGGCTTGACTGGAGTTAGGAGTAAATTGGGGCTGTAAGCTGAAGGGGTGAGGAGGGACACAAAGTCAGTGGTCAGGGTCCCAGGGAGGGCAGATCATTCCCTTGCCTGCCCATGAACGTGTTTGGAAAGATTTCTCAACACATTTTGACCTGGGGATTTTAAAAAAAATAGACACATGGATGCTGTGAAGCTAAGTATCTATAATCCCTGTACCCATTAATGTATTTCTAAGCAGCATTGGCGGTACCTGAAATTACATCCATTTGCCGAGGCTTTAAATAATTACATTCTTTTTTAGCCCTGGTGTGTAGGTGGGAGCTGGAGAGAGCTCGCTCCGCCTCTGCTTCGACTTTCCCCCGGCCCTCACCTGAAAATGCATGGATGTGTTGGTGTGTTTGGCACCATATGGTTTCTAAAACTCTGGGCGGGTGATATTAGTTCTTTGGGGGAGGGAAGAATAATTGGCTTCCTAGTCTGTGAATGGATAGATACTTTAAATTAGAATCCAAAACACACTCTTTTTATTTCAAAAACTCCGTGTGTCTGAGGAGCACAGTGATTTAGGATATAATGATCGTGTTGTGCAGTGGCCTTGCTGGGCCTTTTGAGTCTCTGCTCCTTGGGGCAGGGAGGACCCGGTTGGTGCTGGATTGCCTCCTTGAGTTCGTGGAAGGGTTTGAGAATTCTTTTTTTCTTTAAGGCCTTTGTTGGATTTTCCGTGGTTTTCGGGTGCAGTAAGCTGAGTGCTGGGGCGGGGGGACTGGCACGGTGAGAAGCCAGTTGCTTTTGTTGAGTCCTCAGTGCTGGGGCGGGGGGACTGGCACGGTGAGAAGCCAGTTGCTTTTGTTGAGTCCTCATTTACTTGTTTGCTTTATAAATGTTGATCTAGTGCACGCTATGTGCGCTGTTCTAGGGGCTTAACAGATGTGGCCTCATATAACCCTTGTATCAACCCCATGAGGCAGGTCCTGTTATGATCCTCACTTTATAGATGAGGGAGGTTACGGAACTCTCGGAACAGGTGTTAGGTGGCAGGGGTGGGATCAACCCCAACTGTCCTTATTTGGGGTCCTCATGGTCCCTTTGTGCCCTGCTTGGCCTGTCTCCACCACATTCCATGGTGGGCCGTGCTGTGGAGACTGGCTCCATTTTGTTTCAGGGAAAAGCTCTAGCTTCACACACGTCACTGAGGGACTGTGGCCGGGGAGAGAGAGGCAACGATGTGGTCTGAGCTGTTGGCCTAGGACTCAACTGGGAGCAAACCGTGTCAGGCCTTCTGTTGCGTCAGCTCCTGGACAGAGCCCTGGCTGGTCTGGTAGGAATTATCCCCACCCTGCCCTAACACACGGTACATCCAATTGTAGAGAGCCCCCTGGACTTTGCAGTGGTCCCTCCCAGAGAGGGTGTGCCTGGAAATGGCTCGTACAGACTCTGTCCAGAGGACCATATCCTGAGCTCATAGATTGGCTGAGGCAGGCCCCCAGGTCTTCACCATCTTTCTCTGCCCAGAGTGCCAGTGATAGAGGAAAGCCACAGGCTGGTTAGGTTCCCCTGCTCCCTGAGCCACTCCTCTCCTCTCTTGCAGGAGCATGGGGTCTAGGAGAGGAAACAGATCCTTTTAACCAAAAGCCTTTCCTTTGGACCTGACTCCTTTTAGGGATGGACACCTCCCTCCCCTAGTCCCACCCAAAGTGGAAAGAAGATTTTGAAAATCAACTCCTCTTCATAGTGAAAAGGTTTGGCCTTTTGAGGAGAGTTAGCATGAAAACCTCACATCTAGTAGTTCCCTGCAGCCTCCAGGTTATTGCTCAGGCCCCTGTCCTCGGACATTGTTAGTGGGAGGAGAGGGAGGCAGTCTGTGGGCTGAAGCAGGGAGAAGGTGGCTGGCTTTTCTGTCCCCATAGTCGCCTCAGGGTTATTGTAAGGGGGGTGGTGATGGGAGCACTGGCCACCTGGGGGAGGGAGCAGAAATGTCCTTGGCTCACAAGCAGAGCCTCTGGGCAGGGCAATCTCGCTGGGTTCTGACAGATCCACAACGGACCCATGCTTGTGTGACGTGAGAAAAGGACCTGGTAGCTCGGCCTACTTCCCACTGCAGATTGATACCTCCCCCTACCCCCTCCTCCACCCAACCCTGCCCCTCTGAACCTTTCTGGAGCTGGATGTGGCCTCAGGCCTATTCCCCTCCCAGCCCTGGCTGCACCTGCCTGCGGTGTTGTTAGCAGGTGGGATAGGTGGAGGGACCACCTCCCTGAGTGCTGATTGCTTCCGTTTGGACTCAAGCTCACATACAGTTCAGCTGTTCCACTCCAGGCTTCAGATAGGGCAGCTCTGGGGTTGTGGGCGAGCGCACAGGCAGCCCAACTTTGTGGCCACGTCGTTTTATTTAACCTCTAAATAAAATGGGGCAAGCGCTGGCATCTGCCCCATGGGCTTTTTGCACTGGTTGCATGAGAATAATACATGTAAAGTACTCGATCCCCGGAACATTTTAGAGTTCGATCAATTTTAGCAAGTATTTCCATTAACAGTGGGTATTTTGTCTTTTTTTCTGTAGTGGCTTCACTGGTCCAAGCGTATTTGGGCGATTCCTTGACTTACATCCCGCAGGGGCTCTTGTCTTGTGATGTACACAGAGGGTACCTGTGGGTGCTGCCTAGCTCAGATTCTCAGTTATGGGCATTTTCTCATAGAGGGCATTGAACAGCTTGATGTATTTTGCCCAAGGGGTTAAAAATGGCCCACTCTACTTGCTGGTTTTAACCATAGCTGCACCCTAATTATGACCGTGGCTGTTACAGCTTATGGGTTTAGGCAATTCAGATATAGTTGCAGCAAAGGTTGTGTCTGACCCGGACCCTGGCTTGCTTCCCCAGGGCAAGGGGAAAAACAGCTCCCGTGATAATGGAAAAATGGAGAGGGGAGGCAAGATTCAGTTTAGTATTTCTGTGTCCACTTTTGCTGTGTGCTTGGCACCATACTTGTTGTACTCTGGGGGATATCAGGGAGCTGGCAAAACAAGATGTCCACAGAGTTTCAGGCCATAGGATGGTCAGGTGGTGTGTGATTAAGTGTCAGGTAAGTAGTACAGGTACAGCATGGAGAGGAGCGTCCAGGAGGAAATAATTCAGTAGCTGGATGAGTCAGGGAAGACTGAGGGGTCTTGTGAGCTGGATTGGGTGGGGATGAGAGGAGGAGTGGGTGCCTCAGGCAGGGGGACCAGCGTTCATTATTGGGGGGGCGGTCCCTTCATTTAGCAGACCTTTACTGAGCTCTCAGTGTGTGCCAAGCACCAGCCTGGGCACTGTGGATACCAAAATGGGTAAAGCAGAGTAGAGAAAACAGTTTTGGGAGGCAGAAAGGCCCAGTGGTTGGGAGCATGGTCTAGCACAAGATTGCCTGGGTTTGAATCCCAGCCCTACCACTTACTAGCTTGTGGATCCTGAGCAAATTATGTAATATGGTGGGGCTTCCCCGGTGGCGCAGTGGTTAAGAATCCGCCTGCCAGTGCAGGGGACACGGGTTCGAGCCCTGGTCTGGGAAGATCCCACATGCCGCGGAGTAACTGGACCCATGCGCCACAACTACTGAGCCTGCACTCTAGAGCCTGCAAGCCACAACTACTGAAGCCTGTGTGCCACAGCTACTGAAGCCCATGCGCCTAGAGCCCGTGCTCTGCAACAGGAGAAGCCACCGCAATGAGAGGCCCATGCACCGCAACGAAGAGTGGATCCCGCTCTCAGCAACTAGAGAAAACCCGCGTGCAGCAGCGAAGACCCAATGTAGCCAAAAATTAAATAAATGAATAAATAAATTTATTTAAAAATTATGTAATATGGAGCCTCAGTTTCTTCCTCTGTGAAATGGGGATAATAATAATTGTGGTGGAGATTAAATGAATTAACATTAAGTACTCAGAATAGTCTTGAATGAAGTACTCTTTTTTATAAATTTATTTTCATTAATTTATTTATTTTTGGCTGCATTGGGTCTTCGTTGCTGTGCGCGGGCTTCTCTAGTTGTGGCGAGTGGGGGCTACTCTTTGTTGCAGTGCGTGGACTTCTCATTGCGGTGGCTTCTTGTTGCGGAGCACGGGCTCTAAGCGTGAGGGCTTCAGTAGTTGTGGCTTGCGGGCTCTAGAGCGCAAGCTCAGAAGTTGTGGCGCATGGGCTTAGTTGCTCCGTGGCATGTGGGATCTTCCCGGACCAGGGCTCTAACCCGTGTTCCCTGCGTTGGCAGGTGGATTCTTAACCATTGCGCCAGCAGGGAAGTCCCTTGAATAAAGTACTCTTGAGTGTTCACTATTATTATCACTAGAATATGAGCTCCATGAGGGCAGGCATTTTCTCTGTTGTGTTCACTGGTATATCGCTGGCTCTCAGGAGGTATCTGGTACATGGTAGGCATTCAGTTAAGGAATCAAAGTGCCATTGGTGTCCTCAAGGAGCTTAGGAGCCTGTTCTCTGGTGGGGACACAGACGTCAACGCCTAGAGGATACTGTGCAAATGACTTGATAAGGGAAGCATGGGGATTAGAGGGGCACATAGAGGGGTGGCCAGGGAAGGCTTCCTGGGGGGGTGGGAGGAGCCTGAGCTGGACCTTGGAAAACAAGCAGGAATTTGTTGGGTGGTGAAAGAGAGTTTGGATGTTCAAGGGAGAGGAAGCAGCATGGGCAGAGCTAGGTGAGAACATGGCATGTTCAAGGACATTGAGAGAGGAAGGAGGCTGCAGGAAGGGCTGCTTAGAGGAGCTGGGGCTTCCTCGTGAGGGTGGTGTGGATCTGGGCTTAAGGAGGGCTGTGATGGAGCCCCCGGGGTTGTGAGGGAGGAAGGTGAGATATCCTGGGTGTGCTGGTCACTCTCCCAAACTCTGGCTCAGGAGTCCAGAGAGGTGGGGCTGGAGGAAGTAGGTTGAAGCCTGCAAGACATCCCACCTGGCAGGTGAGGGCTTGGCCTCCAGAGGAGGAGAAGCTGGGAAACCCACACCACTGCCTGGCAGTACTCCTGCCTTAAAATAGAAAGAGATGGAGATAAAGAGTGAGTGGTGGTGTGAGTGTCCAAGTGGTGACCTAGTTAAAACCTGACCCCCTGGAAGTGCGAGAGCCACCCTCACCCTCGCTCAAACGCCGGGGCCTTCTAAGGGACAGCTGCCAAGGGCAGCCTTGCCCTCCTTACCTTGTCCCTCCTCAGCCTGTGCTGTGTGCAGAAGTCCTGTCGCCAGGTGGCCTCGGCCCCATCCCACCGACAGAGGAAGTCCGGTTCGCAGGCCCGTGTGCTTCTGGGAAAGGGTACGGGGGCTGAGAGTAAGAGAAGTAAGGGGATGAAAATAGGTTGGTGGACTCAGGTTAATGGAACTAAATGTAACTCCAAGGGAAGAAGACTTGGAGGAAAAACTCTTCATATTTAGGCTTTTGTTCCCCACAGTGCATCATAATTCTTCACAGACTTAACTATCTGACAGACAGTAACACCCTTTACTCCCTTGTTCCTTCTCCCTCCCAACTTCCTTAAATCCCACCCAGAGATAGTAGAAAAGAGGAAAATGGAGAAGGCTTTCACTTTTCTCTTAGGCCCTCTGCCTCATTTTTCTTTGGTCCGTCCTGATTTCTCTGAGGCCTTCAGGACTTATTTCTGTGGTTGATGATTTATATGCAGGATCTGCTGAAGGTCCTTGAGCAGGACTTTTAAACTTTAACTGAGGTTGTGGGTATGATGGAAATTGTGTGGAAATGACATTGCAGGCATGTGAGGTGGAACCGTCTAACCGTGGCCCCTGGTGTTGTTTTTTGGGTCTGCAGTCCTGAGTCAGGAGCGTGCCCCAGGCTTGTTTCTGTAACCACAGAACAACCACTTCTTCGGCACCTACTGTGTGCTCACTGGTCCTTCATCTGAACGGCTCTGGGAGGTCCGTGCCACCAGCAGGGAGAACCTCCAGAATTGGGAGAGCAAAAGCCTCCACGGATGACCCACAGGTGCTGGCTGTTTCTGGTGGATTGGAGCCCGAGGCCACGTTTAAAATTGCTGGGAACTTTGATCCTGTAGGAGTGAGCTCCCGGTCCTCAGAGCCTGACGGGAATGTGGCACGAGGGAGTGCGAGCCAAGGAAGTTGGATCACCTCAAACCACCTAAGGGTTCCCATCTCACACAGAGAATCCAGGGTCCTCACAGTGACCCTTGAGGCCCTGTGTCATTTGCTCCCCCCCAAACCCCATCACCTCATTTCCTCCTGTTCTCCCTGAAACTCTGCTCCAGCCACGTTGGCCTCCCTGCTGTTCCTCAAACACGTGAGCACAACCAGCTGTAGGGCCTTTGCACTCACTGTTCCCTCTGTCTGGGATGTTTTCCTTCAGATATTCCCACAGCCTACTGCTCCCTCACTTTTTTCAAGTCTCTGCTCAGGTGTCACCCCTTCAAGGTGGCCTTTCTTTTTTTTTTTTTTTTTTAATTTATTTTATTTTTGGTTGCATTGGGTCTCCGTTGCTGTGCACAGGCTTTGTCTAGTTGTGTCGAGCGGGGGCTACTCTTTGTTACGGTGTGTGGGCTTCTTACAGCGGTGGCTTCTCTGGTTGTGGAGCACAGGCTCTAGGCGCGCGGGCTTCAGTAGTTGTGGCTCGCAGGCTCAGTAGTTGCGGTTCCCGGGCTCTAGAGCGCAGGCTCAGTAGTTGTGGCACACGGGCTTAGTTGGTCCACGGCATGTGGGATCTTTCCGTACCAGGGATCGAAACTGTGTCCTCCGCATTGGCAGGTGGATTCTTAACCACTGTGCCAAGGTGGCCTTTCTTGACTCCTCTCCCCCAGCACAATCTATTTCCTTAACCCTACTTTCTTTTTTTCTTTTTTTAGAATTCTCAACTCGACCCAGACATATTACAATTTTAACTTGTTTAGTTGCCTCCCACTAGAATTTTTTTTAACATCTTTATTGGAGTATAATTGCTTTATAATGATGTGTTAGTTCCTGCTGTATAACAAAGTGAATGAGCTATACATATACATGTATCCCCATATCTCCTCCCTCTTGCGCCTCCCTCCCGCCCTCCCTATCCCACCCCTCTAGGTAGTCACAAAACACCCAGCCGATCTCTCTGTGCTATTGGCTGCTTCTGTTTTACATTTGGTAGTGTGTATATGTCCATGCCAATCTCTCACTTCGTCCCAGCTTACCCTTCCCCCTCCCCTTGTCCTCAAGTCCATTCTCCACATCTGCGTCTTTATTCCTGTCCTGCCCCTAGGTTCTTCAGAACCTTTTTTTTAGATTCTATATATATGTGTTAGCATACGGTATTTGTTTTTCTCTTTCTGACTTACTTCACTCTGTATGACAGACTCTGGGTCCACCCACCTCACTACAAATAACTCAATTTTGTTTCTTTTTATGGCTGACTAATATTCCATTGTACATATGTGCCACATCTTCTTTATCCATTCATCCGTTGATGGACACTTAGGTTGCTTCCATGTCCTGGCTATTGTAAATAGAGCTGCAATGAGCATTGTGGTACATGACTCCTTTAAATTATGGTTTTATCAGGGTATATGCCCAGTAGTCCCACTAGAATTTAACGTCCATGATGACACAGAATAGTGCCTGTTTTGTTCAAGGCTGTACCTCTAGTGCCTAGAATAGTGGTTGGAACAAGTAGGTGTTCAGAAAATAGTTTTTTTAGCTTGATGAGGTATGATTGACAAATAAAAATTGTATATATTTAAGATGTATTACTTGGTATTTTGATATACATGCACATTGTGAAATGATCACGACAATCGAGGTAGTTAGCACATGCATCACTTCACATGGTTACTTTTTCTTGTGTGTGTGGTGAGAGAAAATAAGTGTTGGATGAATTTATTAAATGGTTCACTGAACTCTGATAGTATTTCCTTGGGACTCTGCCTGAGAAGCCCGTCAGCCATTGAGTGGTGCCTCCCTGCTATGGCCTGAGAGGCACAGGCCTTGGGTGCTCTGTCTCGGATGTCCCCAGAGACTCCTCTCCAGTGTGGGGACCACATGGCGTCCTTATTTGTCTCCATGCTGGCTTCCAGTCACCCCTTCTGGGGAATCATCTGAAAATAGACGTTTTCTATCATGCCTGTCCACATTGACCACGGGGAATTAAAATGAGTTGGCTTACCAACTAACCATGAGGTAACCATGCCCTTTGAGTTCTCAAAGCCATACAAATACTTATGGTGGCCAGAGGAGATGGTGTCCATCTCTCGACGTTCTCCCTGCAGAGTTGGAGCTGAGCTATGCCCAGGAAAACAGTCTGATTCAGGGCTCAGGATGTAATAGACTGGAAGGAAAGAAACCGAGGTTCAGTGAACACCTGTTGTTTGTAGCACGTGATCGCAATGGTTATTTCACTCTTAACCATGTTCCAACCTCGAGGTTGATGATTGAGTGCCCCTATGATGTATGGGCGAAATTAAGGCTCAGAAGTGATGTAATCAAGGCTCTCACTGACTCCAGAGCCTTAGGAATAACCAGGAAAGGCTCTAAAGGGGAACTCACAACCAGGCTGTAAAAAACTGTTAGTATATGAGTCACAGGGGCAGTGTGGCATTAAGCGGTGGCACAGATGGAGAGACAGGAATGCTCTATCAGGTGTGACTTGGATGATTTTAAGACAGCCTGTTGAATATGAACAGATATTTTTTTCTCCCATTATTAATTACCTGAGAATAGGGAGAAGATATTTTTTTTTTTTTTTTTTTTTTTTTTTCGGTACGCGGGCCTCTCACTGTTGTGGCCTCTCCCGTTGCGGAGCACAGGCTCAGCGGCCATGGCTCGTGGGCCCAGCCGCTTCGCGGCATGTGGGATCTTCCTGGACCGGGGCACGAACCCACGTCCCCTGCATCAGCAGGCAGACTCTCAACCACTGCGCCACCAGGGAAGCCCGGGAGAAGATATTTTTAATGAAGCCCCAGCAATCTGGGTCTGGAGAAACCCTGGCACCAGCCTTCTCCCCACATAGGACCTGTGCATCCTGGGGTCACCAGGGACCATCCCAGACAATGCCCATATGAGTACATGCAGCTCAGCCTGGCTCTGGGAGCAGCTTAGAGCAAACCTCACCAGTCTTTGAGATTTTGTGGTTGGGAAGGCAGAACTTTGTTATATCCTGGGTAGGGGAGGAGCCTGAGGGAAGAATGGGGACTGTGCAATGGGCTTCCCTGTTTTAGGGGGAGTGGGAAGTGCTGGCATGATTCAGTATCTTAAAGTCCTTATGAAATAAATGCTTCTTGCTACCCAGCCCATGCTGGTGAGATTAGAGAAAGGGCCTGTCTTCTTGATATTAGTTCAATTAATTTGTTCATGTAATCATTTGTTTATCAGCATTTATTAGCTCCTACTCTGCACCAGGTGGCACCATGCCAGATTCTGGGGCTACAAAGACAAAGATGTCGTCAAGGAATTTACAGTCCAGTGCAGGGAGAAAGACAAACCAAGGTTGATATTCAGCATGGAAAGGCCGTGGGACGAAGAAAACAGGGTGAGGCTGGAGCATGGTGACTAAGGCCACAAAGCTTTGGGTTGGCAGGCTTGGCTTGACCCAACCAGTTACTTGACCTTGGGCAAGATCTTGTTCTTGGCTAGGTGCTTACATACTTTATCTTATTTATTCCTAAAATTGGACTGCTGAGGTAAAAATATTCCTCCATTTTGTAGCTGAGGAAATTGAAATTTGGAGGGGGTGAGTAATTTGTCTGGGTCACTTAGTGAATAAGTGGCAGGACCAGGATTCCAACCCAGGTCTGATTCCAAAGTTCCCGCGCTTTCTGCTCTATCCAGCTGAGGAGAATGAGTTTCGTCCATGCCCCAGCACAGCCAGGATCCTCTTGGAGATGCAACTCTAGGCAAAGGGGTTTATTGACCGAGGACTCCATAGGAGTCTACGGGATGATGTGACCAGCCAGGATGCTAATTTTGTTTTAGCCTGCATTAATGGAAGTATAGTGCTCATGACATGGGAGATGGTGGTGCTGCCCTGCTTGGGGGAGATCACAGATGGAGTATTGGGGTCCCTTCTGAGATCACCCTTTTAAGAGGGATGTGACTAGATTAAGCCCTTCTGGCTGTGATGGGCACTGGAAACCTTGTCTCCTGAAGAACATCTTCAGGAACTGGGGGTGTTTCATGTGGGGAAGAGGAAACCCACAGGAAAATGGGGGCTGGCTGCAAATATCTGAAGGGCTGTCACGTAGAAGAGTCTTATTCTCTGGGAAAGCTACAGAGAAAGGTTTTGGCTCCAGGTTTATAACAGAACCTTCTAACGTATCTCAGGATGTAGTGAGATACTGTCACCAGAGGTAATCAAGCACAGATGGAAGCAGTGGAGAGTATGGACTAAATGCCCTCTATCATTCCTCTGCCCAGAGCCCTTGACTGTGGCTGTGTCTCTGCTGTTCTGGGTATGGGTCCTGGAGGGGGTACAGAAGAGAAGGGTTTAGATTGTATCTCTCCCAAACCCAGATCTCCTCAGCAGACTCCAGGGTTGTATGTGCCTCCAGGGGTGGTGGAGCAAACACAGGGTTAGAATCAGAATTAGAAGACCTGGGTTTGAACCTTGGCTCAGCCCCTTATGACTGTGTGACCTTGAACATGCATTTGCTCTCTGTAAAGGGGATCATGTCAGGCCCTCACCTGTTGGCCTTTTATCAGGTAGTGAGTGAGAAAATGCTTTGTCAAGTAGAGAGGGTTCAAACACTGGTTGTTAATGGGTGCAGCTCTGGTCACCAGGAGTGTAGTCAACTTCAAGGAGCTTGGCCGTTCCGTGTCTGGGAAACTTCACGCAGTGGTGATCGAGGACTTGTTAGGTGAGGTGCTTTGGAGAACTGACTCCAGGTTTGTGCGGAGCCCTGTGAAATATTTTGTGATAAAGTGAATTCCCTATCACTAGCGATAAGCAGGAGAGTCCCCTGCCTTCAAGACCCGTGGGTGGAGGCAGAAGGAGAGACTGGGATGGGTGTTGAGAAAGGAGAGATCCAGAAAGCCTTCATGGAGGAAGTGACATGTGAGTAGGGCCTAGACAAAGATTTCATTATGCAGGGAAGGGGGCAAGGGCCTGGAGGAGTCAAAGGCGTGTGTGGGGTATAAATGACATGGAGGGAGAGAATCAGATGCTGGGGTAGGTAGGGAGTCTCCTTATTGGGGTGGGGTGTTGCCTGCCAGCTGGAAGACTCTTCCCTTCCTGGCAATAGAGCACGAAGCTGTCTCGTGGTTGAAAGGGATCCGGGTTTACTGCAGTTTGCTGGTGGAACGTGGGGCAGGAAGAGGCAGGGTGAGAACTTTTGGGGAGGCTGTTTTACATTCTTTTCATTTCTCAGATGAAGGTAAAGCCCAGATGGGAAGAGGGTTTCCTAGCAGGTTTAGGGTGAGCTGAGGTTAGAACCAACGCCTGACACCTCCTCCAAGTTTTCACCTTACTCCATGGATGAGTCGGCCCAGTTGCCATTTTTCCTGGTTCTGCCTCCCGGCAGGCTATTCCTCTCAAGAAGGTAAAGGAGGAGAAAGCAAAGTTGTATTTACCAAAGGGGCTGGTTGGGCAGGTCTCCTTGCTGAGGCCAGAGTCTTAGGTCAAGGTCAGCTGAGCTGGCTCCTGGTGGGTGGAGTCAGGCCCTGGCCGGCCCCCAGCTGGGGGACTTTTGGTTGGGGCTGACCACTGGTAGGGACTGAGGTTTTTCCAAGGCATTGCCCCTGAGAACAGTGGGCTGGAAAGATTACAGCCCACACATTCTTTCTTGGGAGATTAGGGCCGTGGGAGATTATGGGATACACCGGGGGCTGTAGGGAGGCCTGTAAATTTCCCATTTGGGGCAATTAATTTGACGGATTGTAAAACAGCTCACTGCTTCCTCTCCCCCTCCCTGGGCTGGAATGGGCAGTCAGACTGGCCGGAGAACGTCCTGAGAATGCTCTCCCCGGATTCCCGCACTGCCTGCTTGGGCCCCTTGTTAAAACCTTTCCTGGGGGCAGGGGCTGGGCATGTCCTTTTCCTGCCTCCCCTCTGGTACAAGGAAGAGAGCACACAGTAGGTGCTTTATAAAGTACCATACAGAGCTGGTATTTATCTATTAGAGCCTTTCTAGGATGCTGTTAGGGGTGGGATGGGCTGGGGCCCATGGTGGCAGCTCGGTTTATAGATGGGGAAGCTGAGCTCCAGGGGTGAGGTTACCTGTCCAAGGTCACTCAGGTCATTCGTGATAGTTGGGACTGCAGCCAGGTTTCTCCACTCTGGCCAGGGTGTCTTCCCAGTTCTCGTGTGTTCAAAGTGCAAGTGAAATAAATTGTGGGCTTTTTTTCTAGTTTCTCTCCCTGACTTCCTCCTTGCCCCCAGCCAGTCACAGGGGTCCCTGCTTTGGTTTGTGTACAGGATGTGACATGGTTCTGCTCCCGTCTCCCCCAGGCAGTTTTGCAGCATTCCTATGAGGGCTGTGATGGGGCTGCCCTTCTCCCGCACGCTCACGGTGTTTTGTGGCTCATTTTGACCATCTGCCTCCCCAGTGGGGTCTGGCACCTGTGGTTGGTGAAGGTTCCTGCACAGTGCCTTGCTCTGGTGCCTTCTGAGGGCCCTGCCGTCACCAGCTCAAACTTGGACTAGTGCAGTTGGTCCTGAATGGTTGTCCTGCTTTGGTCCTGTCCTCTCTCCAGGGGCCCAAAGACCTCATCCTAACGTGCCTCCGGATCAGGGCCTTCCAAGGTGTTCTTAACTTGGGGCTTCTATATATGTGATGTGTGTCCTGTCAGATCACACTGTTCGCCTTGGCCTGAGCACAACCCAACAGCATCGTAGTGTTTGTAGCACTTTCTTCCTTCTGTGACTTTGCTTTTGCAGTTCCCAGCACCAGCAATGCCCCCTTTCCATCCAGGTAACTCCTATGCATCCTTAAGACTCACATTCCCTCAGGAAACCTTCCCTGACCTGCCTCCACTGAGGCTTTGTGACATCCCTTTTTTGGTGCTTTCATTCATTTATTCAACAAGTATGTCATGAGAAGTTTTTATTCGCCTGCAGTGTTATAAGTGCTGGGGAGTACAGCAGTGAACGAAGCAAAGGTGTGTGTGCTCCTGGAGCTTATATCCCAGCATCCTCTCCTGCTACCTCTCACCTTAGTTTACACTAATGTTTCTCTGTCTCCACATTAACCTGTGAGTTCTCCTCATGTTTTATTCATTCGTCTCTGTATTCTTAGTACTCAGCACGGTGTCTGTCAAAGAAAACCTTAAAAGTTAATGTTGAATAAATGAGGGAATGAGCAGGCTTCCCACTTTCCTCTCCCTTCTAACCTGCCCATATCTACTTATGTGCAGCCCTGCCACCGCCTGCCGCACTCTTCCCCCTCACACTTCTGGCACTGTATGTGCTGCTCGCGTGACTGTCCTGCTTCATATTACTTTTTGTGTCGACATCTCTCTCCTTCACCTGGTTATAGATCTCTTCAAGGCAAGGTCCAATTCTATTTCAATTTTTACGTACTTCTGCCCTTTCTCATATCCAGTAAAATGAAGAGCAGTATGTGAAGCGGTGCATAAAGAAATAAAAATATAAGGACGGACCAAGGGCCTCGAAGTGGGTTGATTTATTGACAGATGTCTGGTGGGCACCTGCTGTGTGCCAGCCCTGGGACAGGTGCTGGGCATTCCTAGGTGAATGGGGCAGAGGCATCTGCCTTGAGGAGCCCAGACGGAGGAAAATATAGACAGGGTGAGGAGGTGCGCAGTCTGCTGGCACCCAGAATATTTGTGGTGTAGGATGCCCAGACACTTCTTTTGGTCAAAGAAGATGGCATCTGTGAGTTAAGGAGGGTGTCAGACCCTCCTTTTTTTTTTTTTTTTTTTTAAGTATTGTTGACTTATAATGTGTTAGTTTCTGGTATACAGCAAAGTGATTCATTTATACATATATATATTCTTTTCCATTACGGCTTATCACAAGATATTGAATATAGTTCCCTGTGCTATACAGTAGGACCTTGTTGTTTATCCATTCTGTATATAATAGTTTCCATCTGCTAATCCCAAACTCCCAATCCATTCCTCCCCAACCCTTTCTCCCCCTTGACAAGTCTGTTCTCTATGTCTGTGGGTCTGTTTCTGTTTCATAGATAAGTTCATTTGTGTCATATTTTAGATTCCACATATAAGTGATATCATATGGTATTTATCTTTCTCTTTCTGACTTACTTCACTTAGTATGGTACTGTCTAGGTCCATCCATGTTGTTACACATGGCATTATTTCATTCTATATGGCCAAGTAGTATTCCATTGTATATATATATATACCACATCTTCTTTATCTATTCATCTGTCAATGGACATTTAGGTTGTTTCCTTGAGACAGGACTGGTTTTTAATCCCATCTTGTCCCTTGCTGACTGTTTGACCTTGGACCAGTGAGTCAACTTTTTTGAGCTTCTGTTTCCACATCTGTAATACGGCTAGTAAGAATACCTACCTTGTAGGAACGTTCATTCATTCATGAGCATCTCTCCTCCCTCTCTCCACCTCCAAAATCTCAGGCCTTTATGGAGAGGTCTTGGGACGCTGATGTGGTCTCTGATGCAGTTTATCCACTCACCCCATACAGAGATCCCTTCAGCAGCAGTGCTGATTAAATTGCCTCTGATGGATTCCTTTGAATAACAGGAAGAGCCTGCTACCTGACCAAGCAGCCCCTCCTTTAATTGTCACATCCTCACTGTTAGAAAGTTCCCTTTTAGGTTGAGTTGAAATCTTCTATGTCCTGACTTCCCTCATTGCTTTTAGTTCTGAAATACAGGGAGTTAGTTGTATTCTCTCTTACCCCTTTTATCCCTTACCCCTCGCTTCCTCCCAATTAGGAAAAAGTTTACTAGTGTCCCAAGAGGCTCTTTGTAGTTCTTGCTCTATTACTCAGAGTGATCGGCTAGTTGGGAAGGTGAAGGAAAGCTTTGTAGAGTACATGATGTTGGAGTGGGGTCCTGAGGGTGAGGAGTTGGCCAGATGAGGAAGGGGAGAAAAGCCTTTAGGCAGGAGGTAAGGCAGTGTCTTCTAATAGTATGTAGAGTCCAGGAACTCTAGGTAGTTTGTATCACAGGAGCAATAGGGAGTGTGTGTGAGGTGGGGTGGCGGGGGGGGAGCGGGGATCATAAGGGAGATGAAGCCTGAGAGGTAGGCCAGAGCCAGAGCGTGAAGGGCCACCTGTGACCTGCCAAGGGTCACAAACCTGAAGTCAGAGGGCTACCTAGGAGAATGGGTTTTAAAAATGGGTTTATTGGGGGGCCCAGGTAGCACAGGTTTCACATTCTCCTAGAACTGATGAATGGGTTTCTGAGTACCTCAAACTCTCTTTCTTGCTCTTGTCTGGAGTTACCAATTAAACCTGTCCTTGGGACCTCTGTAGAGCAGAGCGGGGACAAGTCAGCACCTTGAATGTGCCAGTCACCCTTGACTTCATGTTTCTGAGCTCAGGGCACTGGGTGAGCCTGGCTTGAGGCCCTTGCCTCTGGAGCGCCTTACCTGGGTTGGGGTGGAGGCTGGGACACTGTAACCATGGCCAGCGGCCGGCCTCAGCTTGCCTCTGTCCCAGAGTTGGCTGGACACACAGCCCTGTCTCTGCCCTGCAGGGTTTCTCTTTATGCAGGGAGCCTGCATGAATAGCGCCTGGACTCCGAGCCCTTGGCCAAACATTCCAGATTCTTCGGGCATAAAGATTTTTTGAAGGGGCCTGGGACCCTTCCAGGGAGGTTTATGCCCCACACAGATGGCTGTTTGTATCTGATTTTTATATATTCCCAAAGGTACTTTCTGAGCATCCTGGGGGAGGCCTGTCTCTCTCAGCCTGGCTGGCTCACTGGGAATCTTCTGGCAGACCCGCCGCGCACAGGCGGCATAAGGAGTGTCCTCCCACCACCGTCTGTCCTTCCCCGGGGTCTTGGATGCTGAAGGTCCAAGGGTGGAGTGGGGTTTTTTGTTTTGTTTTTAAATAGGGGCAACGTGGGTAAACAGAGTGGTGTTTCTGGTGCTGTCTGAGGGCCAGGACCCCGCATTCCGGTTCCATGACGACAGCCTGTTCCGTTGCCGCGTGTGGGCTGTGGGCAGCAGCAGCTTAGACAGGAACAATGGAGGCTCTGTTGAGATGCTGCTGCTGAGCTCGGGCAGAATGCATTTTAATTGAACACTTTCCACCCTGAAATCTAGGGGATCTGGTGGCCCACTCCTCTTCATTCCTTCATTTTCTCTTTGTGGCTCAAGAGCCAACTTATTGCAGCTCCTTTTTTCCCTTCTAATATTACCAGCCTCTTGTGGGAAAATGGTGTTTCCAGCCTGGGATGTGGTTTGCATTTGGCTAACTTGGCGATGGTGAGAGAGAGGAGTGCTGGGGTGAGGGGCTGGAGGTGTCTGGGAGACATCCCTGTAACCCAGGCTGGAGTATCATCACAGGTGCTATATATAAGAAGCTCTTCCTCCCCTTGGACAGGGCTGCCTGGGCCTTAGGAGGACTGGCTATAAAGTCAGACCAGCTGGGTTGGAATCCCAGTGGTAACACTTCCCATTCTGGGCCTCAGTTTCCCCACTTGCAAAATGGGGATAAGAATAGTGTCTAACTCACAGGATTGTTATGAGAATTAAATTAATTTAACACACATAACATAATAAAGA
Source organism: Phocoena phocoena (assembly GCF_963924675.1). Taxonomy (NCBI): domain Eukaryota; kingdom Metazoa; phylum Chordata; class Mammalia; order Artiodactyla; family Phocoenidae; genus Phocoena; species Phocoena phocoena. The sequence continues at coordinate 71,295,050 of NC_089226.1, read as the reverse complement.
TAATACCTGGCACATAGTAAATACCACAGAAATGCATTTATCATTATATTATGTCATTTTATTTATTTATTTTATTTTATTTTTTGTGGTACGCGGGCCTCTCACTGTTGTGGCCTCTCCTGTTGCGGAGCACAGGCTCCAGACGCGCAGGCTCAGTGGCCATGGCTCACGGGCCTAGCTGCTCTGCAGCATGTGGGATCTTCCTGGACCGGGGCACGAACCCATGTCCCCTGCATCGGCAGGCGGACTCTCAACCACTGCGCCACCAGGGAAGCCCCTATTTTTAATTTTTTTAAATTAATTAATTAATTTATTTTTGGCTGCGTAGGGTCTTCGCTGTGGTGTGTGGGCTGTTCATTGCGGTGGCTTCTCTTGTTGCGGAGCACGGGCTCTAGGCACGCGGGCTTCAGTAGTTGCAGCACGTGGGCTCAGTAGTTGTGGCTCATGGGCTCTAGAGTGCAGGCTCAGTAGTTGTGGAGCATGGGCTTAGTTGCTCCGCGGCATGTGGGATCCTCCCAGACCAGGGCTCGAACCCGTGTCCCCTGAATTGGCAGACGGATTCTTAACCACTGCGCCACCAGGGAAGCCCTGTGTCATTTTACTATTGTGTTCTGATCATCATCAATATTGCGTTCACCCTTCAAGGCTTCATCTGAGACTACAAGATGAACAGAACAACATTCTTTCTAAAATGCAAATTTGATTTTGTCACTCCTTGGCTTAGAAAACCTAAGTGAGTCCCCATTGATCTCTCTGCACAAGGAGAAAGGAACTTTTGTTTATTGAAGGCCTACTGTGGCTAAGTCCTGGGCACTTGGTGCACCTCAACTCATTTAGATTAAGTGCAAAGTCTGTGTAAGACCCTTCATCAATTGGCTCTATCTTGCCTGTCTTTTCTCCCCTACCCTGCAAAACCAAGCCAAAGAAAAGCATAACTCTACCTCAGAGAACAGTTTTCCTCCCTGCTGTCTCATTGGCTTTCATCCTCCATGCCTTTGTGTACATTCTGCCAGGAATGCCCTGTGGGTGGTGGCTGTGGTCCAGGGGAATAGACCACACCAGGGGAGAGTTTGGGAATTTCCTAACCACCATCCTCTGAGGACCCAGGCTGACTCTGGTTGAATCCTGGCTCCACCACTAACTGTGTGGTCCTAGACATGCCCTAAGAATAGCACCTGCCTCATCTGTTTCTTGCGAAAAGTTAATCCACATAAAGCGTTAGAACAACGTCTGACGTACTGTGAGTGTTCAACACGTGTTAGCTGTTTCGGCCATTGCAACTCTTCCAGAGGTCTGATACAGCATTTTTCTGTGTGGAGTATTTCTCTCTGTAGGCTCAGCACTGGACCGATTTCTCTGGGGGTAACAGGAATTGAAGACATACAGTGGATAGGGAGGTCCCAGGGGTTCCTTGTCCTGCCTGGCACTTCCTGCCTCGCTTCAGTCTGTCCCTGGCAGGATCCCTTGCTTCTCAGCTACTGACTTAGCTCATTGATGTAGCCACTCCTTGTGGTGGCAGCTGGGTAACAGACACAGGGTAGCCTCACAAGATGTAGAGACCCCGTGTACACAAACTGCTTACGGATAGACCTGCCTGCCTATGAATGGGATACTTGGTATCCGAATGGGAATTATTTATAGACAAAAAAAAAAATTGCTCTGATTTGAGATTATCCAGATAACCAATCTCTGGTCAAGAAGGGGAGAATGAATATGTCTTCCTTTCATGTTGCTGAGTTTATTAGGGCCAAGTTCTCAGAGACTTGAGTATTTTGCAAATACCTCTCGTTGAAAACAATGATAATGCTTGAAAGGCCTTAGAAAGAGAGAAGAATGGAAGATTTAATTTCAGGGAGCTATGGTGATGTATGGTTTGTGTCACCTCAGTTCTCTGATTATTGGGCTCAACAGTCAGGAGAGCTGGGGCTTTATCCTGGTTCTGTCATTGACCGACTATGTGACCTTTAGCACGCTGGCCTCAAATTCCATGTCTGTAAAATGGGAGTAACCATCTAGCTTTGCCTGCCTCCCAGAGTTGTTTTCAGGAGTTAAAGATCATGTGCTCTTGTGCATTCATATTTATTCATTTAACCAACCAACCTCTGTTAGATCTACTGTGTCCCAGAGCCAGGCACGTAAAGATGGAGAGAATGTAGTCTCCTTCCTCGTGGAGCCCAGAGATGGCGGTGATGGTGTAGGGATGTGTGAGTGGATGGATATTGTGAACATGGCAGTCTGGCAAGTGCTTTGCTAGAAGCACCCAGAAGGTATTTTGGTACTCAACTCTGGGAGGTCAGGGGAGGCTTCCCAGAACTGGTGACACTTGAGTGGGGCAGAGATAAGAAAGGTAGGGGTATAAGGTAGAGGCACCAGCTAGAGGCAGACACACCTTGGCATTGTAGGACTGTGCCAAGGGGTGAAGGTAGGGTTGTGGGCATGTGGGGAAGAGGCCGCCCTGTGGACCAGGCAGGAGGTGGGCTAGGTGTTTTGGGGTTTCACCCTGAGGGTGTTGTCCTGGGGTAGAGTGACTTGAGGCAACAGAGAGCAGAATCTGGTCAGTAGTTTACAAACCTCATTCTGGTGTCTGTGTCAGGGCGTGACTTGACGAACGGCAGGCAGACCTGCTAGGGGACTCCTGTGATGATCTAAGTGAGAGATGATATGGGCCTGAACTGGGCACAGAGGAGGACACGAAGCACATTTGTGTGTGTATGTGTGTGTGTGCATGTTTATATGCTCTGGGAAAGGGTAAAACCCTCTGTATGCACATAGGGTAGTTTTGTTGTTTAATGAGATAATCAAAAATACAGACACCCAACAGTTCCATCACAGTGGCTCTATCCTTCCAGGGTTAAGTAGACAAAATTGCAGAGGTTCATGTACAGGGATGTTCCTTGTAGCCTTGTATATAAGACTGGGAAATTGAAAACAACCTAGCTGTCCAACAGTTAGGTACCAGATAACTAAATTATGGAGCCACGCATCCCCAAAATGATGCCGCGGGTCTTTTTTTCTGAACACATCAAGGTACACACACATATCAACTGAAAGAACAGAAGAACATGTGCGCAGCATTTAGCCTGCTAGCGCTTTGCCATTATTCTCCATGACTCGTCAGTGCCGGTCAAGGTTGGGTTTGCTCTTTTTCCCTGTGTGTGACTTTCTGTCTTATGTTACTTGATAACTGTTTTGTGTCTGGGTCTCTGTGAACAAGGACCATGCCTTGTTCTTGCTTCCTTGTTTCCCTCAAGCAACAGGAGTAGGTGGCCGCTAATTACTGCAGAATTTAATTGAGGGATGTGAACAAAGGGCCTGTTATCAGCATTAAGTGATGTTAAGCTGTAGGCTGATTCTCCCTCACCCCCCTTTTTTCTCCCTCCCTCTTACAAACAGAAACAGTGTATCTGGCCCATAAAGAAGCCTTTAAACTAAGGTTGTGTTAACAAAGACCTCTTCCAGAGACCTCCCTGCTTTGGGGGCAGGGGGTGGGTGAGAGTAAATTCAGGCTTTGTTTCCTGTCTTAGGGAGCCAGCTAGAGGTGAGGGGAGATGAGGTTTCATGCACATCTGAGCCGGTGTGCTTTTGTTGGGGTGGCAAAGGGGGAGGGGAAAGCTTTGCCTTACATCTGCTGGGTGCTAGCACCATATATTATCTTGTTTCGTCCTCACAGCAGCCTGAAGTGGAAGGAAAGTTTGCAGACAAAGATACCAAGGCTCAGAGAGGTTGAATAACTTGCTTAGTTTGCCCAGCTAGGAACTGGTAGAGCCAGGATTTGACCACAGGTCTGTCTGCCCTCAAGCCCCTGTGCTTTGCCTTAGGTGCCAGTGGTCCTAGAGCAGGGACTGGGCCACAGTCTGGGCAGTTAGGCGCCGTTACCACATTTGGCCTTGGACGCTGAGCGGAGGGTAGAAGGCTCTGAGTTTGCAGCAGCGCGAGATTAACCGGTCAGGTGTGTATTTCATATCTCCTGCGTGTGCAGCACGATGCTGAACCCTGAGGGGACACAGAGAAGAGGCCAGGATGACACTGTCCTTGTCGACCATCCGGTTGAAGTCACGCTTTCTTACACGGAGAGCTACAGCAAGGGGTGGTGAGGGATGAATAGGGGCACAGAAAACAGGAGGTGGAAGAAGTCCGAAGAGGAGCAACCAGCAGGACTGAGCGGGTGGGGAGAAGGGGGGGAGGCGTGAGCAATGGTGTGAAGCTGGCAGGTCTGGGCCGAAGTGGGGGGTTTCTTGGAGGTGAGGAGTGAGCGTGAGCTTGGTTGGGAAGCAAGGAGGGTGGTGGGTTGGGAGGCCTTGGATGCTGGACCGAGGAACATCGCCTGATTCTCTGGGTCATGGGGAGCCACTGAAGGCTGTTGAACGGGGAGTTGACATGGAGGGAAACAATTCTAGGGTGATGGACCTGGCCCTCCTGTAAAATGTGGGTGATGGAGGCAGGGAGGAGGAGTTGCCTCACCTCTCTAGAATGTTTACTCATCTGTAAGAGTAGTGATGGGGAGGGGTGGAGATGCCCAAGCTGATGTTGACTGGGGCTATCAGGTTTGCTTTGACATGGGTGTGTGATGGTTCTGACAGTAGAAGGAGACAGATAGCTGTGTGTGCACTGGTCTAGGCGTGGGAGGGTTGTGACCACATCCTGCCAGGTGCTCAGCTTCAGGAACGGTTGGTGTGCGTGTGTGCGTTCACTCAACAATTATTTATTGAGTGTCTACCATGGCACTTAAGCTAGGCGTATGATAGTGAGTGAAACAGACCTGATCCTCTCCTTGGGTCTGGCTTTGAAAGTATATGTCATGTGAGGAAAAAAAAACATGACAGGAAAAAAAACCCTGAGCTGCTCTAAGAAAACAATGTGCTCCATAGCCTGGTTGTTCCACCAGAGTGAAAACATTGCTTCTCACTGCAGAGATGAGATTTTATAGGGGAAGCTCCTGGACAGAGCTTGCCCAGAGGGTGGGGTTTTGGACAGCAGCTCCCTTTTCCTAGAGGTGAGTTGAACAGTGGGGTCTCCCATACGTTGGGGGAATTCCTTAGAGCTATACAGCACATTCTGTCCATCCTTGCTTCCCAGCACTCCTGCCCAAACCACGCTGGCTCTTCTCTGGCTGAGCCTGGCTTTCCAGGCTGGTTTCTGCCCTTGGATCGGAGGAAGAGCTGGAGGAGAAAAAAGGGATAGGATGGATATTAGAATGTCACAAAGAGAATACTTCAAACAGGACAAGCTCTGGAGGAACACTCTCACTTCCTCTGTGAAGCCCCAAATCAGGGATTCAGAGAGGCTTCGGCTGGGCTCAGCTCTTCACCTTGCCTGTGGTTCGGTAACTCATTACTGAAGGCCTTATTTCTGAAGGCCTAGGTGGTGGGGACCAAGATGTCACTCACTTCAGAAGGCCAGATACCTTGCTGAAATTCCAGAGGCTTTCCCTTGAGCCTTGGGGCTGTGGTTGCAGCCTTAGGTCCTTCTTGAGTACCAATGCCCCACCCCCTCAAGGGCTGGCCCCGGGGGCCCAGGGAGGCAGCTGGCAGTGCAGCCCCTGCCCCAGGTGGGACGGGCAAGCCCACAAGCAGCTGTACTGTGCCTGTGAATGGAATGTGTCCTAGAATGGAGACCCACCCAACATACTTTGCTAGCGGGAGGACACAGTTTTGGCTAGAAGCTTTTAATGGTGGCAAAACTGGAGCTTTACTCCAAGCATTTAAAAAAATTACTTTTTGTATTATAAAGTTGTTCATGTTCATTGTCGTAAATTTAGACAATGTATACGAGCAACGGGAAGAGAGTAAAGATCTCTTGTAATCCTGTCACCCAGAGATAATCACTGTTAACGTTTTGTTGTGTATCTATGTGTATGTGTTTTAAGAAGACTAGGATAATACAGTTTAAAGTATTTTGTATTTTTTAATAATGATATATATTCCATATCATTAATTAACATTTACCTCATCAGTTTTAATGGCTGCATAGTATGTCCTTAGACAGTTGTATTGTGGTTTACCTAACTAGTAATGGATGAGATTTTGGGGGGTTGTTTTCTAAAAGGGAGTATCTTTCTTGTGGTAGCTGATCATAAAATAAACACACGAATTAGAATCTCTGAGGCTGTGTCCCTGGCAGTGTTTTCTTTAAGCTCCCAGTGATTTTAATATACAGCCAGGGTTGAGAACCATGTGGTGAGACCATAACACTTAAGTTGGTTCTTTTACCCCAGGACTCAGCACAGTGCAGGGCATTTAGGAGATGCATGAAGAGAAACATCTCACTTCACCTCCATGCTGTCATCAGGTTGAGTTTGAGACTAGTATGAAGGTGGTTGACCTGGGGGCTCCCTGCTATGGTCCCTGCTCAGTCTGATGTTTGTATGCTGGTGACGCTTTAACTGGGATTCCAGTCCCCACGTCTCTTTACCTTATGTGGAGATGATTGCTAATTTTGAACATTGCAGTCGATGTTTATGTGGCCAAAGCCCTTGCCCACCCAGAGGAAGGGAGGGGCTGGTGAGGACTAGAAGGGAGCATATTTGGGGCCTGATAAGTGTCTGGAGGGATCAGAGGGAGACTGTGATATTCTTCACATATCCGTGGTGCCTTTTAGGTCACGGGGTGCCTCAGACATGGGATCACCCAATCCTCCCATCCAGCCTATACGGCAGATGGCCCAGACAGTCTTACTCCTGTATTATAGTTGGGGAAACGGAGGCTCTGAGAGGGGTAGAGGGTCTTTGATTCAAAGGAGTGAGTCAGAGTTGGACCTCTCTCTTTTGACTATCAGTCTACTTTTTTTCTGCAAAACCATCTGGGTTTTGCAGAAAAAACCACCGTGGATTTGCTAGAGACCTTGGGTTTATGCCTCTTTGGGAAACCCTTTGTTTTATTATAGCAAGGTGTATGATTACTGGCCAGAAGGTTTCTAATTTTTCAGGCATTTATGAGAACTGGCTGCTGAGTGACAGCACATGTGTACTGATATGTTAATACCCATTCATCAGAATGTTTGGAGGTGTTTGGAAAACAAGGAAGTGATTTTAAAATATACCTATAACAGCATTTTTTCCTGGCTTCCAGAGAAACATTTTTAAAAACCTAAGATAGTCAACAGAACTTGGGTAACTGACTGGAACCTGAGTGGTAATAGTAATAGTGGCTATGGTAGTAATAATGGCTTACATTTATTGAGCGCACACTACATTCTGGCACTTTGGAATACCTAAGCCCAAAGGGTTGCTGAGGAGATTATTTCTATTTCAGAAATCAAACCAAGGAAGAAAACTTACCACTTCTTGGTTTTATTAATCATGGTACCTTCATACAATGAATTGCTATGCATCTATTTAAAATGGTGCTGTAGGGCTTCCCTGGTGGCACAGTGGTTAAGAATCCACCTGCCAATGCAGGGGACACGGGTTCGAGCCCTGGTCAGGGAAGATCCCACATGCCGTGGAGCAACTAAGCCCGTGCGCCACAACTACTGAGCCTGCGCTCTAGAACCCGAGAGCCACAACTACTGAAGCCTGTGTGCCTAGAGCCCGTGCTCTGAAACGAGAAGCCACCGCCCTGAGAAGCCTGTGCACCACAGCAATGAGTAGCCCCCGCTCTCAGCAACTAGAGAAAACCCGCGTGCAGCAGCGAAGACCCAGCGCAGCCAAAAATTAAACAAACGAATAAATTTATTTTTTAAATAAATAAATAAATAAAATGGCGCTGTAAAATATCCACCAGTGATATGGAAAATGTTCCCTGTGCCCTAGTGGATAAAAGAAAATTATGAAATATGTTGGCATCTGGAGGTTCTCAATGAAAGTTTAAATCCACAAACGTACAAAGCAGTACTATCACCCCCCTCATTTTCTTGGTAAGGAAATTGACTTGCCTAAAGGTCACAGAATTTTGGATGTGGGTCTTTTATAAGAATCCAGTGTGTTTTTCACAATCCTCATATGCTTCTGTTATTAAAAAAAAAAATAGAGAGTAAGACATTTTATAATCAAGGGCTAGTTGCTGTGTTTAGAGCAAAAAAGACAAGTGAGGCAGAGACCTGTTTGACAACCATGTTAATTTGTTTCTGTAGCTCTTTACAGTTAATAAAGCACTTGTAAATAACTTTTTTTCTGAGTTTCAAAGGAATAGTTATTTAGATATACAACAAGGATTTACTATATAGCACAGAGATCTATATTCAGTATCTTGTAATAACCTATAATGGAAAAGGATCAAAAAAAAGAATAGAGTTATATGCATATGTATGTATAGCTGAATCACTTTGCTGTACACAACTATACTTCAACAACAGCAAAAGAATTTTTTAAAAATACATATTTATTATATAATTAGGAAAGTAGGGAAAACCCCAGAGAAGGAAAAAATATTTATAATCCCTCAGGGATAATGACTGTTAACATTTTTTCTTCCTGTCTTTTCTTTCTCTCTTTTTCTCTCTCCCCCATCCCTTCCTCCCGCCCTCCCTCCGTTTATCTATCTATCTGTCTATCTGCGCCCGTCTTAGTTGCGGCATGCAGGTTCTTAGTTGCGGCATGTAGGATCTAGTTCCCTGACCAGGGATCAAACCCAGGCCCCCTGCATTGGGAATGCAGAGTCTTAACCACTGGACCACCAGGGAAGTCCCCTTCCTGTCTTTTCTCATTGCAGATATATTATAAATGTTATAAACTTGGGACCATGTTGTACATACGTGTTTTTGTTCGTCTTTTGCTGCGCCATGCAGCATGTGGGATCAAACCCAGGTCCCCTGCAGTGGAAGCGTGGAGTGTTAACCATTGGACCTCCAGGGAAGTCCCTTGGACATATGGTTTTGACTCTTGCTTCTTTTACTAATCTGTTTTAGATCCTTCTCCCTGTCAGTAATTGTTCTTCTACAACATGATTTCCAGAGGCTGTACAGTATCTAGTTTTTATGAGTGATTCTGAATTATTGGACACTAGGTTAATTGATTTTTTTCATTATTATGAATAATGCTGTTATAAATATCCTTGTCTTTACTAGCATCTGGTTATTTCCTCAGGATGAATTCTTAGAAGAGGCATTGATGGGTCCTAGGATACCTGCCTGTGATAACTAACGCACCCTTCATTTACATTTTCTCCTTTGATCCCTAAAATAACACCCTGAGGCTGGTACCAGAGGGATTATTATCCCCATGGTACACATTGGAAGCTGAGGTTTATAAAAGTTGCAGTTTGCTCAAGCTGAGAAACTACTTTGGAATGGTAAAGGGAACTGCTTTAATCCAGTGAGTCTGAGGGAATAGCGTAGGAGATGGGTTCAGATTCATCAGTTTTGTTGTATTATTCAGACTTCCTAGAAACTCCACTTTCTGTGACTTCCACTGATGTCTTGGGTCTGCCCTCTGGCCCGTCATAGAACAAGTCTTCTTCCTTTCAGTATTTGAAGAGACTCCCATGTGGCTCTAAGCTTTCCCTTTTCCAAATTAAATCGTCCTTGTTCTTTTAGGAAACATGGTTTTTTACTAACTTACTGTCTTTAATGCCACTCTGGGCATATTCCACTTTATCAGTAATCATCTTGAAGTGTGTGTATTAGTCAACTCTTCAGGTTGGAAGTGACAGAAACCCAACTCAAACCAGCTTAAACAGAAAAGGAAATATATTGGCTCCAGTAATTGGAAACTTCAAGGGTACGTCTGATCTAGTCTTGGCACTGTTGGACCCCCAGTGCTCAAAGGGCATTTTGACAGAGTTGTTCTCTCTCCTTTCAGTTCTTCTAACCCCCTTGTCAGAGAGATGTTCACTCTCTCAGGATCTATAGATCACTTCTTAGAGAAGGTTCTTATTGTCCCTGCTCGGATCAGGGGCCCACCCCTAGGAGTGGCACATGCTGGTTGACAGTTGCAACACGACAGGATGGGGAGATATGGCTTTTCCTAAGGAAGGGGTGCGTGTGAGCAATGCAAACCCATTGTATTGTGATATGTAGACTCAAACTGTGTGCCAGCTGGTGTCTGGCCAGCTCAGAGAGTGTGGGTTCATCATCTCTCTTTTTCTCAACATTATACTTCTTATTAATGTAGCCTAAAATCAAAATGGGTTCCCTTTTACTATGTAACCGTATCACATCAAGGGCTAGTGCTCAGCCTGTCTCTCCCTTCTTGTGCTACCTCTGCTGGGAGATTTTGGACTCATGTTAGGTCTTTCAGCTTATCCCTGTAGATTTCCTACGGCTGTATTGGGTCCAGAGGATCAGCCTGTTGAGATCCTTTAGCCTGAATTCTGTCGTGAGGCACACTGGTCTCCCTCCCAGCTCAGTGCTCTCTGCAATCAGTTGATAGACATTTGGTGAGGGGCGGGGGAGGGATGAGGGAATGAGAGAGCGCCAGGTAATCACCTGCATCAAAATAGCCAGAATCTTCTCCTGCCTTCCCCTGTCCCCACAAACCTCTAAAGTTCCCTTTTCCTGGCCCATGAGGTCAGCCTTCTGGGTTCATAGTGTGTCAGAGGTCACCAGGAAGGGCATCGTGCAGTCTGCTTTTCTACCGAGACTCCGAATGGACTTCAAGTTGAAGTAGGAAGGATCTAGGTTAGACTTTACTCACTTCGTGCCATGGGTGGGTAGGGAAGGTATTCTAGAGAACGTGGTAGGTCCATTTCCAGAGGCTTTCAGGCATTAGCAGGTTCCTGAGAAGTCTGCAGTGCTGTAGGGTGGCTAGTAGGGGACTGGAAGTCCCTGTGAGCCCTTTGGGGGTTTTGCTGGTCGAGCGTGCCAGCCCCTGCACGTGGGCAGTCTTGGTAGCTGGGGGCGTGGCATGGGTGTGCCGGGTGGCTTTTGGCCTCCATCCTTCTACTGAAGACTCCAAACTGTGTTGTTCAGCTGCAAAAACAGTTTTCTTCCTTTGCTAGCAAGAAACACAAAGCAGCCCTTGAGAGAGGGCGGGTGGGCGTGCAGCAGCTCTGGCGGAGTGTCACGCTCATCTGACGCAGCACGGGCCGAACCGCCCCAGGTGGCCTGGCAGAAGCAGAGTTGGACAGCAGCATCCGGAGGAGCCCTGGGGAGCAGAGCGTGGTGGGGAGGAGCCTTGCCCTGGAAGGCCTTGAGACCACAGACAGTGGCGGGAGGAGGCCCGATCTAGGCACTGGCTCGCCTGTGAGTTGGGCAAGAACGAGACTGGAGAGCGGCCTTTCGCATGTCGCCCTGGGGGTCTGATGGAGCCTCATGTGTGCTGTGTGTGTCTTTGTGTCGTGATCTGAGTCTGGGAGCAGTCTCCCTCGTGCTTGCTGGGGAGAAGCGGGAGGCAGGTCTCTCTGCTGCTGGGCATTAGGGGTGCCTGAGGCCTCCTCACCTTGGGGTGGGTTGGCCAAACCGCTCAATGCTTTGGCAGCCTGTCTTTTGACATCCAGATGACTTCCTATGGGTAGAGCCCAGTCGCTCTCTATTTCCTCTGCCTGCACCAGATTCCCCTTGGACTTTTTATTTTGGCTTGGGCTGAATGGGATTCTCTCTGCTTGTGCTCCGTCTCTGCCCCTCCCTCTCTCCCCACTCCCTTTCTCTCTCTCCTTCCTTGTCTGCATCACTTCTTTCCCCTTTTCCTGTATGCCCTGAGCCCCCTTTCTGCCCCAGGGGAGTTTGGGGCTTGGTTAGACAGGGAACACTGTCCTAGTATTTAGATGAGCGCCTCTTCCTGGGCAGTTGGTCCAAAGAAGGATCTAGAGTCCAGTGCTGTGATTGACTGCTGAGGGGTTGGGGCTTGAGGCAGCAGGCTGGCAAGTCTGTGTGTCTAATGCGGATGCCCAAATCACGCTGGTATCTGGAGGGCCCAAGACAAATGCTTGTCTGGGTCTCATTCTGGGCTCCTAGCCTGTCACACCAGAAGAACCTAGTGTGGAGAGCACCTATGCATTGGAGAAGGGGCGCTAGTGGAGTGAGGCAGAGCAGAAGTGATAGCTGGCGGCCGTTCTCTCCTGGCAGGTGGTGACTTGTGTTCACACTGTGGCTTGTAAAGGGTGGACCCAGGCGTGGAGGGCCGCCTGGCGTTAAGTAGAGCTGTTTCTCCCTTCCCTTTCCACAGCTGGGTAGAGAGACATACATGAGTGTCTCCCTAGCCCTTGTCCTTGATCAGCACTGCCCAGACCTCAGACACCCAGCCAAGGGTCAATTTGAATTGTCCAGATTTTCTCTTATCTCTGCTATAAGGAGAACAGAAGCCAGTGTGGGGAAATCCTGTGGGAGGAAGCAGGGGTGCTAGTTGAGATTTGCCCTAATGAAATGCACGCTAGGCTATTCTTGGGGACTGCTGGTGAAATTATATTTTAATGGGAATGTTCTTTCCTAAACTTAAACTAGCAAAGCCATAGCAGTGTTTGCAGTTAATAATGTACCTGGTGAGTTGTTGAGCTGAAGTTTAACAGCCAATTTAAAAAACAAGGTAGGGAATTTAAAAAATAGGACATTGAGAACATGTGTGTCCTGGAATGATTTCAACGTTCCTGTTGGAATAAGTGGTTTCGTGCTAACTGGAAGGGTTTCCATGCCCCTGTTATCGTCAGTGGCCTTTCCAGGAGGCCCTGATGCCAGGCTCCCTGGCCCTGAAAAGTTATCTACTGCGCTGCCCGTTAGCAGATGAACCAGGAGGTCATTTCACCACTTTGTAACGCCGCAGAGCTGGGGCAGCTCCTCCCCTGGTGGGGTAGCCCAGTGAAGGTGGCTACAGCAGGAAAGGGACCCAAATCATGACGCAGGCAGATGCCTCAGGCACACAAGGGTACGTAAAACCCTCATGGCTGAACAGGGGGGTGGGGCTGATGCAAGGAACAAAGCAGGGAGTCCGGTATCTGAGATGACAAAGTCCTTCTGCAGAGTTTGATTTGGAAAAGAGAAGAGGTTTTTAAAAAAATCTCTGAATGGAAAATTTAGGGAAACTGAAACGGAGGCTCCTCCTGGATTCCGAGTGGTGTGTGTTACTGCAGGAGATTGGTACCTTTTGTTAGAGGCCCTGGATCTCAGGCCCTCCCTAGTTAAGGCTTCTGATTTCACGTTCACACCCTGGCTAGTTACTCCAGGCGTCCCTGTGCCCTGCTCACTCTCTCTGGTACCCTGGTGGGCTTGTGGTTCACAGTGTGGCACACAGAAATGAGCTCAGAGAGTGGACTCTGCCTGCCTCGTACCTATATCCCTCAAGGTGCCCGACACCAGTGGCTGCTCAATGGATGTTTGAGGAATGCATGGGGTGGTTACTTACAGCTGTGTGCCATGTACACACACACACACACACACACACACCCGCTTCGGTCCTGTCCCTGTGTGTCCTCACTTTCCCAGCTCCACCCGGAGTCCTCTTTCTTTTGCCTCTTGTGTGTCTTCACTCCTACTTGTTTTATTAGAAGACCTAGTATATGCCAGGCAGGTGTTGCACTAGTGCTTTATGTCAGCTGTCTCATTGACTCCCCATAGCCACTCTATGAAGTAGATGCTAGTATTATGTTGCCATTTTACAGATGAGAAAGTCAAGGTCAAGAGAGATTAACTAATTTGCCACAGAAGTTAATGGTGATACTTCTGCTCACACACAGGCATCCCTGATTCAAAAGCTGGGTTCTTAACTTGTAGGCTACAAGCCTCCCTTCTCTGGGCTTTGAGCTGGAGTGGAGTGAGTGCCTCAGGGAGAAAAGATGCTGCCCATTCTCCCCTCCCCTCTGATCCACTGTCTCACTTACCCCTGGAGTAGGAGCTCCAGGGGTGAGTTAGCAGTAGGAAAGTTTCAGGCTCCGAGGGGTTGGGGTGGTGGATTTTGTGAGTTTATTTCCCCCGTTGTCATTATTATTGCTGTTGGTACAATATACTATAAAAGTCAGGAAGGAAAAAAGGCAACAAAGGAGGGATTGGCGTCTTCAAACTTTTTTGATCATGTATATCCTATTACTAAATTAGCATGTACCCTAATATATGCATAATCATAAATTATATTCATAAACTGCTGTGATAATGTACCTATAAGACATATACATGCACACTTAAACGGATGATATAAAAATAAACATGAATAGATGTTCTAATATTTTCTTCCTGAGCCAAAGTGGGTCATTTGATCACCTCAGGGTTGATTGTGCCCCCCTATAGAGACGCCTGCGTCCCGCCAGTTATCTGATAAATGCTCTGCTACTGTAGTCCAGTGCCCTGTGAGAGAGGGCATATCTACCTAGACCTTCCATTTTTAGGTGCTCTGATTTTCAGAAGCAAAGCAGGCAGGCACAGCTCTTCTAGCCCTCATGGCTTTTGCTTAAATTCTTACCAAATTGCCTGGAGCTGAGGGGGAAACTCTCCTAGATGCTGCACTGGCTGCAATCCTTTGCTGTTATTCCTGAGCCCCTCATTCAGTCCCCAGTAGCTTTCAGACATCCTAGGGTACAAGGGAAGGCTGTTTTCAGGGGGCTTGGGTATAGCCCAAGGGTTGGTGAGGATGTGGAGAAACTGGAACTCTTGTGCATTGCTGCTGGGAACGTAAACTGGTGCAGCCACTGTGGCAAGCAGTGTGGCAGTTCCTCAAAAATCTAAATAGAATTACCATATGATTCAGCAGTTCTACTTCGAGGTGTATACCCAAAGGAATTGAAGGCAGGAACAGATACTTGTACGCCAATGTTAATTGAAGCATTATTTACAGTAACCAAAAGGTAGAAATAACCCAGGTGTCTATCTAAACAGATGAATGGGTTAATAAAATGTATATATACAATGGAATATAATTCAGCCATAAGAAGAAATGAAATTCTGATATATTCATTCATCATGGATGAAACTCGAAGACATCATGCTGCTAGACACAAATGGGCAAATACTGTATGGTTCCATACATGGGGGATAGACACATACAAATACAGAGAAGCAGATGGATGAGAGGTTTTCAGGGGCTGGGGGCAGGGAGGAATGGGGAGTTATTGCTAATGAACGATTATAACGTTTCTGTTTGGGGTAATGAATATGTTTTAGAAATAAATAATGGTGACAGTTATGCAACACTGTACATATAATAAAATAAGAAAAAAAACTTAAAAAAAAGAATAAGCAAGGAGAGGAGACTGGGGGCTGGGGTGGAGAGACAGGCAGTTAATTCCTCGTCTGAATGTGTTACCACTGCCGATCAGATGCCAGACTGTCCCTTTCCCTGTAGGCACCTGTGCCTGGCGTTAGGGCTGCTAGAATGGGATACCCGTGGCCGTGCCCTGGCTGTACAGGTAGCTCTCCAGGCCCCCCAGGGGAATGAGCATCAAGATTTAGGCCATGAAGTAGGGCCATTTGTCCCCCTTCTTTGCCCTCTCCCTAGTCAGCTGATGACAGCTTTGGTACTGCAGCCCAGCACCCTGTGATCGAGGACACACCTTTCTGGGTGTTCCATTGTGAGAGCTCTCGGATTTTCAGAAGCAGGTAATGGTTTTTCTCTGAGGGCTGGAATCATGAAGTAGGGCAGACAGGTTTCTTTGGAGTTAAATTTAGGGCTTAGGATCCAGGGGTGGCAGAGAGAAGCTGTATTTAACAGCCATCGCACCACCAAAAAAGAAAAAAAATGTCCTAAATTAAGCAAGGTACATGGAACCTGAAGATACTTCAACCAAATTGGAATAAGTACCTCTAAAAATAAAAGGTGCTGAAATCTGGAAAATACCAAATATGGCTTCTTGTTCAAGTGCTTGCTTCTCTGCTTTTCTGTTTTCGTCACCCTGTCCCAGTACTGCAGCTGTACAGAGACAACGTCACCCTCCTCCCGGAGGAATGGACTGTGTACAAGGCCTTGTCTTTCATGATGAGTTGTCCCTGGGGTGGGGAGGCAACTGGCAAATGTCCCTGGGTCACAGTGGCTGCCCCCTCTCCTCATTACCCCCTCTCTCAGAATGCCTGTTTAGCTCTCGGATCTCCTGGGGAGGGCTGCCTTTAACTCAGAAACACCCTTGGTGCCCCCTAGTTCCCAAGGCTCCAGCAGCCAATTGCCGCATCTTGGGCACTTGATTTTTTTTTGTTGTTGGTCCTGGGCCTTGGGCAGACCAGGTGCATGAAAGATTCTTAGAAACACGGGTTCAAGGGAGGATGCACAAGGGCAACATCAAGGTGCCTGTTCCCACAGATAGAACTTGAGTTTGCAGGACTTATAGTTGTTTCAGGAAGTGAGTGTTACATGAGACAATAATAACAATAATAATAGTGAAAGGTACTGGGTACTTACTGCATTTTGGGCCTGTCTCCAGGGGTCTTTTTGCAGACCACCTCATGAGGTGGATATTGTGATCATGCCCATTTAGAGTGATAAAACTTAGGCTAAGTATCCTGCTCAGGGCTACACAGGCAGCAAGAGGTAAAGATGGATTTGAACCCATGCAGTCTGTCTCCAGGGCCTGTGCACCTCGCTACATGTGAGTCAGTCATTTCTGTCAAAGCCACAGGGCTGCCTCCTCACCTGGGGCACAGTTTCAGGACTCAGGGCTTTGCTCCTCCTCCCTCAGCCTCCTTTTTTGGGAAAAAGGACAGAATAAAAGTTGCTCCGCTCTCCCCCTATTTGCTCCCCTGCTCCCCTGCTGGATGGGGGCTGATGTCAGCCTGACTGTGGCATGCAGGCTCCTGCTTTCTGCATCTTGCATTTGGTCAGGCCTACCATGGACATATTTATCAGACACCTACTATGTGCCGGGCCCTATGTTAGGTGCTTCACTCATAGTATCTACCAACAGCCGGTGAGTTAGGTATTACTGCTCCCAATTTACAGGTGAGAAAGCTGAGGTTCAGAGAGGTGAACCACTTGCCCAAGTTAAATAGCTAATTAATGGCAGAACCTCGGTTTGATCTCAGGACCATCTGATTAAAAAAATCTCTGGCCTTTCCACCCTCTTTCAGGAGGGTGCAGTGGGGCTGCCGTGACCTTCCATACTCCTGGCTCTGCCAAAAGCCTATCTCCGGCTTTGATGATGCCAGGGTAGGTCTGAGGGCCAAGGTTGAAACGACACATGCCCTTTCTGGGAGAGATGCTGCGGGTAGAGGTGGGTGAGGAGGGTCCTCATGCTTCCCCCAGGTGTCCTGCAGATCCTACCCCGGGGAGAGTAACAGCTAGGACGCCCCCTTTGGGCACGGCCAGGGGTGGGTGCAGGGCTAAGGGCCTCTTTTCTGGGCCACTTCTCAGGTTGCCTGTAGCCGTAACTGTAAACTCTCTGGAAGGAGCTCTTGGCTGCCGGTTGGAAGCCGCGGCAGGGTCAGTGCTTTTGAGGGGCCAGGACAGGTGTGAGAAGCAGGTGCTCTTCTGCCTCTGAGACTTGTCCTCCCATGAGCTGCGGAGCCTGGAATCAGGATTACCTGAAGGAGCTGGCGGCCTTTCTGCAGCCCTTTCTGGCTGAGCTGCTGAGATTCTGTCATCTCTTTAGGAGCCTCAGGCATCCTGGTGAGTGTCAGAGAAACCAGCCTGGGGCGGGGGTAGTTTGGGGACCGTGCTGAAGAAACTTTGCTCGATGACCTGATTTTTCTAAAACTTGAGGGCTTTGTGCTTTGGGTTTGGAAAAAGCTGTAACCCGGAAGTGAGGAGGAATATGTTTCAGAAAATCAGGCTCTTCAGCCTGAGCTCCCCCCCCCACCCCGAACCCAAAGGCAACAACTGGCAGTGGGTCCTGCAGGAGTGCAGAGGGGAGCTGCTGGTTGGGTCTATTCCTGGGGAGGACAGACTGCAGAGCTGGGCAGAGGGGACTGAGTGATGAAAGGAAGCCAAAGTTTCAGGACAAGTTTGGGTTCAAGGAGTTGGCAGGTAACTGGAGTGAGAGCTTCTTCCCTGCCCTGGGCCAGCCCTCTGTGTGCCTCAGTGTCCCCTTTTGTACATTGGGGGTGAAATCCCTTGGAGCATCGGGAGGCCTCAGCCTCGGGGGTGTAGCTGTTACACAGTTGTTGTTGTCGTTATTTATTATTTAAGCACCTCTCCTGTGGCTGACCAGGGGCCTGTGAGTGGAGTATCACCTTGGGCTGTGGGAACCCTTTCTCCGCTGGACCCTGCAATCACCTGCTTGTAGTTAGTACCTACTGCTTACTGGGACTGCAGCAGGTGCTTCACATGGATTAGTGACGGAGGCCAGGCAGCCCTCCCGGAATCCCCAGCGCAGCTCTTCCCTTCTCTTGTGGACTCCTGCAGCACTTGTTTCTGCAGTGTGGCTGTGCATGTCCCCCTCTCCCTGCCTTCTGTTCTTCTCCCCCCTCACCAGGGACTGGCCTGATCCTCACTCTCCTGGCACCCAGGTCTCAGGAAACATTTGAGTAAACGGGCGGGGTGTGGGGGGTTGTGTGTGGAATCTAGATCTTCAGTGGCTTCTCATCTCGTTACTGTTTCCTGGCTCAGCTCAGGCCCTGGGTGCCCATGCCTTCTGCTCTGGGTGCCACTTGGTGGCTGTGCCGGCTTCTCCAGGACTGGTGGGACTTAAGGCTGTGATGGCTGCGGGAGTGGGGCTGGGGAGCTGCCAGTGGCTGCATACGGGACAAAAGGAAACAGGAGCCAGTGTCCAGGAGTGAAGGAAACTGAAAGGACGTGTGGCCCAAGGTGGACAGAGAAGCCGGTTCACAGCAAGGGTTATGGTTGGTGGAGCCATGCGGGGGATGGATTTGAGGGGTGAGGGTGTGTACATGAGCTTGGTCTGGGCTGGAGAGTAGAGGCCTGGGGCATGGGGTGCACAGGAACCCGGAACCCAGGCCGTCACTCATCTCCTTGTCATCAGTGGGTGCCTTGGGGGCAGTAGGTTTCAGCCCTAAAAATCCACCAGTGTCACCTGGGCTCCTTCCCCTGGGCTTGGCCTGGGGTGAGCCACATATGGAGGTGCAGGCCTGTGTGGCTCAGAAGGGCCCCTCCACCCAGAAGCCATGTTTTATGGGAAAGCTGGAGCCAGGAACTGCACCTTGATAAAAAAGTGTTTTCATTCTCGGGGGCGTTAATTAACACAGATTAGATTTCAACTGAGTGGGCCTTTTGTTGCAGGAGCCTTTCTAATCACTGTACTTTCAATACTGCTATGGTTTCACTGAGCCAATTCAGGTTCATTACTTTGGTCTGTTACCACCCCAGGTATTCAGCCCTGATGTTATTACTTATGGCCCTACTGGGTCCAGTTTTTCAAACTCGATTTAACTACTGGCCTGGCATCTCTCTCAGGTATCACCCTCGTAGGGTGCTGAGCCTGGAAAAAGATAACCCAAGAATGTAGGCACGTTTTCTTGGCTCTCTGAATTTTATTAAACATTTACAAACGTGTTTTCTTCAGTTTCCCGAGGTAATCTGGCACAAACAAGATGGGCTTCAAAAGTTCTTTCCAGTTGTCATATTTATGAATAATTCTATCAGTTCTCACTGTATGGAGACAAACTGGAAAGGAATCAGACAATGGTGGAAGGGAAGCCAGGCTGAAAGTTGGAAAGAAAGGCTGCCATGGCTGGCAGTGGGTCACCAAGTGTAAAGACAGGGAGCTTCCTGGCTCAGGCAGGGGTTTGGGCCCCCAGGCCCATCCCCCCCACCCCCCAGCCGTGAGGCTTCCGTTCTTGCAGTAGACACTGCTTGTGCTTCTGGGTGAGAGACTTCATGATTCTTTTTCTTTTCAATATTTTTTCTCTGGTTATATCTGCTGTGTAATTAAGGAATTAGCAAATAAGAAAATATGTTACCCAGTATCCTGCCACCCCAAGATAATGGCATTTAAGATCTTAGCATAGTTCCTTCTAGATTTTGGGGGGCATTTAAAAATATTATTGCGGTCTTACACTCTTCATACGTAAGTCTATATATCTTGCACTTGCAGGATAGTTATTTCTTTTTATTATTATAGAAACAATTCATATTTGATTGTAGAAAATTTGGGAAATACAGAGGAAAAGCACAGAGAGGAAAAATAAAAATTGCACTGATTATATTTCCATCCAGAGAGAACCACTCTTTGTGACTGTCTATATGTGTACACTGCCAGTCTTTCTTTTCTCAAGCATATACACACATTATCTCTCACCACAAATTGGGGTCATGCATATACAGACATCCTTTCTTTTCCCTTTTTACTTAAAAATATCCCATGAATGTGTGTCATGACATGAAGTTTTGCTTTGAGACATGATTTAAAAAAAATTATTTGTTTATGTGAAATTTATGTAATATAAAATTAACCATTTTAAAGGGAGCAACTCAGTAGTATTTAGTACACTCACGGTGTTGTGCAACCAGCACCTCTATCCAGTTTCAAAACATTTCTATCCTCTAAAGTAAATCTCCTTACCATTAAGCAGTTTCTCCCCATTTCCCCCAGCCTCTGGCAACCAGCCAATCTGCATTCTGTCTCTATAGATTTATCTGTTCAGGATATTTCATGTAAATGGAATCATACACGAGACTTGATTTTTATTGGCTCATAGTATGCTTGTATGGATCTGTTTGAACAGGCCCTTGGTCTTCAGTGTAAGGTGTCATCATCAAGGAGCTGGGATTCTGTCATATGGATATACCATAACTTATCTAATCCCTTATCTTTGGACACTGAGGTTGTTTCCATTTTTTTAATGTCTACAAGTAATAATGTGTTGAACATCTTTGTGCCTAAACCTTTTTAAAAATTTCAGATTAGAAAGGACACACATTCTCGAATATCCCGTGTAATTTAGTTTGAAAATGGTTATGAAAGAAACTCTTTTTTCTGTCTCCTCGAATGAAAGACTCTAGCCTCTAACCTTCGGTCTGCCTGTTGCTTTTTTTGACAGTTTTATATCTTCCATCAAAGCCATTCTTTGGTAAGGGTGACTAATGCTGCTTTAAACCGTGCAAGGTGATAATACCTCACATTACACAAAGGTAGCGCTTAAGAAGGTAGCACTTAAACCTGCCACTTCCGTTGGGATCATCTGGGCTGTTTTTGCGGAATCTTTCTGTTCTTCAAGGGCAACTTTTGCAGAGACTGGTTAAGCTGCTTTAGATTTAGTTGACAGGGCTGGCCAGTGCTTGTGGAACTTGTAGCTTACAGAGACCTCAGGTAAAAGCTGTTGTTTCCTGTCTCTCATCCAGGTGCAAGAAGTGCCGGCGTAAGCCTGGCTCTGAGATGCTCTGTGTAGACAGATTGTGGATTAGGGCTTAGCCAGGAGCAGACTTCATGGAGAGACTTCAGATCTCCTGCAAAATCCAAGACTGGCAGGATGTTCCTTTATCCCTGTCACAGACCTGGATTAGGTGTTATTAAAATGTGAGCTACTTTTGACTCTTACTGTGGCATTGTGAGCATGGGATCATTGAAGGGTCCTTGGCTGACTCTGTGGGGAGAGAGAGAGAGAACGAGTGAGTGCACAACACAGAACGAGCTGATGGGGGAAACACCGAAGTGAGGTCTAAGCTTTGCTGTGCCATTAATTAGCTGTGTGACGTTGGGCAAGACATGCTACCCTCTAGGAATCAGGTTATCTGTACTTTAGGTGGGTGTTGACTTGCCCTGGGCATTAGCCCCACTTCAGAATTGCACTTGCTAGACCATCCTTGATGACTCTTCCCTCCAAGCCTAGCATACAGTGCCTGGGGCAGAGTGAGCCTCAACATGAACAAGTTTGGGCACACACATGTGCACACGCACATACACACACACACACACACACATTCCTCTGAGCTACTCCGTTGTGATGATAGAATGTGCCTATTTGCCTGGTCCCTATGGAAATTATCCAAAAAGAATATAATCCTACAAACTAGATCACTGGGTATGGTTTTCCCCCAACTCTGCTTTCTAAGTGGCTGTGTATGTTCTCTGAAATCTTCCCTTTTCTAGATGACTCGGTCTCTAACCATGCCTCGGTCATTTTAGATCCCTTGTGTGGGCTCACTAGGCCTACCTTCACTTGATATAACTGGGAGCAGTCCTTACGGTTCCATCCTGCTCCCTGCCCACCCTTCTAGAGCTTTCTAGAGGTAGTCTTGACTGTCTTTTATGGTCATTATAGACTGCTGGCTCATGTTTGACACAGCTTGGAGGAAAAAAAACTCCGAATCTATGTAGATCAGTAACTTTCTTTAAGCTTTATTGATTCTGAGCTTAAGTGTATACATTGTTTTCTCTAATAGTCTGTAAACGACTGACTTATTCAATTAATTCAAACATTAACTGAACCTCTGCTGTGTGCCAGACACTATACTAGATGCTAGGGAATCAAAGATAAGTAAATCATGATCCCTCAAGATGCCCCAGTCCAGTGGGGATGAGCAGATACATAAACAACTGCAATGGGACAAGTGTCCTCTTGTGGATTTGTATAGAATGCAACAGGAACACAGAGGGGAGGGCAGTTCATTCCATGGATAGGCTCAATAGGAAGCAACATTGAACTGGGCCTCGAAGGATAGGTGGGATGTTGCCATATGGATGGGTAGGGGAAGAGTATTCTGGAAAAAAAACTTTCATTCCATTCATTTGTTCAGCAAGTCTCTCCTTCTAGTCTGCCACAGTTCAGGCACCATGGTTTGTTAGTTTAGATTTTCTTCTTTATATTCTCTAGGGTGTCTAGCATAGTGCTTTGTATACAACAGTTGTTTGGGAAATATTTGAGTAAATTAAAATCCATCTGATAGGTAAGGGAAGTAAAAATTACTCTGACATCTGCAGAAACTGAATTTCAGGTGAAACAGTGTATATGGAAATAAAGCATGAGACAACTATAAGGTGTGTACATAATATTTACCTCTCTTGTTAGCTGTTTTTATTTTGTTCTCTTCCCAAGAAATTTATTTGGAGGATTTCTGTGACCTTTCAAGTAACTATGGCATTCTATAATTATTAGTTTTTTATTCTGTGCTCTGATAGTGCTGGATAAAAGAACATTTATGGTGATGTTTTTATTTTATTTAATGAGTATTTTGTTATTGTCCAACAAAATATATAGGGCGAGAAACCCTACAAATCCCTCTTAACTTGTGGAGGTCCCTCGTCTTTGTGTTAGGTTTGCTTCTTACCTACTGAAGCCCAGAACTTCCTTTCTGACTTCTCCATTCAGTTCCTGTGGGTCTGAGGGGTTATTTTCTGAACTTTATATAAGTTTATGTTTGGTGAGTCAACTTTCTGATCATGATAAAGGCCAAATCATTCTTTTACAAACCTTTGTGATTTGTCACATTCCCGTCTTTCCAGTTTCTTGAGGAGGAAGAGAAAGAAAAGTAAGCACCCTCTATATCTGCTTTGCATGTTCCTGCAGAGTAAGTAATAGACTTTTCATTTATTTGAACAAAAAAAGTAAAATAAAATATACACAAATTAGAAAACATTGTCTAATCAACCAGGTAAATTTATCTTTAGGAGGTAACTTAAGTTGTGCCCTTAAATGCAGTACTATTTATTCAAACACTGGAGGTTAACCAGTAAAGAGCTCTGATGCAAACTTTGTCAGTGTAAATTCTTCTATTTTGGTGCAAAATTAGAACATAAAATGAAATCTTATATTTCAATCATGTGACCAAAGGTCTTAGTTTATTACCTTCTGAAGAGCCCTGGTCCTCACCATTTGGTCTAGCTTATTTAATTTTTAAATTGGGGTGGTGTGCGTAATTGCTCTTATTTATTTTTATTTTTGCGGTACGCGGGCCTCTCACTGTTGTGGCCTCTCCCGTTGCGGAGCACAGGCTCCGGACGCGCAGGCTCAGCGGTCATGGCTCACGGGCCTAGCCGCTCTGCGGCATGTGGGATCTTCCTGGACCGGGGCACGAACCCGTGTCCCCTGCATCGGCAGGCGGACTCTCAACCACTGCGCCACCAGGGAAGCCCGAAAGCCCTGTTCTTATTCTTTTGTTTTGAACTGTCAGGCTTCCTGTAGATTACAGTGACTCTAGAACTCACAAGACCTTTCTGATAATTTTCTTGGATTTCACTTTTAAATTTTTATTTATTTATTGGCTGTGTTGGGTCTTCGTTGCTGCACACGGACTTTCTCTAGTTGCAGAGAGCGAGGGCTACTCTTTGTTGCAGAGCGCGGGCTTCTCATTTCGGTGGCTTCTCTTGTTGCGGAGCACGGGCTCTAGGCGCATAGGCTTCAGTAGTTGCAGCACATGGGCTCAGTAGTTGTGGCTCATGGGCTCTAGAGTGCAGGCTCAGTAGTTGTGGAGCATGGGCTTAGTTGCTCCGCGGCATGTGGGATCTTCCCGGGCCAGGGATGAAACCCGTGTCGCCTGCATTGGCAGGCGGATTCTTAACCACTGCGCCACCAGGGAAGTCCCTCTTTGATTTCTTCATACTCATGTATTCTTATGTTCATTTAGTCATTTAACCAATACAAGGCATTTAGCTGATTACTATGATGAAGACCAAGGTTTAAGAATAGTCTATGAGACTGTATAATCCAGTGGGATCTAATAGTATCATCTCCATGCCTCTACATAAGCTGTTCCCTCTGCCTGGAGTGCCCTTTGTCTGTCCCCTCTTGTGCATGTGATAACTTAATCCTTAGCCTTCAAGGCATAGCTCAAACCTCCCTGTCTTGTTCAGGGCAGTGGATCCCCCAACCTTGGCTGTAGATTCCTAGAAAGGAACTTCAGAATTATTGCAGTGGTTCAGCAAATTCACATGGATACTAAACATCTGCAGACTGAATAAACAATATGTCATTTGTCAAAAATATTATTTTTCAGATGTATGTAGATGCCATTGTGAAAAATGAAATTAAAATATTTAAATATAAAATGCCTTACTAAATTCATAGTAGCTCTTTGTCCTTTTGTATTTTTCAGTAAAAAATACTAAAGGTATAACCGTTACAATGGAGGTCTATGAATTTTTTAAAGTTAAAAATCATTATTCTTACTTGTTTTAGTTAGGGTTATGTTTAGTTGCAAAAAATAGGAAACCTGACATAACAGAGACTTACTTAAAGAAATTTATTTCTATTTTACACAAAAGTCTGGAGATAGTCATCTCATGTCTGTTAGATTGGCCTCAAAAATCTCCTGGTCCCGAAGAATTCTAATTTTGCTCTAGTCTGCTCTGCCATCCCTAGTACATGGCTTTCATCTCAAAGCTCAAGATGGCTGCTTGAGCTCCAGCCATCCTGTCTGTATTCCAGAAAACAGGGGATAGGATCACCTTCCTACCCACCCCTACCCCAAACACACAGAGTTGTGTCTTTAGGAACATCAGGGGAAATCTTTTTAACAGGAAGAAATGGATCCCTGGAACCTTCTCCAGAGTGGGCATCTCTTCGCATCATTGGTGTGGGAGTTCTTCTCCATCCCTTTGAGGGCTACTCTGCCTTGAGATTTCACCTGTAATGGTAGTCAGGGCCATGCCCACTTGTTTTCCATTGTCTCACCTCACAGATGCTAAGGCATGGCCTATAGCAAAAGGAAAAACCCTTCTCAGCATCTGGAAAATCATTCCTAGTTCTCTGCTCTCCCTCCCTCCCTCCCTTCTCTGTGGCCCTCCTCTGCTTCCACTCACTCACTCTAACCATTTGCTGTCTGGCTTTCACCCTCCACTCTTTGAGATCTGCTTGGCTTCCTACTCACCAAGTCCAAAGGCTACTGTCAGGCCTAATTCCCCCAAGTCTTTCCAGAGTTTGACTTTAGTGACCAGACTGTCTTTCTCAGAACCTCATTTTGCTGATCTTTCTGAATGGTCACCTTCCTTTACTGTCTATCTCCAGTTTGGTTGCTTTCTCTCCTGAATTTTTGTGGCTTATGATCTCCGTACTTTGATGGCATTTGCTACTTTCTTTCTTGTACTTTGGTTTACTTTGGTGATTTATATTTATCTTTTAACTCCTGTGCCAGACTCTCAGGGCAAGATCTGATCCTTAATTCTCTTCTTTACTCCCCGCCAAGTGCCAAGGACAGGCATACAGTGGGCAGTCAGACATTGGAATAAATGAAGAAACAGTTTTTGGGGGATTTGTTGTAAGTTAAATGCATAGTCATGTTTCTCAAAGTGTTTTCCACAGACCGTCTACATCAGATTCATGTGTGTATAATGAGGTATTTTTTTTAAATGCAGGGTTTTAGGGCCCTATCCATATTTACTGAACCAGAATCACTGGGAGTATGGTTCTGCAGCCTGCATTTTTAACCCCCTCCCAGGTGAGTTTATTCATATTGAAATTTGAGAACTCTTGGTTTAATGGACAGTGAGCCAATCTTAAATGCATTTCAGCTGCTAAGCATGAAATGTCTTCTAGATGAAGTCTGGAAGGTGAGCATGATCCTGTCCACTCCTTCCCACCTGTGGGGGAGTTGAGGCTTGGGTAGAACGCATGGCTTTGGAAAGCGATGAATGGGAGGGGAGCACAAAGGAGGTGAGGGGGTTACTCTGAACCAGATGGACAGATAAGGCTTGCTAAGTAGAGATGGGGAGAAGGTAATGAGAAGGGGGCTTGGGGACTTTCTGGGAGGAGGAACCAGCATGAGCAAGGCATGGAGGTGAGAAATCCAGAGTGTGGAAATGACAAGGGATCTGGGTTGGCTGGTTGGAAATATATGAAGGGAAGCACATGAAAGGCGCAGGTCATGAGGGCTTGAACACCATACTGAGGAGTGGTGACTTCCTATGGGGTATCTGTGGGTATCTGTGTGGACCGGTCGGTCACCTGCAGGGCCTGCCTTTCTCCCTCTGTGTTGAGGATATCCCTGGGGACTGTGGAGTGGGGGAACGTTGGGAAAGGGCTTCGTGGAGAGGGCTGTGGGAAACCTGGAGCTCATGATCAAGTCTTAAAACACTTCAATCCATGTTTTATTTATTTTTATTTATTTATTTGGAGTATAATTGCTTTACAATGTTGTG
Organism: Phocoena phocoena; assembly: GCF_963924675.1. NCBI lineage: Eukaryota > Metazoa > Chordata > Mammalia > Artiodactyla > Phocoenidae > Phocoena > Phocoena phocoena. Next base: position 71,268,300 of record NC_089226.1, on the reverse strand, counting down.
TTAGTTTCTGCTGTACAGTGAAGTAAATCAGCTATATGTATACCTGTATACCCTCCCTCTTGGACCTCCCTCCCTCCCCCCCCATCCCACCCATCTAGGTCCTCACAGAGCACTGAGCTGAGCTCCCTGTGCTATACAGCAGGTTCCCACTAGTTATCTATTTTACACGTGGTACTGTATTTATGTCAAACCTAATCTCCCAATTCATCTCACCCTCCCCTTCGCCCCATGTCCACACGTCCGTTCTCTACGCCTGCCTTTCTATTCGTGCCCTGCAGATAGGTTCATCTGTACCATTTTTCTAGATTCCACATATATGCATTAATATACGATATTTGTTTCTCTCTTTCTGACTTACTTCACTCTGTATGACAGACTCAAGGTCCATCCACATCTCTACAAATGGCCCAGTTTCATTTGTTTTTATGGCTGAGTAATATTCCATTATATTTATGTACCACATCTTCTTTGTCCATTCATCTGTGGATGGACATTTAGGTTGTTTCCAAGTTCTGGCTATTGTAAATAGTGCTGTAATGAACATTGTGGTACATGTGTTGCTGGGTCATATGTTAGTTCTATTTTTAGTTTTTTAAGGAACCTCCATACTGTTCTCCATAGTGGCTGTATCAATTTACATTCCTACCAACAGTGCAAGTGTTCCCTTTTCTCTACACCCTCCAGCATTTATTGTTTGTAGATTTTCTGATGATGGCCATTCTGAGAGGTGTGATCCATGTTTAATGTGAAAGTGTATCTTCTTGTTTCAAGTGTCTGTGCTTTTTTTTTTAATCTTCTCCAGCTCCTGTGAACTTGCTAGAGGCTGGGGTGTGTGTGTGTCCTTCATCCTGCCTGACAGCTCACCCAGCCGTGTGTGTGTGTGTGTATGTGTGTGTATGTGTGTGTGATGTATATATATGTATATATATATAGGTATTTGTGCAGATGCTGTCTTACTGTTTTCCTTTCTTCTCATTGCTGTGACTGCTCTCACCTTCCTGGTGTGAGGGAAATAGAGGGAGAGGCAGTGCGATACATTCAGATATATTTTTACAGCCAGCTACTTGAAAATACAGTCAGTTGCCTCTTCAGTGGTCACCACCGGGGCTTATAGATGCTACAGCTCCTCAGGTCCTATGGGGCCCTGGCATCTGTATTCTTTACAAGCTCCCAGGGGAGCTTATTGATGCTGATGTAGCTGCATTTTGGAACCATCAGCGCAGATGACCCGGTAGCTTTGCCCTTTTACCAAGGGATTAAGGGCCTGCGAATTCCTCAGCTGGGATGGGTTTTTTTTTTTAACTTGAGAATGACTCCTTCTTTCTCCACTTTGATCAGCAGAGAGGAAAGTTCATCACAGAGCAGAGAGGTAGCTGAGGGAATGTTCCCCCGGGTCTCCTCTGCATGGTGGGTGTGTGTTGCCAGAGCCTGAGTCTAGCAGAATGCTTATTAAGACCCACAGCAAGTTGGGGCCTGTCAGTAATGAGTTCTCTTTGCTGTTTTCTACAGAAATTTCACTTCACAAACTGATTTGCCTTCAAATACCCCGATTTGCCATTCTAATTAGGCACTGAAGTCAGGCCTTGGGGCAGGTTTGTGGCGCCCCTGTGGATCCCAATGCTGTGAACCTCTTGGGAGACACTTGAAGTGAAATTGTTTGAACACATCAAAAACGTCAACACAAACAAAAGTCCCAGTGATTCCTAACCCTTAAAAATATTCAGTGTTCAGTTTCAAGGTTCCTGTCCATCCTCACTTTGAGGTTGATCCTGCCTTGTGATGTGAAGTAAGGAAGGAGGGTTTCACACTTTAAGAGGTTGGGGTTGGGGGGCGGGTTGGTTTTCAGGGTTTTGGCCCCGGTGGGCGTCCAGTCCTCTTCAGGCTGGTTATCCAGCGGCTGTACTGTTTGGGAGAAGGTCCTGGGAGAAAACTTGGAAGCCTCAGCTTTGGGCCCACTGGACTGTGGCTCAGGTGGTGCCAGTTCCCTTCTGGTCTCTGGCAGGAGCCAACAGCTGATGCACCCCAAGGTGGAGAGTGTGGGTGGCGCCACAGATGGTTCCTGCTGCCCCCGTGAGGAGGACTCTGGAAAGCAAGTGACTTCCCGATGGTGGAGGCTCTGGCTGTCCTGTAAATGAGGAGGCCAAGGAAGCCACCGGGGAAGGAATCAGGCTGGTTCTTGTCTGTGGCTTGGTCATAAGCAGACAGGGATGGCCCTTAAGGATGTTCCCTTAAAAATAAAACCAAATACACCTGTGAACTAAATGAGAGAGCAAAGTAGGGATGTCTTTTGAGCCAGAGTGAAAGTACAAGACTTTGTAGGACTTTTGCTCCTGATCACGTCCCTACTGGGCCCGTGGTCCAGCCTTTTCCTAGGCCCAGATCCCTGATTCCTTTGAAATTGCCTTTAATATGACTTTTGCTGAAGCAAGCCCTCTTCCCTTCAGATATGCTGTTTGTAGGGCCAACCCCACTCCCTACTGCCACATGTCCCCACACAGCCCCTCACTTCCAGATAGTGCCAGATACTCCTGGAACAAAGTTTTCATCCTGTCCCCTTCTTAGAAACCATATGGAGCTTCCGTTTATTCAGCTGATAAAGTCCAGTGATCTAGATCTCCCTCTTCTCCTATCAGGCTTGTATCCATCCATCCATCCTATACTTACCAAGTACTACAGGGCTTTGTGAAGTTCAAGGGTACAGAGATATGTGTGACAGGCGTATAATCCTTAAGGAACTCTCAGGCTGTTGGAGAAGGCAGACAAGGGTCAAGTACAGAGGCAAGTTTGGTGAACTGTGGGATAACAGAGGAGGAGCACCTGTGTAAAGGTAAGCTGACTCTGTTAATGGCCATCCAGTGTTTGTAAGGTCAGAACACGCTAGATGCTGGGAAGAAATCTAGTGATTTTTAGTATTAGGAAGAATAATGTTAATGAAGCTTTTGCATTATACAGACCTACTTCAAACTAAGCTTGGTTAGAAGTGTGAACTCTTCTGAGCCTCAACTTCCTCATCTGTAAATTGGGTGAGGCATAATAATGGCACCAACCTAATAGGATTGTTGTTTAGGTTTAAATGAAATAATGGATATTTGTGGAACATAGTAACTGTTCAATAAATATTGGCTTTTGGGACTTCCCTGGTGGCGCAGTGGTTAAGAATCTACCTGCCAATGCAGGGGACACGGGTTCGAGCCCTGGTCTGGGAAGATGCCACGTGCCGCGGAGCAACTAAGCCCATGCTCCACAACTACTGAGCCTGCACTCTAGAGCCCACGAGCCACAACTACTGAGCCCACGTGCTGCAACTACTGAAGCCCGCGTGCCTAGAGCCAGTGCTCCGCAACAAGAGAAGCCACCACAATGAGAAGCCCACGCATTGCAACGAAGAGTAGCCTCCTCTCGCCACAACTAGAGAAAGCCCGTGCGCAGCAACAAAGACCCAACGCAGCCAAAAATAAATATAAAATAAATAAATTAATTTAAAAAAATAAAAAAAATAAATATTGGCTTTTGTAATTGTTATCAGTTATCAAAGTCAGAGAAGAAAATTTCTCCAGGATCCTTGGAGGGAAGTCACTGAAAATGCACAGAAAAACATCTCCGACAATTTGCTCAGCGTGAATCCAACAAGTCTTATGAACCTGTCTGTTGTAACACGCCTCAGCATTAGTGAAAGGAATAACTCCAGCAGTTCAATTCATCAGTGAAAGGAGCCTACTGGGTGAAGGGTAACACGGTGTTTTATCAAGTATGGATTTTGCACACTGGATTTTTTTTTTTTAAAGGAGAGGCATTTTAAGGTGATTTGGTGCAGTTGTTCCCAAAGATAGGCAACATCAGAATCACCTGGGAAATGTCTTTAAAATACAGATCCTTGGGTTCTGCCTTTCTGCCCTACCCCAAACTGCTCCAGTATATCTGGACACAGCCTGCAAGTCTGTGTTTTAAATAAGTACCTCCAGGTAATTCTCCTTTGGGGCTCAGTTAGGGAACCCAGGACAGAATCAGGACTCTGAGGCTAAGCCCTGGGCTTAGTTTTTCCTGGTGCTGCCTCTGTCTACTTGGGTGACCTCCTGGTCACTAAGGCTCTGGTAGTCCCAGGGTTATCAGGCATGGGCATCTTATGAGATGGTGGGTGAGAACACTTCTATGTGGGCTCAGTAAAAGTAAGGGATTATCATTCCTATTTATTCATTATAATAATCCCTTTTTCCCAGTCCCACTCCTTCCCTAATGATTGAATCAGAGTTACCACTGCAATACAACAGATCTTTTAAGCCTGAAGTTGATTCTGAAAGGATTTAATGTTGTAAAATAAGTAACAAAGGCCTGTGCTTTGGTCTAAGAGCAAATTCTTTGCCGTTAAAAAGCCTCTGAGGGCTTCCCTGGTGGCGCAGTGGTTGAGAGTCCACCTGCCGATGCAGGGGACACAGGTTCGTGCCCCAGTCCAGGAAGATCCCACATGCTGTGGAGCGGCTGGGCCCGTGAGCCATGGCTGCTGAGCCTGCGCGTCCGGAGCCTGTGCTCCACAGTGGGAGAGGCCACAACAGTGAGAGGCCTGCGTACCACAAAAAAAAAAAAAAAAAAGCCTCTGATTCTGAGCTTTGGTCTGTCATGCCAGGCATTTATGATTGGGACTTGAAAGCTTGAGGTCTGTGCTATACTAGAAAGGTAGCCACTAGCCACATGTGGCTGCTTAGGATTTGAAATTCTCCTAGTCTGGATTGAGATGTACTGTGAATTTGAAATACATAACAGATTTATTTTTAATACTAAAAAAAGGTAAAATATATCAATAATAACTTTTTTACTAATTATGTTGAAAATGATAATATTTTGGATATATTGAGTTAAGGTATATTATTAAAATTAATGGTACCGGTTTCTTTTTATCCTTTTTAATATGGCTGCTAGAAAGTTTAAAATTGCATATGTGGGGCTTCCCTGGTGGCGCAGTGATTGAGAGTCCGCCTGCCGATGCAGGGGACACGGGTTCGTGCCCCGGTCCAGGAAGATCCCACATGCCGCGGAGCGGCTGGGGTCTTGAACCACGGCCGCTGAGCCTGTGCTCCGCAACGGGAGAGGCCACAGCAGTGAGAGGCCTGCGTACCGCAAAAAAAACAAACCAAAACCCAAAAAATATAAAATAAAATTGCATATGTGGCTCGCATTATATTTCATCAGACGCTGTTGCTTTAGGTCTTAAGTCAGTGTTGGGGGCCAGTTCAAAAAGTTCATGGTCTTTACCCTACAAATCCAAAAGCTGGGTTTTACTTCTTTTTTTTTCTTTTAGGCCACGCTGCGTGGCAGGCAGGATCGTAGTTCCCTGACCAGGGATCGAACCTACACCCCCTGCAGTAGAAGCGTGGAGTCTTAACCACTGGACTGCCAGGAAAGCCCCATGTTTTATATTTGAGGTGACCATCCAGAACAGTTATTCTGAATCATTTAACTCAACCTTGAATATTTGCAGTATTATTATCACTGGTGCTTTTTTTTTTTTTTTTTTTGTAGTGGGAATTTCATGAAATTTGGTCTGAAGGGCATTTGTAGCTTATCTACTATTTTAAAAGAGAGTCTTCTAACATCTCTAGGAGGGGCAAGAAGGAAACCTAAGCAAGTAATTGCTTTGCTCAGATTGGATTTTTATTGCAGAGCTGCAAAGCCAGAAGACCGCAGTTTATAGTGGACACTGCAGTTCATTTTTTAACTGTGGACTTGGGATGAAACTGCTATGAAATATCAAGAGAAGCACTGCTTACCGTTTTTCCTAATCATTTTTGGCCTTTCTCTAGCCCTCCGCTTTCTCTTTCTCTTCCCCTGATATTGTTTGGTGATTACAGTGTGTGAGGTCCAGCCAGGCATTCATACAGCGAGACTAAGAAAAGCAGATTTAGCTCCTAAGCAATGGCCAAGTTGGAGTGGGCACTGGTCACTGAATTTCTCCCTAAATGGCAGCCTTCCTGGGAATTCAGACCATTTTCTTCATCGCCAAAGTGACAATGATAAAAGCTCTTGTGTCTACCTCATGGTGGGATTATAAGAAGTAAAAAGGAGAAATTAAAAGGCAGGATGTCCATGTGACTTCCCTGGTGGTCCTTGGTTAAGACTCTGAGCTTCCAAGGCAGGGGTTGTGGGTTTGATCCCTGGTCGGGGAACTAAGATCCCACGTGCCCCACAGCATGGCACAAAAAAAAAAAAAAAAGGAGGGGGGGGGCAGGATGTCCAGGGTACACAAATAGTTAATAGTAAAAGCCTGGAAGATCAAGGTCCCCTGCCATTAACTGTTTCTGTGGCAAACTGTCTCCCTTCTGTGGCCTCAGATCTTTCTCCTATTATAAACTAAGGGAATAGAAGAGTTCAATATAGTTAAAAAGACACAAAGTCTCACCCCAGATTGAATACCAGTTCTGCTACCTGCTAGCTGTGTGACCTTGGGAAAGCTACTTGACCTCTCTGTACCTCAGTTTCCTTATCTATAAAATGGGGACAATAGGATCTGTTGTGAGGTTAATTGAGCTAATACCTGGAAGGTCCTTAGAACAGTGCCTGGAAGATAGTAAATACTCTATGAACATTGGATTCATTCAGTCAACAATATTTTTTGAGTGCCTTTTATGTGCCAGGTGCTGTTCTAAGCGTGAGACACAGCAGTGAACAAAGCAGTAAAACTCTCTTTGAGAGAGGTACTTTTAGTAGAGGAATTCAAGGTATATTTATTAATTATAATCAGAGTATGTCACTACCTTAGGGACCTGCATGCACATTGCTGCTTTATTTTATTTATTGGGTTTTTAATTTAATTTAATTTTATTTTAGGGTTGAAAGAGACTGACAGTCCTACAGTTCACAGTTTTTAGCACCTGCCTGTATATTTCTACAATGATCTCACAACTTTTTTGTGAGACAACTGATTTCATTACTGTGCAGCTTTAATTGTTAGAAGCCAAAACTGAGCCAGATTTTTTTTCTTAATTTTTAAATTTTATTTTATTTACTTTTTTATACAGCAGGTTCTTACTAGTCATCAGTTTTATACGCATCAGTGTATACGTGTCAATCCCAATCGCCCTATTTATTGGGTTTTGACAATGAGTCTATTTTTTTAAAGTTTTCTACCGCTAAACAAAACAAAACGAAGCAAATACAAAATCTTCATTCCTAGCTCACCTACCTCTTCACTGTGTGACCTTGGGCAAGTTATATTAACTCTCAAAGGCTTCATTTCCTCATGTATAAAAAAGTTATACTATCTTTTTTTTTAAAGTTATAATATCTTCCACAAAGGAGAGTGTGGGCATTCAGTGTTATACCAAATGAGACAATGCTTGTGAAGCTCTTAGCATGTTTGACTCGTAGTAAATGTTCTGTAAGTGTTAGCTATTTTTGCCATCACTTCTAGTTTTGGAGATTCTGGAAGTCAGTGGTTCTAAAACTGAAAGTTCCCCAGGCTGGTGTAAGGGAAAACTGAATCATGTCCTCCTGTGACGCCCCTCTCCACGGGCTAGGTGGTTCAGGAGTGCCTTGGAATCTTTCTTTTTCAGAGGAAAATAGAGATCCAGAATTTCAGTAGAGGTGCCCAAAGATGGAGAAGGTTTTCTTGAGAGGTAAGAGGTAGGAGTCCCTCATCATTGGGGTTGTCCAAGCTAGACAGTCAGCAGGGATGTTGTAAAGGGATGGTCCTTGGGTTCGTTGTTTTTTGCTTTTTTTTTTTTTTTTTGCGGTACGCGGGCCTCTCACCGCCGTGGCCTCTCCCGTCGCGGAGCACAGGCTCCGGACGCGCAGGCTCAGCAGCCATGGCTCACGGGCCCAGCAGCTCCGCGGCATGCGGGATCCTCCCAGGCCGGGGCACGAACCCGCGTCCCCTGCATCGGCAGGCGGACTCCCAACCGCTGCGCCACCAGGGAAGCCCTGGGTTCGTTGTTTTTGAAGACTGCTTCCAGCTGAGTTGATGGAGCCTTTGTTTGGTCATCAACATTTGGTCCAGCTAGGTAAGGAAACCCTAGCGAGGGGGACCCGATCATCCCAACACCTTGGGGCGCCCGTTTCTAAAGGGCAGCTGTGACTTCAAGAGACTTGCTGCCCCACCCAGCCAGGAGGGGCACTCACCCTGACATTGCCGCTAATACTTCTTCTTTTGAGTGTAGTTATTTCTTGGACACAGATGCTAGGGTTGAGTCGGAGAGAGGCATGTCACTCCTTTACCACATTGTTTATCCAGAGAGTGGGGGTACCTGAGTCTCAGTGCCATACTTATCCTTAAATTCCCTTTTCTGGGGATGGAGTAGATTGAAATGACTTCAGAGCCAAGTGGCTAGTGGAGGAGCACAGCTATGTCTGGACCACTCGGCCAGCTCTGGGGAAGCCACAGCCAGCTTTTAATTTTGGTTTCAATCACTCGTCCATTTTGTTTTGCTACCTTGGACTTGCCTACAGGAAGTGAGACAGCAAAGGAACTGTGTTCTCTGGATTCATTTGCTCTTTTCTGTTTTTACTGATAAGCAGTTTATTTGCTTTAACAGAACCATTTCCTGAGCATCTACTGGTACAAAGCACCTGCTAGCCACTGTTCTTCCGTTCCTTCAAAGTACCTACTGTGTGCCAGGCACTGTGCGAGGGCCTGAAGATACGGGGCTGAGCAAAGATATAAGTGGTCTTTCTCCTGGAAGTTATAGCCCAGAAGGGGAGAGGGGCATTGAGTGAGTAGTTCTAAGGTTGTGATTGTGAAGCGGAGACAGACCCACGCAGGCTGTCTGAATGGTGGCTCTTCCCTTCCCTTCTTGTCCCAGCCTCCAGTGGCCCTGGCTTCTGTTGGCACATTGTCTGAGCTCCTCGGTTTCTGACTCACTTCCTATGGCGAAGTCTGGGTCTCATCAGATCCCGGGTGTCAGTGAAATGCAGCTGGTCTTTGTCGCCTCACCCTGGTCAGTTACCTCTGTACAGGCAGCTCAGGGAAATCCCTACCCTTCACCCCGTACACGCCTCCTGTGCCAGAGCAGCCTTTAACTCTTCATAATCCTTGCAGTAGTATGGGAATCCTCTGGCTGGGAACAGAAGGAAAGCCGGGAGGAGGGCTAAGAATGACATGGGGTATGTGTTGCCAAGCCAGCTGGTCTGGGAGAACGTGAGGAGAGAGAAAAGGAAAAACCAGTGTCCTTGAATGAGATACTTTATGAGAGTGACTTTTTTTTTAAAAAATAGACTTTGTTTTTTAGAGCAGTTTTAGGTTCACAGCATAACTGAGCAGAAGGTACAGAGATTTCCCATATCCCCCCCCACCTCCACATGTGCACAGCCTCCCCCGTTATCAACATCCCCCGCCTGAGTGGTACATTTGTTATGATTGATGAACCTGCATTGTCACATCATGATGACCTGAAGTCCATAGTTTACATTAGGGTTTGCTCTTGGTGCTGCACATTCTATGGGTTTGGACAAATGTTTAATGAATTTCAGAATGTATCTGCAGTGTTTTAAATTTAGATTTTGTGAATCCTCTGTGCAATGTTCCCTGAACTTCAGGCATTCAAACTTTAGGCATTCCTGTTCCACCTCTGTATTTTTATAATAGCCATATAAAATTGACTCACTTAAAAAAAACCAAATAAGTGATATAAAAAAATAATTTTACATTCATATTTATTAGCCTTCATAGTTCTTAGCTACATTACGTATAACTATTATTTATAGCATTTATATTTTTTCAAGTGTTCTTACCGCACTGCCATCTCAGGTACCCTCAGGTATTTGCTCCATTCTTGGGGAAATTCTGCCTACGAAGTTCATGAATGGACTTTCAGAAGCTTTTTGAAATCCCCTAAAACTGGCCAAAATTGTGTTTATGTTTTTTTTTCCTGGGGGAGACAGTTCAAGTTTTCATCATGTAAAGGGGGCCAGGACCAAATAAGGAGAAGAGCCACAATTTGCAGTTCTTGGAATTATGCCTAATTTTCATTTACAAAGATTTCATCTTCCCAGGAAGCGGAATAGTTTTCTACAAAAAATGGACTTTCTACACATAAAACATCCTGTTGTTGTTTTTTTTAATGAGGTGCAGATAAACTGAAAACTGAAAAATGGTAACGGCCTCTCCCACATCTCCTCCTCATCTCTATCCTGTTTTCAGCCTTCACTGTGTGAACGTTAATTCAGTCATTGAGAGGAGAGTGACTATTTTCTGATCCAAAAATCATGACATATGGTCTGATGAAGAATCTATGTGTATATATCATGCCTTTCAGAGGTATAAAAGGAAAACTCCGGTTATATATTTCATGAGTTGCCTTTATTAAACAGAAAATTGCAAAAAAAAAAAACAAAAAACTTTTTAAAAAGGGAGGGGGCACCTATCCTGGAATATCCAGAATGTAGGTTCACTGTAAATATAGGTCATTGAATGTTTCAGAGAAAAATGAGCAAAAGGAAAGCTGCTTGTTAGGGTAGAAATATAACGTGATAAAGTGTCTCTGGAAAAAAGCACTATTGTGCTAGATCACTCAAACCACAAGGAATGCACTGCTTATATAAAAGTGGACCAAGCCACATGTCTTTCTCTGCCTCTGGGGTAACACACCAGGCAGGGACACAAAGGGCACTCTTGTTAATTCTTTCCAGCTCAGCCCCTTAGCCTTAGAAAGAGTATTAATAAGTCTCTATTTGTGTCCTGTCTCCTTTCACCAAGGATTCATGAATAATAGATACAATGATAAAATAGAAATAGGAATTTGAAATCAGGACTAGGGAAATATAAGTAAAAAGAAGAAGACAAACCAAGGGGGATGGGGAGAGTGTAAATATGCATGCATTAAGGGTCTGCATTACTGCTGAGCTTCACATTTGACTTGGAGCTTCCTGGTAGCCAAAACAAAAAAGGGAACAGAGTAGGTTTTCTGGATTTTACTGTTAGAGAAGAAAAACACCCTAGTCATTAAGAGGAAGCTAAATGCCTCCTAGTTTGTTCCTTTAAGTTAAATTTCTTACATCGGGCCCACTGAGGGTATGGAGAACAGTGTCCTCTAGCTTTCTTCTTTGTCTTATTAAGCCTTCGTCATCCTGCAGCTCCTCAGACTGGGCTAATTTTCTCATTTCAGGTGGCCATGTTACAGATGGCCATGGAACTCTCCTTTGTGGTACTTATCCCAGATGTACATTTACATCTACTAATCAGATTATTTTGAAAGCTTGTCTTCTCCACTAGGCTTTAAGTCCCATGAGGCCAGGGCCATGTTGTCTTCAGTGCTTGGCATAATCCTGGCACACTGTGAGCCCTCGGTACATACTTGTTTGAACAAATGAATAGGCAAAAGCAGCCAGGGATTTTATGTGATTCTTATAGAGCTCTCACAGAAAATCAAGGTTCTTTCAAAGGTACAAACTATCTCTTGTCCAGAGAGCTTGACTACCGTAGTTATCGCAGTATCTCCAAGTTCGTTTTACTCCACTGTACCCTTCAGAGATTGTTAATAATAATAACTCCAGGGCATTGTGCACCCGCTATAAGTCCAATCCTGTAATAGGCATTTGGTACACGCTGATGCTTGTCCTCCCAGATGAGGGAAACTGAGGCTCAGGGGAGGTGGAGGGCTTGCCCAAGGTCGCATAGCTGGTAAGAGTCAGAGTGTAGGTCTCTCTGACTCAAGTGCATGCTGTTTCCTTTCTGCCTGCTGTGTCTGAGCCTGAGCCACAAGCGTCTGTGTGAGTTATGGGTTCTTATCTCTTGGCAATTAGAGCTGCGCAGCAAGGTATTTCTGGCACAGGCCGTTGCTGCTTTCTGACAGCTGTTACATTCCGGTCTCTCTTGAGTTGGGGAAAGAAAGCCCACACCTAGTGTTGGCCAGGGCAGTCTCAGAACTCATTTGTCCTGGCTTTTGCACACAGAGAATGTGTTTATTGCTCTTGTCACAGTGTCTCCTGAAGTGCAGGCGCATTAAAGTTGAATATTATTTTCATAAAAGTCACTAGGGAGACAGGGCGAAGAGAGGCACAATTCGGTTGTCTGAGGAATAATCGGATCTGCCCAGTGATTGGGAGAGTGGAGGCAGGAAGTGACAGTATGCCAGGACATAACGTTTGATGGTGCGTTTATTCCAAATTTGTCAGGCATGTATTTTTAATTACTTTGTGCCTGTTGCCTGTTGTCATTCTTTTACTAGAGACCTAATTTTTAGAATGGGATTTATTATTATATTGAACTTTGTCTATTCCGCAAGACTGGGAAATGGGAGATTCTTATAGCTCAGTGTTGCCACCTACCGTGTACTGCATGGAGTGTCAATCTTCAGAAAATTAGAAGGCAGTAAAACACATTTCAAATTGCAACAAGGCATAATTTGATCTGTCTGTTCTTCCACAAGGTTACAAGTCCTCAGCGTGCTTATAAGCATCTGTCATCACTGTGTGCTCTAGAGTGCCAACATTACTGGTTCCAGTGACTTCTGGTGATTAAAAAAAATAGCACTTTTCCTTTGCTCCCTTGAGGATGAGCCTCCTCAAAAACATTTGCTGCCTGCACTTGGGGATCTGAATAATTGCTATATTCAGGTTTATGTTAGAGAATGTTCCTGAAGAAGGCATTTAAGGGGATGCTTGTAAATGTGACGAGGGTTTCGGTTCTGTCTTTGTCCCACTAGTCTCAGTAAGGATTTTGGCTCATGTCAGTGATTTCGAAAACCTAATAATTCTTGTGTCTCCAAAGTTGTGTTCCCAGGCTGCTGGCTATTTCATATTCTAAAGCTTGTTTCTGCATTTAGAAGGACACGAGAGAATAGCAGTGGGCACTGACATGCCTTTACCTCTCTATGCCAGAGAAGGACTGACAGATTCCAGCTTTGTTTGTGGTTAGATTTAGATTGAGTCTTATTCTGATTTCCTTCAGTGGCTTTGACAAGTCTTATTTGGAAGATGAAGTAGCACAGTTATTGAACTAGCATCCTGTTGTTCCTAGTTTGACTGGTAAGAGCCACAAAATCATCCATACAGATACAGGACGTAAGATTTCACACACTTGCCCCATAAATTATTGGTCAGGCAATTAGGGACAAAAAATATGAAAAATGTAGGTGCTAATTATGACCAGATTCTCTCTCACTCTCTCTTTTTTTTTAACAAGAGATCAATTTTTTTAAGGGTTTTACGTATTAATTAGGGCATTTCCTCCCCCTAACCTCCAGTTAATATCCATGGTAAACAACCTTTATTGATTACATAAATCTGAAAGTTTCATATCCAGGAATGTGAAAACTGTGCACTATTTGTCTATTCATCTGTTGCTTTATCCTGTTACACAGTGGATTCGAAGCAGCTTATGAGAAAGGCATAAAATATGAATGAAAAAGAAAACAATCAGCAACAGCAAGAATATAAATTATACTAGGAGATTAAGCCTAAGGAGACAGGAGAATGAGAACAGCCTGGTACTATTTCTGTTAAGCTAAAAGCCACTTCATTGGAAAGGTTGGTGTAGCCATTTTTTTTAAAGCTGCTTGGAAGCTGCTCTCAGTTTTGGAAAGCTCTGTGTAAACATGGGCAGCTTCGTGTTCCTGACATTTCAGCTGAACTTTAAGAATTGCCTTTCTTCTCCTTCCAACCTCTACCTGACCTCTAGCACACACCCACTTCCTCTGAGCCAAGGTGGTGTCAGTACTGAAAGTATTTTATCAAACGAGGTTGCTATATTTCTGGAAATGGTGTAGCCTGGAGGTCAGCTGGGCATTTGGGAAGCCTGAATGTGGGAGGCTATTTTGGAAACCCTTTATTATTATCACACCCTGGCCCTTGTGAGCAATTCCAGGGACTCACACCCGAATGGGCTTCGATGATAGGAGGACCGAAAAAAGGAATGTTGAAGCGGAAGAGGGTGGCAGAAGTCATTTTCTCACAAGCTGGCAGGATGCCCGATAAACTTCCTTCCACGGCTCCTATTTCCAGCCTCTCATCCAACCTCTCCTCTCCTCAGCCTCTGTTGCCTTCCGGGAATCTGGCATGCTGGAGGTCATCTTGAAAGAATTCTGTCTACACAGGCTCCCAGGAAGCTAGTTTAGAGGATGGGGCTGGGATGCAGACGTTACTGGATCACAGAGGTGCTTTCAGCCTCAGAGCAAGTTGTAGTCCTGTGTTGAGATGCAGCTCTGCCCTGGCTTATTACAACAAACCAGAGGTCCGTAGCTGGAAGAGTCCTCCTCTCCCTACCCTCACAAATACACATACACTAAGTAAGGAGTCACGTGATGATGAGATACCTCTGATTACAATTCCAGCCCTGACCTTTCCCCTGAGTGGAGACTGACACAGCTCACTGCCTTCAGGACTTCTCCACTCAGATGTCTAATAGACACCTCAAACCTAACAAGTACAAAACTGAGTTCTTGGTTGATTTTAATGCCTCCCCTCTCTGATTTTTTTTCTTCCCCAGTCTTAATCATCTCAGGAAACTGCACTGCCATGCACTCTGTTGCTCAGATCAAAAACTTGGGAGTCTTTTTTGCTTGTCTGTTTGCTGTACCCCTGTCATAAATCCCATCAGTGAGTCCTGTTGGCTCTGCTACCAAGACATTTTGCACAGCTGAATCCACCTCAGCATTTTCTCTGTTGCTCTCTTGGTCAGCCCCCACCCTCTCTTGCCTGTACCCCTGCAGTAGTCTCTTTACCTAGTGTTGCTAGTTCTCCCTACTTCTTTTCAAAGGCAGTAGAGAGGCATTGCAGTCAGACCATCTGGGTTTGCATACTGGATCCTCCACTTATTGTGATGAGCAAGTTACCTAATCTTTCTATGCCTGGGTTTGGTATCTGTAAAATCGGGATGATAATAGTACTCATATAAAAAGTTTTCATGGGACTTTCCTGGTGGCGTAGTGGTTGAGAATCCACCTGCCAATGCAGGGGACACGGGTTCAAGCCCTGGTCTGGGAAGATCCCACATGCCACGGAGCAACTAAGCCCGTGCGCCACAACTACTGAGCCTGTGCTCTAGAGCCCACGAGCCACACTTCTGAGCCCACGTGCTGCAACTACTGAAGCCCACGTGCCTAGAGCCCATGCTCCGCAACAAGAGAAGCCACTGCAATGAGAAGCCTGCGCACCACAATGAAGAGTAGCCCCCGCTTGCCTCAACTAGAGAAAGCCCACGCGCAGCAATGAAGACCCAATGCAGCCAAAAATTAAAAAAAAAATTTTTTTAAGTTTTCATGAGGATTAAAAGAGATCATACATGTAACATTCTTAGGACAGTTCTAATGGCTTGTCCCCAACTCCCAAGCCATTCTCCAAATAGCAGCTACAAAAGTCTTTTAAAAAGGCAAATCAGTTCATGCCTCTTCCATGGCACGATCTTTTCTTTTAAATTCTTCTATGGTTCCTATTGCCATTTGGAAGAGAATCTAAACTCTCACTAGGTATTACACGGCCTCCATAACCTTCGCTCTCTGACTCCCTAGTTTCCTCTTTTACCGCCCATCCCACTGGTCACTGAGTTCTAGCTTTACTGTCCTTCCTTCCCAGGAATGCGCTTGGTTTGTTCCCACCTGGTCTCGTGCCGGAAGTGCTCCTCCACGAGATCTTAGTTTAAATGCCACATCTTAGGCCTTTCCTGATACATACTGTGAACCACCATTTCACTCTGTCACATCACTGTTTTATTTTCTTCATAGCAGACATCAATCTCTGAAATTATTTATTTGTTATCTGTATTTTTGTCCCTCTGTCTCTTTTGTCACTACTGTATCACCTGTGCTGACAGTGCCTGATTTATAGAAGGCCCTAATAAATGTTTATCCATTGACTAAGTAATGATAGCTGCCAATTATTTAGTACCTACTATGTCCCACACACTTTCACAATTCTTTATTTCTTCCTCATAACATTAAGGGGATAGATTTTTTTTAAAACCCATTTTAGAGTTGAGCAGATAGAGTGACTCAGAGAAGAAAAAACTTATCCAGGGCCACCCAGCTGGCAAGTGGGTGAGCCCAGATTTTTAACTCCTGTCTGGCTGAGTCTGTGCAGTTTTTTGGTGATAACACTGGTGAATTTAGGGGGGTTATACCTGGCTTATGAGTACAAGGTGAGACTAGACAGGTATCAAAATTTCACTATCATTCTTCTAAAAGGTAACAGTTTTAGAGCACTTCCTATGTGCTAAGTGCTTCCTATTTTCTTTTTTTCTGGCGTTCTTCATCACGCCCTAGTTTTGTTGCAATTTTGTTGAGGTTTCACAAGATGTATCAGTTGTATTCATTCAGCTTCCATTATGAATTGATTCAAGTCCAGGAGGGTTCAAGTCCAGGAGGGTGACACCTGCTAGAAGGTAAGTGGAGCCAGGTGCGTTAGGCCCTCCCGGCCTTGGAGCTTCACATTTCTCAAAGTGTGGTCTCTAGACCACAAACAGTGACATCACCTGGGTTGTTTGCTAAAATGCACATTCTTGGGCTCACCCTAGACTTGTTGCATGAGATTCTCTAGGGGTGGACCCATGGCATCTGCTTTTTTACAATCAACCAAGGTTATTTTGATTAAAATGGATGTATGAAGATCACTGGTCATAGACATGTATTCTAGCTACTTAGGTGTTCTGGTTTTGTTCTTGATTTTTAAAAGATGTGTAAAGCTGTATATTTGCTTATTAATTATTCATTTAATCAAAACTCATTTGCATGGCTTTTAGTCTCTCACCATGGAGCAAGTAGGCTTTTTTCCCATTCTTTTTTTTTTTTTTTTTTTTTTTGCGGTACGCGGGCCTCTCACTGCTGCGGCCTCTCCCGCTGCGGAGCACAGGCTCCGGATGCGCAGGCCCAGCGGCCATGGCTCACGGGCCCAGCCGCTCCGCAGCATGTAGGATCCTCCCAGACCGGGGCACGAACCTGCATCTTCTGCATTGGCAGGCAGACCCCCAACCACTGCGCCACCAGGGGAGCCCTTTTTTCCCATTCTTAATGACTCTTAGGTTCCAAGTTCCAGACCCAAGTTGGCTACCGTGGTCAGTGTGTTCAATGTTTCCTGCTTGGGTGAAGCAGGGCGCCTCATTTTTGTCCCTGAGCTGTTGCCTGGCTATGTATGTGGGGGAGGCTGGTCTGTTCTCAGGGGGGCTGGATAGTTGTACAAGAGCAGCCCTTCTTATACACTTGGTCCCATTAAAAAATTTTTTTTAAATCAAGTTTGTTCTTGTTACCTCCTTTCCAGAAACAATTCTAGAATAATCAAAATTCCCAGATCTTCAAGTCTGTGCTTCCCTCCCCTCTGTTTACTGTCTAAACAAAGGCCCCATGTTTTAATAGATGCCATAACAGTAAAATTAACTTTATTAGACTCTAGATGGATTTAAAATGTAACCTAATGGCATCTCTGTCTGGCTTGGAAGTCATGTGCTTCATTATTAGCAGAGAATGCAGTTGCTGAGCCTGGTGGGGGATTTAATGATTATTGAATTAAAGTGGCCAAATAATATGAGCATTCCTCATCTTTTGATGCTGCCCTGATGGTTTTTGGCTATTGTGTATTGAGAAACCTGGGCCTCCAGCTTGGATTTTTCATCTAACCCACCTTCTGTCCTTGACTCAGGAGTTCATGAGTTATGCCACAAGAGAAAGTCAGCACAGTTATGTTTCCCAGCTCACGTCCTTCATCTGGTTTGTGAGCACCCTAGGTTCTCAGAAAGCTTGACATATGAGGCAAATTGCAGTTTACTGCCCTTGTGCCAAAGAACTCACAACTAGCCAGCTCCTTCTCCTCCCAAAAGTCCTAGCATATACTTTCATTAAATAATAACATGCTACACTGAGATACTACTGTTCACTTTATCCTAATGCTTTTATATCCACCCCTTAAAAGAAAAGTAGAGCCTTTATTAGGCTATTTAACAGAGGGGAAACTGAGGCAGAGATCACTCATCGGTTACTGGCTGAGCCCAGTGTGATTTATGGCCTGTCCTTTTTCTGCTGGTCCTTGCCAGTGTGCTTGGTGGCACCATCAGGTCTGGGAAAAGCAAGCTGAATAGTTTTTGGTCCTTAGGATCAAAGGTGTATATGACTTATATGTTCTCAGCTTATTAAGAACCTAGAATATTTGGTAGAGAGTTTCATGGGTAGGAGATCCATTAGCGGATGGTCATGGCTGCTTCATTTTGGACCCTTTAGTCTAAGCTTCTAAGCATTATTGTAAGCACACCCCAGGAGGTAAATGTAAAAATAATTTTCTTGCCAGTTTTTCCTGCATGGTATCCTAGCGACAATGTACTGTCTGTCCTTGGGTATTGGGGCACCAACTGGGGCAGTACGAGAACTTGGCAGAGAGAAGGCATGTGAAAGGCATAGTTTCTTTTATCTTTTGGAGGGGTTTTAACCCACTTAAGCAGCATTTTATTTTCTGATTATGAAGGTAATATATATTTATTGTCAGACCACTTGGAAAACACAGAAATTCCCAAGGAAGGAAATAAAAACCAACTCTAATTCCAATATTGTTAACATTTTGCTAAATATCCTTCTGGTAGTCTTTTTTTCTGAACTGTCAAACAGTGATGAGGTTCTAAACTCAGAATATAAGGGAAAAGAATCCCAAAGTCAAGATTACCCTACAACCACCATGGATAGTAAGTTTTATGTATTCTGAAGTTGGGAAACTATTGAACTAGACTCAAGGAAAGGACAACTTAAAAAAATCTATATGAAATGAAAAGTCTGGGGGAAAAACCATTCTACCTTTAAGATTACTATCAAATCCCTAATGGTAAGTGGATGGCGGTGGAGAATTTAACTGTGTTCTTGCCTGTCTGTAAGGTTTATTCTGTTCTGTTTTAATATTAAACTTCTATAACTTTCATATGGGTTAATAGATTTACTTGTGAGGATGACAAGCCATAGTGATGTCACGTTTTGGTCCAAGGGGTAGGTTCTGAGTCATCCTAAGAAAAATGAACACAGTACCATTCCACCATAGGTGCTTACCACCCCTCTCAAACCTATACACAGACACATGCACACACAATTGGGATCATTTGTCTTACAACCTTCATTTTGTTTTATTCAGCAGTAAATATTCTATGTATTAGGTTTAAAGTTGCATATATTCAGTTGCAAAGATGTACCACAGTTTATTAACCAATCATTTTCTGTTATAAAAATCCTTGTGTATAAATTTTTATGTTCATCCATAATTATGTCTTGAGGATAAATTCTTAGATGGAGAATTGATGGTTCAAAGAATAGTACATTTTTAAGGCTTTTAAATCATATAGCTAATTTGTCCCCAGGAACATTATGTGCTTCCTTCAAAGTGTCTGTTTACCAGCAGCACTGGAAATTATCATTCAAAAGAGCCTTCCACAGCATGCCTTTTGGATGACCCACGGCTTCTGTTCGTTGCCTGGCCAATTTATCCTGGAAAGAATAAAAGAAACGAGGTGATAAGTGCTTGTGGCTAGGTTCATGCTGGAGGAATGGGGACAGATAACAGGAAAAGGGGGAGCTTGGAGACCATTTCTTTAATCCTGCTTCCAAGTTATCTTCAGCAGAGATCTTTTAATGGTGAATACTTAAAGGTTATATATAACTTTAAAAGCACATTCAATATTATAATTTTTTATTTGGAAAATGATTTGATGTCTTGTCATCATAGATACTACAGAACAGGAATGACAGTTCTATGTTTATCCAAAAGGGAGTATGGTTTAAAAAAAAAAGTGTAGAAACGCTGTTCTAATCCAAACTCTCATTTCACATAGAGAAACTGAAACTAGAGAGTTGGAAGGGATTTCTTTAGAGCCACACAGCAAATTGATGATGGAGTTGGAGCCAGAGTAAAGGCGCCCGACTACCTGTTCAGAGCTCAATGATGAGGTGGGCCAGCCTGGTTCAGGGGGAGATGAGAAAGCAGACATAGGGCCTCTTTGGACAGATGGCCAGGCTCTCTTCCAGGGCCTGTGAGCTGCCTCAAGCCCCTCCTGGACAAAGACCTAGGTGTCTCAGCCGTGGCATTTCACGGTCTTCTTGATTATCTCCACCTGTGAATGGGAGCAGACCTACACTTTAATAACCAGGGTCTTTGCCTGAACTTTGCCTTCCCCTGGATAACTTCTCTTCATTCCTCATCAGCTCAACTGTCACTTCCTTAGGGAAGCCTTTCCTGACTGCCAAGATAGTTTAGGGTCCCTGTGTGCATTCTTGTAGCACCTCTTACCTTTAATATCCTTGTCACAATTGTGATTACCTTGCTTTATTTTTAATATCTCTCTCTCGGTGACTAGACTATCTTCTCTATAAGTGTAGGGCTCTATGAGTGTAGGAATGCTGTTTTATCTTCTGTTGGTCCTAGCATATACTAAGCCTTAATAAATGCTCTAATGTTTGACTATTTGGATGAGTGAATTAGAAGTGTGTGTGAGCTGCTGCGTGGTGCTGTTTTTGATTGCCTGCAGAACCAGGAGAGCTGTCCCTTATTGCCAAAGGCATTGAGAGACAAGAGAGAGAAAGGAGACCCAGTTGAGGCTGCTGGTATAGCCACAAGCCAGAGGGTATGGTCTGCTTCCCTGGGTGCCCCATTGCGGCCTCCTGGGTGGTGGGGTCAGCACCCACATCCAATCAAGCATTTATTACTGGCTTGGCAGAATCAGCCCCGGCAGTTTCGTAGAGATGGTTGGAGAGGAGCCTCCTTGAGTCATTCTGAGGAAGAGAATTCAAGGTCAGGACTCACCTTGGCGGGGAGAGGACAGCAACCCAGGTCACCTGCGACCTGGTCTTCACAGTCATGGGCGCTTGCGGCAACGGCTGTAAGGTCTGCTGGTGGCTGGCTGGGCGCCAGAGCAGCGCTGCTGTTAGGCGGCGGGTCCTGCCCCCTCCGCCGGTTTTCCTCCCCCTCCTCCGTCTCCCTGCCCACTCCTGCTTGCAGCATCCTCTGCAAGGAGAGGAACGTGCCGCGCTTGGACGCGCTGTCCTGGCCGAGCGGCGGCACCCGGGTCGCACTCTGGACCGCCGGGGTCTGCCGTCTGGCTCTGCGCCAAGTGCTTTGATGCGCGCTGATGTCAAGTGGGTGTGGGCTCTTAGGGAAGGCCGGGCGAGGACGAGGAGGGAGCGAGATGCGCCGCGGGCGCGCTGAGGCCCCAGCGCGCTCCGCCGCCCCGCGCTGCTGACCGGTAGCCGGGCCCGGCTCCAGGACTCATGGAGCCGCGGCGCTGCCCGTCCGGGGACGCGTGCCCCGCCGCCCTGGGGGGCTGGAGGGGGCCGCCTCGGGGGGCCTGCAGGTGTGTCCGCGCGCCGTAACTTTCGGGGGGCTGCGGGCTGTTGGGCGGGTAGGGTTCAGGGTGCCCGGGCTGCATTTAGGAGTGCTTTTGTGTCTGGGCACTGGCGTGATGGGAGCCGGTTTGTCCCCGGCCGGCCATCCGCGTGGGAGCCGCAGCTCGCCGCTGGAGTTTCAGCGAGAGAATTCATTGAGCCGGCGACCGGCTTTGGGTTACTCATCGGGAAGGGCGCCGAGGGAGCTGCCTTGTTGTTTTGAGAATTGGTCTCCAAGTACAGACTGCATTCATGGTAACAGGATTATCTCTCAGCAGACAGCGCGGCTTCCCGAAATCGGCTGTGGTTTGGGGGCATCGGTCGGTCGGGGTGCGGGGGAGGGGAAGTGGGCAAAGGAGACCTGTCCACCCGTTCCGCCCCGCGCGCCGGGGCGCCGGCCCCTCCCCCCCACCCCTTCTCGCAGGGAGCCGGCTATGGGGGAGGTAAGGGGTCAGCTTCTCGCCGTTGACAGGTCTAGTTTCAGACACACCTTCCCGGAGGAATGCGGAGGCTTTGTTCCAGCGCCCGTCCCAGCCCCGAGCCCTGAAGCCCGTGGGCATCAGGCCGGGACTCCAGTGCCATTACTCATCTTTTATAGCAACGCCGGCGAGCTCCCGGGTAGGCAAGTTAATTATTAATGTGTCTAGGCTGCAGGGAGGGAATCTGGAAATGAGATTGGTGGGTTGCAGTTTTTTCTTTCCCTTTTTTGGCGTTGGCCATCAAGGTTTAAGCCCAGGGTATTGCAGCCTATTTTCTGAGAAGGATGCTGGCATTCCCCCAGTGACCGGCACTCCGCGAAAGGGACCCCATTTCCCCATCTGTGGGACAGCCCCATCTCCCCCCGGAGGGCACAGAGGGAGCAGCTCTTGTTTTTTATCTACTTTGGAACCGGCCCATACCTTTCCTCCTTTGCCTTCTGAAACCAACCTCATTCCCGCCCCCTGCCTCAGAGCAGCTTCCAGGCTCAGGTGTGTGAGACCTGAGCCCTCAGCCGGTAGCCTGAAGCCTTCTGAAAAGAGCTGCCGTGTCCCAGCCTCAGTGCCTGAAAACCTCCGCCCTGCTCAACAAGTGCCCTGGGGTATATTTTCAGGCCCCTGCTCTGTAGGACTGTGGGCCGAGGCAAAAGTGTCTGTCAGGTGGTCACCTGACCTGCCTCTCCCAGTTCCCTCAGCTCCAAGAGGAAGGAGGAGGTCAAGGTTGGGGAAGAGCTGAGGGTGGAGTTCTTGCTCTGGTTTCAGTTTCCCTCCCGGCTGGCTGGGAGAAGGTGGATTCTAAAACTGGTAGTCTCACCAGGTGTGCTCTGTGTGTGCTATTGAATAAGAATGGGAGGGCCCAGGTTTCAGTGGATGGCTGTGGATGAGGCTTGGCTTGGTGGATTGGGCTGGCTGGAGGGCTGAGATTTTGCCCCAGCTGGAGCCTGAGGAGACTTGTCAAACTCAGCCCTCCTGGCAGCATTGTGCCTTAGAGACCCGGGACACTGCTTTTTCTTTGTCAGTTTAAGATAGAGGACTCAGCCTTGTAAACTGAAGGGTTAGCAGATCTGTGATGAGAAGATGAGCTTGCCTTGGAAGTTGACACTTTTGAGGGTGCAAGAGGGGGCTGGGCTTATGGGGGGGGGAGACGAATGTGGGGAGGAGGATGGGCTTATAGGGGTGAGGAGTGCAGGGAGGGGGATTTTAGCTCTAACTGTGGGCTGTGAATTGCATCAGAGCCTGTTCGCTGACAGGCTGCTGTAGTACCCCACATCCCTCCCTTCAGTTGTCTGTCCCCTACCTCAGTGGCTTGGCTTACTGGGTTCCTTCTGGCTCTGATCTCCAGGGCTGGACTGTTCTGATGGCTGCCCAGGGACACCTAGTCCCCATCTCACCCCAGCCTTCCGGGGAGGAAGTGAGTGGAGGAGGGCTTGGCTTCAGAGAGGCCTCTGATCCTGACACCCTGGGTTACTGGGGAGTCTGTGCTACCTGTCTTCCCACTGGGTTTGTGGTATGTGCACTCAGTGGCACCCCTCCCCCAACTCACATGCTTTTAGAGTGCCACCTTCTCCAGCAGTGCCCTGAGCTGCTGGTGATCTGCTGGCACTCTGCGAGTTGAGGATTTGGAGATGGTCCTGATTAAGAACAATTTTTTTTTAGATTATGGGAAGTCTGCCATCTAATGTTTGCTCACTTGTAGCCTACTGGTCATAGCTGAATACTCATTGATAATGACCTGGCCACTGCCTGGGAAGCTACTCAAGGTGATTCTGTAAAGAGTAGGTGGGTCCCTGGGGGCACTGTGAAGCAAACAGGAGGTCATCAGGGATTGTGACGTTGTGGGGAAAGTGAGGCAGCTGTTATAAAGGCTGTGGGAATTGTGGGGTGAGTGGGAGGAGATCAGAGTCACTGTGAGTGGTAGGGTCAGAGGTCTGAGCAGGGCTGGTTTGGAGATTCCCCCATGTGTCCTGTTCCTAATGTCCATGCTGGGCACAGCGGGCAGTAGGGGTTCCAGCATCAGCTGAGACCTCTGTTCTGGGACCTGACTGCCACTGCCTCCTGGGAAAAGGGTCAGTCTTTCTCTCTGTACAGCAGCTCCTAGACTTCTCCTTTCCCTCTTAACAGAGATGCTGGGTTTAGTGGTGGCTGTTACTGTGTTCCTCAGCCCCAGCTCTAGCAGGGAGCCTCTTCCTGGGACGGGCAGCTGGAGAAAGTACCCAGTTTAAGAGAGAGGTGCTCTGAAGTGCTCTGAATCACAGAAGATCAAGAGGAGAAACAATAAAGACCCTGGCAGTCTCTGCAGTCTTGATTTGTAAAATACAAAATTCCTCCCTAGGGTTTGTACTATCTCTGGTGAAGAGAAAAAGAGGCTAGTTATTCCAGGTCTATGTCCCCTGCGTCTCCAGGAGAGGGGAGAGAGAATGATGAGGAATTAGTTGAGGCGTATGGTTTGTGGCACTTTCTCTGCCCACTTGGGTTCAAACTCAGTCTCTGCCGTTTGCTAGCTTTGTGTTTGTGGGCCTCTCTGCCTCTCCGAGTCTGTTTCTTTGCCTGTTAAACAGGGATAAGGGTACCTCTCTTCACCCCCTCCCCCCAGTAGGATAATTGTGAGGATTATGCAAGACGTTTGTAAAGGATTGAACACAGTGCTTGTTAATTGGCAGGTTTTTTTTTTTTTTTAATTAAAGGTAACTAGAGGATCCTTGGAGCAGCAGCTGAGAGGGTTGTTTTATTTTACAGAAGATGAGAATGTCAGAAATGTCATTTTGTGCCCACCCCAGAGGCCATACCTGGGTTCCTAGAGTCAGATATGAGAACTGTCCTGGAAGAGTTTCTTCTGACCTTCACATTAAGTCTGTTTTCCAGTCACAAATTATTCAAAGAGGCCTTGGAGACCTGTGAATCCCTGACTGCAGGCACAGAGTATAATTGAGCTGGAAAGGTAGCAGCCTCAAACTCTTGCTAATGCAGCCGTCTCTGGTCCAGCCATGATTGTGGATTGTGGATTGTTAGTCCCAAGAACAACCCGACACCTGGCACTTTTTTATCTCTGTAACTCTGGACGAGTCCTTTTGTCTCTTTGAACCGGTGTTCTGTGAGAGTAATAAAGCCTGCCTCTTATGATTAAATGGAATGGTGCATGCAAAACTGTAATGCAGTAATGTAATGCAGCTTACTATGTACCAGACACTGTTCTAAGTGCTTTCATATATTATCTCATTTAATTCTCAAAACAATTTATGGTGCAGTTAATTATTGCCCGCATTTTATTGACGAGGAAGTTGACTATTAGGAATTGTTACTGTTGCGTGGTTGACCCCCTGTGGAGATCATGCGGCTGAAGATCTCTGCCTCCCAGAGTAAGAATAAACTGAAGTTTCTGCAAGTACATTTGCATACTGCCTTTCTTCCATCCACCTATTCTAACATCTCCAGCTAGCTCTGGATATGTTTGTAAAATGAGTAAAAGAGGTCCTTATTGGTCATTTTGGTTTTTCGGTGCCCCTCTCTTGTCCCCTCCGCCTTTCATCCATAGGCTCTGTGGGGCTTATAGACACAGCACCTTCTTGGCTGTTACTTTTAAGTGTCGTTTGTGTGGGACTGTAACCCTCTTGGGCTCACTCACTTAGTGGTACCTTTTAAGAACGAGGTTGCTAGTGGATCAAAGATAGTTGATATTAGGATAGTAATGCAAGATATATAGAAAGGATTGTACATCAGCTTGCCTTAATGCTGGGCCACACTTAGGTACTGAAGATCAGTTGTATCTCCTTCTGACTTGAGTGTAATTCATGTAAATAAACTAAATGTTTGTGGATATATATAAAAAAAAAGAAATAAAGAGGTTGCTAGCTTGATTTGACTTTAGGCAGAGGAAATGTTTGGTTTAGAGCCAACCATTAGGCTTGGAGTTTTCAAGGTGCCATCTTTCTTTCTAATGGTTCTGGTTAGCTATTTTGAATCCTTCCCTCTGCTCCAAACCAGCTGCCAGTGAGCACCCAGGTGTGAAGTTTTAAATGTGTTAGGGGAAAAAAAAAGGGAAGAAAGAAACAAACACCCTGTGAAAATAAGGACTCATGGCTGGTGGTGTTTCAAACACGGGTGGTGCTCATTAACAGAGAGTTATGATCACAGCCTCAAATTTATTCTCGTTACTTTTGTAGCACGTTTATATGATAAGAAAAAGGCTGCAGCTTCGTGGGTTATTCTTTCTTTTTATGACAGGAATAACATTTATGGGCGTATAACACAAATAAAGGAATAAAGGTCTGGTTAGGAATAAAAAGTGAAAAGCAACCGGTGGGACTCCGGGCATAGAAGATTCCAGAGTTCTCGTTAGCAGAGATTTTTCACAGCACGGACCTGGGTGCCTTAGTTCCCACAGCAGCCTGGTGATGTCATCAGAGGGGTAGTGTTCCTGTCATTTTACTGGAAAATGGAGTAACTTTTCTGAGGTCAGATAGCCAGATATGTAATGCTGGAGACTGGACCCCAGGTCTCTGAGTTTCTGAGTCAGAGGCAAGCAGTCTCATTTATCCTTGTAACAATTTTAATAATTTTTCTATTATGGACACATGATGGGAAATGTAGAATATTATGAAGGAAGATCGAAGCAGGGAATCATGGCCCAAGCATTGTGTTCATCTTGGTGAATTCTAAAGACTTTTGTTTTAGGGAGAAGGGAACGTTTGTCTTTGTCAGGGAAGAATTGCTTGTTATTTATACATCTCTGGGCATCTCCAGTTTCCTGTCTTGGAGCAGGCACTCTTTCTGTGAGCTTTGATTCCCTACAAATTCAGGCCAAGTTCTTTATTTTATGTGAAACACCGTGCTAGGCACGGTGGGGGAGAGAAAGGTGCACAAGGCATTCCTGCCCTTAGAGAGTTTATCATTAAGTGGGAGAGGCAGAAGTGTACTCCACCAATTAGTCCAGGTGTAATAGTAATAGCAAACAGCGACTGTATCCAGCTCTGTTCCAGGTGCTTTAGACAAGTTATTCACATTTAATCCCCAGACAGCCTTGTGAAGGAGGTGTTACCCATTTTACAGTTGTAGAAAAACTATGAGGTTAAATGGCCTGCCTAAGGTGATAAAACTAACAGCCATCCAAGCTGACATTCAAATCCAGATTGTCCCATTTTAAGACCAAGGGCCCTCTCTTTTGAAAATCCCTTAAAAGAGAAGCACAAAGTCTGAGTCTTTCAAGATGAGGGAAGAGGTATGGCGTTTATCTCTTTGTCATTCTCTCTCATCTTTTTCTTCTGTCATCTTTTATGATAAATGATTCTAATGATTTTGAGTGGTATTCATTACCTTTTCGGAAGATTCCCTGCTTGGATTCTTTTGCTTATCTGGACCACTTGATAATAAATCTCATAACTTCAGAACTGGAGGAAATGGAAAGCTTGTCTAGATCATTCTCTTTCTTTTCTTACTTGGGGGAAACTGAGTCTCAGAGAAGGGACCTGACGTGGGCGTACCTAATAGTTGTTAGCGCAGTCAGGACCAGAACTCAGGTTTTTTCACCAGAGTTTCCCAGAATGTAACAGGATATGGGATAATACAGGGGTGAGTATTTTAAATTTTAATAGTTTTATACCTGAGTATATGATACTTCCGTGTGAAATATGACTGGAATATTGAGCTCATCATTTGGCAGCTACTGTTGCTTAGGATATGTCTAAAGTCTGTGCTGTCTGTTTAAAGGAAAAAGTGGACATACAGGTTCGACAGCGAGGTGGCAGAATCGTGGAGGCAGTGTGTGGGCAATGCGTGGATGACATTAGGGAAACAGCGTGGTTACACCAAGTTGTACTCTCTGAGAGGATTTACTTGCCCTATCAACTTGATTCTTTGAGGAGCAGGAAGAAGGGGGCCAGACCCTAGTGGAAGCATATTACCTACTAGGTATTTTACCTGTCGGTCAGTATGAATGTGTTCATTGTGTGTATATTGTATATTGAGAAAGCTCTGAGAGGTTGATTAACAAGCCCATGGTCACACAGGGTAGACTGGAGAGTGAGAGTTCAGATCCCAGCTTGGGCTCCTTCCCTTGCCCCTCCTTGACACCTGCCACATTCCACAAGGTGGGTGCGTCCTGCACCCAGCCTGCCCTTGTCCAGGGTTCTGACACTGTCTTATTCAGGTACCAGGCTCAAGTGGAAATGAATGTGATTGGGTTGCTAGGTTGCTGTGGTAACCTGCTAATTTAAAGCTTGATTTTGATAGAATTTCAAAGAATGTACTGTATCTATAATATGTGTATTTATCAAATCTGACTCATGCTGGTAAGCGGTAAAATCCTTATCCTGCTGCCTTTTGGCTTCTGTACACATTATGATGACACCGCGTGGATTGTGAGCTCCAGGAAGACATAGACTGTGCCTGTCAGTCTATCTAAAGGGCAATTACCGAATGATTTTTGAGACTGATTCATTTATCCATATTTTCAGAGTTCAGAGAATCAACCAGTAGATTTTTACCTAGGGTGGAGGTGTGTGGGCTGCTTCCATGTTAGCTGAAGAAACTCAGAGTTGCATATGAAGAGAAGGCCTCCTTTGGGAGATTTTGGCTAGAACAGGGGCTTTGGGTCTCTCCTAAACCTGTCGAGAAGCTTCTACGTCTCAGTGGTTTAGGACCACATGGAGCATGGTTTCTTGCAGGAGGCAGTCAGTCACTGCCCATCTGTTATGCACTAAGAGCTGTGATAGTGAGGTGGGCTGAAAGATGTCTCCCTCCCCGAAAGGTGTCCATGTTCTGATCCCCGGAACCTGTCAGTGTTACCTTATGTGGTAAAAGGGATTTTGCAGGTGTAATTAAGTGAGGAATGGGGAGATTATGCTGGATTATCTGGGTGAGCCCAGTGTAATCAGAGGAATCCTTATAGGAGGGTCAGAGTGAAAAGAAGGAAATGTGATGACTACAGTAGAGGTTGGAGTGATGCAGGCCTGTGAGGAACGAATGTAGAAGCTGAAAAAGGCAACGAATGGGTTCTCCAGAAGGAATGCAGCCCTGGTGACACTTTGATTTTAGCCCAGTGAAACTGATTTTGGACTTCTGACCTTCACAACTGTAAGATGGTCAATGTGTGTTGTTCTAAGCTGCTAAATTTGTGGTAATTTGTTACACCACAAATATAATACAAACTGATACCAGATGGGTACTGAAGATCAAACAATGAACATAGCACAGTCCTTGCCTGCCTTCAGTGGTTCTCAGTCCAGTGGGGGAGACAGGCAAGTACAGAGCCCATTTTGATAGCAGTGATAAGTATCCTGTTAGGGCTGTAAGTTCAGGAATCTGTGGGAGATAAGGGAATTCAGCCTGGGGAAAAACTTCTTGGATGAGCTGACCTCAGAGGTGCCACTGAAGGAGAGATGGAGTTAGGGGATGAAGGAGGCCGGGAAGAGCTTTTATGGAGAAAGAAGAGCATATTCATGGTCATCTCAATAAGATCTGAAAACTAGATGGAGGCGACTGGCCAGGCCTTCCAAGGCAGAAAGCTGGTTTAAATCGGTGCAGGTCCTCACGGCCCTGTTTTCAGACTAAAGCTTTGTACAGTGGGAACTAAGATGGAAAAGTCCTGGTGCTACGCCTTCAGTGTTGTGTGATGATAGACCTAACACCATCTTGGTCACCTGCTAGGTCTTTCACATATATTTTCCCATTTAATCCACGCAACAACTGTGAGAGGTAGGGACTATTATTTTCTTCATGTTGTGACTGAGGAAAATTGAGGTTAAGTAATGGGCCCAAGACCACATAACTTGTAAGTAGTGGGGCTGAGATTTGAATCCAGGCCTTCAGGCCTTGGAGCCCTCGTCCTTAGTATTCTCCTCTGTGGTAGGAAGATCCCTGGGTCAGCAATCAGAGGAGCTGAGATCTAGTGCTAGCTGTGCTTCTTACTAGATTTAGGTCAATCTACTCTTCAACCTCAGTATTTCCATCTGTAAAAGGGGATAAGAGGCCTGCCTGCTTCAGAGATGTTGTGAGCCTAAAGGAGATGCTGAAGGAATGTGTTTTTGCTGTGAACTCCTCTCCTCTCCCCAGAGTTTCAGACACCTCCAGAAAGGTCCTTGTTTGTTAGTGAGCCCTATCTTGCAGTACTGGTCATCCTTAAGGGTAATGAGGCAGGTTGGGGAATTTGGCCACAGTGGATCATTGACGTGTACACATGGGGCTAGAGTGTTTGCATCTGTGGGTGGTGGTAGAGATAGAAAGTGGGCAAGAGACAGGGAGTGGCCTGTCTCAGGGTACTGAGAGTGGGAATGTAAGTCTGGAAGGAAGAAGTATAGTCTGCATTGTGTTCCCTGTAAAGATGCCAACGCTAGAGGTGACTGAGGGGGAAACTTTCCTGACTTGGAAGTTGGGCGAGCAGCATGTAGTGATTTGAGGCAAGTTGATGTGAGTTCTGGAGCCTCAGTCTCTTCATGTGTAAAATAGAGCTAATGATTCCTACTTTGCAAAGCATGTGAAAGCATCCTGCCCAGTTCCTGGCCTATAGCGGACACTCAGTAAATAGGGACCATCTCTAAAGCTGGCAGCTTGAGACTTCTCAGGGTTAATCCAACAGATTCCAGTTCTTTGCAGAAATTCCACCTTTCTCCCTTGCCTTTCAGACTCACTTAGGCACATTGTAATTGGATGTGAACGGAGGTCTGGCCACAGAATGAGAGACCCATGACTCTTTGATGGGGAAGACCCTGTGCTTCCCAGTGAGAAATGGTGACAGGTGGTTTTCAGGTGGCTGCAGTGGGTCTGCTGGGCCATTTTGGAAGCGAGACTGTTCATCTTGCCAAGTACAGGATTGAGTGTCACTGTTTTGCTTTCTGGGAATAATGGCCGTGCAGATAAGGTAGATTTATGGCGCTGAGGTATTTCAAAGAATAGACTGTTCCTTTTTTTTTTTTTGAATGTCTGCATCTTCTGGTTATTAAGGTAGTGGTTATTTTAGAATATTTGGAAAGTATTTTTTAAAAATAAAAACATTTACTTCCACACCCAGAGATGATTACTGCTAACATTTTAGTGTATTTCCCTCCATTCTTTTTGAAATGAACATATACTTTTTTCGCAAGATACAGAGTTGAATATGCTTTATTCACCTCACATTATATCATGTGCATTTCCCAGATTATTACATATTCCTTAGAAACATCTTAATTTGCTGCATAATAGCCTGTTGGGTACATGTACTGTAATTTTCTTAATCATCCCCCATTCAGAGGTTGGGCATTTAGATTGCAACTACTGAAATAACATAAATACGTATTTTCCCCTAAAATATGTAAAAATATTTGACTATGGTTGGTTTTTTTTTTTTTAAACTATCTTCTTAGTTTCCTAGAACTGGAAATTCCTAGACCAAAGAATGAGTACATTTAAAAGTGCCTATTGGGCTTCCCTGGTGGCGCAGTGGTTGAGAGTCCGCCTGCCGATGCAGGGGACGTGGGTTCGTGCCCTGGTCCGGGAGGATCCCACATGCCGCGGAGCGGCTGGGCCCGTGAGCCATGGCCGCTGAGCCTGAGCGTCCTGAGCCTGTGCTCCGCAGCGGGAGAGGCCACAACAGTGAGAGGCCTGCGTACCGCAAAATAAAAAAGTGCCTATTGGTGGGGATTATCGGACTGTTCTGTTTACCTTATATTTAAAGCAAAAACGTTATGGCGTGTCAGGCGGCTGTGGGCCAGCTGGATGAGGTCCCTGCTTCTGACCATTGTGCACAGGAGGCTGCCTCCTCACCGCTCACTCGCTTCCTGGCAGACAGTACAATCAGCCCCTTGTAGCTCCCCAGTGAAATTTAAGTAATCGGTCAGCTTCTCCAGTGCTTCCCTCTCTGTCAGGAAGTTCATCTGTGAATCTAACCTAAATCTCACCTGCTGCATTTAAAATCCTCACCTGCTGCTGACTCCCCTCAGTGGGAGTGGAGCGAAGTGGAGCGGATCTGTGCACCTTCTGCAGGCAGCCCACTCGCCTCTCTCCCCACTGCCTGACCACCGCGGCTCCGGCCACCAGCCTTATGTTACCCTGGAGGAAACTTGAAGGTCTCTGGCTACTGCTGTCACGACTAGGAGGGCGGTCCCTGCATCGAGTTGCCGCCGATAACACCAGGTAGGGTTTCCAAACCTGAGAATGCCCGTGGCGTGGAGGCCAGCATCCCGGCCTCTCCCGTGCCCTCTGCAGAGCTCGTGGGGGCAATTAGCATTCAGAGTGGTGCTCTCCTATTGACACTGCGGGTCTATCAGATTCATTCTCTGGGAAAAAAAAAATGTGGCTAAAGCAGGGATTAATTGTGTTTCAGTCCCAAGTGCATTGGCCAAGTGGTAACTGCAGTGAAGGAGTTCAGCTAGGCGGGGAGGGGCATTTGAGTGCATTCTGGTGATGAGGGAGCCCACTGTCAGTGTGGAAAGGGAAGGGTCCCACCCTGGGCCTCCCACCTTTGGCATCAAGTAGCTGCTGTGCCCTCCACCTGAAGAGCCTCGGCTACCTTTCTTAGCCAGAGTCCTTTGTTGAGAGCTGACAGCTTTCTTATGGGGCAGTAGGATGTTAATTTGGAAGGGAAATGAATATAGCTGCAACTTCATGGGCAGCAAGAGGCCCCTTGTGTCCCTCGCTTAGGCCTTTTAGAGCTGGCTGGCAATAGGCCAGCAGAGTGGACCAAGTCGTACAGGAAACAGACTGGGGATTGAGTCCTGCAGCACCTGTGGGAGTATCTGAGCATGGCTGGAGCCTGAAGTGTCCCTGGGGCCCGGCCCAGGCTGGCTGACCTTCTCCAGCTCCTTGCCGTCCCTTCCATGTCAGCACCAGGAGATCCTGCCTCAGTATGAACTGCTTGATGTTCCAGCTTTACCTCCTCAGAAGGTCTGCACTCTTAAGACGAGATGCTTTGTTTCCGGTTTGCTGTTCCTTCCTTCAGTGCCTGGTACAATGCTACTGCTTGATTGAAATGAAAGAAGCATTTATGAGGCAAAACCCAGTGGTGTTAGGCACTCAGTAAAAAAGCTAGTTCTCTGCTCTTCAGCCCCCATTGAAAATCCCATGTCAGATGGTTTTTCTTCCTTTTGAAGAGGGGGAGCGTTTTTCCCCGCCTCACCTTATTGTTATCCCTTGTGCACTTTGGAGCTGAATATTGCTGGTACTTTTACCTTGACAAGTTGGAGCCCGGTGTCCCCACTGTGAGGCCTTAGCCCAGTGAATGCCATCCCTGGCTGCCTGTCAGAATCCCTTGGAGAGCTTTTTAAAAATACTGATGCCTGGGACCCAATGCCAGAGATTCTGATTTATTTAGTCTCAGCTGGGGCTCTGGCACCATCTTTTTTTTTTTTTTTTTTAACGTCTTTATTGTAGTATAATTGCTTTACAATGGTGTGTTAGTTTCTGCTGTATAACAAATGTATATGTATAACATATGTATATGTATACATATACATATGTCCCCATATCTCTTCCCTCTTGCATCTCCCTCCCTCCCAATCCCACCCCTCTAGGTGGTCACAAAGCACCGAGCTGATCTCCCTGTGCTATGCAGCTGCTTCCCACTAGCTATCTATTTTACATTTGGTAGTGTATATATGTCCATGCCACTCTCTCACTTCGTCCCAGCTTACCCTTCCCCCTCCCCGTATCCTCAAGTCCATTCTCTAGTAGGTCTGTGTCTTTATTCCCGTCTTGCCCCTAGGTTCTTCGTGACCTTTTTTTTTTTTTTTAAATTCCATATATATGTGTTAGCGGACGATATTTGTTTTTCTCCTTCTGACTTACTTCATTCTGTATGACAGACTCTAGGTCCATCCACCTCACTACAAATAACAAAATTTCGTTTCTTTTTATGGCTGAGTAATATTCCATTGTATATATGTGCCACATCTTCTTTATCCATTCATCTGTTGATGGACACTTAGGGTGCTTCCATCTCCTGGCTATTGTAAATAGAGCTGCAGTGAACATTTTGGTACATGACTCTTTCTGAATTATGGTTTTCTCGGGTATATGCCCAGTAGTGGGATTGCTGGGTCGTATGATAGTTCTATTTTTAGTTTTTTAAGGAACCTCCATACTGTTCTCCATAGTGGCTGTATCAATTTACATTCCCACCAACAGTGCAAGAGGGTTCCCTTTTCTCCACACCCTCTCCAGCATTTATTCTTTGTAGATTTTTTGATGATGGCCGTTCTGACCGATGTGAGATGATATCTCATTGTAGTTTTGATTTGCATTTCTTTAATGATTAATGATGTTGAGCATTCCTTCATGTGTTTGTTGGTAATCTGTATATCTTTGGAGAAACGTCTATTTAGGTCTTCTGCCCATTTTTGGATTGGGTTGTTTGTTTTTTTGATATTGAGTTGCATGAGCTGCTTGTAAATTTTGGAGATTAATCCTTTGTCAGTTGCTTCATTTGCAAATACTTTCTCCCATTCTGAGGGTTGTCTTTTGGTCTTGTTTATGGTTTCCTTTGCTGTGCAAAAGCTTTGAAGTTTCATTAGGTCCCATTTGTTTATTTTTGTTTTTATTTCCATTTCTCTAGGAGGTGGGTCAAAAAGGATCTTGCTGTGATTTATGTCATAGAGTGTTCTGCCTATGTTTTCCTCTAAGAGTTTGATAGTGTCTGGCCTTACATTTAGGTCTTTAATCCATTTTGAGTTTATTTTCGTGTATGGTGTTAGAGAGTGTTCTAATTTCATTCTTTTACATGTAGCTGTCCAGTTTTCCCAGCACCACTTATTGAAGAGGCTGTCTTTTCTCCAGTGTATATTCTTGCCTCCTTTATCAAAGATAAGGTGACCATATGTGTGTGGGTTTATCTCTGGGCTTTCTATCCTGTTGCATTGATCTATATTTCTGTTTTTGTGGCACCATCATTTTAGAAAACATTCCACAGGTGATTCTAGTGTTCAGTAATTTTCCCAGAATAAGGAGTAAGATGTTCATTCCTGCTCTGTCCTGTCAGCAGTTTTGCTTTATGGACAGATGTGTTAGAAGCCTGTGATGTCTGCAGCAGCAGGCTGCTCACATCCTTTATGGAAGCAGAAAGGATAAAATGATAAACGAGAGGATTGTGACAGGCTTTCGTGGGTGGTATTGGCTTGATGGGAAGCCCCTATGTATGTACCTAGCATCCCTTTCTGTTACCAAGATGTGCTCTGGCTGTCAGTCTGCCTAGTAATTAAGCAGGGGACCTGGGCAGGAGGAGGATGTTTTAGTTAAGGTGGACGATAAAAAGGAACAAACAGGCAATGAGCCTGTTTATATTCGGTTCATTAGCCAGGGCCTGGATTCACCTTCTTCTCAAATGTTTGGAACATGGGGCAAATGGGATGGATGGGGAACAGGGCCGTGAGTGAATGGCAGAGGATGGCGTTGAGTTTCAGGCTAGAGGACAGAGAGGTCAAAGCAGTGGGTTCCTGCAGTGAACGTTCAACCCTTCATGGCTCTCTGTTACCCATTGCGGGCTGGGATCCCTAAGGCCTCACTTATGCTAATTTCCTTTTGAATGTTGTAGATACCTCTTCCTAGAGGAGATAACAGGAGACGGAGTTATTGCCATGAGTGAATGAGCCCCTTCACTAAGGGTATTTGGGTTTGCCTGTAGGTTCCTTTACGTGATTCGGGGATGGTTATGCCCCTGTTGACTAATGCATTTGACTTGATGTCTTAAGTCCTATACCTTCCCTTACCCTCTTTGGGGTGTTTGTGGTTGGGGCTTTGTTCCATGAGCATCCTCTCAGATTGAGGGGCTGCTTTTGTGGTTTCAGCTGCTTCTTGGCTTCTGTCTCATGGTTTGGCCATTTCCAGGCCCTCTCAGCCTTAGAGAAGTTGGAGCTCCCTTAAGAGAGCCCCGTGTAGTTTTACCAGAGGTGAGGTGGCCTCTAGATTAACCCCTGGGGTGCTGATGGCACTGTTCCTCAAACTTACAAATCCTGCTTAGAAAAAGCTACACACATTTTATTGATTTATTTTTAGTTTTCTCATGCTATTCAAACTGCAGTTTTGCTAGCTGTCTATAACAGATTCCCCTGGGGTGCCTGTTAAAAATGCAGAATCTCTGGGACTAGAACCTAGGAATTTGCATTTTAGCTAGAATCCCAGGCCATTATCAGGTACAGGAATGTTTGAGAATCACTTTGTTTAAAAAAATAAATAAAGGGCTTCCCTGATGGTGCAGTGGTTGAGAATCTGCCTGCCAATGCAGGGGACACGGGTTCGAGCCCTGGTCTGGGAAGATCTCCCATGCCACGGAGCAGCTAGGCCTGTGAGCCACAACTACTGAGCCTGTGCGTCTGGAGCTTGTGTGCTCCGCAACAAGAGAGGCCGCAACAGTGAGAGGCCCACGCACCGCAATGAAGAGTGGCCCCCGCTTGCCGCAACTAGAGAAAGCCCACGCACAGAAATGAAGACCCAACACAGCCAAAAAAAAAAAAAAAAAAAAAGTCACCCCCTTTGTTTTACAGGGGAAATATGACACAGAGTGGTTAAGTGACTTGCCCAGGATCACTCAGTGAATTCGGGCTGGAGCCAAGCTGGAAGAACCTAAGCCAAGTCCAGAATGTTAACATCACCTCATAGTTGTATAGACCTTTGTTCTTTGAAATCGTAGCCCATCTTTCTGCCCCTCTAGTTTGCTAAGATGGAAAGTGTCATCCATCGTCTGTTTTGAACCAGATTACTTTTTGCTGTGGGGAGCTGTCCTGTGCATTGTAGGATTTTTTAGCAGCATTTCTTGCTTCTACCCCCTGGATTCCAGTAGCATCCCGCAGTTGTGATAATCAAAAATGTCTCCAGGCATTACCAAATGTCCTTGGGGGGCAAAATCACCCCAGGTGAGAACCACAGCTTTAGCTGCAAAAGCTGTGTGTCAGGGATGTTCCCTAAAAGTATCCTACAGCATTTATTTTTATACCTAGGGATTCACTTTTAAAATTTGCATAGCTGGCTTCTACCCGACTTGGCTACTGTGCTGGATTGCACACATTAATGAAGTCACGCTGAATATAAGCTCTTTCCTCCTCTGTTTTGGCCTGCAGAGGAAAGACATAAATAAGCTTGGAAGGACCACTGAATTTGGACTCTGGTCTGTGGTTTGCCTGCCAGCCCTGCATGTCCTAATAGCTGTGGGATGTTGGGGAAAGTCGCTTGCCTTCTTGAGCCCCTTTCCTCATCTGATTATGATAGAAATAAATGTTTGTTTTGAATGAGAATTAAGTGACACCTTGAATGTGGAAGTGTTTATAAAACATTATTCATATATTAAGTGGCGATGATAAGATTCAGGTCTAATTACCAGCACTTGAGGTTTTCTCAAATTCAAGAGTGCGGAACTCAGCACAGCAATCAATTCTAGACTTGTATTTGGCCAAGTATGTTACCCTTGTCGTGTTTCTGCCCATAAAGTTAATCTTCCCCCTCTCACTTTAAATTTAATCTCCTTCTTCTTACTGGCCGTTGCGATACCTCTTTTGGGTCATTGTCTCTGCAAGATTGGTTGTTAGTTTATTACCTGTGACTGGCAAGAGCCGGGTTCTTTTTATGGTAAGGTTTCAGAAGGGCCGTCAAATAGTTTATGAAAATCAAAACCAGTGTCACCTTCCTTTCCCTCATGGCCAGCACCCAGGGAAATCCATAGTAATTGGTACCTGAGGCCTGAATGCAGGTGGTGAAGCCAGCATCAGTCTGTAAAGAGTTGCATGCAAATGAACTTGGAGATTAAAGGTCTCTGAGCTGTTGGCACAGCAAAGCTCGGCTAGTCCAGCACTTTATTTTGCAGACAAGGAAACTGATTCCAGAGAGGGAACATGTCTGAGGTATCACAGGGGCAGAGTAAGATCGTGGTCCAGGCTTTCCAGGTGCCGGCCAAGGCTCTCGGCACATGGTCACGCGTGTCCAGGCTGCCGATTGGACGGTGTGGGGGGAGCAGGCCCCACGCCGTATCCAGGGCGCTGTGGCTGCCCTCTGTTTTACTTCAGATATTGCCTGATAGGTCTTGTGAAATCATCTCTTTTAGCTCAGTAGCTTATGGGTGGAACTTCACCAGAATTCAACACAGTACACAGCATGATTTCTGCTGATTCTTACAGCAAGACATCTTGAGGGGAAGAGGCACCAGTTTCACTGTGAACATATTGAAGACGAAGAAGACTGAGAAACTGAAGCCCCCCTTGTTTCTTCAGCCACTTCGAACACCATCCCTTGGCTATACATATTCTCCCACTATGATGTGATCCTATATCGTCATCACTGCTGATATTGTTAGTGTTATTAATACTTGCTGCTGTTTATTGAGTGTCTACTGTATGCCAGTGCATATGAAGTGTTTACCACAATGCACATCTCAGTTGATCCACCCAAAAACTCTACTGAGAGGGTACTATAACTGTCTCTGTTTATAAATGGGAAACAGATTAAGGAACTTACTCAAGCTCACAGAGTGGGAGAGTGGGCTGAGATTCAAACCCTTCCAACTGATGAAGCCTGAATAGGCTCCTTCCTGATCTGTAGTTCCTGACTCCCTTGGGGGCAGTTACTGTGAACCCCACCAGCCCACTCCTCCTCTCTAGCCAGCGTCGAGGCCTTCGAGGACCGGCTTCAGATGGTCAGTTTGAACCTCTAGAGCTGTCCTGACTGGGTGGCTCTCCACCTGCGCCCCGAGCATTCCCTCTCAGCCTGTGCCAAGAGTCTGAATGAGAAGAGCTGTCCCTGACTCAGGAACCTAGAGGCCAGCTGGCAAGGGAGGCACAACCTTTAGAGACTAAGGCCTGGATTTTGGTTGGATGGATCCCTTAACCTTCTGGAGCCTCATCTCCCTTGGCTATAAAGTGGAGGCAATTCCTGTCTCACAATTTCCTTTTTTTTTTTTTGAGAGTGTTAGACACTTCATATTGAAAGTGTTTATAAACTCTGGGTTTAGGTGGGATTGTGAGACTAATGATTTCTCAGCACCTGGTGCATCACCATCGTGATTCCAGAGGAGAGGAGAGTGGGAGCCTGGGGGAGAATGTTCAAGGGAATGAAATACAGGGACACTTTGGGGAAGAAGAAGCAAGCTGATGTCCATTTGCCAGCTGTTTTAAAGGCCTTCTCACCCAGCCTTCCTCCTTCATGCAGTGCCAGTGCACCCTGTGTGGATGTGTTTCTGCTTCCCTACCTGCTCTGGAGGAAGTGATCACAGGCACTGTTGGAGGACTAGGGGTTCCTATAGGTCCCCCTGCAGATACTCGCCACAGGGCCCACCCTGCTTTTCCCTGGGGCAAAGAGGGCTGCCTGGGGGGCGGACTTGGGTTATTTAAAGGGAAATTGCTAATAGATACTTTGGATTATGGTGACCTAGAGGAAAGCAGAAAATTAAAAAATTTTTTTTTCATCATGAAGGTAGTATAACTATATTACCTCAAAAATTGGATAATAGAGAAGAGGGTAAAGAGCGCTCATATTCATTTCACCGTAATGTATTTCTTCTGGATTTTTGTGGGGAGGTGGAGGAATAATAATTTTCATTTATTTTAATAGGTATACGTAACATGGCACACATTTGACAGGGTACAAAGCAGTGAAAAATAAGTCTTTATAGAACATGTCTTTAGTCATTTCATACATATGATTTTTTTTGGGGGGGGGAGGGGAGGGGTGTGCTGTGTGGCATGTGGGATCTTAGTTCCTCGACTAGGGATCGATCCTGTGACCCCTGCGTTGGGAGCACGGAGTCTTAACTACTAGACTGCCAGGGGAGTCCCCATACATATGATTTTGACTCTTTCAGTCAACATTACTTGATCTTCACATGTCTAAATGTCTTATTCTTCCCCATTTTAAAAATTCTGCAAGCAATATGTGCAAAAATATACTTAAAATTTTTTATTCTTATGTAAGTGGACAGCAAAATACCAAATTGTAACAGTGGTGACATGTCACAGGTGACTTTTATTTATTAAAAATTTTTTTTTAATTTATTTTATTGAAGTATAGTTGATTTACATTGCTGTGTTAATTTCTGCACTGCAGCAAAGTGATTCAGTTATATGTATATATATATATGCACATTCTTTTCCATATTCTTTTCCATTATTCTTATCATAGGATATTGAATATAGTTCCCTGTGCTATACAATAGGACCTTGTTATTTATCCATTCTATATATAATAGTTTGCGTCTGCTAATCCCAAACTCCTTATCCATCCCTCCCCCACCCACCTTCTCCCTTGGCAACCACAAGTCTGTTCTCTATGTCTGTGAGTCTGTTTCTGTTTCATAGATAAGTTCATTTATGTCGTATAAGTGATATCATATGGTATTTGTCTTTCTCTTTCTGACTTCACTTATTATGATAATCTCTAGGTCCATCTATGTTGCTGAAAATGGCATTATTTCATTCTTTTTATGGCCAAGTAATATTCCATTGTATATATGTACCACATCTTCTTTATCCATTCATCTGTCAATGGACATTTAGGTTGTTTCTATGTCTTGGCTACTGCAAATAGAGCTGCTGTGAACATAGGGGTGCGTGTATCTTTTTGAATTATAGTTTTGTCTGGATATATTTATTTTTATTTTTTATGCTTTTATTTCTAAATTTTCTACAATGAGCAGGAATATTCAGAGAAGTATGCTGAGTAGATATTGTCCGTAATCTTAGAATTAATCTTTTGACCTGTTAATATTTATTGACTATTTAGTCTTTGCATTTTATAAACATAGTTGAAATTATATTTTATATTGTTGTGGGTCCTACTTGGTTTTCATTTAACATAAGCGTTTATGAAGCTTAGATTCTTCATAACGTTGCTTTTAATAACCATAGAATATTTTATCAAGTAGAAACACTTTTATTTAATCATTCCCTTATGATTGGACAGTTAGGTAACTTCCAGTTTTCACTGTTAAAATAATGCCAGGATGAACAACTAAGTAAATACAACATCTGGAAGTGTCAACCCTGAAAAAATCAGTCCAGAGATTAGAGGAATTCTATTCCCAATGGATGGGTATGCATGGAAATTCCCTGGCAGTCCAGTGCTTAGGACTCCATGCTCTCACTGCCGAAAACCTGGGTTTGATCCCTGGTCGGGGAACTAAAATCCCACAAGCCTCATGGCATGGCCAAAAGTGGGAAGGAAAAAAAAAAAAGTAAGACGGTGAATTTTATATTATGTGTACTTAACCACAGTAAAAAAAAAATGGGAAAAAAAATTCATCATCCAATGGATGGGTACGCAGCACGGCAGTCGCTTGTGCTTAGTGAATGAGGGGACATGAGTGAAGGAGTGTTCTGTAAATGATTTCAATAAATGATAACACGAAAGAACAAAGAATGTTTTACAGCAGTGAAGGCCTGTCAAGAGGGACCTCAGGATGGACTGCAAAATCCGAACCTGTCATATCCTGATAGCTTCAAGGTTTTTGAGAGGGTTCTGCAATTTCAGCCATGAAATGTATTGGGGGAAGACAGTGATTTGCAAAATTGTACAGTCGGAATGTAGAGCTGCTCTGTCTTTGCGCCATGTTGAAGGATCAAGTGGCACTGATACTTTTCCAGTTTCTGAAGGAAGGGAACATGCCAAGAAGGACAAAAGCCTAAAGGTGGTTTTTTGTCTGACTGTGTGCTGCCCAAGTGGCTGCTGAAAGCAAATCAGTTTGTGGAAGGCTGCAACGGTTTTCCTGGCTTAACTCTCTCTTTCGGAATTGGATAGGAAAATAGAATTTCTCTAAAAAGTGTCTCTATTTGTGCCTGGAGCGCTCTGTAATTTGGACCTTGTCAGCACAGCCTGTCTTTATTTTGAATTTGGAACAATTGACTCCCCTTTTCTTTACACTGTGAGCTATTTATATGCCAGAAAGCACAAGTGGAGGCCTTTCCACCTTCTCACTCACGACTTCAAGAAATAAATAAAGGAAAGCAGCATTCTTTAGGTTCTATAATCCCTAAGTGTTGGCAACAAAGAAATGAAAATTATTCTCATGTAGACGTCTGTGTGGTGGTGATGGGCTGTGGATGGGCAGGGAGAAGCTCGGCTGCTGGGTCCTATTGTGCTGTTTCTTAGCCTCTCCTAGGACCCTCTGGGGAAGGGAGTCCTCATTCACCTGGCTGAGCATACATCCCATACATGTTCTGTTTGTCCATTTAGTCATTCCGTTCATTCCTTCACTCATTTATTCTATTTGGTTCACTTTAGTTATCGATCACCGAATGTCATACGTCATGCAGTGTCAAGGCCGTAGTGACACAGCTGTGACTAAGACTTCCTTCCTGTTTCAGTCAGGGTTCAATGGCAGTAATGAGAAACTAGCTATTCGAAACAGACATGGATTGAATGCAGTGGATTAGGTGCTTACATCATTATTGGGAAGGTGGAGGAGCAAGATCTAAGCTGGCCTGTGGTAGTGACTCCTAAAACAAGACTCTGAAAATGGTTCACGAGTCACATTTTCTTTTTCCTTTTTCTCCCTCTTTTGAACTCCCCTTGCTCCCTGCTCCCAATTCTCTGTCCCAGATTTTAGACTATTCCTTTCTGGGATTAATGGATTGTGAAGTGTTAATGGTCGAGTCCGTTGTTAATAATAATAGCTGTTACTTGCTGCCTTTTTACTCAGTGCCCAAGCTGTGTGCTAAGTCCTTTGTATGCCTTCTCTCAATTCTCACATCCTCTATCACATGCTTAGTAGTATTATCTCCACATTACAGATAAGGAACCTGAAGTTAATAAAAGTTAAGTGACTTACCCAAGATAATTCAGCAAATAAGTACATTTGAATTCAGGCAGTATCCCTGTCCAGAGATACTTGCAGTTTAAAACAAAAGCTGGGCCAAAGAAGATATGCAAATGGCCAACAAGCACATGAAAAGCTGCTCAACATCACTAGACAGCAAGGAAATGCAAATCAAAACCATAATGAGATACTACTTCACACACACTAGGATGTCTATATTCAAAAAGACAAATATTTTTTTACATTATTTTGAATCATACACCTTTATTTATTTTTAAGTTTATTTGCTGTGCTTTTTATAGCAAAGACCTTGACTTTTTATTTTCCCCCAGATTTATTGAGGTATAATGGACCAGTAAGAATTGTATGTATTCCAGGTATACAACACGATGTGTTTTTTTTTTTTTTTTTTTGTTTTTGCGGTACACGGGCCTCTCACCGTTGCGGCCTGTCCCGTTGTGGAGCACAGGCTCCGGATGCACAGGCTCAGCGGCCATGGCTCACGGGCCCAGCCGCTCTGCGGCATGTGGGATCTTCCCGGACCAGGGCACGAACCCGTGTCCCCTGCATCGGCAGGCGGACTCTCAACCACTTGCGCCACCAGGGAAGCCCCAACATGATGTTTTGATATACGTATACATTGTGAAATGATGGCCACACATCACCTAACATAGTTACCTTTTTTGTTTTTTTGTGGTAAGGATACTTAAGATCTGCTTTCAGCAAATTTCAAGTATACAATACAGTATTATTAACTACAGTCACCATGTTGTATATTAGATATCCAGATCTTATTCACACTGTATAATTGAAACTTTGTACTCTTCGGCTAACATCTCCTCATTTTCCCCATCCCCTGCCCCTGGCAACCATCATTCTACTCTCTTCTTTTATGAGTTTGACTCGTGTAGATTCCACATAAGTGAAATCATGCAGTACTTGTCTTTCTGTGTCTGGCTTATTTAACTTAGCATATAATGTCCTCCAGGTTCATCCATGTTGTTGCAAATAGCAGGATTGCTTTCTTTTCAAGGCCAAATTGCCTTCTTTTTCAAGGCTGAATAATATTCACATATATATAAAACCTCATTTCCTTTATCCATTCATCAGTTGATGGACGCTTAAGTTGTTCCATATTTCCATATCTTGGCTATTTTGAATAATGCTGCAGTGAACATGGGAGTATACATATCTATGCAAGATCCAGATTTCATTTCCTTTGGGTGTATACCCAGAAGTGGGATTGCTGGATCATATGGTAGTTCTTTTTTTTTTTTCCACATCTTTATTGGAGTATAATTGGTTTACAATGTTGTGTTAGTTTCTGCTGTACAACAAAGTGCATCAGATATATGTATACAAATATCCCCATATCCCCTCCCTCTTGAGCCTCCCTCCCACCCTCCCTATCCCACCCCTCTAGGTCATCATAAAGCACCGAGCTGACCTCCCTGTGCTACGCAGCAGCTTCCACTAGCCATCCATTTTACACTTGGTAGTGTACGTTTGTCAGTGCTATTCTCTCACGTCGTCCCAGCTTCCCCTTCCCCCTGTGTCCTCAAATCCATTCTCTATGTCTG
Source organism: Phocoena phocoena (assembly GCF_963924675.1). NCBI lineage: Eukaryota > Metazoa > Chordata > Mammalia > Artiodactyla > Phocoenidae > Phocoena > Phocoena phocoena. The sequence continues at coordinate 71,224,292 of NC_089226.1, read as the reverse complement.
CATCATTATTCCTGCCCTGCCACTAGGTTCATCAGTACTGTTGTTTTAGATTCCGTATATATGCGTTAGTATACGGTATTTGTTTTTCTCCTTCTGACTTACTTCACTCTCTATGACAGACTCTAGGTCCATCCACCTCACTACAAATAACTCAATTTTGTTTCTTTTTATGGCTGAGTAATATTCCATTGTATATATATGTGCCACATCTTCTTTATCCATTCATCTGTCAGTGGACACTTAGGTTGCTTCCATGTCCTGGCTATTGTAAATAGTGCTGCAGTGAACATTGCGGTACACCTATCTTTTTGAACTATGCTTTTCTCAGGGTATATGCTCAGCAGTGGGATTGCTGGGTCATATGGTATTTCTGTTTGTAGTTTTTTAAGGAACTTCCATACTGTTCTCCATAGTGGCTGTATCAATTTACATTTCCACCAACGGTGCAGGGGGGTTCCCTTTTCTCCACACCCTCTCCAGCATTTATTGTGTCTAGATTTTTTTTTTTTTTTTTTTTGCGGTACGCGGGCCTCTCACCTATGCGGCCCCTCCCTCTGCGGAGCACAGGCTCCGAACGCGCAGGCCCAGTGACCATGGCTCGCGGGCCCAGCCGCTCCACGGCACGTGAGATCCTCCCGGACCAGGGTACGAACCTGCGTCCCCTGCATCGGCAGGCGGACTCCCAACCACTGCGCCACCAGGGAAGCCCCATGTTTCTAGATATTTTGATGATGGCTATTCTGACCAGTGTGAGGTGATGCCTCATTGTGTTTTTTTTTTTTTTGGATCTAACACATAACTATATTGCTATGATTAATCAACACCTCATTGTGGTTTTGATTTGCATTTCTCTAATGATTAGTGATGTTGAGCATCTTTTCATGTGTTTGTTGGCAATCTGTATGTGTTCTTTAGAGAAATGTCTATTTAGGTCTTCTCCCCATTTTGGATTGGGTTGTTTGGTTTTGTTTTTTTTTTTTGATATTGAGCTGCATGAACTGCTTGTAAATTTTGGAGATTAATCTTTTGTCAGTTGCTTCGCTTGCAAATATTTTCCCCCATTCTGAGGGTTGTCTTTTCGTCTTGTTTATGGTTTCCTTTGCTGTACAAAAGCTTTTAAGTTTCATTAGGTCCAATTTGTTTATTTTTGTTTTTATTTCCCTTACTCTAGGAGGTGGTTCAAAAAGGATCTTGCTGTGAGTTATGTCATAGAGTGTTCTGCCTATGTTTTCCTCTAAGAGTTCGATAGTGTCTGGCCTTACATTTAGGTCTTTAATCCATTTTGAGTTTATTTTTGTGTATGTTGTTAGGGAGTGTTCTAATTTCATTCTTTTACATGTAGCTGTCCAGTTTTCCCAGCACCACTTATTGAAGAGGCTGTCTTTTCTCCAGTGTATATTCTTGCCTCCTTTATCAAAGATAAAGTGACCATATGTGCGTGGGTTTATCTCTGGGCTTTCTATCCTGTTCCATTGATCTACATTTCTATTTTTGTGCCAGTACCATACTGTCTGGATTACTGTAGCTTTGTAGTATAAGGACAGATATTTTAAAAGTGCTGGTAAAGATGTGGAGATATTGGAACACCAATACACTGCTGGTGAGAATGTGCAACCACTTTGAAAACCACTTTGCAGGTCCTCAAAAGTTTGAACATACAGCCACATATGACTCATGAACTCTACTCCTAGGTATATACCCAAGAGAAATGAAAGCATATATATCTGTATAAAGACTCATATGTGAATGATCATAGAAGCATTATTCATAATATCCCCAAAGTGGAAATAACCCAAATGTCCACCAATCAATGAATGGATAAATTAAATCTGGTATATCCATGCAATGGAATATTATTTGGCAGTGAAGGAAAAAAAAGGAGTGAAGTACTGATATATGCTATAAGGATGAACCTTGAAAACATTATGCTAAATGAAAGAAACCAGTCACAAGAGATAACATAGTGTATTATTTCATTTATATGAAATGTCCAGAATAGGGAAATCTGTAGAGGTAGAAAGGAGTTTAGTGGTTGCCTAATCTACTTTCTAGGGCTGGGAGGGATGACAGCTAAAGGGTATGGGGTTTTTTTTTTGGAGTGATGAAAATATTCTAAAATTGAGTGGGCTTATGGTTACACAACCGAGACTATACTAAAAGCCATTGCATTGTACACTTTAAATGGGTGAATTGTTTGACATGTGAATTATGTCTCACTAAGTTGTTACCAAACCAAAAAGAAAAATAGAAGAAAAGCTGGGGAGGACAGTTCTTACCCAAAGAAACAAATTGCTAATGGTGGAATTTAGCTCAAACTTAAATATTTAGTTCCCAGTTGATTGTCTGGTTGGTGGACCCTAGAGGTGGTTTTTTTCTCAGCTGTCTACTTTTCTGGGTTTTTCAGTTTTTCTCTAAGGCGTATGTATTACTTTTTTAAAAAAAATTAAATTTATTTATTTATTTATTTATTTTTGGCTGTATTGTGTCTTCACTGCTGTGCGCAAGGCTACTCTTAGTTGCGGTGCACGGGCTTCTCATTGCGGTGGCTTCTCTTGTTGCGGAGCATGGGCTCTAGGCACGCGGGCTTCAGTAGTTGTGGCACGCGGACTCAGTAATTGTGGCTCGCAGGCTCTAGAGCGCAGGCTCAGTAGTTGTGACTCATGGGCTTAGTTGCTCCGCGGCATGTGGGATCTTCCCAGACCAGGGCTCAAACCCGTGTCCCCTGCATTGGAAGGTGGATTCTTAACCACTGCGCCACCAGAGAAGTCTGTAAGGCTGTATGTATTACTTTTTATAAGTAGGAAACCAAAATAAAGTATGTCATGAAATATGTATTCCATTGGGTTATGCAAGAAGAACATCATGACTTCTACATGTTGTGCCACTTGAACTAGTTTGATTATTTTTGTCCTAGAAAAAATATTTTTGGGGAAAAAAAAAGTGAGAGGTACCACAAGTGTGTGTCCCTGAATTGAGCTGGTATCAGGATCCAGTCACTCCTCAAAGCCTCCTGCCTTTCACCCTCTCATTTCTCACTTGCTCTTTGTGCCTGTGCAGGGACCACCAAGTTGTTAATGATCACAGTGCTGTATACAGTTTTGTGCACAACTTTCCTTACAAGGGAAAGATGATTGGGGGGGAGGGGGGAGGGGGGTGGTGATGGATGGTCAAATTGAATATGAGTAAAAGGAAGAAATGTAGTGGGGTCTGGGCCCTTAGGTAATTTGTTCCATTGCTGATGCCAGCATTTCATAGTCTATTCGTAACCCAGTAGAATACCTCATGAAAGTTACAAGGCCTTCACAGAAGGGGAATTCACTGTAGCCCCCTCCTTTCTACCTGAGCTAACAAGACCATGCGTATGTTCTGTTTTGTTTTTTAACAGGATTTATGGATCACTGAAGTGAAACGTATTGAGATCCAACTGTATGTTTGAGGGCAGAATTTGCTGTCAAGCAATCAGAGTAAAGCTGAGGATTTACAACCCATGAGAGGCTTAAATGGAGAGTTCTTTTCCCATTACACATTAAGTAGGCAACTTGGAACATGACCTGGATTTCTCAGGCTAGAAGTGGCAAGCTTTGGGCCCTGAGGTCTTCCTGTTTACTTGTGTGCACGTGTGTTTGTCTGCAAGTAAGGTCCAGGTGCCTTACAGGTAAAAGGGGCGTGAGGAGTAAGGGTAGGGGGAGCAGGTCTGCTTGGTACCTGATCCCCACCTTACCCAGTGAGCCTGCCAGCACTTTTCGGCACAACCCCTGGCACCCGGGCTCTCTCTTTTCCTGCAGACACCTGGGACCTTTAAGAGCAGGCCTGGAATAGCTCACAAGTATGGTAGAAAGAGAAATCCCAGAGAGCAAGGTTTGGGTCCTCACTCTACCACTTACAAGAGCTCTTTGCCTTTGGGCAAGTCACTTATCCTTTTTAAGCTTTTCCTAATCGTTAATAGATATAATGCTACCTACCTTCCATGCTCATGGCAGATGCAGGCACACCTTGGAGATACTGCGGGTTCAATTTCAGATCACTGCAATAAAGCGAATATTGTGATAAAGAGAATCTTACGAGCTTTTTGGCTTCCCAGTGCATATAAAAGTTATGTTTACACTGTACTGTAGTCAGTTAGGTGTGCGATAGCCTTATGTCTTAAACCATGTACATACCTTAATTTAAAAATAATGCTGTTGGAAAAATGGTTCTGGTAGACTTGTTCAATGCAGGTTTGCCACAACCCTTCTATTTGTAAAGAGATGCAATATTTGGGAAGTGAAATAAAACGAGGTATGCCTGTATTAAATGAAAGTCATATGGAAAATGCATAGCACAGTGCCTGAGACACATTAAGCCTTTAGTGAAGATCATTACCTCTTTCCTAATCCACTTTTCTTCTTTGCTTCCCCTTTCCCTCACCTGATTCCTACACTGGGTTGGCAGAGAAAGTAACCCAGTTTTCTCCACCTCCAGAGGGCCCCTGTCAGTATTATTAAAATATTTTCTCCCCCACCTACCTATTTTTGTGCTAAATTTTAGTCTATATTGAACACATGTCTCCAAAATAAAACCCATTGAAACAAAAAATTGTTTACTCTAGATTAACCTGTCCAGTAGAAGTTTCTATGATAATGAAATGTTCTTGGCTATTCTTGTCCTTTTACTCTTTCACTTAGATTTTAAGATCGGTTTGTGAAGATCCATGAAAAACCCTGTGAGATCTTGATTAGTTTCACATTGAATTTATAGATTAATTTAGGGAAGAAGCAACATCCTTTTGACATTGGGGTTCTCCAGCTCTCCTTTCACTTAGGCCTTTTAACATGTTTTTCAGTAAACCCATATTTTCTCCATGAAAGTCCTATCAGAGATTCACAGACCAAAGGATATTGGTTGGATGGCCATGAGGCCAAGAGAGAGCAGAGTCTAGAAGCAAGGAAGTCAGTGAAGAGGTGAGATAAGACGAAAGCTTGGATTTAGGACTGTGAGAAGGGGGAGGAGACAAGACATGCCCGTGACATGTCCAGGAAGAGCGGACAGGGCCTTCTTAATTCTTTCAGGGCAGAAGAAGGCAGAAGAAGGATAAGACTTGCTGCCATTTGTTGATAACTCACTGTGTACCAAGCAAAGTGCTGGCCTGTTACCGTCTTCATGACTTCTCACAAAGCTCCAGAGTAGGCATTATTCTATTCTCCAAGTGAGGAAACTAAATATCAGAGAAGTTAAGTAACTAACCCAAGGTCACCCGGGGAACCAAGCTAGTTCACATCTAGATCTGCTCCTGCCGAAAGGCCACTGAACGCTTGTGTAATCTCAGGTTGTTTCAGAGTTTATTGGACGTACTTCATGAAAATGTGCTAGACCTTTTGAATTTTATGACTGAAATAAAAGCGACGCAAATACCGTTTGCAGTCATAGTCAGAAAATTAAATTGGAATGTTTACCTAGTTTTATAATGTTTGATAAAAGATCTAGACAAGTTGGAATTTATGAGATTATAAAATGTGAGTTGTTGAGAGGGCAGGAGGGCAGCTTTGGGGATGGAGATCATGTGACTCTGGAAAGCAGAAGGAATTTTGAATTCGGAAGGTGTTCTTGGTCATGTATTTCTGGGTAACATTTTGTTGATGTTTTTTTTCCATTGGTCAGAAGAAAAAAAAGAATGGGCTCAATTAAAATTTCTGTTGTCGGGCTTCCCTGGTGGCGCAGTGGTTGAGAGTCCGCCTGCCGATGCAGGGGACACGGGTTCGTGCCCCGGTCCGGGAAGATCCCACATGCCATGGAGCGGCTGGGTCCGTGAGCCGTGGCCGCTGAGCCTGCGCGTCTGGAGCCTGTGCTCCACAATGTGAGAGGCCACAACAGTGAGAGGCCCGCGTACCACCAAAAAAAAAAAAAAATTTCTGCTGTCTTTGCCACAGAGGAAGGAAGCCTTTTGGTGGTTGTCATGGTGATGTCTGAATGACATTGCTGAAAGTGGGTAGTGATTGCCATCCAGAGCCCTGAAATGAGCATTTATCATTTTCCCTGCCCCCTGAGAGGCCTGCAGAACCAAACTGCACAGTTCCTTAATCGCCTTAAATTTGAATTTGAGCCAGCTGTGTGCATGCGTGCATGTATGCGCGCATGTGAGGGAATGAGCTCTGCTTGTAGCCATGGTTAGAGTTGTAAAGTCTGAAACCCCATTTCTAACTACTTTGTGCTCCTGAAGCAAAATGGCATATGTGAGGTGCTCATGAAAACTCTCAGAAAGTAATCAGGAGCTACCAGCCTTTCACGTGGCACAGCGGAACAGCTTGGGAGGCTTCCTCCCTGTCCCAGCCCTCCTGCCCCCCTCCAGGCACTCAGAAGTCTTGCCTGACACACCTTCTCCGTGGACAGCCCATTGAACAAGGCTTGTGCTTAATGCCTGGCAACTTTAAGTGCTGCCATTTACCACCGGTCCTCCCCGCCCTGCACCTAGCCGGCACACTGGAGCCATCAGGCTGCATGCAGGCGGAGTGTGGCTGTTTCTTACAGTAAAACCAGGCTCTTTTACTTGCTTTGGGGTTTCTGCACTGTGTGATTGGGGTGTAGGAAGAGGAGGTTGGGAAGAATGATGTTGGGGGGTTGGGTAATATGGATGGATTTTCCAGAGTTCTGTCTGCAGGTGTGAAGAAGACAGGCTTGTGACACCTCCCACCCCCAACTGGACAGCTCTTCTATAACCTGTCACGTAGAGTGGTGTTGTGACAAAGAGCAAAGAATTTGCCATCAGAGAACCCGGTTTAAGTCTTAGCTCCACCTCTTAGCTAGCCCTGTGAACCTGGGCAAGAGCTTAACTTTGGTTTCCTCTTCCAGAAAACTGTAGCATCGACAGTAACTCCCTTTCCCGGTCATTGCATTGCTTGAGGTGATGCTTTGTCAGCTGTAGGTGCTGTAGAAGCTGTAAATTCTAATTCAATAAGCTCACATTGTACACTAGGCTCTGTGCTGGAGAATCAGAGTCGACAGAGAGGCAGGGTGAGAACAACAATCAGAATAAGATGGAGGGGACTTCCCTGGCATTCCAGTGGTTAAGACTCGGCACTTTCACTGGCGTGGCCTGAGTTCAATCCCTGGTTGTGGAACTAAGATCACGCAAGCTGTGCGGCACGGCCAAAAAAAAAAAAAGATGGAAATGTGTGATTCCGGTGTGCACCAGCAGGCACTTAACTCTGCTTGGTGTCAGGGAAGGCTTCTAGGTGGAGGTGACCCTTGCACTGAGTCTTGAAGGATGGGTATAAGTTAGCCAGAGAGACAGGGAGACAGCCTTCAAGAAGAAGGAACAGTATGTGCAAAGACACGGAGGCACCACTGGAGCCTAGTGAGCAGTGAATGGTGAGGCAGGGAACAGATAAAGGGTGGTATTTATCCAGAGGTGGGGGGAGCTGACAGATTATCTTAAGACAAGGAGTGACACAATTGTAGGTTTAGAAATATAACTGGTAGCTGTGTGGAGGATTATTGAAAGTTAATTGGGAATAAGTGGGTGAGTACAGAGATAGGATAATGACCTTAGAGGCCACTGCAGTCATCCCAGTGAGAATGGTCATGGGGATGGAGAAGATGGACTGGATTGGTGAAACAGGAAGTGAACTTGACAAGTTTCTGACTGAGAGGGAATGAGGGAAAGCTGTAGGATGACTTTCAGCATTTCTAAATGGTGTTGCTGTTGGCATTTTGGGAGGGACAGATTTTCATTGTGCAGGACAGTATCATTCAGCATCCTGGGTTCCCTGCCCACTAAATGCTCCCTAGTTGTTGTGGCAACAAAAATGTCACTGTAATTTTTCCATATGCCCCTGGTTAAAAACCATGAAATGGTGGTTTCACCAACATGGGGAATAAAAGAGGAGAAATAGGGTGGGAAGAGTTCCTTTGTGGAATATGTTGATTTTATGTTTGATTTACATGTTGGTAGAAGTGTATGCAGTTGGATCTAGCGATCCAGGGCACAAGAGGGTGGACAGCACTAGAAGTACAGCTTCAGGAGTCATACCCGTGGCAGCTAAGGGGCTTTCCAGGGAGGATACTTAACATGAGAAGGGGCAGGTGGTTGGCAGAACTTTAGGGACCATCATGTATCTTGTTTAATCTTGTGTGCTGGGGAGGACAGATAGTATTCCAGGGTCTACAGGGAAGAGGAAACTGAAGCTCTGCAAGAGCAAATGACATTTCCAAGTTTCTCTTTTTATCAATTTTGGCAGATTCTCTCCCTTGGCCCAGCTAGTGTCCAGATGAGGCTGGGGAGAAGTGGATTTTGCCCCTTTGCTTTGAAGGGCTCTTTGATGTCTTTCTTTGTGGCCAGTTGGTCCAAGCGTCTCAATGACTGGGCTGTTACTATCACTGCCTCACCTTGGGTTTAGAAGTCTTTGTGCGTTAGTAAGGCGGCTTCTCATGATTTGCTTTTTTCCCTGCAATGGCAGATTTTTCCTTGGTGCCTTCTGTGTTCTTGGTTCACTGATTAATAGACACTTGAGGAATTGCAGGGAGACGTTTAACATGCATCAGATACCATCACTAGCAGAGAAAATGATTCACTGAGCTCTTTCTCTGATGTCTGCATCCCTGCCTGCTGACATAGTTTGACATTGGGGAATTGAGTCTGAATCTGGAAAAACACAACTTAAATGTGTGATTCAGAGTCAGTGATGTGCAGCTGTCTCCAAAGTAGGGGTGCTTAGAGAGCTGGATGGTAAGGGGTCCAAGAGGCTTTGCACTCCCATCTCCTTTACATTACCTCCTTCAAATGTAGGAGTCATTCCAGGTTAAAGATAACAAGTTCTGGGCTCTAACCTTCAGGCCTTCAGCCAGTACCCACGCCAGGGGGTTGGGACTTCAGACCGGGATGTGGAGGGCTGGTGATTTATTTTCAGAGTGGGAAGATTCTAGTAAGATTGACTTCTAGTGAGCTCTTACCCTATACCAAAGTTTTCTTCTTCCCTTGGAAATATAAGGAGCCAGTTTTACCATGTTGCCTTCATGGGGAATAGTCCGTCCTTTCATTCCAGGGTCCATTTCAGAGGGTGGACACCTCATCATCCACCTCTCCAGAGTTGGAGTCAGAGGACCTAGGTTTGAATCCTGGCTCTGCCCCTACCTAACTGTGTAATCTTACACAAACCCCTTAATTTTTCTCATCCTCAGTTTCCACATCTATAAAATGCAGATAATAATACCTGCCTCCTAGGATTGTAATAACGCATGAGACATAGAATACGTGCAGAGCTCCTGGAACAGATGATATGATATATGATATACTTGCTGCAGTTACTGTTACGGATCTCTCTCATCTTATGTGGTTCTTTATCTACAACCCTCTCCCACCCCCCTCCCCTCCGCACACTTTTTTGGCTATCTGCAGAAATCTGGCCCTTCGGCATGGTGGGCCCTCTGTTTAGGGATGTGGAGAGCTAGTAGGTTTTCTTTAGGGAGAGGGGACCTCGATAAGACCAGCTATCCTATTGTTCACCTCCTGATGCCAGACACCATTTAGAAAATTTTTCACAGAACCTACACTGGCAGTGTGGGACTGGAACTGGAACCCAGTTCTGACTCCAAATCCACAGTCTTCCACTGACTTGGATGTCTCTCCCCTCTCAGGCCTGCTTTGCCCCTGCCCCCTCCCCCCACCAAAGAAGGAAAAAAAAAAAGAAAAGCAATAAATAAACAGTAGAATAGAACCAGAAAGGCCTGTCAGGATATTCTGTCTGGGCTCCGTGGTGTGCTTACTGGAAAGTCTGAGTACTCGGGGTCCTGTGGGTTAGGTGCCTTCTTTCTGCTATGCTCCTCGACCTGAGGCTCCACTCCCTTCCTGAATGGGCATCACTAGGAAATTGAGAAGGAAATGGGTTTGGGTGGGGGGTTTCTAGAAGTGAGATAAGCAGAGAGAGCCCCTCCCTGACCGGATGTCTGAAGTCCTTCCCCCTGGCCTCCACTCCAGCACTGAAGTTGGTATGGTCCCCCCTCCCTGGGTCATGGAGGGATGCTTGGCCAGTCACGCTGTGTGATTAGGTGTCCGGAGTTCCTTGGCTCTGTTAATACCACTGCTAGAAGACTCCAGAGGGACAGTTGGGAAATAGGTGGCCTTAGGCTGTCCCGAGCGGGCATGTAAGGAAGCAGCTGTGGAGGGTGGATGGGCGTCCTAACCTGATTCAGGACAGCATCCATGGAGGCTGTGCTGTGCAGAGCAGCTGCAGGAGGCCCCTCCCCCTGGAATGTGGCCTCTCACCCCCGCACCAACAACTTCCAAACAAAGACCCTGGGCTTTAATTCCTCATGGACATCCCCTGGGTCCTGGCACAGGTAGCCCTCAGATCTGTGTGCTGATACTCTTTACAGGACAGCCCTGGTTTATGGAATGAAGTGCTAAATGTCAAGATTTATGTGGGCCATTCTTCAGTGCACACCTGCGCATGAGCTCATACAGCTGACGATGGGCCTGTTCTTGGTTTCCTCCTTCCATCACTGCCCTGGCCTCCAGGCAGCATGCAAAACAACATTGCTAGCCATGTCCCCCTTGTTGTGAGTACCAGAGATTAACCGCCTTGCCTGTCACCACTTTCGCAGCCTGGAAGGGGGACATGGGGTAAAGGAATCTAGTCGAGCTGCATCAGGTGTACAAGCTGGAAGGGCTTCTTCTCCTCCTCATTTCCAACCGTTTTCCATTTACAGACGAGAGGCCTGAGGCCCAGAGAGGGAAAGCTACCTGCTTGCTTCCCCCTTGCGTGGTATTGTTGTTTACCTTGAACAAATTAAATGCCTGAAGTAGGACGCAGAGAAGACATCATCATGATGCAGGAAAAGAGTTTGGCTTCTGGACCTGGATTCCAGCGGGAATCCTAAATCCTGAAATGTGTGGCCTTGGACAAATGACTTAACCCCTCTTAACCTCAGCCTGAGATGATAATACCTTGCAGTGTTGAAATGACCGTTAGAGGTAGTACATGCAAGCATCTCAGGCAGTTACTCACAGTGGTAGGTATTCAGGAAAAGGTGATGGTTACTTGGAATGTAGCCCCAGTGGCTTGTTAATGGATACTGGCTGCACTGAACTATGCAAGCTGTGGATCTGAACGAAAAAGCTTGACAGAGGTATTGTCCATCTCAGCGTAAGCTTCCTGTGAGAAGGGGCTAAGGGACCTAACCCAGCCTCCACTATAGGACTGTGACCACCTGCTCCTGTGGCCAGGTTCCTGGGAGGTGGGCATAGGTTCTCAGCCACAGCTCCGTACAGGCCCTTGTTTCTTTGTTTTCCCGCCGAAGTATCTCCTCATGCTCAGAATCTCGTCCTCCTACCCGTGTATTTCAGAAGTCTCTTGACTCACATAATGGCTAAATGGTGTGTTTCATGAAGTAATGGATTCACAGAGCTCGAGAGGAACATAAGGCCCTCCTGGCAGATTGCAGGCTTGGGGTTTACGTTCTTTCCTTAGCAACATGTTGCCCAATGGGTTTTTTGGCCTCTGGGCTCGAAAACATCCACCAACAGGAGACAACCAGCCAGTCTGATGTTCAGAGGCCGCTCTGACTGTGACATTGTTGATACTTGATTCCTTGAAAAATATGCCTCCCAGTGACTCCACCCACTGATCCTAGTTCTACCATCTTGGACCTCAGGGAACAAATCAAATTACTCTTCCTCATGATAGCCTTTCAGAGGCAATGACAACGGTCATGTGCCCTGAGTCTTCCCAGGCCATAAAACTCCAGTTCCTTCAGTGATGTGGCTTTGACCCTTCACAGCCCTGGCTTCTCTCTCCTGGACATGCTCCAGCTTTCCACTCTGGCCTGTAGGTGTGGTTACCAGAAGTGAACACAATATTTGGATCTGTTAAAAATAGAATTTTTATTTTTGCGGTACGCGGGCCTCTCACTATTGTGGCCTCTCCCGTTGCGGAGCACAGGCTCTGGACGCGCAGGCTCAGTGGCCATGGTTCACGGGCCCAGCCGCTCCGTGGCATGTGGGATCTTCCCGGACCGGGGCACGAACCCACGTCCCCTGCATCGGCAGGCGGACTCTCAACCACTGTGCCACCAGGGAAGCCCTCAAAAATAGAACATTTTTTACCTCCCTTGTCTTAGTCTCTGTACTACTATTGAGTGAGTCCCAAGGTCTTAGTAGCTTTGTGACAGCTTTTCCATACTAATTGGGTTTGTGGTAAATCACTAAACTAATACAAGTTCTGTATTATTTCCCAGAGCTACCGTAACAAGTTACTATAAACCTCGTGGCTTAAAACAACAGAAAGTTATCCTCTTACAGTTCTGGAGGCCAGAAGTCTGAAATCACAGCATCTGCAGCCTTGGTTCCTTTTGGAGGCTCTGAGGGAGAATCCATTCCATGCCTCTCTCTTTGCTTCTGGTGGTTGCTGGCAATTCTTGGCATTTCTTGGCTTGTAGATGCATCGCTTCACTCTTGGCCTCTGGCTTCACATGACCATCTCTCCCTGCATGTGTTTTATGTGCCACTTAAATCCAGACCAACGGCACTGGATTTCTGTGCAAGGTCTTTTGACTGGACACGAGGATTCCCAGCTCTCTAAAATATATTTTTCATGTTTGTTAGCAGAAATTAGTCCCTGGAAGATGGATTTTTTTTAAGGCAGGAAATAAATTTTAAAACAGTGTGGTGGGGGCTTCCCTGATGGCGCAGTCGTTGAGAGTCCGCCTGCCGATGCAGGGGACACGGGTACGTGCCCCGGTCCGGGAAGATCCCACATGCCGCGGAGCGGCTGGGCACGTGAGCCATGGCTGCTGAGCCTGCCGTCCGGAGCCTGTGCTCTGCAACGAGAGAGGCCACAACAGTGAGAGGCCCGCGTACCGTAAAAAAAAAAAAAAAAAAAAACAGTGTGGTGATGATGTTTTTTGGGTTTTTTTTTTTCTTTCCATAATCCTTGTTTTCAGGAACCTAGCGTTAATTTATGGTTAGTAATAGCTAGGACCTTGAGCAATTCTCTAACCTTCCCTGACCTCAATTTCCTCATGTGTAAAACAAAGAGATTGGATGAGGTGAGTGAACTCTGGGTCATTTTCAGCTCTAAAATTCTTAAAACAGTGATTTCTGGAAAGCAGGGGTTACCCTTGGTGATAAAAGGGCTCAAGTTGCGTTAATAAACTGATTGAGAATTTACAGCTCTTGACTAAGAAGACAATCATTCATGAATCTGAAAATCCGAAAAATACTGTCCTTCTGTTCACCTTTGACAGGATACAGAGTCTGAGCTGCGACGCACCCCCTCCCTCTTCTCGATTACCCATGTAGTATGAGACTCTACAGGATTGGCATCTAGTTGGCTCTTAAATATTTGTTGCGTGAGTGAACGAATATACTTATGTATCATTATTGGGAGCAAGCAATGCAGTATCATTCAGGTCTGATCATCTAGTAATTGCGGGCCTGTTAAGAGTCCTCCTGAGTGTATTCCTAGCAGAAGCAATAATTTTTATTTGTTTATATTCCAGTTGTATCGAGATACAATTGACGTATACCACTATAATTTGAAGGTGTGCAGTACAGTGATTTGACTTGCATACATCATGAAATGATTATCACAGTAAGTTTAGTGAACATTCATCATCTCTTCTAGACACAAATTAGAGAAATAGAAAAAAATTGTTTGTAATGAGAACTCTTAGGATTTACTCTCTTAACGAGTTTCATATATAACATATAGCGGTGCTAGTTATATTTATCATGTTGTACATTGTTACATCTTTAGTACTTATTTATATTATAACTGAAGTTCATAGTAACTTTTGACTACCTTCATCCAATTCCCCCTCCCCCAACTGACTCACCCTGCTGTTACCACTCCCACCCCCGCCTCCGGTAACCACACATCTGATCTCTTTCTCTGTAGGTTTGTTTGTATATTTGCTTTTGTTTGTTTTTGAAGTATAATTGACCTACAATGCTACGTTAGTTCCTGTTACACAACATAGTTATTTTTTTCTGTACATTTCAAAATGATCAGCATGATAAATGTAATTACGATATGTCACCATATAAAGGAATTGCTTAGTTATTGACTGTATTCCCCACACTGTACATTTCATACCCATGACTCATTCATTTTGCGAGTGGAAATTTGTACTTCTTAATCTCCCTCACCTATTTCTTTCCTCCCCCCAACACAGAAGCAATTATTTTTAAAAGATGGTGGCAGTGTTTCGAAGTTGCTTTCTGGAGCAGTTTCCTTATCTGTGAAATAGGCGGCTGTGTGGCTGGACTCCAGTGCCTGTGCTCTAAACACCTCAGGAGACTGCATTTTTCAGCTTGGGGTAGGTCTGTGATCTTGCTCCAGACAGAACCTGGCCAGATGCTGTTCTATTGCAGGAGGCCCCGCTTGCCTTCAGTGGCCCCTGTGGATGTCTATAAGGAGCTGCAGCCACTGACACGACTCTTCTTTTGCATTCTTTAGGGTCAGACTGTTAGCAGTGCCTCTCTGGATTTTTCACTCTGTGCAAGAAACAGTCTGCTGGCTGTCATGGGGTTCACCTTTTCAGGAGACCAGTCAGGGAAGGCTAAAGGCGAGTCCACTTGCCATTATTGTTGGGAAGATCCTTCGAAGTTTTTTTGTGAGAGGGAAATTTTTTGGCCTATTTTTGCCATCTTCTTTCCATTCTTACTCTTATGTAAGAAATCTCTATTCTTTAAAACAGATCTCCTTCGTAAAAGGAGGAGCTTCTCTAGAATCAATGGTGTTGGTACAAGATAGGTGTTGCAAACTCAAATGTCTGTAGAGGCTTAGCAGATAACAAAAAACCAGACTGTGTGTATGCTGTCTAATTTGTTTTAGGAATACTCTGTCCTCTCTGTTTATCTTTTGTTTCCCTAATTCTGGTTGAGATATGGGTATGAAGAAATTTCTGTCCTGTAGGGAAATTAGAAATAAAGGTGTGATGACAAATGGCACTAGGCGTACACCCTCAACATCAGGAAGCAGTAGGGAGTAATGGGGACTGCAGTGAGCTAGAAGGGCCATCCCACCTCTCATGGGGGCCCGCTGTTGCCACAGTATTTGGTTTTCCAAGATGAGCTGGGTCTTTGTATGAAAATTTCCTGTTGTTAAACTTGGGCTCAATTTAAAAAATCTGTGTGGTTCAAATAAAATGAATTCTGGGGGAAAATTGGTTTGCAGGTAATCAATTTGAAACCTCTTATATATGTTGGGGCAGATTGGCATATGGGATGGACTCCTGGGTCATCTCTCTGTGGGTTGGTCTGGTTTGGTGGGGGGGGCGGTCCTAGCAGAGCTGTGTGTGGAGGGGGCCGCTTATGTTCATCCTTGCATGTGGATATGGAGGAATCGAAGATACGTAAAGTAAAAAGCAAGTTAAAGAATAATGTGTACAGTTTTATTCTGTTTATGTAAATTTTTTCTAAAAAGATGTGTATATAAATTTTAAATGCATAAAAATTTCATAAAGGCGAAAAACAAAGAATACACAAGAAACTGGTAAAGGTGTTGCCTCTGAGATTGACACTGAATTCAAGGCAAAAAAGGGACCTTCTGCTTTTCAGTTTATCCCTGTCTGTAACACGGAATACAGCTGACCCTCTGTATGCGCAAATGCAGAACCCACAGATAAGGAGGGCTCGCTGTACTATGCCATTTGATATAAGGGACCCGATCATCTGTGGATGTTGGAGTTGGGGAGGGTCCTAGAACCAATCCCCCACAGATGCCAAAGGCAGAGTGGTCTGGAGTGATCTGGAAGGACTACTGGGAAGAGAAGAGGCCTTGAAGATTGGGTAGAATTCGTTAGGGAAGAAGACTGCAGGAGACAAAGCCCAGGGGTGGGATAGACCGGGTGATTTGGGTACTGATAAACGCTTAAATTTGGTAGGAGCTGAGGGTCTAGGGAAGTGGTGAGAGAGAGGGAGGCTTTAGCAGTGAGGAGCCACGGAGGGTGTGTGCCAGGAGATAACGGAACGAGAGCGGTGCTCCAGCATGATCAATCTGGCAGTAAGGACGAGGGAGTTTGGAGGCAGGACTACAGGGTGGGAGCCTCTCATGTGGCCTCTTTGGGCTCCCAGCTAGCTGTCACTGATCCCTGCCAGGGTGTTGCCTGGTGAACAAAGGTTATAGCTATATACCTGGTGAATAAGCTCATGGCACTTCCCGTTTCTCCACTCTCAGGAATGTGGGCTTTGGAAGTTGGCCAGCCTCTGCTGGTGCTCCATGTGCTTCCTGTACCTCTGCTGCCAGCGTGTCTCCCCAGACATTTTGGAGGTTCTGTGGAGCAACTGGCCATTGACTGAAGTGTAGCTGCTAAGAACAGGCCCATACTTTGCAGTCAGGCAGATATGGGCTTGAAGTCTGACTTTGTCACCTACTGGTTATGTGACCTTGGGGTGGCACTTGACCCCTTTGGGCTTCAATATTCATGTTTGCAAAATGGGGATAAAACGATTAACCTTCTAGGGTCGTTGTACCCAGCAGACTGACACATAGCAAGTTGGTGGGCCTTGCTGTACTTTTACACTGTGGTACTCCCTCTGATCTGCAGTTATATATATTTATATTATTTATGTTTAATATTATAAAATACTTACTGTATCTATTTATGACCATATCAGTCTATTCTTTTGGATTGTAAGCTCCAGTTCAGTGGGAATAATTATGTTCTAATCATTGTTTTAGCCCAAAACACTCAGCGCAGAACACATAGCAGCGCTAAATAAATGTTGAATGAATGGAGTTTGTGCTCTTAAACCTACTCCAGCCTTTACAAACAGTTGACTTTACAAACAGTTGATCAACTAGGGTGTATCTGTAGTTGAGAGACTAACTTCTCTGTGGTTGAAACAAGTTTTTTTTTTTTTTTTTGCGATACGCGGGCCTCTCACTGTTGTGGCCTCTCCCGTTGCGGAGCACAGGCTCAGGACGCGCAGGCTCAGCAGCTATGGCTCACAGGCCCAGCCGCCCTGCGGCATGTGGGATCTTCCCGGACTGGGCCACGAACCCGTGTCCCCTGCATCGGCAGGTGGACTCTCAACCACTGCGCCACCAGGGAAGCCCTGAAACAAGTTTTGTCAATTCAAATGCCCTTGTTAGGATGATATGTCAGGATGGCTTGTCGAGTCCTTCATTCTTTCATTCTACAGTGGCAGATCTGTTTTGTGGGGCTTGATGTTTACAAAATTTGGGAGGTCTTCTTTAAAAATATATACAATTGTAGAAAGCATGTACACACGTTGCTAGGCCCCTTTCTAGGGCCTTGGAAGGGGCTTGTGAAAGTGAGGGGCCCTAATACTTGAAATTCCTTAGTTTCACAATAAATCATCTCTGCATTTAAAGATTTATAGAATACTCCCTACAGGCAGGGGTGGGAGTTGTGAAGGATATGGAAATTTCTAAAAGGGAAAAAATGATGTTAATGGATACAGGTTTTAGTAAAGCTGTCATTCCAAGTAGACTCAGAACAAAACCCCGTTGTTTTGTTTTATGTTTTTTGTTTTTTTTCATTCAGCAAATATTTATTGAGCACCTACTATGTGCCAGGCATATGTAGGCATTGGAACATAGCTGTGAAAAAAGAAGTCCTTGTCACCTGCATCATGACTTGTAGACCTACATAGGTGCAGTGAAGAGCCACAGTGTTGCTCTGAGGCCGTGGAGATAAAGGCGCTTTGATACCTTAGTTTGCCTTTCTAACCCCCTGCCCTTCTTGGTAGCCATCCCAAGCAGTGATGAAAGAATCATAGAATTGGGAATGAGTATGATGGCTTGTAACCGCTCAGCCTCTTCCTGGCCATGACCATGAGAGATAGTGATAGAGGAGCTTTCATTTCTCCACCAAAGACTCTCTACTTTGGGGCTGATTTCAGCCACAGTGTGGCAGAGCAGAACTGTGTGAGCAATTCATTCTGACTCCTGGGCTCACAAGTGGAGGTGTTTTTTTTTATATTCTGCTACAAGAGGGGCAGCCAACCCCATGGTCTCAAAGAACAGAAGAATTGGGGCCTGGAGACACAAAGTGCCTGCCTCAGTGTTTACCTCCAGCCGGTGCTCCACTTGGCCACAGCGTGGCGGTGACTCACAGCTGGAACTGTGTTCCTGCATAGTTGCCAGGTTTTGCGTAGGGGTGGGCGAGGAGAAAGGAGAATGAATGAGTAGGAGCAAGTGGCTGCTGGATTTGTAACACCTGGGGAGGCAGCGGCTCCAGAACCGAAATTGAAAGAGAACAGGCCGGCCAGGGGCCTCTGCTTCACCTCTGCAGGTGGCCGGACCCTCCCTCCCAGTCTGACCTGAACTGGGGTTTTCATAAGGCCCGGGCTGGGAAGACACAGCATGGAGCTCGAGGAGAGAGTGAGTGTGTCTGCCGCCTTTCCCAGCGAGAACAGAGCTGGAGAGCAGGTTAGTCCTATACTGGTTACTATTACTGGGATTCAGTTTGCCGTGATGTATTCTGATTCATGAAAGTCAAGTAATGACAAAGAAAGGGAGTTTTCGATGGGTTGGTTGGGAGCGTCTGCAGTTTAAAAAAAAGAAGAGCCCAATTTAATTGGGAATAAACAGGACAAAAGTATCATTAACTACACCTCCCCGATGTCATTACAAAGGATATTCTGTTGGCAAGTGAGACTGGGGAGGACAGCTGTTCTGCCTCCTTCCTTTGTGTTCTCAATTATGTGCAGTGTTGTTACATTTCAGTCTGTGGCTCCAGCAGTAGTCTGAGATGAACCTCAGTGTCTCAAGATGTTACAGCTGGAAGATCCCTAGAACATCACCTGGTCTAGCCTTCTCATTTTACACTTGAGGAACCTGACTTATTGAAGAGCATTAAAGAGAAGCATAAAACTGGGTGTTCTCTGAGGTCGAAAATGTTACCATGAAGTTTTAAAACTTCTGTAGAGTGTGTGTCCCTGGCTCAGCACAGCCTACTGGGAAGGCTGTTTTCTCTTGGGCTGCACTTTCTGAACCATGGGGCTCGACCCAGTGAGGGACAGAAGTGTGGCTGAAGGAAGGTGCTTATTGATCTGAAACTACTTTGCCTGGCAGGCGAGTTCTAAGTTTAAACAAGAGGCTGGGTGTTTTGCCTTAACTCAAAGGGAAGAAAAGGTGTTCTTGAGCCAGCTAATAATATGGGAGTTTGCAACATAGAAAAAGACAAAACAGCTCTGTTAGAGTGGAGTTTTAGAGCTAGCAAAAGAAAAATATAACAGACACTGAAGGTTGAGTGTCTGCCATAGGCCAGGCACATTATCGGTACTCTTTATAACAATCTTGCAGGGTTGGAATTGTCTCCTCTTTTTACAGATAAGGAAACCAACACTCAGAAAGGTCATTAACTCTTTCAAGGTCGGGTACCGCCAGCGTGCGGCAGAGCTGGGGTTTGAACTGCATGCAGCCTGTGTGACTGAATAGCCTGGGCTTCATGCTTTGAAGCCTGCGTGTGGCCTTGATGGAGAGTCTAAGCCCCTCATTGGACAGATGAGGAAACTAAGAGCCAGAGAGGTTGTGTATTTGCTCAGGGGTGTGAAACTAGTTGGTAGTAACAGAGCTGGTACCTCGGCTCCTGTTACATTGCTTCTCTGCCAACTTCCTTTAAAAAAAGAGTTAGGGGAGGGGAGGCTATCTGGGTTTGATTTCCTCATTCAGTCAGGAGTTTGGCTTTAGTCTTTTCATGGTTATTGAAGTCCTGTGGAGCCACAATTAAAACTTCCTATTAACCATCAATCCTAAGTATTGGAGCCCCATGTTGGGGCTTGGGGAGAAGAGAGGCTTGCAGTGTGGGTTACTGGGTCAGAAGAGGTAATTTATGAAATGAGCTGGCCACTGAGTGGAGAGCCTAGTGAAACATAGATCTTTTCAGATCATGATGGAAGATTTCGGTCTGTTAAATTCAGTGTTTGGAAAGGAGAGACCTCCCTCTTGCAAGATGTGAGAGCTTCCAGTTAACTCAGTTAATTCTGTGACTCCCTTGAGCCCAGCTCTGTCTGTGCCAGGCTCAGCCCCTTTTGGTACCTTTGGGCAAGGAGGACAGGTACTGACTGCCCCTCTGGGTGGTGAGTCTGAGGTTTGGCTGCATTTCAGTGTCTTTGCCTAGTTGGGTGTGTGAGTGAGTCAACTGTGGACAGCGTGGAAGTGGGGAAGGCCCTTCCTTGGTCTGCACCGTGCTCCCCAGGGCTGGTGGAGTCTCCTAGCCTGGGTGTAGGATCCTTTATCAGGGCCTGGGGGCCCCTGCCTCCCCAACTCTCTCTGGGGCATGTGTGATACTTGGGCTGCTGAAACCAGAAAATGAGAGCGGTTCTGCACAGCCTCTCCCTGAAGGTGGCGTGTGTCTGTGCTCAGGCTGTTCAGATAAAGGACTTCAAGTGCCTGCTCCATGGTATTGCTGTTCTGTGCTGCAGGAGATACATGAGAAATCAGTGAATGACTGCCCCCAGCCCTGTGGGAACTTAGGATCTTACTGGAGGTAGGGGGAGAGGGGGAGGAGAGCAAACACACATGAAACAGTAGAGAGTAATGTGAGAGCATATAGCCAGTCACCAAATTGTAGGTTTCACACCAAATACTCTCCAAGTTCACAAAAAGGAGATACAGGTGATGTTTGTATTATCCTCCTGTGTGTTTTTAATCACTCAGTAATTGCCTCTAGGGTGTTTGCATTCCATTCTTTGATTCTCTCTGCCAAGAGTACTACCTCTCCTTTGCAGCAGTGAGGGGGAGGGGAGTTGCAGGGGAGGGTTAATTTCTGCAAATTATATTGTAACACAGTTGGGAGAGAGCCAAGGATTAAGCATTCGTACTATGTTGGTGTCTGAGGCTTCCTTCCTCAGGTGGTAAGAGCAGAAGCCACTGCCTTTTGATGGCTTATGACCCTTGTTTTTGTCTGTTTGTGATCCAAGTCCAGACTTCAGTAGGGTTAGCTAGCCTATTTGGAGGCATGGCCTCGCTTTAAAGTAGGAGTCTCCTTCATCATTATTTCTCATTCATTCATTCAGCACATATCACAGAGCCAGACTCTGTTACAAGCTGATAATAGCAGTAAAAAGACAGGCAAGGTCCTTGCTCTCCTGGAATACACTGTTAGTTTGGGTTACTGATGATCAGCAAACACAGACATAAGTAAGAAAAATAACAGTAACAATTAAAATAGGGTGATGTTATATGAAGTGACTGGGAGCCTACTTCAGTGGGTGGTTGGGAAGGGCTCTGAGATGATAATTCTGCTGAGGTCTGAATGACAAGGAACCAGTTAGAGAGTACGGGGAAGAGCATCCAGTACAAAGGTTGTTAAGTAAGAGAGAGCTTGGTATTCAGGGAGCAGAAAGGAGACCGATGTGGCCAGAGCAGGATGGGGAAGGAGGAGAGTGGTGCAAGAAGAGGATGGAGCTAGGCAGGGGTCAGATCATCTAGGATCTTGTAAGCCAAGGTGAGGAGCTTGAATTTTACTCTATGTGTGATGTGGAGCTGTTGTAGGGTTGAAAGGAGGAGTGTGTGTGATCTAACTGACATTTTAAAAGATCCATCAGGCTTTTGATGAGGAGGGTGGGTGGTACAGAGGCCGGGGTGGAAGCAGGAGAGCAGTTAGGTGGCTGTTGTGATGACTGGTGTGCTGGCTGTAGACATGAAAAGAAGCGTATGAGTTCAGAGTGTGTTTTTGAGATGGAGGCAACAGGACTTGCGAACATATGATGTGTAGCGGTTAAGGTAAAGGAGTGGAGGATGACTCCTAGGTTGTTGGATAGCGATGCTGATAATGGACATAGGGAAACCTGGAGGAGGAGCATTGGATTTGGTGGGAGTGAGGGGAGGAGATTCATTCTATTTTTGCCCTGTTAAAATTTAGATGCCTGTTAGTCATTGCCATTGTCGAGACACAGCCAGGGGACTTCCCTGGTGGCGCAGTGGTTAAGAATCCGCCTGCCAATGTAGGGCACACGGGTTCGATCGTCCGGGAAGATCCTACATGCCACGGATCAGCTAAGCCCGTGTGCCGCAACTACTGAGCCTGTGCTCTAGAGCCCTCGAGCCACAACTACTGAAGCCTGCGCACCTAGAGCCCGCGTACTGCAACGAAGAGTAGCCCCCGCTCACTGCAACTAGAGAAAGCCCGTATGCAGCAACGAAGACCAAACACAACCAAAAAACAAATTAAAAAAAAAAAAAAAAAAGACACAGCCAGGTTCAACAAACATGAATTGAGTACCTTCTGTATGCTAGGCGTTGTGTGATGCCCTTTCATATATCCTCACAACAACCGGAAGGATATTATTATTTCCTATTTGCAAATGGAAGAAATGAGGCTCAGAGACCTGAGGTGGCTTGTTCTGGTTTGAACCCAGATCTTCTGACCCCAGGACTCTGGACTGACTTGTTGCCGAGGGTGGATATTGAAGGAGGCTAGTTAATACTGTGTTGGTGGCACTCACTTGGAGAGAGGACGGGGACCACATGTTGTCTCGCCAAGGCCCGATTCCCATGCTTCTGGAAGAAGGACCTGTCAGAGTAATGCCAGTGTGCAGCGAGTTGCTTGACATGTTCAAATAGTGCGAGCTCCAAAGACCGCTTCAGTAACGTCCTCAGCCCCCTTAGGAAATGCCACACGAATAGCGGCGACACTTTTTACTAAATGAGCAATTTTGTAAAAGTGTTAAGTAAAACAAAACAAAAGTTTCTTAAGAAGTGTTGGGGGAATGTAGAGATGCCATTTCGACTGTTGGCCGCTATCTCTTTACTCTGCAGCCCACATGGGAGCTGAAGGCGGGGAGGCAAGTTCTTGTGTTTTTGGAGTTTGGGTTATTAATTCGGGGACCTAACTAGGAGTATTAGTAGGTTACCTGCAACCTTGGCTTTCTGGAGACACTGGGATTCAGAACAAAGATAGTAAGTGCCGTAACAAGTCTGGAGGCAGTGCTGACTGTGGCTTGATGTCTGTAGGGTGACTCTTACAGCACTCTGAGAGCTGTATTGAGGAGCCAGAAGGTCCAGAGTGGCAGGTGCCACCAAGCATACCAATGAGAAGAGCCTTGATAGAGTCCCGCCGTGGGCTTCAAGGCCGATGCTTTCCTTACATTTTAAGTTGTCTCTTCTGCTCTTTATAGCAGGGGCCAGATAAGAGCTCGTGCTGGCAGAGCAGATCTGTCACACTCTCAGCATACCAATACCACCACTGTCAGAAAAGCAGATTTATCAGGCTGCTCCGACCTCCACTCTTGAGCACCATTCACATAACTCCAGAACTTCTTGCCATGCCAGAAACAATGGCTGTGCTAAGTAAATTGGAACCTTTATGTTTAACCAACCAGAGTCACTGTTCACGTTATAGTCAAAATCTGTATGAATGGAAGAATTAACCTTGCAAAAATGTTGCAAGAAACGGTAGGACTCATTTACATTTTGACTAGCCCTGTCTGTGGCTGTAGGTGGGTTCTTCCTTCTAGTGAGCTCAAATCAGTCTCCGGTTCTCCCTGGTCCTCGCTCTGTTCTCTTACCAAGTCCCTGTGTTGGCTGTCATACTTCTTTAGGGCCTAACCCAAGTCCTTCCAGCCCAGGGCTTGTGAAGACGTGCTTGTTTACGTGGATGGTTACCCATGGCCCGCCTGTATGGGGCTTGTCCTTCCCTGCCATCTTCCACCCGTGCTCCCTGGTCCTCTCACAGGTGAGACTGGCTGCCCTTCAACCTGGAGGGCTGCTCCTGGGAGGAAGAGTGGGATCTGAAAATACAGGCTAGGTTCTGCTCTACCTCATTTGCCGAGTTACTTTCTCAGTAGTCTGAAATGCAACAGAAGCTGTTGTATGGAGGAGAGAGAGTTTCTGTGCTCCATTGAAACCAGCCACCTGGCTCCCGGCCGGGTCACCTACATCACTGTCAGGGAGCAAGGTGGCAATTCAGGTTTAAGAACAGGTATTTCAGGGGATTTGTCTGTGCCTGCTAACTTCATCTTAAGATAGGGTCATAGGACATGAGATTCTTCATGGGTTTTAAAAAATCAAAAGTCAGGAAATGGGGCAGGCTGGGGGCTTTTGGGCTGAGGGGTTAAGGACAGCAGGAAAAGTCAGAGGACTTTGCAATCTCCCAATGGGTGGGGGAATCTAGCGTTCAATAGGCAACCTCCATTTGGTGAAGGTGAGCCTGGAGTGGTAGAAAGAGATCAGAAAGGTGGTGGGTGCAGGAACACAGGAGTTGACTGTTGTGGGCATGTCATTTCCCCTTTCTGGGCCTTTCCTCACCTGTGGCTTGATGTGACAAAACACAGCCTGCCCTGCTGGGTGTTTAGGCAGATTGAATGAAATAGTCCAAGGACCTAACTCTTCTTCCTTTGCCAAAAAGTGCTGAACCAGAAGCTCTGCCATTAGCAAGCTGGGCAAGTTTGATCAGAAACCATCGAATTTTAAGACCTCAGTATTCAGGAGGCATTACTACTTTTTAAAAATTTTATTTAATTATTATTTATTCGGCTGCATCGGGTCTTCATTGCTGCACGTGGGATCTTCGTTGCGGCACGTGGGATCTTTAGTTGCAGCGTGCAAACTCTTAGTTGTGGCATGTGGGATCTAGTTCCCTGACCATAGATCGAACCTGGGCCCCCTGCATTGGGAGCTCGAAGTCTTAGCCACTGGACCACCAGGGAAGTCCCCCAGGAGGCATTGCTTTGATTCATCTCTTTTCTCAATGTATTGAGTCCTTTTTTTTTTTTTTTAATTTAGTCTTCCAATAACATCCCGTGACCCACATCTTCATTTATTTTTACATAATATAGGAATAAAAATATCTGTGCTGCCTATCTCAGTGGGTACTTGGGAGGGTCAAATACAATAATGAATGTGACCACACTTAAAACTTCATGTAAATTCAGGAAATGGTGGTGATGGTGCTGTGGTTGATAACTGTTTTTAGCAAAAAGGGCAGCGTCCATATTAGGGTAGGAAGGTTGAGGAGCTGCCTCTAGGTCTGCTCAAATGACAGCTATATTTTTGTCCACTTAAAAAAACTATCTTTCTTCTAATGTTAGAATGTGAAAACCATCGCAGTGCCTACACCTTCCAGCTCAGGATTCATTTACCCGAGGCCCTGGGCTTCTTTAAGCTGGTACAAGTTGGGTGTGGGGAGCCCAGGAGTTGCTCTTCAGGTTGTACAGTGTATATGAAGGCATTGCTGGATGCGGGTTGCTGCTCCAAGCACATAGAAGATTTGCTCTTTGCTCACATCTACCAGAGATTCACCAGGTTGACCTTGGGATAGGACCAAAGGCTGTTTGGGGGCTACTGAGTGCCACACAGGTGGTATCATTCAGAAGTTTGGCCCTGGGCATAAGGGGAGGGAGAGGCAGTAGCAGTAGATGCTGCTGTTTTTCAGATGCCTTGACTTTAGGGACTTCTGATCTTGACCAGGAAGCTGCCAGCCCCACAGACTCCTAAGGGAAGGGGACGGCAGGTTAGCATGCAAAGAGCATCGAATTTAGAAATTGAAGACCTGGATTCATGGCCCAGTCTTATCACTTACTGACAAAGTTATCTTGAGCAAGTCTCTTAACCTCTCTGAGCCATTTCCTCATTCATAAAACAGGGGTCGACGGTGTTAATAGTTAAGATGTATAAGAAAAGCCTTTGTAGAGGTAATCGTGGCTAGGAATTATTGTTATTCCCATTATGAGCAGAGCATTTTTTTTTTTTTTCCTCTAGGTAGAAATGAGGCAGGCTTAGGTAGAATGTTTTCAGATTCCCTGGTGAATGGAGATGGCTAAAAGAAACTGGGTGCAAATAAAGCCTAACCCATGAACACAATGCAAGGATTTCTGAAATAGGTCTTATGGGGGCCTGCTTCTCATCCTTATCCGGACGCTCATTCCTCAACTCTATTTGTTTTGGGAAGAACAGTCTGCTGCCTGCCAGATGAGGTCATAGGATTCCAAGGGCTTTGCCTGGAGCCAGGAGCTGGGAATTCGGAGGCTGGCAGTGGTTGGGAGGGTTGAGGGCGTGCTAGGGGTGGTGTGCAGTTGCAGGGCCAGGGAGCAGACTGGCCTGATAGCTCTGCCTATTTCACTTAGGGCTTATTAGGATTCAGGCTGCTCAGATCTCAGTGCCAGCTTTACCCAGACACCAGACGCAGGACGCTCTGACAGCTCCAGGGCAGAGTAAGGCAAACTTTGTAGGCTTAGAGGTTTTTTTTTTTTTTTTTTTTTTTAACCTTTATGCTATGCTCATTTAAACCTACTAATCTCTGGGGTGAGTCAGGGCTCAGTTTGGGGATGGGGCTGATATCTTAACACTATCGAACTGAGATGATATGTTGACTCTGACAAGAAAAAGCATTTTAACCGTCTGTATAAGGAGCCTTAAAAAATGACCATGCCCTTTGATTTAGTAATGTTACTTCTGGGACTCTAACCCAAGGAAATAATTTGAATTGCAGAAAAAGCCCATATATGCAAAGATATATTGACTATAATAGTGGGGGTGGGGTAGGGGAAGCACCTAAAATGTCCAACATTAGAAGAATGTAAATCTTTCTAGAATGTAAGCACTGGGGGGTAAGGACTTTTTTGTTCACTCTGTATCTCTAGCACCTGAGGCAGTACCTGGCACACAGATGGCCAGTAAAAATTTTACATCTATATGATAAAACTATTTATTATTCACCTATTTCAAATGAAGACATCTTAATGACATAGGAAATTGTCTATGTTAATTGGATGTGAAAAAAGCAGGATACAGATTTCTAAATACAGTAAAATCATATTTTTTAAAATAAAATGATAAAAAAAAGAAAGCTAGGAAAGAGAAGAAACCCAGGTATATCTCTAGATGGTGAGATCATGGGTGACCTTTTTTCTTTCTATATTTTCTAAAATTTCTAAAACAACTATGATTTTGCGACTGAGAAAAACATTTTAACATAAATCATATTCTTTAAAGAATAGAAAAAGGAGGTTAGGTTAGTTTATTCGTGTGGATCAGAGCAGCAGCCTCTAGAGCCAACTCCTCCTTCCTTTCAAAGAACCAGGCAGCCTTTATGAATACACAAAACACCTACACACTTCGGTCGTGTCTGTCAACTCGGCGTGGAAGCTGATCCCTTCTCACTTCAAAAGGGTGATAGAAACTCCACAGTGTTGAAATTGTACAGGTCATGTTGCAGAGACATGCCCATACATTTATATCCCATCACTGAAGTGAAGACATTTTGCAGTAGGGAGAAGAATTTTAAGAAGATAGATTTTTCTGGGTGGATGTTAATTCTTAGGATTCTTTCCCTGGTTCATGGGTTTTGGAAGCTGTTGAAAGTGCCATCTGCTTTCCTTCATTCTTGTTTTCAGCTCGTGCCATCTTAAAGTAACTTTCGCTGAGTGAGTCAGTTTCTTGGAGTTAGCCCTTCATGGACTGTCTCTCTAAGATACAGTGCTGTCTTGGAGGCAAGACTTGCCTAGAATTGAAATCCCCACGTCGTAGGTGAGCTTTGGTGCCTGAGCTGGACGTTTTTGGTTTTTCAGTGCAGCTGGCTTCTGGAGTGGTCTTACCCTGGGAGGAGTCTGTGTTGACCAGGGGTCCTCAGACATTAATGACCTATTGTTGTGTCTGTGAGCCTTTCCATTCACAGGATTTCTCATTCATTATCTCTCTTTCTCTTTAGCCATAACCAGCAGACCACAGCCTTCAGGCATCCTGTGAGTGGGCAGTTTTCTCCAGAAAATAGCGAATTTATTCTTCAAGAAGAGTAAGTACATTTGTATATTCTCCTTTTCCAGGCACAGCTTGGGAGCTTAAAGGCATTTGCTTAAAACAAAGCTTGTTGGACTGTTTTCTCTCTCAGACGTAGGGGCTTGATGTGGATTGTTTGATTCAAGGTGAAACTCGAGAATTTCGTTTGTCAGTCTCTAGACTTCTTTCAGCGGGTAGATGTGGAAGTGGGGAGATGATATGGGGATGTGCTGTGATGGTTATTGTCAGAGCCTCTTCATAGCTCCCTTTCCCCGAATGATCCCTTTCCCCTCAAGCGTCACCTAACACACTAGCTGTGCTCTGAGAGGACCCACTCACCTGTTGTGAGAGTACCTTAAATCAGCCTCAGGTCCAGCTGAACCAACCTCCTGAGGAGGCCTCATATAGGAGCCCAAAGCCAGGGCTTAGAAGAGAGGAGGGCTGGTGGCACCCATTGTCCCTGAACATTTTGAATCCTTTCTGCTTGCTTTCCCTAACACGGGCACCGTCTTGCCCCTCAGTCCCATTTCACCAGGGCCTCTGGGGTGCTCAGAGGTAGTTTGTACCACCCAGGGCTTGTCTGCTTAAAAATGCATGTACAGCCCACGCATACATTTTGGGGAGGTGTCCTCCCAAAAATGAAGGCAGAGAAATGTGTGCAAGTGTCTGTGTTCCCTTCTGATCATTTGAGATAGTTCTGTTTGAAGGAAACAATTCTGTCTGAGAAACTAAGAGACGTTGGCTTTAAGCGTTTTTCTTTTTTTCTTTAAAAAAAATACACACACATACATATAATATATGTATAATGTGTGTGTGTGTGTGTATATATATATAATTTTTTTTTGGCCGCAATACACGGCTTGTGGGATCTTAGTTCCATGACCAGGGATTGAACCCAATCCCTCGGCAGTGAAAATGCAGAGTCCTAGCCACTGGACCGCCAAGGAATTCCCAAGCGTTTTTTTTTCTCCCTTCAAATCATTTTTCTTCTGTTCAATCACCTAGATATGTTCAAATATAATCTTAAATTATCAGTATTTATATTTTTACAGCATTCCCCTTTCTCAGTACTTAAACTTTTAAACTAACAC
Source organism: Phocoena phocoena (assembly GCF_963924675.1). Taxonomy (NCBI): domain Eukaryota; kingdom Metazoa; phylum Chordata; class Mammalia; order Artiodactyla; family Phocoenidae; genus Phocoena; species Phocoena phocoena. The sequence goes on along the minus strand of NC_089226.1, from coordinate 71,195,539 downwards.
GGAAAATTTCAAACATATACAAAAGTAGAGAGATACAGTAATAAATCCAATATATTCATTACCCATCTTCAACAGTTTCCAAAACATGGCTGATTTTATTTTATCTGTACCCTCCCCCTCACCCCTGGATTATTTTGAAGCAAATTCCGAACATATTATTTCATCTCAATAATGTTTTCAACTTAGAATCATTATCCAACAGAACTTTTAAAACTAGAAATCTGTAATTATGATCATACTGACATTCCTTGCATGTTTACTCTGTGCTGGGGATTTTATATGCATATCTCATTTAATACAATAATCCTGAGAGGTAGACCATCATCACCATCTTAGAGACGAAGATACTAAGACCCAAAGAAGTCACGTCACTTGCTCAAAGTTGCCTGGCTAGAAGTAGAAAAGCCAGGATGCCATCCCAGCCTGATCTCTTTTTGGTCAGGTCTAACCCTTGCCCTAGTCAGAAGCTGTTTGCTCAGTTATTTTGGTGCTCGCGGCCCACAGGACATGACAGCCAGACTGTGGGGCTTGTGAGGGGTTGGGGGGTGTTTGACTTTGAAAGCATTAATACTATTAGAGAAAGAGGGGATGCAAGGTAAAGATTGTCTTGTCTCCTACATTGAAAAAGACCTGCTGTGTAAAGGCAAAGCCAGAATGTGGATTCTCCGAATTCCAGGTTGGAATGAGTTTGTTTATAGAATCCTGAAGGTTAGAAGCTCTTGGGAGGTTATTGAGTTCAGCCCCCCTCCTTAAGCATCCAGGAGACATGGGCGCCTGTCATTATTAAAGGTCTGGATGTAGAATCCATCAGAACATTTAGCTTGAGAAGTTACCAACTTTAATAAGAGCTTCTGGAGAAATGCACACTTTCCATCACTAAACACCTCTGTCACACACATCCTTTTTCTCATTGTTAACAGAAGACTTTATCCCTTGACCACTTCTGAGAAGGTAGCCTCTTTATCCTACCAAGATATCTCTGCAGCTAATCTCAATTCCATCCAGTTTCCAAGGAAAAGATATTCCTTCTTTGCAAGGGTCACTTTTTCCCTCTGGATCCCGTTTCCTGAATGTCATAAGGGGTGCTTGCTCATTTCAGATGATGGGTACAATTATATGGCCAGACATTTCTTGAAGCAGACAGAATGTGCTTTAGGCGTTGAGAGGAAGGGATGATTCCTATGAACTGATGTGGTAATTGCTGCACTTATTCATTGAATACTTAGTCAGTGCCTACATGTGTCAGGGGCTATGCCAGACTCTGCAGTTACAGCAGCAAACAAGACAAATGTGGTCCTGTCTGTGAAGAGCTTACGGTTGAGTAGGGAAGATAATTAAACACGATATCACAAATGTGATAAATGTTCAGGATAGAGGGAACATAGGGTTCAATGGGAGTTGATAAAAGAGAGTTCTAACCTGGCTCAGGGATTGTGGAAGGCCTCTCCATGCTGGGAAAGGATGTTGTTTAAATTGAGACCTGTCCAGTCAAGGTGAACAACTTGTGCAAAGACGGAGAGGGGAGAGCATGGGGAATCTATACTAGTTGAGTTAGAATGGAAAACGAAGAGCACAAAGTGGATTCTGGAGATACTTGGGAGGTAAAATTGACAGGACTTGGTGATTGATTGGCTGTGATGGGGACGAAAGAGAGGGAAGACTTTCTTGAAGTGTCTGGCCCTAAACTGGAGGAAGGGGTAAGATTTAGATAAGAGAAGAGAAGTGTGCACGAGTGTGAGGGTCATTCACAGCTGAGGGAAGTGTGACCAGCCTTGGCAAGAAGACTGACATTCCACTTCCCAGAACTTCTGCCGCTAGTGTCCTTGTCCCCATGGTGAGCCACAGCTGCCTCCCGCCTCTGCAGGAGACCCTCCAACACTAGCAGAAATAAGGCATTACCCTATACATCCACCAGAGGGCAGACAGCGGAAGCAAGAAGAACTACAATCCTGCAGCCTGGGGAATGAGAACCACATTCACAGAAAGATAGATAAAATGAAAAGGCAGAGGACTATGTACCAGATGAAGGAGCAAGATAAAACCCCAGAAAAACAACTCAATAAAGTGGAGATAGGCAGCCTTCCAGAAGACTGACATGTAATGGAGGTTTGTGAAGGAGAGATAAGGTTGGAGAGGGAGGTTGCAGCCAATTATCCAAATTGCTTCCTCTATCCAAATAGACTTGGCTTTTCCTCCAGGTAAATCCTGGGGGAGCTCCGGAGGGTGAGTGAGGCATGATTTGCCTTCCCAGAAACCATTTTTAAAAACTGTGCTAAGGAATATGATTTCCACTTTGTTCCCTTAGAGGAGCTTAATTTTGTTGTGTAGTGTGTTATGTGGTGAGAAAAAAAAGGCTGAGATGACCGTTCGTGTCTTTATATCAGCTCTCAGATTAATGTGTTGGGTAGAAAAAGGAAAACTGGCTCTTTTCTTTTCCTTCTCCAAAAGTCTGTTACGGTCACATTGACTCCTCTCGCCAGAGCCTCTGCCTCGGTTTCACCACTTCTAGAGCGGTGGTTCTCAAAGTGTGGTCTCTGAACCAGCATCCCCTGGGAACTTGTTAGGGATGCAGTTCTCAAGCCCCACCCCAGATCTACTGAATCAGAGATTCTGGAGGTAGGACCCCCATAAACCGTGTTTTAACAAGCCTTCAGGTGATTCTGATTCTGGTAAGAGTTTGAGAACCACTGATTTACACAGCCTGCTGTTCCCATCGCCCTCCTGAATTACTCCCAGATTCTTCTATTTATCCTTAAGTCTCCTCCAGATAACCCATCATTCTTTGGGCTGCAGTGGTAATCTCAGATGGATTTTAGTCAGATAATCTTGGGATTCCTTATCCTGTGAGGAGAAAAAAAAAATTCTCCATGGTGACTTCCTTTAGAGCGTTACTGATGTGAACAGATAACCCATCTCCCGCACTGCTGGCAGGTGGGGCTCACCTGAGCTGTTCGGTGTACCAGGTGCATGCCCATCAAAAGATTGTTTCCCATCTTACTGATTAGAAGCATGGAGAAGAGAAATAATGTGAAAGCTGTGATCTGGTGGATCTAGAGGACATAAACTCTGAATGTTCTAGTTTCTGTTTCAGTAATACAGGTTCAGTCAGGATAGTCTAGGGTCTGCCCTGGTAATAACAACGACAAATAAAATCTCAGTGACTTAGAACAATTAAGGTTCTCACTTTTGCCCCATGTGTCCATCATAGGTCCCCTGAGGGGTTCAGCTCTGTCACCTTTACTGAAGGACCTGCATCTCTGTGCTTCCATGATTGCCAAAGGCCAGAAAAGGGAAACTTGGTGAATTGTGCACCGGCTCTTTCACTCACATCTCATTGGCTAAAGCGAGTCACATGACCACTCCTAACTCCAAGGGGGCAGGGAAGTGCTTTTCTACCAGGCATCTGGGGAGGAAATCAGAAATATTTGTTGGTCAACACTAATGACTACACTTAATAACCCACAGTGCAGATTTATTAAGGGAAGCAGGACCTTTTGAGACTGTCGCTGACGAGCATCTTCTGTTGCATGACTAGCGTTTGTTTTTTCATTTCACCTTTTCTGTTATGCTACTGAGTTCTTTGTTAGAACCCCCAAGGCAGGTGGGTATCAGTCAACAGGTCCTGCAGCCTTGACTCCCAGGGGAGACCCCTGCATACCCAAGCCAACGGGCATGTGGAAATCCCTCTTGGAAGAGCTGATATAAGCCCAGGCTGCATTAATAAAAATATAATGTGTAGAGAAAGGGGGAGAATAGTTCTGGTATACCATGGTGTTTGTGGACTACTTCATTAATTCATTCTGAGTTTATGGAGCCCCAGGGACATGCCAAGCCCCAGACGCTCTGATCTGGGTACTAAGTTTCAAGAGGGATGTTGAGCAATTGAGATATCCCTGAGGAGGGGAATCCCCTTATGAAAAGGGGTCTGGAAACCCTGTCCTATGGCCGATCATGTTTAGTCTTTAGGAGAGAAGATGAAGGAGGATGTGCTGTAAGTCTTCAAGAAGGGCTGGCAGGTGGAAGTGGGGTATGTTTATCACGTGGCTGCCAAAGGCAGGCATCAGATCAATGAGTAAAAGTAAAAGGCAGGCAAATTTCAGCTCAGTCTCTAATTTTCTAGGAAGGAGATTTTCTGTCATCCCTTGTTTCAAGATCTAGAATTTCATCTTTAACATTAAATGAAGTAATCTACTTCTTAGAATAAGAGTTGGCTTTTTCCACTAATAATAATATCGATATTATTATTATTTGTATAGCTAATACTTAGAGTCCTTATGATTTATTGTCAGGTACTTTTTCTAAGTGCTTTCCATATATTAATTTCCACAACAGTCCTTTGAGGAAGATAACGTTATTATCATGGCTACTGAGGCACAGAGAGGTTAAGAGTCTTGCCAGAAGTCACACAGCTAATAAGTGGCAGAGTTAGGATTTGAAACCAAGTAGTCTGGCTGCAGATGCTATGCCTCTAACTACTACACCTACTGCCTCTCATTTCAGTGTCTTCAGGAGACATTCCCCTTCCTTGGCTGTACTTAGGCGTTAATGTGTTGACTAAGTAGGCTACTGCTACTTAGAAATTTTAATTGTAATTGTATTTGCAGTAATGAAATTTGATCTAATAACTTCATGCTTGCTTGAAAGGAGCCAGCTTCCCCGGTAGTCTCTTCTCCAGAAAACATCCTCAAGCCTTTTTACAGGGCTTCAGTTACAGTGATTGGGTCATTTGGTCTCTTCTGAAGGCCTCTTTCCTGATTCTCAGTGATTTTCTTGAATTGGGAGCTTGTGGCTTAAAGGACCACACCCAGGGGCCCTCATAACGGCGGAAGCCTTGGCACAGAGAACTCCCAGGCTGTGGTTTTGGTGGTTGGTGCCGTGCCCAGGAGCATTTACTCCTCAGTGCTGGGATGCCCAGGAAGCCACTGACAGACGCCTCTGCAGCTCTTGGGGAAGAGGAGAGAAGCATTCCGGAGCCGTGAGGCTGGCAGCTGACTGACAGCAGGCTGTGTACACTGATCCCCAGGCTCTGTTAAACATTTGATGACGAGGTGGGGCCTGGTTGAGAGAGTACGCGCTCTGGAAGTTCAGAAGCCTGCTCTGCTCAGAAGCCAGCTCTAAGGCCCCCAAGATCACCTTGGAGTTTCCTAACTAGGGGAGAGGACCCTTGCCTGGCCTGTCTTTCTGGGCAACCTAGGAAGTTTAGCTTGTTCCTTCCATTGAGGTCTGAGCAGCCCTTCGTTTTCTCATTGGACTGCTTAGAAAAAAACCACAGTTGGAATTGCTTAGAATTTCATGAGTGGTGTTTGGAGGATAAGACTTTAAAAGATACTATCTTGCTGAAGGTTAGACTTACCTTCCTGACCTTTGACCTCTTTGGGGGTTCACTCTGCAGGTTGCAGGGCAAGACTCTCCAAGGCATATGCTGATTATGCCTGGGGGCGGGGTATCTCCTGCTGCTAGAGATGGCTGTCTCCCATTCTTCCTGCAGTTTCAAGTCGGTGAAAGCTCGCAGTGAGAGATTAAGAGCCCAGGTTGGCAGAGGGGGTGCGCTACAACTCTGAGCTCAGAGAAGGAGTCTGTCCTGTAGCTCCTCTGCCGAGCCCCGGGCTGTGAGGCTGATGTGTTGCTGTCTGTGGCTGATACAGCCAGCACCTTGTCTTTCCAGACTGGCAGTCTTGGGCTAGCTTTGCCTGTTGCATTTGGTTGCCATGGCAGCAGAAAAATGAGGAAAAATGGGAACACCTGGCAAGCAGATGCAGAAACTTGACTGTTCAGTTTTCCTTCCTGGTCTAAGAGACGGTGTTGGTGACAATCACAGGTAAGGGAAGAGGTGATGATGGTGTCCTTAGTTCATTCAGACACCTGGGTGTTGGCCTGGCTTTTGATGTTGATGTTTCGAGGCGCATTGGCACTGGGGATGCAGTCGTTGCCGCACGGCAACCACGTCTCCGGCTGTCTGTGCTGAGGTAGATGCTGCAGTGGTGGCTTTGCTGTGTGTGGAAGGGAGGCTGCTGCTCGCACAGTGATTTTGTCTTCCTGTGACTGCCCTCCTTGTCCTCTTCTTTTACCTCCTCTCGATCTTGGAAGTACCCAGATCTCCATTAGAAAAGGCTATTTCCTAATGTGTAAAGTGGCTGCCTGGTTATCCAGGAGGAGCAGATTTGCTTAGAAAAGGGCTTGCCAAAGGCTGGGGTTAGAATTGTAGCATCTCTGAAACAGCAGAACAAAGGTGAAGAGGACAGTAGAGGTCAAAGTCTGGTTCTCCCTCGGCATAGACAGAGACATGGAGCCTGGACAACAGAAGAGACTGGACCAGGCTCATACGGCAGAGCGGGACTCAGGCCAAGTTCAGGACAGTGCTTGGGTTTGAAGGTGGGAGAGAGGAGCCCTCGAAGCTCGCTGGGTTGTTGCTGTGTCGGGTGAGGGCTGCCTTTTGGGCTGGTTTCGAGCCCCCGAAGTGGTGTGGAGTAGGGGGAGGAATGGGAGCTTGTGTTCAAGAGAGGAGCTGGGGGTGAAGGGGAAGGAATGCAGGAAGCCTTAGCTGAGTAATGAGGCCACAGTCGCTGAATGAAAACCCCTGTCAGACAGCCTTCCCTGGGGTGTTGGGAGTGTGTACAGGGAGTGCTGGTGGTCCGTCTGTGTGTCTCTTTCTCTGGGAAGACGGGGTGTGGAGATGTCTGCCTGTTTGGGACAAGAACTTTGTTTTATTCCTGGGGTGTGAGCGGCTTAAAAACTGCTGGTTGTGCTGGTGGTTTGTGAGTGTGCCTGTTCTCATGCACCCAGTAATCTCAGCTGAGTTCTCCATGTAGAATCCTTGAGGAGAGAGCATGAATTGGGGTGCCTATTTTTCTTTCTTTCTTTTTTTTTTCAAAAAGGGCTTCAAATGCTTGGCTTTTTAAAAAAAAAAATTAATTAATTATTTTTGGCTGTGTTGGGTCTTCGTTTCTGTGCGAGGGCGTTCTCTAGTTGTGGCAAGCGGGGGCCACTCTTCATCGCGGTGCGTGGGCCTCTCACTATCGCGGCCTCTCTTGTTGCGGAGCACAGGCTCCAGACGCGCAGGCTCAGTAGTTGTGGCTCATGGGCCTAGTTGCTCCGCGGCATGTGGGATCTTCCTGGACCAGGGCTCAAACCCGTGTCCCCTGCATTGGCAGGCAGATTCTCAACCACTGTGCCACCAGGGAAGCCCGGGGTGCCTATTTTTCTAGGAATTAATGGGACACAGATGTCATCTAATGATGTCTTCTTCGTAAGAGATTCCTGATTTCTCATAGCTTCCTAACCTCCCATCATAGCCTTGAAGACTCTTGACATTATCTTTCTCCTGGAGAAAGAAAGGGAGGCCAACCCCGTAGCCACAGGGTTATTAACACGTTAAAGAAGCCCCAGCGAAGGTGTTTATAGGACTGTTTATAGGAAATGATTGCTGTTCAGAAGTTAATGGTCTGGTACCTTCAGCTTTCTGGAGAGAAGTGCCTTAGAAATAAAAATAAAGTATACCTGAGATTTAAATTCTGGAGTCTCCACTGGTAACAGGGACAAACAGTGCTTTTCGTTGAGTGCAGTGCTTCGTGGTTTTCGAAGCGTCATTTCAGTCTACATAACCACCTTGTGAGACGAGAGTTCTTTTCACCTCATTTTGCAAAAATGGAAATTGAGGCCCAGAATAGTGACGTGACTCTTGGAGAGTCAGTAAGCTGCAGAGCTTTGTTGAGATCCTGTTATTCTGGGCTCGTGGTCTTTCCACCACCCCAGGATCTTCTTGGTTTGGGGGTTGCTCTTGGGGTTGAGAAGAGCAAAAGCCTGTTTCCGCCAGACCTTGGGACTTGCCGTGGGATGGTATCTCTGTGGCGAAGCCTAGGTTTTAGAGTCCAGCTTCTCTCTCGGGCAAGTCATTAATCTCTCTGAGCCTCAGTTTCCTCTTTGACAAAATGGAGAAGGTAAAACTGGCTTTGCAAGGGTAAGTGAGATAATGCAGGCAAAGTGCCTGACACAGCAGGTGCTGGACAAATACAGCCTGGTCCCTGGGCTTGCTGGACCTTGTGTACCCGTCCCTAAGGGTTGGTGATACTTGGCCTGGCGACCTACCTGTTGCAACAGCAATAGGGTCTTGCTGTGCCGCCGCTTCAGTCTGCTCCAGTTCCTGATGTTGACTGAGAGGCAACTGAGGAGCCCATTAACCAAACTCACCTAAATTCAGACCCAGCAGAAAGGAGTGGCTTCTGAATTTGTAACTTCTCTCTCTTACTACGTCTGACAGTGTTATATGCATTTGCTCCTGGAAATGTAGGAGGCAGAAGCAGCTCCTTTTGTAGATGGGTAAATTGAGGGACAGAGAAAATGACTTCCTGCGCAGGTTCACCTGACACATCCTTGAGGAAGTTCAGAGTAGAATGAAGGTCACTTTCCTCCTGGGCTTCTCCAGACTGATTTTTGTGTGGTTCTAACTTCTTTTGTTCTTTTCAGAGGGGAGGCAATTGAGTTAAAACTCTAGCTCACTGTTTTGAACTTCAGCCCACACCCCTCCGGCAAATAATCAGCATTCATGTAGCCCAAGTCAAGGAAAGAGAAGTCTTTGTTCAAATCATCCCACTGTACTTTGGGATTCAGGATAGCACAGAAACCTGGCAAACAGGCTTTTAAGGTAATAGATTTTATTGAATGACACTAAGAGTCTGCCTTCCCCTCGTGTGTGCGGTTTTTTTGTCGCCTCTGCCGGCATCTGTGTGACTCATGTGCCTGAGGGCATGCTGCGGGGACCGAACCACCTTCACAGCTGCTCAGCTCAGGGCCACAGGCTCTTCTTCTCTTCTCTGGGGGAGGGCGCTGTTCTTGAGTAAGACCTGTCAGGAGTCTGGGGAGTTGAGGACAAATCAGTGTCTGCCCTGTCAGACTTTTAAGTGGGGAACACGCCTGTAAGACGTAACTGGCTGGAGCAGATGTGCCAGAATGCCCACATCCAAGTGATTGTTGCTCCTTTCAGAGTTGTCTCTTCAGGAGGCTACACACACGCTCCACTGATGTTCCCACTGCTCAAAATAATGTGGTCAACGACCTCTAGCAGTTTCCATCAGAGCCACCTTTTCAGCCAAGTGAGAAAACTGTTTTTGAGACATTTTTCATATCCTCGTTTTTGAATACCAAATGGTGTCCCAAGCGTGACCACCATCGTTTTTTGGGTTTTTTTTTTTTTGTTTTAAACCAGTTGAAATTCCAGATAATTTCTAGTGATTTCCAGAAGTGATAGTCACCCTTGGAGGGACCTAAGAGACCATGGCCCATGCTGAAGAGATTCAGAGGAACATCCTCTGAATGCAGATCTTGTTACTTGGCCAGGTGGGTAGCTGTGTGCACCTTGTTCTTTCAAAGAGTCAGGTCAGGGACTGCTAGGTAATGGTTGAGTCTTTTGCTTGAGTGGGGAGTCCTGGTGAAGACACTCTCCCTGTTTGTAGAGATGACATGGTCCCCTCTCTGGGGCAAATTTAGTTTGGACTTCAGTCTCTGGATGTTGCTGAGCAGAGGTCTCTATAGTCATGGAGAACGAAGTTGTCTTCATGTGTTTGTCCCTGTCCTCACCCCGCCACCCCTGTCCCATCCCTCACTAATGTTCAGTGTTGGGGTCACAAACAGTCCTTTTCCAGCTGAAATCTGTTCATACCTGGCTCTCCAGGTGGTAGTCGTATCTTCTTTCCTCACCTACCCAAGGCTGCAAGGAAGTCATCTTTCTTCCTGCACTTGTGGCTGGAGGAGCTCCCCGGCCAGCCAGCATCCCAGAAGCTAGTGTAGGGAGGGGACATGGGGTTAGAATACAGGAAAATGACTACAGTTAGAGCTCAAGATTGTAAGATGCAGAAATGGCAAAAGTGGTGGGCATCTGTCCCGGATTTCCTGAGCAATCACAAATCCAGATAGTCTCTTCTTTGTCTCACAGAGTAGTGATGGCATATCTAGTTGATGGAATGTGATGCAGTCATTTAAAATGACATGGATGAGTTTAAAAGAAAGTAGAGGGACTTCCCTGGTGGTCCAGTGGGTAAGACTGTATGCTCCCAATGCAGGGGGCCCCGGTTCAATCACTGGTCAGCGTACTAGATCCCCCATGCCGCACCTAAGGGCCCGTGTGCTGCAACCAAAGATCCCACATGCTGCAACTAAGACCTGGTGCAGCCAAATAAATAAATAAATATTTTTTTAAAAAAAGAAGAAGAAGGGCTTCCCTGGTGGTGCAGTGGTTGAGGGTCCACCTGCTGATGCAGGGGACACGGGTTCGTGCCCCGGTCCGGGAAGATCCCACATGCCGCAGAGCGGCTAGGCCCGTGAACCATGGCCGCTGAGCCTGCACGTCTGTGGTCCACAACGGGAGAGACCACGACAGTGAGAGGCCCACGTACCACAAAAAAAAAAAAAAGAAAAGAAGAAAGGAGAAGATGTTTATATTACAATAAGTTTAAAATTCAACATGCCAAATCGTAAACACAGTATGATCACAATTATATACAAACAAAAAAGCACACATCCCCCCCCAAAAAAACACAGGCATATAAAAAAGAATGAAAGTAAATATACCAAGTATTAAAAATGACTTTTCTGTGGGTAACAGGACTATGATGATTTTTTTCTTTCATTTTAGCTTTTTTCTTATATTTCTCAAGTATTCTGTAATAACCGTCATCTCAGTGTCTTAAATGGGAGCCAATTAAACTTGATAAAATCCCAAACAAACCTTTCTTACTGTTGGACTTTGTGTCCTGAATTTTGGCTTAGAGATACAGCTGCCGTGACTGAGATAACCTGAGAACTCTTCTTCCTTGTCTCAACCTCTGTAAATCTGAAGTCAGGCAAGCCCAGGTTCCAGGAAGACGTTTCGGGCATAGTTCTGTCTGGAGGCAGGGGCTGGACAAGGCAGCCTCTCAGAGCCCCTTCCCACCCCCGGTTGGCGATTACCTGTGCTGGACACAGCTTCGGCCAACACTGAGCGGACTCTAAGTGTGGTGACGTTCTCTGAGTGGGGAGCAGTAACAAAAGTCTGGCTGGGATGGAGGCCGGGGGCGGGGAATCTGGAGTGAGTGCCTGAGCTGACAAGGAGCCAGTGATCTTTCTGCCTGGTGGGACTTGCACCTCCAGCTGCCAAGCATCCGGCAGGGCCCAGCCGCTTGGAAAGCTGGTGCCCGCTGCAGTGGTCCTGCTGCTGGCACAGCTCAGAGAGCACAGGGGTCACAGCTACTTCCGCGAAGGACTTCCCTAATGGTACAGGGTGTCAGGTCTCTGTCTTGGGGTGTGGGAAGGATCACTTATCCTTTGAGCAGCAGTGGTTTTGAAGGGAGCAGCGTGTCTCCAGGGTGGAAACTAGGATTTTCCCTTGTAGCACCCGTGTAAAAGTGAGCCTGGCGAACAGACATCCAGAGCGTGTCTTCCTCAGCTGTGTCTTGCCTGGATCCTCCATCTCCATCTACTCAGGGCCCTGGCCCAGGCCTCCAAATCGGATTTTCTCCACTCCTCAAGCCAAAAGCCTCAGTTTACTGCAGCTCCCCGGGTCCTGTTGTCCATCAGAGCAGCAGACAACCCAGCCATAGAATGCTGGGACTTACACTTTGAGGAAGGCTTAAGGATCCTAGAGTTAGCAGGGTCTGGGAATCAAGCGTTGAGCTGTTTAAGGATAGGGATTGGATTGTGTGGAGTCATTCTGCTGCCGCTGCTGCTTTGAAAGACTCTGGCAAATGCTGGGGCTCCGTGGAGGCAGGTAAGAAGGGTTCTCTGTGATGGCTCTTAAGTGCTATACCATGATGTTCCCAGGGTGCTGGCCCTCCCGGCAGGTGGACCTTCTTGGTGGGACGCGTGATGTTGCTGGATGCTGATGGGGACACATCAAGGGGAACTTCACTGGGAACGCAGGCGTGCTTCATTTCTTCGTGCTCTCCACGCATGGCACAAGGGGTTAATATTTTCAATGGCTCTATTTTGGGGCTAATGGAGTGTTTCTAGAATAAGACTCTTTGTTGAGTAATCTATTTTGGGAGGCAAGCCCCACTGGCATTTATGTAAGCGATTCTGTATATCTGGGGGTGTGGATGTGAGCGTAAGTGGTTTCTTGTTACTAATTAGAAACAGCTTCTTTTGGGAGCCAGGGGAAATGGAGGTGTGTGTGTGTGTGTGTGTGTGTGTGTGTGTGTGTGTAAGGAGTGTGGATTGCTTTTGCCGTGAAGAGTGGGGTAAACCGTGTGTGCCCATCTGATGGGGCAGTTGCCACAAACACCCGAGTAAGAAAATAAAGGTGGGGACCTTGAGACAGCAGGCAGCAGTGACCTGGCCCCTTCGTGGAGTGTCAGGCTGTGGAGATTGCCCATCTGTCATGCTCTTGATTCCCTGAAGCACGTGGGTAGGCTGGGTGTCGTGGCCCTCTAACAGCAATCTGGAGTTAGGTGGTGTCTAGAAGATCTGTCCTGGGCTGTTTAAGGTCCATCAACCAGTTCTAACCTGAAATAAATCTCAGATTCCACTTCCCACTGCGGCCTGGCCACTTAATCACTGGATTCCCTTCTGTCTCCCCACAGGCCAAATCCACATATGTCGAAGCAAGAGAGAAACCAAAGACCGTCCAGCATGGTCAGTGAAACATCCACGGCCGGGACCACTTCTACCGTGGAGGCCAAGCCTGGCCCCAAGGTGAGCTCCTGGCCATTTCCCCTCTTCTGCATTTTGCCAGGCCCCTTTGTAGCCAGAAACCCGTTTGATCTTCACCATAGTTTTGTGAGGGAGACATGTAATAAGTATTCTCCCCAGATGACAGATAGGAAATTGTGGCCAGTTGGGGTTATGTCACATGTCCAAGAAAACAGGTGATTGCTGACAGAACCAGGACTGACATCTACGGCCTTCGCCGCATTCTTCATTTTCCTGTCGTGTCTTTGGAGGGCCACACCTCTGTTCACATTTGTGTCAAAGACCGCGTGGTGAGATTCACAACAGAAGGGCCCAGAGGCTTCTGTGCCCACGATATGGAAGCACTGACTGAGGAGCAGGGAAGAGAACCAGCATTGCAGAGAAGGGGAGGGTGCTGAGGAGTAAACCAGATGGGAGGGGTAAATATCTGGAAATTGGCAAATTCTGTGACCAGAGTGTAGCATTGCTCCAGAAAGCCATAGGACATATTAGGGCCAGAAGCTGCTGGTGAAAGTTGATTGAAAAATCCCTTTACGTTTTTTATCCTCTGTGACCCAAACAGGAAGCTTGCTAGCTCTTGCACCCACCTTTTAACTAGGATGCTGCGGCCGTGTGCACGCCCCTTCTCTGTCTTCTTGCTGTTCTCTTGATCAGAGGGCACTGCTGCATAGATGACGGCACAGGGAGCCTACAGCCCTCCTATCATGCAGATGCTTCTTGGGCCTCCCCAAATCCCCCTTGCTGCTAGAGTTCAAGTCTGCTCTTTCCTAGATCATAAAGTCCAGTAAAGTCCACAGCTTTGGGAAGAGGGACCAAGCCATTCGGAGGAACCCCAATGTTCCGGTGGTGGTGAGGGGCTGGTTGCACAAGCAGGTGAGGAGACTGAGGAGGGAGGGGTGGCAGGGAGGTAGTTCTTGCTGAATTCCTTCCTTACCCTGACCCCCGGGAACTGGGAACAGGCTCTTAATAAGCTTTCTGTTCCTGAGTTTGTCTGAGGCCAGTAGATTCTGCCCGCTGTGCTAAGCGACTTGCTATTCGTTTTTGTGAGTCGGCAGTCTGCTCAGTGGCTGCAGTTTCCTTCCCCAAACACTTAACCGCTTTGGTTCCCAGTGCTCTTGGCTGTCCTGGGACTTGGGCCCAAGTGTGGGTGGGTCAGTATGAATCCAGCCTTACCGCCAATCCTCTGCCAGCACTTGCCTTCCTGATGTGAAAGAGCCTTTGTTATCATTTGCCTGAAAAATCCCATCCTTTCCTTTCCCCCAGTCTAACACACACACCTGGCATCCTAGCACCTCAGGTTCCAAATCAGCCAAACTCAGCTCATTGTCTCCTCACCCCTTACCTGTCTTTTTCCCCTGAACTCTTTCTTCTGGATATTGGTGGAGGTACCACCATTTTCCCAGGCACCCAGGTTAGAAACTTCAGCACCATCACCAGCTCCTTCTCCCACGGGCCATCCTTCATCTCTAGCTTCACCACAACTTCACCAGAGGCAGTTGTTCTGCCTCTGGTCCTCTGGCCTTGGATAGGCTGTGAGCTCCCAGGGTCAGAGAACACGTTCCTTTTGCCTCCTCCCTTCTCTTCTTGCCATGCATCCATTCATCTACCCACCCACCCACCAAGTGCCTGCCGTGTTCTAAGTGCTCTCGCAGCAACGACAGAGAGATGAGTAACATGTGGTTCCCGCCCTTGAGGGACTCCTGTCATAGTCTGCAGGGGGAAACATAGAAACGCCTCTCACGTGTCACGTCATCACCCAGCACAGTTTCTCACATAGCATGTTATCCAAAAAAACACAAATTCTGAGAGCAATGATGTACATTTTTACTAAAGGCTTTGTGGGAAAACAGAGGAAGACATTACCTTTCACACCACACAGAATAAATTCCTAAATGTCCCCTTGAAATCTCCCACAGCTCTCCAGCCTCTTCTGGCCGGTACTCCTCTGACACCACCCTCTCTTAATGATTCCCTCTTCCCTCACAGCTCTGTTCTCATTCTCTTTTCTTACCTGAATAATCTAACCCTCTGACTTTTTCCACTTGCATCCCCGTCTCCGTTAAACAAAAGGATGCTCCTTTGAAATGTGGAGGTAGAGGGGAGGTATTGTAAATAATCCTTCTCCCCAACAGACATCCCCTGGCCCAGGCCCCTCGGCTCCTTGGCTGTAGCTGTAACCAAGGTCTGTGTACAGTGCTGTGGGCACACAGCAGAGAGAATGTAGCTATGCTTGGGGGAGTCCTGAAAGGCTTTCCAGAGGAGATGACATTTGAAGCAGATGTGGAAGGATGGAGAAGAGCTTTTCAGACAAAGCAAGTATCGTATGCCAGACCATCTGGTTAATGCAGGAGATAAAACCAAGAAATGCAGGAGCTTAGCAAGTTTTTAACTTTAGCAAGTGGAGAATGAATAAAACTTTAAAAAATTTAAGCCTGTCAAAAACTTTTGCAGAAGGAAGACAATTTTAACAGCTAAAAATGGCCCTGGAATTTTCCTAGGTCTGGGAGAAAAGTGACCCTAAAACTACTATTTTCCTACCCTAGCCATATTTTTTAAAAATTTTCACAAGAAAATCCAGGTCTTTTTCTGTTGAAAGGAAGGAAAAACACAGCAAAATCAGTCCTTTGTGGTAGATAACTGAACTTAGTCAAATGAGAACTTTGCCTCATTGATTAATTAGCTAACTTAAACTCTTTGTTTCATACTATGTAAACCAATTTTCTAATCAGTATAAGTGAAGGTATTTTACAGTCTAGCACCTGAATCAGTGAATGAATGAAGGACGGAAGGAATAAATAAATAACTTCCCTTTTGTTAAAAACTGATTTTTTTCTTAATGGATGAACTGTATTTTGGGGTTTTTTTGGCCACACTGCACGACATGTGGGAGTTCCCCAACCAGGGATCGAACCCACGCCCCTTTTAGTGGAAGCATGGAATCTTAACCACTGGACTGCCAGGGAAGCCCAAGAACTGTATTTTTGAATTCATATCTTCCTTTCTAAAAGGGGGATGCTTATGATACACTAGTCTGTTTATAGGAAACAAAACTTCTGGGGATAAACCATCATTGGATCTAAATTTTAATGTCCTATTCAAAGAATGGCTATGCAGTAAAAACTTATTAATTTATTTCGGGCTTCCCTGGTGGCGCAGTGGTTAAGAGTCCACCTGCCAATGCAGGGGACACAGGTTCGTGCCCCGGTCCGGGAAGATCCCACATGCCGTGGAGCGGCTGGGCCCATGAGCCATGGCCGCTGAGCCTGCGCGTCCGGAGCCTGTGTTCCGCAACGGGAGAGGCCACAACAGTGAGAGGCCCGCGTACCGCAAAACAACAACAACAACAAAAAAAAAGTATTAATTTATTGAAAGAAAGAGTGAATATGGGCAAGTCTCGGTTCCAGAATCAGGTTGTACATGACTGGGGAGGGGGAACAGTATGCTCAGATATTGCCCTGATTAGTTTCCTTTGCTTTGCAGGACAGTTCTGGGATGAGGCTGTGGAAGAGGAGGTGGTTTGTGCTTGCTGATTATTGCTTGTTTTACTATAAAGGTGAGCTGAGGCTCAGGCCACCAACGGGTCTTTGTGCCAGAGGGGGTGGTGAGGTCATGCAAATGGTGGTCTTCTCAAATCCAGTGAATGGATCAGTGGCCTGAGCTAATCGATCACCTGTTGACCTGCCAAAGTGTTCACTTTTATATATGTGCATGGTTGGTGATTTCATTTTTACCAGTCCCAGCACTGGAAGTGCCATTTGTTGAGTTAAAATAATAGAATCTGGTTTGCCTTCTACTTAAGGTCTCAAGATCTGGAGGTTTTCCAGCTTCTGCCCCACTTGGGGCACAGGCACACCTTTGATTCAGTCTGGAGAGATGGGAAGTATAGGTGAACATTATATTTTGTAACCTCTTATCTGGATTTATCCCCTGTTACTGGATGGGCAACTGGTGAATTAAATTGGCCATATGAACATTTCTGGAGCCCAGTACATAGGATTAGGGGCTGTGCAAAGGTGAGAAGAAAGTAAGGCTCAAAATATGGAGGAAGAGATAGCCTAATTTTAAGACAAGACTAGGTTTTGGAAGACATCCAAAGTGCTTAGGCAGTTCAAGAGGAACAAGAAGCCAATTCCATCTTGGAGAACTTGGGCAGGCTCCTCAGAAGAATTAGGGCTCGAGTTGGGCTTTTTAGGATGGGTTGAGTTTTGCCCACGTGTAGGGGGAAGATGGGCATTTAGGCAGAAGAAACAACTTGATTAAAGTTCTAGAAGCAGAAGAAAGTGGAATGACAGACCTGCAAAGCCAGAGTGAGTCTTGCATGGAGCACACACTAGGAGATCAGGCTCAGGAGGTGGGTAAGAGCCCAAATGCAAAAGGGCTGTGACACTAGACAGAGGAAGTTGGGCTTCATTCTGTATCCAGTGGGCAGTCAGCAAGTGCCTTTGGGTGGGAGAGCAGTGGGACCAATTCTATCATTAGGAAGTTACCCCTGGTAACGAAGACGGTTTGGGGGAGGAAGAGAATAGACATAAAAGGTAGGATATTTCACACCTGCTCTAACATTGCCTATGAGGTGTGTACCACCCAGAATTCCCTTCCCCATCCTTTACAAAAGTTTAAACATCACCTTCTGAAGCCTTCTCCACTTCCCCAGGCTGTGTGCCACTCCTGTCTGTGTGTTCCCGCAGCACTTGGTATGCCTCTGTGTTTCAGGAGTTAGCAGGTCGAGCTGAGCGTGTTTACATGCCTGTCCCCCTCCTCGGGGAGAGGGCCCTGTCTGATTCACCTGTGTAGTTCCAGCACTAGCACAAAGGTCCCCAGAGCACCTGAATGGGCGATCCGTGATTGCTGTCATCCTGGGAGAGATAAGGAGCCTTGAACTAGGGCAGTGGGATGGACCAGCCCAAGGAAGGTGCCACAGAAGGTTATTCTGATTTGTATTTCCGTTCAAAGACAGCCGAGAAGAAGTGGTCCTTGGGAGCATCCCTCTGCCCAGCTACGTCATCTCAACAGTGGCCCCCGAGGATCGCATAAGTCGCAAGTATTCCTTTAAGGTACTGCCCACCCCCACTCCTCCAGTGCAGCAGTTCCATCCTAAGAAATGTTGTGTTCCCCAAAATGGCTTCACAAAAGCAGTTGTTTCTGTTGGGGGTTGGGGAAGAAGTTAAGAGGTTGAGCGTTTCAGACTCATGTTAACAAAGTTATAAATTCTTTAAACAAGAATAATGTCACATCACAGTACTTTCATTTGTATCTTAGCTTTTGAGTCCCCCAGTCTTGCTTAAGTTTTTAGACCCCTCTTTTCCTGTCGCTATTTCTGTGACAAGTATCAGCACGGCCCTTCTCATGCTTTCTTACCACTGTCACTGTCCCCAGTGACTCCAGAGTTGCTGTGGGTTGAAGATTCTGGATCCTCCTTCACTTCATGTTGCGTGATATGGTATTGCCTTATTTCTGTAAAACCTTTTGTGACTGAGAGCTACTTTTATCCATGTTACCTCATTTGGTGCTTGTGGGGAGCCTGTGAGGTCAGGATCATTAGCTTCATTTTATAGAGTAGGAACACGAGGATCAGAGAGCTGAAAGAACTTGCCCACAGTCCCAAAGTTGGAAGATGATGGAGGCAGGTCTCCACCCTGAACTCTGTCCCCTTTCAGTTGCATTACAGGGAGGGAGGACAATTTCTTTCTCTTCTTCTCTGCTTTTCTTCCATGTCTTACTCTGGCCACCCATATACACATTGCAGGAGGTGGGAGGTGGTTTCAGTTAATGTTTATTGTTATCATTTTAGGAATACTGTTCTATTAAATTGTTCAGAGCCTCTCTTGCTTATTGTTGGCTCTGAAAACATTTTGTTCGATGGGTGTCACACTGGTCTTTTGCAGCCTGAAAGCCTTCCTCAGAAAAACCTTCCTTTCTAGGGTTTAGTGTTGCTACTGGGCAAACAATTGGGATAGCGCTGTTGCATGTGAATGTGGGGGGGGGGGGGCGACAGCATTTGGGATATCCTCAGAGTAACTGATTATAATAACTATATATAGTTCATCTTAACACTTTGTTGGGAGGTGTGAAAATACATTCTAGGAAAACATCTTTTACGTGTCATACATTCTTTTTTTTTTTAATAGGCTTCACCAAGAGTGTTCCCTAAATATTTTTTCTGGGAGACAGAAGGCATGCATGTTTGGGGGGATGATTGGGGTCTTCAGGGTCTGAGAAGGGAGAAAAGCTATTGCAGACAGAATGGGTGATGTTCAGGTGGTTCTCCAGACAGGGCTGTGGTTTCCTGAGTGTGAAAGGCTTCCCTTCCCTTTGGGTTGCAGTGTCATTCTTTTAGGAACCTGAGGATGGGCCCTGGGACAGTTCAGGATCCATGTTCTTGGGCACACTGAGGAGTGTGCAGTATTTTCTGTCCTGGGCCTTATGCTTGCCTCTGATGTCAATTCTTCTCAGTTTGCAGAGCTGAAATTCTCTGACTGTTGCTAGGGTACCTTGCCTGAGATTGTTCAGAGTATCTGTAGTGGTACATAGGCAGAGCCTAAAGGGCTATGTGGTCCTCTCTTGTCTGTCTTCTCCAACTGTACCCTCAGCCAGGCAGCTCCTAGGCATTGTCAGGGAGCCAGGGTGCTAGATGCACCCTGAGGCTCCGCTAGGTCTGCAGGACGAGCCAAGCAGGGCTCTCGGTGGCCTTTAGGAGCCATCGTTCCCCCCCACCCCCACCCCCTTGAGCTTTAATCACAGCCTGGAATGCCCTGAAGCGTTCCCCAACTCTTACTTACTTGTCCTTTAGGTGTCTGCTCAGGGGCCACCTCCTCCAGGAAGCCTTCCTTAAGTCCTCGGGTTAGGTACTTTTCTTCTGAACATCCACAGGTCTGGTATCACTGCACTATAAATGGTTGATTACGCATTCAGAGCTTTCTACAGGAAAACTAACCATCAGCTAGTTCTGCCAGGGTAGATGGGGCTAGTCCCATTCTGCAAACAGATAACATGGAGCAGTCATTTGTAGTAGGAGTTGTGGTGAATGACACTCCTTATACTTCCCAAGTTAAGGTCGGTTCAGGCTTACTTCTGTTTCATGTTTAGTCCTCTGTAAGTCAGTGATTGTTCACTGAATCACCTTAGCTTACTCAAGTAAATGCCTGCCCCAGAACCCGCTGTGGAACCCTTAGCTGCAGGCCGAGTTTGCCTGGACTCCCTTGGCACTGGGCTGGCTGGATTCAGATATGTGAATGTCACAAGCAGGCCCGTGTTTAATATCATTTTTGGACCTGGATGTTAGGCATGTGAGTGGAGAAGTGAATGCTGACAGTTCATCTGAGAGGTTTTATCCATGACCATTGGTGATTTTAGAAACATGTCATTTTCCAGATTCTGCTTAGTTCTCTCATTTTGCTTTCTCTTACTGGTCCTTGCATGGCGTCTGTCTGTCATTCTGGATCCAGATTATCAGACTAGTGATCTGTATCAGACTCATTTCTGGATAGAGCCTGAGAGCACTGAACAGAGAAGCTTGGACTCAGAGTCAGACATTCCTAGGTGTGAATCCTGCCTCCAACTTTTCATTCATTCAAAAAATATTTATTGGGCTTCCCTGGTGGCGCAGTGGTTGAGAGTCTGCCTGCTGATGCAGGGGAGACGGGTTCGTGCCCCGGTCCGGGAAGATCCCACAGGCCGCGGAGCGGCTGGGCCCGTGAGCCATGGCTGCTGAGCCTGCGCGTCCGGAGCCTGTGCTCCGCAACGGGAGAGGCCACAGCAGTGAGAGGCCCACGTACTGCAAAAAAAATAAATATATTAATATATATAATAATATATAATATATATCTATATTTTATTATATATTTTTATTATATATTTATATTTAATATATATAATAATATATAATATATATATAGTATTTTAAATATATATTTATTTATTTATTGGGCACCTACTGTGTACCAGGCACTGTTCCTGGGGATATAGTAGTGAACAAGATAGAGTCCCTGCTCTCATCGAGTTTCTATTCTACAGGGAAGAGACAGATGATAAACAAGCATGTAAAATAAAGAATACCAGGTAATAGGTGCTGTGAAGAATTGTGATCAAGCGTGGAAATCTAGGATAGTTACTTAACTTCTCAGAGCTTCACTTAGCACATCTGTAAAAGAGATTCTGTTCCTTCCTTATAAGGCTGTTAGGATTAAAATGAGATTAAAGTCATGGAAGTACCTAAGAGACACATAGTAGGCACTCTGTAAATCTTCCTATTTCCACATCCTTTTCCTATGTGGATTTGGTGAGTTTTTTCCTTGCCAATTTAAAGGATGTTGCTTATCAGAGCACAAGAGGGAAAACCTCTTGTTCGTAGTCCATTGCAGTTGCTTTTCCCAGTACCTGTGGAACATGTGAAAGCACCTTGATGCTTCTTGACGTATAGTAGGTGTGCCAGGGTCTTCAGTCAAGTGTTAGACTGCTCAGCTGAACTTCGTGTTGCCTCTTTGGTGAGACAAAAGAGCAGCTTCCTTGATGGGCGTACATCATGTTTCATGCCCAAGCAGGAAGCAGAGTGAATATCTGCACCGAGCTGCCTGCTGTTGAGCAGCTGATTTTTGAATCAATTCCAGTCAGCAGGTGCTTCAGAAGAACCAAAACAGGGACTCCCGAGAGTCTGCTTCTATGGAATGAGGGGTTTTTAAAAAATCTCTTTCTCAAATAAACCTTGAATTGACTGTGTGCCCCTCCCTAAGTGGGAGTAAGATAAGTAGGAAACAGGTACAGCTGCGGGGCTTTTGCTGCAGGGAATGGACACAGCTGTTCCTAGGCCTGACTTCACCAAGGAAAGGGAATCCAGCCTGTGACGTTTTTTCCAGGTGTGGAAATAAGCTGGGTGGTGCATGAGCTTTTAGTCTGGAAGAAGGGAGAACCTGGCCGGGGCGTTTCTGGTTTTTGCTTCTGGAAGTGAGACGCGCACTAACCTCTCTGACCTGGGTTTCCGTCTTCTCCCTCCAGGCCGTGCACATGGGGATGCGAGCACTCATCTATAATAGCTCCACCAGGGGCTCTCAGGCCGAGCAGTCAGGCATGAGGACCTACTACTTCAGTGCCGACACCCAGGAGGACATGAACGCTTGGGTCAGGGCCATGAACCAGGCTGCACAGGTGCTATCTCGATCGTCACTGAAGAGGTCAGTCCCCATGGAGGGTCCCTGCCAGAGCACTTCCTACACAGGTGGGGGAACCCAAATAAGAACTCTTGGATGCCCAGAATTCCACCGTTCACTCACTCTTATTAAGCGTTGCCCTCTCTTTGGAGTCCTTTTAAATGGTGACTTCGTCCAGGAGGAGACTGTTTACAGGGCCAGCACATGCTGCAGGCAGAGCTGGAAGGTCCCCTAGGAATTATCTAGTCCACTGTCCTCATTAAACAGAGAAACAGGAAGGGCTGGGAGGGTGAAATGACTGCCTGGGATACACAGCCTTGGTACCTGGTTGTATGTTTCTCAGTCTTTCTTCTCTTGTGTGTGGTGGAAGGGAAAACCTTGGAGCTAAGATTGGGGAGGAGGGAGCAGACAGACAAGAAAGATCTTGCAAACTGGAAACATGCCACCGACGGCCCACCTTGTTGTTGGGAGCTGACTTGGGAGCTGTCTTCCAGCTGCCTCTTCCCTCGAGTGGGCCAACCAGGGTACCATCAGGGATCTTGAAGTTCCTGAGTCTGTTGACTGTGGGTGATTCCCTGTGAGAAAGCAGAGGAGAAACATGAGTGGAGTCATGGGCTTGGAGAAGGTGGGGTAGTCCTGGAAAGTCAGGGTGCCTTTAGCCAGTCCTCATCTGACATGAGCCCCGTTCTTCACTCTCTGGACACCTTGCTCTGCTTAGAGGCCTCTTTGACAAAGGTCTGTTAGTGAGGCCTCAAAACAAGACTAGTGTTCTCCAGCAACCTAAAGACAAGATTCTTCAGTAACTGCAAATGGGTTTCACATGGATGTTTTTATATTGTCCACCTTTTCCAACTCATGTGTATGCGATTTTTGGTGTTAGTGGTACTTCCTAGCTTCATGGTATCTTTCCTGAGACGATCAGACCTTTGATATAGATAGTGACCTCCCTCAAGAGGCCAGGTTGGGGTCAGGCTCTATTCTTGGAGCTTCCTAGCAACTCAGTCGAGCATTTGTCATGCTGGGTTTGTTTCTTTTTTCTGTCTATTTTTCAGTATCCTAGGCTTCAGGTGGGAATCATCTTTGTATATTCTGCACACCTGACATATAGTAAGCTCTCAAGTGTCTGTTGAGTAAGTGAGAGATAGGAAGAATGAATGAATACGTTGAACAGAACCAGGACCAAAAGACTGTCCTGGAGGTTTCCCCATGGGCCCTGAATCAGTAACTCTTAACTACAGGTATTCAGTCAGGTTTGCCTCTGCTTCTTAGCATTGTCATCCAGCCTGAATTTTTCTGTTGTGTCCATAATGATGATATGAAAGCCTGTGCCATTAACCTGCAGGTACTCTGTTCAGAGTGACATTGGCATTTCCACCTTCATCCTAGGAGAAGGAAACTGGGAAGGTTTGACACAACTTACTCCTAGTGTACATGCTCACTGTTTCCTAGTTTTTGTTGTTCATTCTTTTTTTTTAATTTATTTATTTATACATACATACGTACATACATACAATAAGTGAAGACATTCCCTGGCGGTCCAGTGGTTAAGACTCCACACTGCCAATGCAGGGGCCGCAGGTTTGATCCCTGGTCAGGGAACTAAGATCCCACATGCCACGTGGCACAGCCTAAAGAAAAAAAAAATCAGCACAATAAAGGCAAGAAAAATGAACAATTAAAAAAAATTCAGAAAGCAAAGAGAAATATCCTTGGTCACCTTCCCAGGGTTACCTCTGTTACCAAGTTAACAGGGATCCTTTTAAACTATTTTCTATTCATATATGTGCTTATATAAATATAGAGGGGGTTTTTGTGCTTTTTTTTTAATAGCATGAATGATATTGATCTTGAAAATCATTCTGTATCAGTGTACGTGGGCTACCGTTATATGATACTTCATAAGGTAGAGGTACCATAATGTATTTAAGCATGTGCCATATCTTGGATAGTTTATTTTTTGTCCTCTTTTACTGTTGTAGGTAGTTGTGTAATGAAAAACTTTCTACAAGCCTCTGCGTGTGTGAGGCTTTCAGATTGCTAGGTCAATATACAATGCATTTTTAATTTTAATCAATACCACCAAACTGCCCTTTAAAGAAAGCTGTATATTCCACTAGTGAGAGCGCTCATTTCCCCACATCTTTGCCAACAGTTGATATTATCAATCTTTTTCATTTTTGCTGAGCTGCTGTGTAGATAAATGGTATCTGGTTATTTGAATGTGTATTTTCATGATGGTAGGGACCTTTTATATTTATTGACCACTTGTATTTCCTCTGCACTGAATTGCTGGTACCTATTCTCTGCCCATTTTTCTACCGAGTTGCTTGCTTTTCCTCGGTGCTTCCTTTCCTACATGTGCTGATATCTGCCCAGTTAGGAATGCAGTTTAGCCTATTGCAGAGGTTGGTTATAGGCTCTCCAGTCTTATTATTTAGTCTGTAATATTCTGGCATTTTCCCTGTTCTCTTGGATTCCTCAGAGATCACCTGAGAGGTTTCTTGAGCCCATCTCCGAGTGCCCTTAGGGCCCTGGCGTGCTAACAGCTGGGCCTTTTCCATCTTCCTCCCCACCTTGGTCTTTCAGTCTCTCTTAACCAAGGTTGTTCTCTCATTCATGATGAAGTTCATTCATCTTGATGAAGATAAGGAACTAAATCCAGAAGTTGAAGAATTCAACTTTATTTGTGCTGTGGTCATCTTCCCAAGCAGAGATACCTATGTCTCATATTTTTTGTAAAGTTCTCCCCTTCTTTATTTTAATTCTTAGAAAATATTGTTTTATTTTACTTTGCTTTAAATAAACAAACCTCAGTCCTTCTAGACTTTACCATTTCTGTAGTCATGCATGTAGGCCCATTCCACTGGATTTGTATTTTATCTCTGCTTGATGCATTTCCTGTGTCCTTTTATAACGTGAGCCCTGAGAGCTCCCTGTGTTTTTACATTGGTTTCTTTCTACCAGCAACATTAAATGGGTTCATTCTTGTGTCCCAGGTTTGCTCGGTTCTTCGTGCCTGACGAGGGCACTTGGTCAGCGATAACTTGAGAATGAGATCAGGCTTAATAGGAAAAAGTGCTGTGATTGATAAGTGATGTCTGCCTTGAACCATTCAGGATGAACTTGCTAGCTGAGATTAGTATTTTTTGTTGTTGTTGTTTTTTTACTTTTTCCTACCTGAAGATTTTGTAATTAACTATCAGATTTTGGTTTTAGAGGGGTTCCTTCCCTTCTCCACTGGGCTGCCTTCCAGATCTCAGGCCATTTGTATTGTCCCTAGCTTTTTCCTGAACTTTTAAATGTGTTCTTACTATGCTCTTAATAAACTCTTAAAATCCCATAATCATCTTTGCCCAAGGTTTTTTCCCCATTTGAAAAAAAACAAACTTGTTATACCTTCTGACACAGATGAAAAGCAGAATAACATTTCCTCTTAATTTTCTGAGAGATGAAATTATCAGCCAAGGAAATTCAGACTTATTAAATGTTCTGTTTTACCAGAATAAGATGGTCAGACATTTGGTTAGTTAGAAGTATTCATCATGCAGGACTACATCTTGCCTCTCCTCCACTTTGGTGATCTGCTTTGCAAAACCTCCATCTCTGTTACGTGGGTGGCCCCAACCATAGCTTTTTGTTCTCTCCCTCCTTGTTTCTCACCCAAAAGCTTCTATCCTTATTCATACAGGCAAATGCTTTCTTTATGAATGTGGTGCATTAGGACTTCTGACTGCAGGTAGAAGAAAATGCAAATTTACCTTAAAAGGGGAGGAATTTATTGATTCATGTCAATGAAAAGTTCAGGATAGCTTCTAGCTTTAGAAACAGTTGGGTTCAAGGCTCAGACAGTATCATTTCAAGTAATTCTCTCAGGCTCTGCCTGCCTGGGCTGGATTCATTCTTAAACTCCATGTGGAGGTCCCTGGCATATCTGGGACCTGGTGGCTAGGTAGCTGCAGTAGCCCCAGACTTGTGTTGTCCAAGTTAAGTTCAGCAGGAAAGAGCCAGAGTCTTATCCAGAGGTCTTATTCTGATTAGACAGGCTTAGGTCACATTGATTCCCAAAATCACATACTGTGGCTAGGGAATGCATGTACTGATTGGCACAGACCTGGGATACATACTTCACTTCTGAGAACTAGACCATGGGGACTGAGAGCCAGGTAGGGGTGGATTCCCAAGTAATGCTAGGGTTATGGGCAGAGGAAGGAGAAATGACTTGATGGGATGTGGTAAACGAGATGTAAGCAACCAATATCCAGGCCACTTCCTACTGTATCAATTTCTTTTGCCTTAAGTACTAACTCCTCCCAGAGTTTAGTCTCTGAAGTTGGGTAGACCGGGGTTTAAATCCCAGCTTTACTACTTTCTAGCTGTGTCACTTGTGCAATTTAGGTATGCTTTTTCAACCTCAGTTTTTCTAAGTTATCGGATTTTTGCAAAGATTAAATTAAATGAGTGTATAAAGTGCTTACTTCGCACATTGCCTAAGACATAGTTGATACTCCATCTCAGATGTGCTAGCTTCCATAGGGTTTGGTTTAACAATGTCATTGGGTCTTTTTCCTTTGCACCCTTCCAGTTTCATCGTTAATCCTCTGGATTACATTGAAGATGAATCTCCTGTGAGCAAATCATACTCTCTCCCTTGCCAGGATGTGCCCATCCCCTAGCAGTGTGAGTTGTGGCTCAGCGATCCAGGCTCCCTACAGCGCTGTCCCTCAGCCTGCCCCTCGCCGCTCTCCTCCTCCAGCCCCTTCCTATGTCCTCTAACCACAGAGGGTGCTGAGCACCGTTGCTGCACCTCCTCCCTTTGTCCTCTTGTTTCCTACACAGGCTCAAGGGTCTCTTGATAGACAAGTATTCTTGAGACCCCAGCCCTATGCTGTAAGGAGCACCAAGCACTGCTGCCAGAGCCTGCCCTCTACCTCTTTCTGTCCATAATTTCTTCTCCCCTGTTTCCATGTTCTTCCACTTACCAGACTTTGGATTCTGGTTTTTGATTCTCTACAGCCTCCTTGACATTTGTCTTCTGAGTTCCCCGCTGTTGAACTGGTTATTCTTCTCTTGTCTAAGGATGTCTTGTTCTTTCCAGTAAGCTAAAGCACTAAGCAAGGAGGTCAGCATGTCGTTACAGTTCACAAAACTGACAAGCAGTTCAGATAGGAGGGCCTATCGGAAGACAACTTATCTCTTTTTATCAGTTTCCAAACCTCTCTGGTCTGTGGTGTAACTATAGTCCTGTCTTGGGACTGAAGGAACTTATAGCCTAGTCACCTTTGGCATAAAATCCAATCTCCTTATTAGGGCTTTTGATCCCTGCCTGAGTCTGGTCCCTGCAGGTGCCTTTGGCTCACGTTATGCTATTCCTTAGCCTCTCAGCCCCAACCATACTCAAATTATTGAATTGGGTGCGTTTGTCTGTACTTTTGTCCACTTAGTCTTTAACTCTACAGTTATTTATTGAGGGCATATTGTGCGTCAGACACTGTTAAGTATACTGAGAAATGCAGCAGTCTTCAATAGAGAGGCGAAGTCCCGTGCATTCTTGGGTGGGTGAGGGGGAGAGAGACCGTATACAGGCAAACAAATCAGCAAGATGATTTTCTATCATGATCTGTGCATGAAGGCAGTAAAATGGAGTGATGAGATGGGGAGGGACTAAGGGGCAGGGAGCAGCCACTTTTGTTTGGGTGGTCAGGGGAGGCCTCCATATGGGGAATGTGTGGAGGTGAGGCCTGATTGATGCAAGAAAGTTGCATATGTAAAACTTCGAAGAAGAGTGTTCTGGGCAGAAGGTATGGCACTTACAAATGCCCTGAGGCAGGAATGAGCTTGGTTTATTCAAGGAACGGAAAGCTAGGGAGTTGTGGCCAATCAAAGCGAGCTGGGGGGAGAAGAGACTGTGATGAGCTCTGGCAGGTAGATGGAGGTCCATACCGTGAGGCCCAGGATCCCTCTGGGCCTTGCTCGTCTGCTCCCCTGGCCCTCACCCTTATTAGGACGATTCAGCACAGCCTTCAGGTCCTAGCCTATGCATATTTCTTCCTTCTTTGACCCTCAGTGTGTCAGATGCCTCTGCTTATAGCACTCTTTCGTTCCTTATGCATAGAACTTTCATGTTAGAGTTATGTTGGCCTGCTTTCTCACTGTCACCCTGCTAGACTGTACGCTCCTTGAAAATGAGAATAGTCCTGGCACATAGTAAGCATTCAGTTAATGGATGGGTGTGTAGGTGTTTGGCTGGCTGGGTTCGTGGGTGGTTGGATGGATGAACAAAACTTCTACCTGTAAGATGTTCAGATAAGGACTTGTGGTGTCTGAGAGCAGTCTGAGCACTGCTGTGGGATTGATTGTGGGGACTCAGCCTGCTCAGAAGTGGCCCACACGTTTCTGGCTATCTGCACTCTTCTCAGAGCATGGAATCTTTGGCCTTCCAAACTCTGATCACTTTGGTTAAAGTGTGGCAGGACAACGCCTGAGGTTGGACAAGCCCCTTGGACCCTTGACAGAAGTAATTTATAGACATGTTTTCAGCCCAGGTGCGGGGCTTTGGAGTTGGATCAGATGGAATTTTGTCACTGGTTGCATGATTCAGAGCAAGTTGCTTAAGCTCTCTGAGTTTCACGTTCATTACCTATAATGAAACAATAATATCTCTAGCTTTGTGCAATGATAAGAAGAGGTAATATATTTGAAGTGCTTATAGCTTAACTTACTTTTGCAGTTAGTATGTGCTCACCACAGTCCCTATCTTTCAGTAGAGACAATGTATTGTAAGTAATCTGGTGCTCACGTGACTGCCCTCAGCCTCTCTGGGCTTGACAGTACTGACCTTGCAAGATTGTTGTAGGGATTAGAGATGGACTGTGTCAGGTTCCTGGCACACAGTAGGACGCAGCATATAATAACCAAGCATTGGCCACAGAAAAGGAATGACCCAGACTGTAACTGCCGTAGAGAGATGGGAAGTGAGTGAGCATGGTGCGTGCCAGAACTCCAGACTGGCCCAGGTTGGGCTGTGACAGTTGAGCGTTACTTACGCAGCTAGAAGGAAGAGGGAAGGATTCTCCGGGCAGGAATGAGCAAAGTGAGGAGACCTGGCAGCCATTATATATCTTTCCTTTCTTCTTCGTCTGGTTTGTCAGGTCCTTAAAACCCCGCAGGGGACTTTGCCGATAGCCACTCTGCTGAGGCAAGTGATGGCCTCAGGTGGGAGTCTGGTGTTTCATTTATCCTTCAGTCTCACTCTTCTCTGGGGGAGGACAGGCCCTCTTCTTGTTTATTTAGAGCAGAGCGTGAAAGGCAGCAAGTTATCTTCCCGCATCCCAGGGGAACTGCCCTATTTAACTCTGGGGAAAAGTAGAAACCGATTCCTGTCTCCATTTCTCTCCAGCCATTTCCTTCCTCAAATCTAGGAACTAATTCAACTGAGCAAGCCTGCCTTCATGCTTCCTAGAGACTTTGGGCCCATCCTCTTCAGCCTTTTATACAAGTCTATGGACTGTGCTCAGGGTGGGTTCTAGCTTTTGAGCCCACTGTCCTCCTGAGCCTTAGGGTCAGTGCTCAGGAACTTCTGCCCTTCACCTGGCTCAGACCAAACTCTCTAAGGATTATCAGTGGCCTGACCCTTGTTCTTGGGCTATTAGTTTGGTCATTTAGGTATGGTGAGTAGGGAGGGATCCTCCAGTGGGATTGCAACAGGAAGGCTGTGTCTGCCAACAGGACCAAGGTCCAGCCAAGCTCCTACAGGCTGTCGTTCCTTTTCTCACCCAAGTCTTTGAATGAGATTTCAGGGGTGTGTGTGTTTAACATTAAGATAGAAGTAAATATTGTGCCTTATTTCCTGGTGAGATAAAGGGTTTGGAGGCAGAATAAAATAATATTCAGTGTACAACTGCTTGGTATGATCTGTTTACTTCCAAGTTCTTGTGAAGGACAGGAAAAAGATAGAAGTATCCTCAGTCTGAGATAGGTGCTCTTCCCACTTGCAGGGGAAAACAAGGATTTTCTCTAAGCAGACATAAAGCATTGCTGTGATGTGCTGAAGATGGGGTGGCCCAGTCCCTGCTAATGATGGGCTCAGCCCCTTGTATCAGTTAGGGATTGCATTTGGTTGCCAGTAATAGAACAACCCAACTTAGGGTGGCGTAATCAAATTGAGTTTTAGTTTTCTCACTAGCAGGGATCTAGAGTCAGTTAATTTGGGCTAATGTAGTAGCTCCATGATGCTATCAGGGACCCAGGCTCTTTCTCACTTTCTACCCAGACTTTGGCAGGTGGCTTTCATCCTCATTTTTGTCACCTTGCAATCCAGCATAGAGTCTAAATTCCAGGCAGGATGAAGGGAAGGGTTAGCTAAGAG
This sequence comes from Phocoena phocoena, assembly GCF_963924675.1. Classification (NCBI taxonomy): domain Eukaryota; kingdom Metazoa; phylum Chordata; class Mammalia; order Artiodactyla; family Phocoenidae; genus Phocoena; species Phocoena phocoena. Next base: position 71,165,374 of record NC_089226.1, on the reverse strand, counting down.
ACCTAAGCATTCCTTCTTTTAAAGGCTTTCCTGGAAACCCATCCAGCAATTTCTGTGCACATCTTATTGGCCAGATTTATGTTACACCGTCAGCTCCAAGGGAGGTTAGTAAACGTAAGTTTTTTGTTGGGTACATTGCCACTTTGAAGAAACTGGGGCAAGGAAGAAGGAGGGAATAGATATCAGAAGCCAGTACATTTGTATTTGAGGACATGCTATGTGCCAGCCCTGGTGTTGTGCTCTTTCTGTGCATTGTCTCCTTTAATCCTCAAAACGACCCAAGGAGGTGGGCGTTGTCCCCATTTTGCAGATGAGGAACCTCAGACCAGAGAGGTTAGGGACTTGCCCAAGGTCACCCAGCTTCTATGGGCTGGAGCCAGCTCTTGAATCCAGGTCTGACTGGCTCTAATCCTATGCACTCTGGGTTTCTCAAGCTTGAGAAGTGACACATGTAGCCAAAATGGTCACCAAATGTCAGGAATTCCCTGTGTTTTTGAATAGTCACTGATTGCAGGTGCTCACAACGATAGTAATGACCTGCACAAGAAAGGCTTGTGTCATCTTAGCTGAACATCTGTGCCCTGCATGGCCAACTTCTCTGAATGACACCGTCACTGAAAGCCAAGGAATACTTCATTCTTTCCCACCACTGTGCTAAACTGAGCATTGCAAATCTATTGTGATGGATCTCCTGATTTGAGAAGTCATGTGTTACACTGGCGGGAACGCAAGGAGATGGGGAGAAGACCAAAAAACACTTTTGCCTTAAATCCTGTAACTTACTAAGTTAGATGTTTGTCAGGTAAGGTGGGGGAGTTGGGAACATTCCCTTCACCTTTCTTACCTGCAGCCAGAGCCTGAACGTTTTGGACACAAAGGCATCTTATCTGAGGTGAGTCCCAGCAGCTGTGGAAATAGAAGCTGTTCATAACCCCGAGTATTAGGGCCTAGAAAGCTGCCAGGTAGCAAGCAGACAGCCATTCTTTTCTCCATCCTCTAAAAGTTTGTTTTGCAGTAAATGCTGGTGTCAATCTGAGAAAAGGGTTTATCTTTCTCAATCAACTTTATATTCAGGACGTGTTGGCATGTATCGGAGTATGTACACTCATATGTACACACACAGTAGGGACTAATATTTGTAGTTATAAGTTAATTCCAAGGTTAGAAAAGACTGGCCAACTCCATGATTTGGGGCCAGCTTATGAGAACAGTATTAAATGTGGTTACCATGATTAAATCAGGCTTTAGGATTGTCTGGGTTTGACAGCAGAGGCTATTTTCTCTACTACTTTCTTATATCCCCTAGTGCCTGTACCAGTGGGGATATGTAGGTTCTCAATAAATACATGGAAGTTGATTGGTAAAGGAAGAGAAATCCCCGTTACAGTTGGTTCGGCTAAGACATAGTACCCACAACCCCCGGGTTCTGAAGTTGAGGACATCCTCTTATTTTATTTTATTTTATTTTAAAATTTATTTTATTGAAGTATAGTTGGTTTACAATGTTGTGTTAATTTCTGCTGTACAGCAAAGTGACTCAGTTATATATACATTCATTTTCATATTCTTTTCCATTCTGGTTTATCACAGGATATTGAATATAGTTCCCTATGCTATACAGTAGGACCTTGTTGCTTATCCATTCTATATATAATAGTTTGCATCTGCTAATCCCAAACTCCCAATCCATCCCCACACCTCCCCACCCCCTGCAACCATAAGTCTGTTCTCTATATCTGTGGGTCTGTTTCATAGATAAGTTCATTTGTGTCATATTTTAGATTCTACATATCAGTGATATTATATGGTATTTGTCTTTCTTTTTCTGAATTACTTCACTTAGTATGCTAACCTCCAGGTCCACCCATGTTGCTGCAAATGGCATTATTTCATTCTTTTTAATGGCTAAGTAACATTTCATTGTATATATGTACCACATCTTCTTTATCCATTCATCTGTCGATTGAAGAAACCCTCTTTTCCCTTCAATTCTAATGTCATCCATTTAGGTGCATATTCGTTTTACTACATGGCTTTTACGAGAAGGGGCTGTTTATCTTTGTGGTGGGAATAACAAGGAGGTACAGTTACTTTGGTCTCACAACTGGAGTAAGCAGGTTATAAAGCTTCAGTATCTTGGCTGGGGTGTGACCCAGAGGGCAGCCAGAGCTTTAATCTTCTAGACAGCAGCCTAAGCACACCACTAAGGGGTGGTTTCCTGAATTTGAGAAACAGTAGAGAAGATAAAGGCCAACTTAGATGACTTGAAGGCTGGGGTTACACTGATGTGGTGATGGGAGGGAGGATTAAAGGAAGAAAAGAAAGGCAAAGTTAAAACCTGTAATGTGTACATTGTGGAACAGAGTTGTCCCTTTAAAAACTTACGATAAGAATTGCTTTTTCTTAAAGTGCAGGTCCCTGAATATTTCCCATATGTTCCTACTACTTGAGCTTATAGAATCACTGGACTTTAGGAATGGACTTTAGGTCCTTGGAGATCACCATCTAAATACGTCATTATAAAATGATGTAATAGGACTCCTTCTGCTATAAGTAATAGAGACCAAACTCAGACTAGCTTAAGTGAGAAACAGAATATATTGATGCACAACCAAAAAGTCCAAGGATATATCTGGTTTAGGTATGGCTAAATCCAGGAGTTCAGGCCAAGTCTTTAAGATTCTATTTCTCTCCGTCTGCTTTTCCTGGTGTTGGTTTCACTCTCAAGTACCTGCTTCCCATGTAGTCGTAGCAGCTCAAGACCAGCTCCAACCAGAGTCCTAGAGCTAACTCTGATTGGCCTGGATTGGGTGATGTGTCAGCCTCTGAGCCAGTCACTGAGACTTTGGAGCCTCAGCTCCGCAGGGACTTGTAGAGTCAGCAGCACCTTTTAAACCACAAGGACTGAGTGTGGGGGAGGGTGATCCCCAAATGAAAATTGAAACACTGTTAGAAGAAGGGGTGGGAGATGGGGGGGAAGATGTTCCCAAGTGATGGATAGAAGGAGGTCCAAACAAGCTTTTTCTTCCCCCCCCCAACAAAGCTTTGGGTTTTCATGGAGAAGTCATGAGTACATGGACATGAGATGTGAGATTGCTTTTCTCAGTTTCCATGCCTAAGTTAAGGCCAACAGTTCAGCCTGCACACACTAAGAAGCAGACCTGTGTTAGGGTTTGTATTTTCACTTTACACTGATGTTTTAACCAGCTCCCTGACTGTTGATCTGCCCTGAATCAGTGCTGATTATTGGTAGCTGAGGTTCTGAGATATGTTGCAGGGACTCCTGAGGTCCGGCCACCAAGATGTAAATGCAGCAGCATTTCCATTGTTCGTTCTCCTGTTGAAATGGAGAACCCTCAGGCTTGGCCATTTCAAGGAGTGATGGATGTCTAGACCAGGACCTTTTTACCAAGGAGCACAAGTCGACCAGCTGCCCATTCAAGGTTCCCTGGTAATTTTTCTGGTCCCTCTGAGCTAGGCTGGAGTGGGTTCCCCTGCCTCCCCAGTCTAAACTCTGCTAAGCTTATGGAGCTGCTGCTGCTGTCTCTCTGGTATCAAGTAATGAGGAGGCAGACATAACTAGGACCCAAGGAGGTGGGGAGAAAGGCAGCTTCCAGTGCGAGATGGGCAATGAAAGAAACCTGCCCTTCTCTATGCCCCAGAAGCTCTTTAGCCTCGGTTCACGTCCTCCCCTGTCACCCCCACCCCATTCTCCTTTGCAGTTTCCAGGTCTGCATGTGTGCAAATCATGGACATGCATTTGGAGAGGCAGTAGAGAGCAGTGGCTACAGCACATGGGCTCTGCAGTCTGCCTGGGATTAAGCCCTGGTGTCTCTCTTTCCCAGCAGTATGGTCTTGGGCAAATCATTTATCTTCTCTGTGCCTCCATTTCCTTATCTCTGAAATCTGACTAATAATACTTCAGAGAATTGTGGTCAGGTCAGTGTTCTTGCATTCCTGTTTGAGCAGTTCCCCGACAAAATAGACAAGTAGTCATACAAAGAGATTGCTGTGCCAATTCTCTACCCACCATCTTGGAAGAATGTTAATTATGCAGCTAATTGTACTTTGGGCTGTGCTGGATGCCAGTGGGAGAGACCCTGGGCTCAGGAGCCTTCTAGCCAAGCTGACCTGCCCCAGACAGACAAGTGGACAAACAGCAAAAGGGAAAGGCATGAGAATACCACATGTACCGTTTATTTGTTCATGGGTATTTATAGAGCTCCTACTCTGTACCATTATTTCATGGAAGTTCTGGGCATACGGTGAATGGGCAGCTGGGCCTCTGGCCTGAAGGAGCTCATAGTCTACTTGGTCCAGTGTGATTAGTGTGATAGTGGGGCCGGCTGAGATCCTGATCTAGAGTGAGTGTGTGTGTGTGTGTGTGTGTGTGTGTGTGTGTGTGTGTGTGTGTGGTAGCTTCCTGGAGGAGGTGACATTTAAGCCAGATCCCAGAGGAGTAGAAGTTAGGCCAGCAGAGTAAGGGGATAGGTATGAAAGGAGCTCCAGGCAGAGGGAAGAGCCCATGCAAAGGCTTGGAGGTAACTGGAGTATAAAGTGTATCCTTTGGGGAGTCTTGGCTTGGGGGTTCCAGTCTGGATGGGGCTGAACGTGCTGCTGTCATTGCAGGGACATGGAGAAGGTGGAGCGGCAGGCGGTGCCCCAGGCCAACCACACAGAGTCCTGTCGAGAATGTGGCCGCATGGGACCCGGACATGCAAGGGATTGTTCTCATCGCAAACACGAGGATTCCTTTGGATTCGAGAGGCGGGAGCAGGAGGAAGACCGGTACCGCTCCCAGAGGGACCCACTGGAGGGCAAGCGGGACAGGAGCAAGGCCAGGTCCCCATACTCACCCACCGAAGAGGAAGCCTTGTTCGTGGATTTACCCTGTGGCCCGAGAGGCCAGCAGGCCCAGCCCCAAAGGGCAGAGAGGAATGGTGTGCTGCCTGGCACATCTGGCCCAGGAGAGCAGAACGGGACTGGCGGGTACCAGCGGGTCTTTCCTTCCAGGACCAACGCTGAGAAGCACAGCCAGAGGAAGAGCAGCCTGGCGCACGTGGAGCAGTGGGCAAAGACCCAGAAGGTGGACGGCAGGAGGTCAGTAGTGGACTCAGGATCGCTGCCGCTAATGAGCATAAAAATGTCATAAGAGTAGCTATCACTTACCCAGCACATGCTGGTACATGCCGGCCTTGAACTCTACCTCTGTTATCTCCATAAATCCCTGCAACAGCCTTGCAAGGAGGGGTGATAGCCTCAATTTATAAACAAAGAAATTGGGGCTTGGAGAAGTATGGGAACCTGCCCAGGGCACACAGATAAGCGGCAAAGGCAGAGTTTAGACTCAGTCCGTGAGCCTCCCAAGTACACACGAGATTATATCGGGGTAGGGGTTTCCCATTCCCCAGGGAGCATGCCTTGAGACTGTCGGCATGTAGACAGTAACTGATCTTCTCCTCTTACTTAGCTACTTCTCTGCATCCGGGAAATATTTATAGCAGCTAGAGTAAATACAGATCCGTTTTTAATTCCAGGCACGTAGAGAAGTGCTCAGGCACTGTTGACATTAAGCTTTATTATACCCATTCCTTCAAGAAGTGGTTTTAATTATTTAGAGGGAATGCATCTCTTGCTATTTGCAAAACACTATCTGTTTTTTATTATAATTTTAGATTAATTAGGACACATTTATGAATGTGAAGAATTCAGGGTCACTCAGCTTCCACATTGTCCTTAGAAGCCACTGTGTGTTGTCTTCACTTTGAAGACAGCAAATCCCCCTCGCCATCCTCAGGCTTCTATTTATTTATTTATTTTTGCGGTACGCGTGCCTCTCTCCCTGCTGTAGTCTCTCCCGCTGTGGAGCACAGGCTCCGGACGCGCAGGCTCAGTGGCCACGGCTCACGGGCCCAGCCGCTCCGCAGCATGTGGGATCCTCCCAGACCAGGGCATGAACCTGTGTCCCCCGCATCGGCAGGCGGACTCCCAACCACTGTGCCACCAGGGAAGCCCCATCCTCAGGCTTCTAAAACAAACCCCAGACTGGAGACGAGATAGCAAAGTCGTGGTGCATTCAGAAAACCCGCCAAGGGCTGGAGGGGCCACAGTGAATGTGTCAGAGCTCAGGCCAAGTCTGCCACAGGCCTGATACACATGCTTTAAAGTGCTGCTCTCCATTCTCCATGCTGTGAGGCCCACACTTTCCACTATGGGGTCTGGAGGTGGTGGTGCTCCAAGGGGAATAGGCTAGGCCTCTTTTTAGGTGGGTGGGGCTGTTGTGAATATGTGGGTGTTGTATGCATGTGTGGGTTGTGTAACTTCTTTAATCTGGTCCAGGTGGGCTGTTGTGAGGTTAGATGGTGGAGAACTCACTGGGAGTTAATGGAAACTCCCTAAGCAGTTGGTAGACATTGTTGTGGGTCAGACTAGGAGAAGGAAGGCCCTTTGTGTTGTAGCTAAGATACCTTCCCATTCCCTCCTGGGACAGACCAGGTGTCAGTTCTGTTTGATCAGATTTTGTGTTTTATTGAAAATAGCTACTGCCCAAGGACACAGAGGAGGGAAGCTGCTATTCTTGGTGCTGGGCTAGGTAGACCTCCTAGGAGGTAGTTCTAAGTGACCTTACTGCTGAGTGAGATTGGAAAGCTGTCAGGGGTTGGTATCGTGCAGGTCCTCATAGTCCAAGGTAAGGAATTTGGATTTTATTTGAAAAAGCAATAAGGAGAGCCACTGGAAGGTTTTAAACAGGTAAATGATGTGATCTGATTCACAAAGAAGAGCCTAGGGAAGAGGCTGTTGCAGTAGTCCAGCATGGTGCCAATGGAAATAGAAAGAAATAGATTTGAGGTACATTTTGGAGATTGAAACAGAAAAGCTTGTCAGTGAATTGGATGTGCAGGATGAGAGAAAGGGAAGAGGAACAAGGATGACCCCTTAAATTTTGACTTAACAACCGGGTGGTTGCTGAGATGGGGAAGGCTTAGGAACAAGTTTTGGGGGCAAATCGGGGTTTCCATTTTGGGGACTTTTAAGTTTGAGAAACCTATTAACTATCCAGTGAGGGAGGTGTTAGGTTAGGCACTTGGATATGGATTGTGGCGTGGAGGTTTGACATTTGGTTGGACATGCTGATTGGGAGCAATCAGTGCACAAGTGGTATCCCAACTTGGATGTTAGCAACAGAAGGGGGATCCAGTAGAGGAGACAGTGTGTCAGAGAGAAGCTACTCGTGATAAGTTAGCTGTTTCCTTTTATATGCATTGATAGCAACTCTTAGGAACTGAAGTCGGTATGGGGCTGACAAGGGCAGGTAAAAGCAGGAGAAACCAGAAATAGAAGCAGATAGAAAGGGCATGGGTTTGGCCCTGATAAGCCTGTATTTCCTACTGAAGAGTCTGGATTTAATCTTGAAGGCCCATGAAAGCCATTGATGGACTTAAAACAGGAGCATGGCATGATAGTGTCTAATATTTAGGAGGGTGGTTTGAAGGGTGTCGGCAGGGAAGAGGCCTCAGGAGATTTTTCAGACTAGATAGATATTCCTTACCTCATCTCAGTTCTCACACAGCAGGTCCATGAATATGGTGAAGAAATAAATTTCCCAGGCTATTCTGATGTACCCCACCCAAAATGAGAACGGCAGGTTTTTTGTGTGTGTGTGCGGTACGTGGGCCTCTCACTGTTGTGGCCTCTCCCGTTGCGGAGCACAGGCTCTGGACGCGCAGGCCCAGCGGCCATGGCTCACGGGCCCAGCCGCTCCACGGCATGTGGGATCTTCCCGGACCGGGGCACGAACCCACGTCCCCTGCATTGGCAGGCGGACTCTCAACCACTGCGCCACCAGGGAAGCCCAGAATGGCAGTTTTAATTACCCCTTGTTTAAAAAACTTATTTTTATTAAAGTAATACCTGTATATAGTTTTAAGAATTTAAGTAGTATGACCCCATCCATCCCTATTCCTGATTCCACCACCTTTGAGGCAACCACTTCCAATTCTTTTAGTAGTTTTATGTATTTATCTCTATATTTCCAAATAAGGTAACTTATACTGCTGTTTCTTGAGTTTTCAGTTTTAGTTAGCTATCAACATTCTACTCTAGGTGATAAAGATTCAAGTCTCTTATTCCCCCCCTCTACCTTTCCTTTCCAAAGACACACTTACCCTTATCCCAGCTTCATAATATAGTTATAGCATAATTTTTGTTTAGATCACTAGTCAGTTTTTACATTATTACATAATGTGAAGTATAAATATTCACAGCTGGGCCATGTAGTATACAATAATTAAATTTCATTTGTGGTACAGTTTTTTATTTTCTGGTATTGATAATTTTCATGCTTATAGCTTGCTTAGTTTTCTCTGTACCCATTACTAATTCACCACCAAATTCATAGCTAAATGTGTAAATCTCTCTTTGTTCAGTACCCTCAAATAATCAGTAATCTACTTAGAAGGTAAAAAATCCAAATAAGACCAATGGGTAAATACTGAAAAATGAGTGTCCTCATTTTATTTCAGAAACCTAGATCTACTCCCCAAAGACCAACCACTATGTTAAAAACAAAACAAAAATCCATGTTCTTCACCTTGCTTTGTTCCACTTAACATATCAATAAATTTATCGATAGATATTTTAAGATATCTTGGCTATCTGTATCAGCACATATAGACATATTATTAGTTTGAAATGGTGCAGAGTATTGGCATTGTATGCATCTACAGTGATCTTTATACCATTTCCCTATTGATGGATAATTAGGTTGGTTATAAACATTTGCTATTACAAACTATGCTGCAGTGAATATCCGTGCTTAATTGTCTTTGCAAACAAGTGCAGGTATACTTGAAGAACAAATTACTTGAAGTGGAATAACTAGGTCGAAGGATATATGTGATTTTAATTTTGATTGATATTACAAAATTGACCTTCAACAATGCTGTTTGAGTTTATACCCCACCAAAAGTGTCCCTGTTTCCCCACCCCACATCATCTCTGAAAACTACTGTTTTAGGTTAACTGCTTGCTCTGGTGACCATAGAGAAGATGGTTAAATGGAGAAGAGTCTGGAAAGAACATGACCAAGTATGAGGCGGTCATATTTTGGGTAGGAGGTGAAGAAGACCTAAACAAAAGCGGTAAAGATGGTGAGGATTGTGAGGAGGGGATGGATAGGATACATAGACGTTGAGATTGGGTAGGTATAGGGCTTGGGAAACTGATTCATCCACGGCTGGAAGGTGAGGAGGGCCACAGGTGGAGTTGAGGTTAACATTCAAGTTTGACTTGGTTAATAGGTGCATGTAGCGCTGTGCACAAGGTGTGAGCATGGGAGAAAGAAATGAGCTTGAAGGGGAATGTGGTACCTGTGGAGTGGCCAGGTGGAGATAAGCCGTAGGTTATAGCGAATGTGGGTTCAGCTTAGGGAGAGATTTGGAAGTCATTGCCCTGGAGGTGGTAACTGATGCCCTGGCAGTAGTCAAGATCACTGAGGGTTGAATGCTTAGAGCAGTGGTTCTTAATCGTGGCCGCACAATTTGGTCATTTGAGACCCTGCTCAAGAGATTTTGCCTTATTTGGTCTGGGGCAAGGTGAGGGCATCAGTCTGTTTTAAAAGCTCTCCAGGTGATACCAGTATATGAGAGAGGTTTGACATTTACTGAGGCCTGGGTCCCATGCTGGAAAATCTGATTCTGATGATCCGAATTTCAGCCTGGACATCAGGAGTTTTCAAAACCGCCCCCTACCCCTGGTGATTCTAACATGTAATCAGGGTTGAGAATAACTAGCTTAGAACAATAGCAGAGGGCCAAAGGCAGAACCCTGAGGATCTCCAGTCCAAGGGGGTGGGCAAAAGCAGAGTCTGCATAAAGAAGTCTAGCAGAAGATGGAGGAGGAAAACCGGAGTGTGGTGAGGGAAGTTTCATTCGGAAGGAGTCCAGTGGGCAGCAGGAGACTGCTCCCTGGATGTGGTGCCTTCTAAGGAGGCTGGGTACCACGGAAGGAGAATCTGGAAGGTCAGGGTCTCTCTGCTAGTCTCATGCTCAGTAGCAGAGGCCTTTGGTTCCACTGAGCTTCTTGATGGGCTTAGATGAGTAGACCTTCTTAATAGAACTAGAATTTTGAAGTTAAGTCAGGAGGCAGAGTAATGCGAGGGGAAGGCCAAAGGGAACCAGAAGGAAGGCATGGCCATTGAGAAACCCTTCGTGGCAGGGGTGCAGAAAGGACTTTGCAAAGCCGTACCGCTGGTATAAGTTGTAAGTTATGTAAGTCATAAGTTGTGGTTGTGAAATGTCTCTACATAACTCTGGCAGCCCACAGACCTACGTTATTCTGCTACACATAATGAGGGCTGGGGGCACATGGGGAGCTAAAGGATGAGAAGTCAACTGCAAGGAGATAAGAGGTGGTTGGGGAAGGCGTCGGACTGTCCCTAGGATGTGAGGGGGGAGTTCGAGCCCTTCTTATCTAAGGGGCAGGGAGACATTAGGTCCAAATGAAAACAGTTTGTTGGCCTTGGAGGTCACTGAGCACTCAGTAAGAGGAATCTCAGTCTAATGATAGAAATAGTTCTCAGGGGGCTGAAAAGTAAACGTGAGGGCTTGAAGACGACCCTTTGAGAAGAAAGCCGTCAGCCTCTGCGTAAGCCGAGTGCTCCACGTCGGATCGTTCACTTGTAGCATATTGCATATCAGAGTTATCTTTTTTTTTTCCTTAAAGGTGTGTTTGTAATTTCTCACAGTCAAGTAATAAGTAGTTCTGGCTGTTCAATAAAGGAACCTCCTGTTGATAGTACAGAAGAGGGATATCCCCGCTCCGTGTATGATTGAGACTGTGCTAAATTGGAAGGAGGGTTATTTGAACTGTAATATGATCTCATATTCTCGGCTCTAGACCACATAGGGAATTATTTCTAATTGTTCTTTTAGTGCTTGGAGATGTATATTATATTTCACTTTTTAAAACTCCTTTAGAATGATGGTTTGCAAGGACAGACTGATACACCCTTAGAATCTTACCACATTCTATGAGGTTGTTTCGAAATTCTAGCCTTCCATTTTTTCCCCGGTGTTTAAAGTAATGCATACTTGTAAAATATAATGGCAGGGGTGGGTGTTGAGTCAGGGATGCAAACATTACCACGAGGAACAGAGTAAAACATGGAAGGTCCTGCACAACCGATGTGGAAGCTCAGGTAAGGACTGCCTGCTGCGTAAGTAATTGGTTATAAAACTTGATTTCACGTTTCGATATGACCATTTTATAGGGGCTACATCAGAATATATAGGTGCCTTTTGGAAAGGGAGCCCCCCCGTGGCACAGCGGGATTTGAGGGCAGGAGACCTCGAGCCTTCTTTTGGATAAAGCTGGGGTTGGGGGCCAGCAAATGGATCTGCTCTTAGGACAGAGCTGCTCTGCGCGTTCCTGCCTGCTCCAGGGTGACCTTTACCTCGTCTTACAACCCTACCTCCTGTGTCCCTCCCTCCACCATCCGTTGGTTACTGTGGTTTGGCCTCTGGCACCAGGACTCACCATTGCACTGGGGTCTTTGGGGACGTGCTTTGCCTCGTTTGCATTTTGCTTCAGGCAGAATGAGCAATGGTTAGTAAAGTCATGAACTCCCCGGGGGAAGCCCCCAGCCTGGTTTCTGCCAGTGCCACCACTGCTGTTTGAGGGTTCAGGCACTGCCCCTTCCTCAGAGACACATTCCCCTCTGACTCTGGGAAATCCATAGCAAACCCTGCCACCTGGTGGCAAGGAGACAAGCTGGGCAAGCTGAAGAGATCTTAAAATTACTTCCCGTAATTGCAAAGATAACGATAAAAAAGGAGAAGAAAGCCCCCATTTTTTGAATGACAACTACTTTTAACCCTCACAACAATCTATTAAATGGTTCTTAGTAGCCCCATTTTACAGTAAGGAGAGTGATACAATGAGTTAAAAAACAATTAGAACAGCACTTCTCAAACATCAACCGCCTGGAGGGCTTGTTAAACCACAGGTGGCTGGGCCCCACCTCCAGGGTTCCTGATTTCAGGTGGGGCCTGATAACCTGCATTTCTGACAAGCTCCCAGGTGGTGCTGATGCTGCTGGACTACACTTCGAGCTTAGAACAAGGTCTGGTGAGCGCCGCTGTATAAAGATTTGTTAGATAAAGTTGATAGGTAAAGGCAGAGTCAGGATTCCAGCCCAGGCCTGGCTCCAGAACCTGTCCGTTTTACATCCTGCTGCCTCTCAGGTTAGACTTTTAAAGCTTAATAAAACTGTAGTTGGCCCTTGCTGAATTTTTCTTTCAGAAAATAAGATGGCTGGTCGGTAGTAGTTTTCACCATCCTATCCGGCTTTTGTGTGCTGGAGTATTTGTTGAAGGGCTGGTCATGTGTCAGCACTTTCTCAGGCCGCGGACAACACCGCAGAGTGTAAGACACAGTTGCTGTGCAGCAAGGATTTACAGCTTGTCTGGGGAAGAGACAGCTTACGGGTAGGAAAAGGTTACATCAATACAGGACCTTGGAAAAGTTACAGACTATACAGTAACTAGGTCAGAGCAGGGCAGGAACCCTGAGGGCTGTGGCATTGCAGAAGGCCTCTGTGGAAGAGGCATGGGACAGTGTCCTGGAGAATGAGTGAGATTTGGTGATAGGGTAAGGTGAGCCCATACAGGTAGGGGAAGGAGGAACAGTATTATGAGAGTAAGGAGAGAGAAGTGGGAAGGGAGCACCCACTGGTGAAGGTACTGCCTGTGTGTCAGGCAAGGAGCCTGTGTTCTCTTCCTGTCTCATGTATTCTTCAGGGCAGCCTTAGGAGGGAGGTAGCTCTGTCCTCATGTTATAGGTAAGGAAGCTGAGGCTCAGAGCAGTCAGGTAAGCTGCCTAAGGTCACACAGCCAGTGGATTCAACCCTAGGTCAGACTTCCTCTGCTTTTTCTACTGCAGAAAGTTGTCCAAGTGTGTAGGAGGCCAGGCAAGATTAGGGTGAGGCCCTCACACTCAGGCTCCAGCAAGTGCAGGGGTACACCTGAGAGGGGGGTGCCTCCTTAAATGTTGGACCCTTGACGGCCAACTTGCCCCAGTTTGATCCTGGCCCGGGTAGGAGGAGCAGTGAGAAAACAGCAGGAAGGGAAGGTGGGTTGAGGTCAGGTGCTAGAGAGCTGAGAGTATCAGGAGAAAGGGGTTAGATTTTATTTCATAAGCATTAGGGAGCCATTGATGGTTTTGAAGCACAGGAGTGATTATATCCAAGCAGTTGACTCTGTACAGCATGGAAACTAGTTAGGAAGGTCTCAGAGTTGTCCGGGTGGAGGTAGTTAATCAGGATCTGGATTAAAGTAATAGGGAAAGAAAGGAACTGATGCCAGCCACTTCCTTTAAGAACCTCCGGGGCTTGGTGCTGGGGAACATCTTGGTGACCGGGAGAATCACGAGGCATCTCCTAGAGATATGCACGCCTGATGGAAAAGCTGACTGATGGCAAGAGGGAGAGGCAGGTTTAATCACGCTGCACTTGAAGTGGGGCAGCCAAGTCGGCCTGGTAGGGGGGTTGACCCTCCAACGTTGATGGATAAGGTGGTTTAGGAATCCTCTGCAAAGGGAAGAAGTGACTGAAGTCCTGGGTGTCTGCGTTGATTGTTCTTTGGGGTTCATACAGGGCTCTCTCACGTGCCTGGCTTTGTGGCTTTGCCTAGCTGTGTTTCCAGAAGCCCAGCAGACCCCTTGCTGGTCCTCTTACCTGTGTTCTCCTTTCTCCTCAGCCTGCCCCTGGACCAGACCCTTCCTCGCCACGGTCCCAGCCAATCCCTGTCCTTCCCAGAAAACTACCAGACTCTTCCCAGGAGCAGCCGACACCCCTCAGGAGGCTCTTCACCCCCTCCCCGCAACCTGCCGAGTGACTACAAGTACGCGCAGGACCGAGCCAGCCACCTGAAGATGTCGAGTGAGGAGCGCCGGGCACACCGGGATGGCACCGTGTGGCAGCTCTACGAGTGGCAGCAACGCCAGCAGTTCCGGCACGGCAGCCCCACGGCGCCCATCTGTGCCGGTTCCCCAGAGTTCACCGACCAGGGCCGAAGCAGGAGCATGCTAGAGGTGCCCCGCTCCATCTCTGTGCCTCCATCTCCCTCGGACATCCCTCCCCCGGGAACCCTGAGGTCCTTCCCACCCCGGCGGCCACACACGCCAGCAGAGAGGGTCACTGTGAGGCCACCGGACCGGAGGAGGAGTGTGGACATCTCACTGAGCGGTTCTCCCAGGAAGACATGGGGCCACACCACCAAGGTGAGACTCCGGACGCCCTGCCAGGCTGCTGGGGCCCAGCATTAGGGCGTTAGGAGCCTCACATGGTTTGAACACAAACTTGAGCAATGTAGGAAAATGATAGGTAACACTTACGTAGTACTGTACTTTAGCGCCGGGTGTAGCGCTAAAGGCTTTAATTCTTACAACACCCCTATGAGGTAGGTGCTATTATTTCAGGTTTCCCCCGCTATCTGAAGGTAGAGTGTTACTGTGAAACCTTTAGTAAGCCAAAGTGGCATAAAGCGAAGAAGCAATTACATTTTCTGTGAAAGTGAAAATCCCCTTTGGATTTCGGTTATCAGGTGCTAAAGGTGGGTCTTTTGTAAAATCAAAGTGGCATAAAGCGAACTTCTGTAAAGCAGGGGATACCCGTATGCCCATTTCACACGTGAGAACTCTTAGGCATTAAGGGATGAAGTTACTTGCACAGGGTCACACAACTAGAAGTCTGCTTCCTTGCAGCTTGGAAGGCAGGGAAAGATGTCTGTGTTTAACTAGTTCAGTTATTTATAATAACCTGACTTAAGTTTTAAATCCAGAGGGGCTCTCACAGTTTGTCATTGTCATAACCTGGTGAGAAAGATGTGTATCCCAATTTGACGGATGAAGAGGCTGAGAGAGGTGCCACGCCATGTGCTTGGCTGCCCTGATAGTGAGTGGCAGAGGCTCTGGCCCCCGCCCCCCTCCACGCCCTGCTCTCGGTGTGACCATGTCTCCCCTTCTGCAGAACTCCTCTCATCTGGACCGACGCTCCATGCCCTCCATGGGTTACATGACCCACACTGTCAGTGCTCCCAGTTTACATGGAAAATCGGTAAGCAGCACCTCCTCTCCCCCTCCAGGCGACTGATCTTATCCAGCTTTCAAAGGGCTAATCTCATCAGAGTTCTCCCCTGAGCCAGTCAGATGCAATCCCCATTTTAGAGATGAGGAAACTGAGACTCAGAGGTCGAATGACTTGCTCAGGCCCATCCCGCTGGCATTGGGACCTCCTGAGGTCAGCGGAAGAGCAGGGGGTGGGGGTGGGGGTGGGGGTGGCGGGGGAAGTGGAGGCGACTGTGGTGTTTATTCTCTTTTGGGCAGCATTTTGTCTGCAGCATTTTCCAGCCACCTGCCTTTTTCTCCGGTTAGCTCCTCTCCTTTCTTCCTGGTCTTTGCTTTGATTAGTTCACTGTCTTCAAAACTTAAGTCTGGGTGAGGTTGCACTGCTGGTGGCTGTTTCCTGATAAAAACTACTTCCTGCAGCCCCTTTTCTGCCAGTGCCTTTACTTGTCCTAATGACAGAATTAATGCAATAATTACCTAATGGTGTCGTATCAATGCTGTGCCGGCACCGGGGTGAAGAGTAATTACAGCGTCGTGCTCCTGCGGTGCCTAATTTCCTCATGATGTGTCTACACACCTGCAGCTGGAGGAGCTCTCACTGCTTCTCACCCGGTTACGGCGGCACCAGGCCAAGTTGGCCAGGGTGCGAAATTTCGCCATCAGCCAGTTACTGCAGCACGAGCTGACCTTTCCCAGCTGCCAGGTCAGCGCCGGTGGGCTCTCTCAGGGCTGGGGGCCGCCCCGGGGACAGGGGAGTGACATGCTGGCCTGTGCTCCCTCGTGCCCGTGCTCTAGTCTGTCCTGCTGTCTGGCTCTCTCCCTTGTTCCTGCCTGTTTGCTACTGGATGCTACTGCCAGACACTGTGCAGCCATCGTGGGGCCCACGCCCCTGTTGCTGGGGAGGAGGCTGCATGTGGTGTGAGGGACCTGAACTGTGGCTTCTCTGCCTGTGAGTAATGACTGCCAGGCTGGTGTGTGGTCACGTCCAAGGGCTGTGCTAGCTGTCATCCTTGTTGCCACCTTGGGTCCTCCTTGGGATGCTGAGAGGTGTGTGTCAGCCTGGAGGGAGAAGGCATGGTGCCCTCTCATCTGGATAGTGCCCTGCTGACTGTCAGAGCATCTTCACACCCCTTGTCTCAGTGAATTTCACAGTAGCCTGGGAGAGGTTAGGGAGGACAGGTGGGAAAGTGACTTGCCCAGGATCCCTCAGCTAGTGGCCTGCAGGCTGGAGCCAGATTCCAGGTCCTGTCTGGCACAGTGTTCTAAACTGTTTCCAAGACATGAGGGGTTGCAGGCAAGCTCCTCGAGGAGTAGCCAGACAGTCGTTCTCCTGGGCATCCCGAGCATCTTAAAGAAGATGCTGGCCCACACGAGCCTGGTCCCCCGAGCTGCACAGAAGTAGGCAGAGGACAGATGAGGAGGTTGAGGGAATTGTCACTATCCTTACCTGTCCTATTTTAGTGGGACCTGAGAGATACAGGAAATGTATTTGGAAAAATGAATATAAGGGAGCACATGCAAAAATCCTAATTTGTGAATTTGGGTGATTTTTAGTAACATTGCTCTGTCCCTCTTACTGCAGGACTGGGCTGATTGAGGAAGTAGGGATGGGTAAGGAGACAGTTTAGGGACAGAAATAAGATCTTGCAAACCACTGGTGTCCCTGGCAGTGCTCCTTCAGGCCTTCTCATGCTTAAAAGCACTGCCTGAACGTTTTGCATTATTTATTTTTGTTTGTTTTACATCAGCGCTCTAAACTCGGACCACCTTCCTAGCCCTGGCTTGCTTTGGCTTGCTGAGAGGCCTCTTAGTTGGCTGAGAAAGTGCCCGGACTGTTCTTCTTAAGCTTTTGTAGCCCCTCTCCCTCACAGTTAGCTTCTGTGATCCATTACATAGGAAGCACAAGTTCTAGGAAATCAAAGAGTCTTTTCTTTATTCTCACTGTTTCTGGTAATTATACTGAAGAACTCAACAGACTGTCAGAGATGACACAAGCAGACAGGTCTGCCTGGACCTTCCTTATCTAGCTCCTGACCCAGCCACCTTGGCTCCATGCTCAGCAAACGGAGCCAAAACTTCCAGGAAACTTTCTGCAGCTCCTGGTGCTTATCGTTCTAGAACCCAAGGTCAGAAGGGAACCTCCTCGGGTCACCTAGGTCATCTCCATGCCTCTTCCAGGCATCCATCCGCACCCATCAGGGGGTCATTTTCCTTCATGCGTGTGAAGTGGCCCAGTGCAAAGGTTTGGAGCGTGGCATGTCCTCTTCCAGGTAGACCTCTCTCGTTCTGTCTCAGGAGCTTGCCTCCGCCTCAGCTGCTCTGCTGGCCTGGTCCTCTGGTGGGATGTGTGCTGTCTCCCTCCTCCTCATCAAACTGTCCCCAGCCAATGGTGGGAACAAGCTGGCTTTCCCCACATGGTAGACCTGTGAGATCCACTGTGCTGAGAGAGCTCTGAGCTGCAGCGAGACATTTGTGCTTCCTCTGTGGCCTGGATGTGTTGGTCTGCTGTGGTCTCTTGTCCCCGAAGCTGCACAGGTGTAAATGGGTCACACGTGAAGCCGAGTTGTGGACACCTTTGGTGTTCATCACTGGCTTTTTTCTCTCTCTGCTTCATTTGAAGGCTGACGATACCTACCTCCAGCTGAAGAAAGACCTGGAGTACCTGGACCTAAAGGTGAGTGGCCTCAGGGGTCTTGCTGTCCTGGGACACTTACCTTTCTGAGAGTGTCAGCCTCATTGGAGACCAGCCCCAAAGCCAAAGGCCTTGCAGGTCTTAACAAATCTGGGTTTCAAATGAAGATGTCTCCTGTCTGAATCAGAAGGGGGATTTTTTGTTTTGGGGTTTTTGATTTTTTTCTTTGGTTGCTGTGGCCTTTGGAAATTTCATTTTTAAATTGAATCTAATTGACATATAACATTGTATTAGTTCCGGGTGTACGACATAATGATATTTGTATCTATTGGGAGATGATCACAAATCTAATTAACATCCATCACCATTCTTGGTTACGAATTCTTTTTTTCCTTATGATGAGCACTTTTAAGATCTACTCTTAGCAGCATTCAAATATGCAGTACAGTATTGTTAACTGTAGTCACTATGCTGTACATTCCATCCTCATGATTTATTTATTTTATAACTGGAAGTTTGTACCTTTTAGAAGAGTCTTATTTCTTGTAGCCTCAGACTCTGGGCTCTTCTCAGTTTCTTGTGAATTCTGCTGTAAGGTCTCTGGCTTGCAGAATGAGGGCACGAGATCTTGCTTTCTTCCTGTCCTTGGTTAGAAGCACAAGGTTCCTCCATATGATAACCAGTTGCTTCTTCAGAGCCTCCAGTGGGGCTGGGATGGGTTTGGTTCACAGGGTGCCGCTGATGTGTGTTTTCAGGCACAAGCAGTTTTGTGGATTGTCTGGTTTTGTAGTGGGGGGAGCAAGTGCCACATGGAATCACGTGGCTCTGAGGGGTACCGGAGTCGCCCATCCCTCCCATCCGTGTTTAGGAGATGAACGTCGGGCCCCACCCTGTAGGTGATGACGTTCAGGCTCTAAATCAGCCTCCACAGCACAGACAGAGCTGGGAAAGCTGCTAGAGAAGCGAGAGGCATTCTGCCTGGAAGAGAGCTGCTACTGTTCTGTTCCCACAGCTCTCTGAAAGCTCCCACTGTGAAAAGCACTTCTTATGCCTGAGCCATGACTTAAGACTGAAGGAACGTGACCTTTAATTAACTGCGGGTGTGAGAGGGCGGGCAGAGGGCCCTGCGGGAGGACACCCAGGTGACTGCGGCGGGGGACATGCCTCCCTCGGTCCCCAGTGTACCTGGCTTGAGATATTTTTAACTTGGGGATTATCATACAGCCTTGTAGAAGCAGGGGTATGAACATTAGGTCCTAAGGCAGCAGAGGAGGGGCCTCCCCCCTCTGAGGCAAGATCAACACCTTTGGTTAGGAATCCCTCAGTTAACTTAATGTATCTGGTAATGAGCACTTGTGCTGTATCCAGCTCTGGAGAAGCTAGGGGGGATGGAAGAGAAAAATCGAGGCTCTCTGGCCTTGAGAAACTTCCAGATGTTCTGGGTCGGGGAAAGAAAGCATCCTGAAATAACACAGACTTTTTTGCAATGAGCGTATAAAGATTTGTCTGGCCCAGTGCTCAGAGCTGAGATAGTGAAGATGACTGTGGCTGCAGTGCTGGGAAGGAGGTGGCGTGTGTCCAGAGCCTTGCAGAGCCAAGGCTTTAGGTTGGTTGACGTTAAAGGGAAGGGAACTGTGGGAGCCAGGGAGAGCCAGGGTGAGGGTGGTGTGGCTGGAAAAGTGGGGACAGATTGTCCAGGTTCCGGAGTCTTTCTAGGCTTTAGGAAGGAAGGTGCAGTGAAGAAAAGTCAGGCTTGGCTTTCAGACATGAGCAAAACAAGGAGGGTTCTCTCCAAACCAGGACGTTTTCTAGCTTACGTGGTATTCAGGTCACGTAGAGCATGAGTGAGTGAGTGTGGTAGTCAGGGCTCAGTGCCCAGACGTGGTGGTGTGGGCCAGATATGCAGCCCAGCCCTCCCTCCTGCGCTCTGAACCGGGTAGGTCCTTCCACCATGCCCACCTCCCCCATCTGACCTGGAGCAGCCCCCGGCCTCCACCTGCCCTGTGTACCACCATGTCCCTGTTCCCTGGCCTCACCATGCCCAGGGCCATGCAGGTGACACAGAAGTATTTGTAGAGCATCCCCGATGTACCTAGGCCTGTGGGAGAGGCGTGGCTCACAGCAGCACAGGTGTACCAGAAAACACTCTTCAGAGTGCTTGGTGCACGGTGCGAGGGGACTTCATAAAGTGCCTGAGCCAGAGCGACAGGAAATAGGAGGAAATAGGTGTCTTCTGATTCCCGTTGGTGTGAGAGAGCCAACCTCACAGGTGGTCCCGGAGAGAAGATCCAGCTCAGCTTGGTTTTATTTAAAGATTATAGAACTTGAGCTCAATAAAAGGGATTTAGGGAGAGAGAAAAACTGAGGCATAGGATAGCAGAGTAGAGCCAGGAGTCTGTGTCCTGACCGCCAACAGAAGCGGAATAACCAAAGAGGGCAAAATGTGTGTCAGTCACCATGTTTTACTTCTGTTAAATTATGTACCCGCGGCAGTAGCCCTATAAGGGAGGTGGTGTTATCTTTTTTTCACTGACTGAGGCTCAAAGAAGTAAATGACTCTCCCAAAGCCATGTTAGTAGTTACGGGGGAGCCAGTACTTGGGAGCAGCGCTGACTCTGAAGCTGGTGCTCTTAATCACCCTGCCTCCCAGCCGCTCTTACGATGCTGCTTCTACTACTGTGAACCCAAAGGTATTAAGTTTTTTGTGGAGCTGAACTGGGGTCTTTCTGCCAGGAAATATTTATGCTGTGATAGAGACAAGGTTGCATCCTTGGGGTGTTTCACCAACTAGGAGCCGTATGTGACCAAATCATTAACTAGTGATTGGAAGTTGTCGCTGTTTATCTTGAAAAACAGCTGTGTTGATACCAGAATTTCCCTGGTCTTATAGCTGCTACTTCAGTTGCTAAGCTCCTCTTAGAGAACCAGTCCCCCAATAACAGCACCAGCAGGTGAGAGACACTTGGCTTACCAGCAACATGGGTGGGAAAAGATGCTGGGGTTTGTGTTGTGTGTGAGTCATCATTCAGAAAGGCTGACATCACCTTGGCCTCCCTCCAAGAGACAGGCTTCCCTCCAAATCAGGGAGGCAGTGGGCCTGCTCTACTCAGACCCAGCTGGGGTGTAGAGTTCCCAGATGGACGTTTCACTTCAGGATCCAGACAAGGGAAGGGCTGGAATCAAAGGAGAGGTGATGAGGGGCTGCAAGAACTGTGGCTGAGGAGTGTATTAGGCGGGATGCTTTTGTTGGCAGGTATCCGAAACCCAGATCAGCCTGCTGAGCCACAAGGGGAATATACTGGTTCACGTAGCCAGGGCTTGTGTTCCAGGAGCTCAGGCCATGCCACCAACTGTTCTACTTTCCACACGGCCAGGGAAGAAACGTGGCCACTTGCACACTCAGGTTGGCTTCATCCCAGCCGAGCCTCCCTGTGGAGTGAAGGGTGGGGGATTCCCTAATGGAAAGCAGACTGGGCAGAAACAAGAAACACAGCAGCAGGCAGCACAGCTACAGTGTGGTCGGTTGAAGGAGGAAGGGGCAATGCAGGCAAGACATAGAGACAGTCTATAAAGCTTTAAAACGTTACCATGTGTCTTCCGTGGCTCTGAGGGGCGATTAAAACAAGTGGATCACAGCTACAAGTAGACAGGTTTTAGCTGAGTAGAAGAAAGACTTATCTAAAAGGGCCACCACAGGTCACAGTGACCTCCCCATCACTGCGGCACAGCTGAGGCCAGGTGAGCACTGAGTGGGATGTGACTGGATCAGGAAAACCCTCAGGCCCGTTGACTCTTGAGATCCTGTGACGTGCTAGACAAGATGAGCTGCCGCGAGCCCAGTGGGGTCCCTGAGACGAGGGCCTCGGAAGACACAACTGAATGGGCAGTGTAGCCCAGCCTGGTCATGGAGATGGCGCCGAGCACAGCCCCGCTGTGACCAGCTTCTTGTGAGAGGTCCCTCCTGGGTCCTTGTGGGGAGAGGTAAGCCTCTCTGGAGAAGGATGGTCTCCCTGCCCCCACCAGGTTGGCACAGGGTCCCCCGCGTCCCTGTCCCAAAGGCCGCAGACTTAAGGATCCAGAGCCCATGTCCCCTCCACCTCCTTCAGCTGATGCTTGGGTTCCAGAACCCCTTGGTGGTGTTTGCCCACATGTTATGGAGCTTGGTCTCCTGAAGTGAGCATTCCTGCTGGGGTGCCGAATGAGCAAATAAAAGCAGACTCCACTCTCTTAGAAGATGCTCTGTGTTGGTGTCCTCTTTGGAAATGCTTACTTTCCTGGCATTTTACTTGGCAGTGCCAGGGTGGAAAGGGTTTCACGCCGATTGAGCATCTGTCCTTGCCTGGCAGTTGTGGGGCACCCGTTGTTCATTATCTCACTTAATCCTCTCGGCACCTTTGAGCAAATAAGAATTATTATCCCCACCTTACTAATCAGGAACCCGTGTATCAGGGAGGTAACTTCTGCAAAGGTATGCAGCTGAGATTCGAACCCTGTGACCAACTTCACACCTGCCTCCTTTCTTCCGTGTGCCATGTACCTCATCTGCCCTGAAGTTGCATTCGCTGAGTTGTATTTCTGGCATTAATGTTCTGCTCTTCAGAACCCTACACCGGAGCCAGGTCTGAAAAGGGGGTGTGAAGTTTCGCTGTTGTTTACGGCTTGAATTGTTTTTATGCATCTGGGAAGCACAGCTGGTAAAGTGAGGTGGGGGAAGGGCACCTGCAACTACACAGGTGGTGCCTTTTAGGTGGAGCAGATTGTCCCTAGTGAGGAACGTCATCAGTGGCTCCAGGTGCCTGGCCTTTGGACTTTTCCTGACAGAGCCTGAGATCTAGGCTTCTCTGTTCAGAGTCTGTTTCCAGTTAGATTCTGGAGCAGAGTTCTTAAGTCATGGTCTGGAACACCATCTATCTCAGAATGATCTGGGAGCTTGATATCAAATTGCAGATCTGGGGCTTCCCTGGTGGCGCAGTGGTTGAGAGTCCGCGTGCGGATGCAGGGGACACGGGTTCGTGCCCCGGTCCGGGAAGAACCCACATGCCGCGGAGAGGCTGGGCCCGTGAGCCATGGCCGCTGAGCCTGCGTGTCCGGAGCCTGTGCTCCGCAACGGGAGAGGCCACAACAGTTAGAGGCCCGCGTACCGCAAAAAAAAAAAAAGAAATTGCAGATCTGGAGGGTTCTGTTGAATTAGAACCACTGGAAATGATGCCCAGAATTCTGTGTTTTTAAAATCAAGCTCTGGGGTGATTCTTGTGTACAGTAAGCAGAGGTCTTTTATTCTGAAGAGAGATTGTTAACGCTGGTCATGAACTAGAGCAGTGAATATGGATGCTTGGGTCTTACCCCTTAGAGACTTTGATTTAATTGGTAATACCCAGGTATTACTCTTTAAGAAAGACACTCCCTAGGTGTTCTAATGTGTAGGTATGGCTGAGAAACATGGTTTAAAAGCAGTGGTCCTCGAAGTGTGATCCTAGATGAACAGTGTCAGCAATTCCTGGGGCTCTGTTAGAAATGAGCAGTCTTGGCTCCCACCTCAGAGCTGCCCAGTGAGAACCTTTGGAGGTGGGGCCCAGCAAGTGTGTATATTCACAGCCCTCCAGATGATTCTGAAGCATGCTCAAGTGTGAGAACCATTTTTCAGTGGAGTGATTCCCACTCCTGGCTGCACATCAGACTCACCCAGGAGGGCTTTTAAAGAATCCCAGTGCCTAGGCCCCACCCCAGGCCAATTACATCCAAGTTTTCTTGGAGTGGGACTCAGGCATCAGTCTTTTAAAGGTCCTGGGTGATCTCGGTGGTGGAGGCAGGGTTGAGGTCCAGTGTCTTAGTGGGTGGGGACGGTTCCTTCTCAAAGGAGCAGGAAGCATTTGGCATCATGGGTAAGACATAGTGGTTTAGGTGTGGAGGCGAGGGTCTGAGGGACCAAAGGTGGGTGGGGCTGAGACTAATGCATGGCTCCACTCTAAACTACAGATTCAGTATCTTACAGTATGTGATGGGGGGAGGAGAGGGGAAGAAGCAGTCCCCTCTTGCCTTCTGTGGCAGAACCAGGAAGGACATGGGCACTGGAATCAGCACTCTCACGTAAACTAGCCTGCACGAAGGTCCTTCAGGCAGCTCTTATGGTCCGCCATTTACGGATGAGGGAACTGAAGTCTGGAAAGGTCCACCGGCTGGGAAGCCGCATAACCAGACTGAGACACACTCATTTGAACTGCACGACGCACATCCTCCTTAAGGTTTCCCCTTGCCAGTTCCCCAAATTCTGGCTCCTTCAAATGTCATTTGATGTCTTACCTGTTACGATTTGTTGTATTTGCCTTTTTGTTTGGAACAGATAAAAAATAATGAACCTTTGATCAACGTGCTTTACAAAGTGCTGAAGAAGTCAGCACAGGGCTGTCGGCCCAGGAGAAGCGTAAGATGATCTGATCTGTATCTCCAGGCGGGGCCATTCCATTGCTTCTGGCTCAGTGCCGACTCCATCACTTGCTTCACCAGGGGCTCTCCTGACCGCCTCCAGGCTTCCCGCGAGTCATTTCGGTTTATTTTCTGTCTATTGAAGCTCCCTCAGCGTTTTGGCTGGTGCACCAGGCTGAGCCTCTCATCCGTAGTGTTTTGTGACTCCATCTTTTGTGCTGCCATTGGGGGCGGGGGGGTGGGTGGGGCTTGCCTAGCTTGCCACCAGCTTGTGTTGTGTCCCCATTCTCGCTCGTCTGCCTTCATGGTGAGGGCTGCCCTAGAGCCTGGGTTCCTTGGGAGGGAGCAGCAGTTCCTGGGCACCTTGGAGGAGCTGGGGTGTCCTGAGATTCCACCGTGGCCCTGGGATTAGGGTGGCTCTTCTTCAGGGCAGGGTGTTGATGTTTGAAAACATTCTGGAGCTGGACTAGAACAAAACGCCCACCTCCCCACCATCCACCCTTTGAGAGATGCAGAGGTAGTGCCTGAAACGTGGCCAGCTTTTATAGCATTCCAAGGGAGGCTGCAGGTTGGAAAGCAGGAGCTGTGTCCAGTCATCTTGAGCCCTGCATATAGGTGTCTTGGGGTGTGCTGGAGGGGAGTAAGATGCCTGGGAGGCCTTTAATTGCTTTCCGATGTGGAGGCTCTTTCAAATGGATGAGTGCCCACTAACTTTCACTTTTTCTGGTGACAGAGCTGCTAGGGACCCATAGTTGATGTTTTGAATGGATTTAAACATTGCTATCACAAATGTGCAATTTTAAAAGGAAAATGAGATGTAATATACTGTTTGTGGCTGTTTCTTAGAAGCCTCAGCTCTCTGGAACAAAGCTAAATTCAGAAGCTTCAAGGGCCTGTGAGTTGTGTAAACACTGTCACGAAGCCCCTGCTCTAAACCCTGTGACCTTTACTCCACAGAAAGAGGTCTCAGGCCCTGAGCACAGCCAGCTTACCTCGTTTTGTCACATTCACAGACTCACTAAGCAAACGCTTCTCACGCCGGGCCCTGGGCTGGGCTTTGAGGGTACAGAGAAAATACATCACAGTCCCCACAGTCCCTCCTAATTAGGTTATTGTCAAGTGAGGGGAGACAACAGATCATCTACTAAGGCCCATAATAGTGGCAGACGCAAGGGGTGGGAGGATGTCCCTTGATGGGTACCAAACCCAGATGGAGGGAGGGAGACAGGGAAGAGCAGCAAGTGTGTCCCTTCTGCTGAGTTTCTAATCCTCGTAGGCTCAGTCATTTGAACTCCTAATTCATAGCACCTTAAAAGCAGCACATTAAAAGGGGACAAAGACAAAGTTACTTCTTAGGAAAGAGGGAGTGCTCATATCCTGAGAGAGAGAAGAAACATTATAAGTCAATCTGAAATGGAAATGAAAGCGCAGAAATTGGGGAGCATTTAGCTAGATAGGCAAACAGTCCTAATCACGAACTCCTAAGGAATTCTATATTACTGATTTTTGTAATGACTCTGATCCATCCCCCAAAAGGTTGAATTTATATTCAGTGTTCTGTGAAGGTAGTAAAGGACATACTTTTAGAAAGCTTTCCATCAAAAAGTTTAAAGGACAGCTTTCTGAAAGTGCGCTTTTTGTGCAGAAATACCTCATTCCTCGCCTGATGGTGCTGGATAAATGAGGCGTTGCTCAGTTAGACTCTCTGCCTAGCTATTTCAGTATCAAAAACATATCACCTGGAAGAAGCTTCAGTGACATAAAGGGAAGAGTTTTGCTAACAGGAGAAGTCCCCAGAGAATTATCTCAATTTGAAAATGATTTCTTCCTAGGAAGCGAGGCAAGGGTCAGCCCCTTGGAGAGTAGACAAGCTTACGGCCCCTCACTTTGGCAAAGGACTGTGACACAGAGTGGAGACGCCCCAACCGCTACCTGCTAGGGTCCCAAGTCCTGCCTGGGAAATTCAACACCTGCCTGGTGTTGGTGGTTCACCAGGATTAATTCCCCTTCCTCGCTTCCCACACTGCGCCCCCTACCCTTGCAGGAGCCAGCATTTTTTGTGGATTGTTGCTGTGGTCAGTGTGTTCTGTGACTGTGTGTATGGTTGTATGTACACATACTTTGCCAGTTTGAAGAGCAGAATTTGGCTGGAGTTCTACTTTTTCTAGGACTGACCTACATGTATTTCCCTTTCACCTACCTGTGAGGCAATAAGCAATTTGCCGAGTGCATTCCAGTGTGCCAGGCCTTCTGTTCGGGGCTGACTTTACCAAGATAAAGAAGACTGTGGTCCCTGTCCTCTACTGTGCCACCAAAGGGAGCAGGGGAATGAGTGGGGGCAGGTCTGCAGACCAGGCTCAGCCTTCAGCTCAAGGCGTGGAGAGGGCTTCTCCCTTGACCTTTGGATTTGGGCACATGGTCGGCTTGAGTTTTGAGGGGAATGTTTGCTAATATATCTCTGCTTCTGATTCACACTCACAAACTAAATGGAGTAGGGAGAAAGCGAGGACCATTTCTCCAGCAGCTGTGTGTCCCTCCATACTGGAACCCTTTGCATAGTGACTCTGCTATGGCTAGCTCCATCCTCCATTTCTCTGGGCAGATTTGCAAAATGGAGTTCAGCCAGACGGCCTCCCCTACAAGGGGCACGTTTGAACTGGCCATCCCTGACCATGGTTTGGCCATGGGGGTACATCTGTGAAAACGGTTCCCCTGCCCCTGCACAGTTTTTGACGAAGAAGGAGATTTGGAGGAAATGAAAACACGGACTAAAAGCATTAAGTGTTTAACTTCGTGAAGGTGTCAGTGAGAGATGGGCAACGTGTCGCCCACGCTGGGTCTAGGGAAAGATGGCAAATGTTGTGAAATTCCACTGGCTTCTAAGTTTGGGTGATTTTTGTCGACTGCTTTGTGGTTTCCTTTCTTGAGAGGACAGGGTAGCTCGTAACTTGTATTGCAAGTACAGCCATTCAGGGATCAGTTGAAAACCTCAGCCAGGAGCAATCCAGTTTTCTTCTCTTGGCCAGATCCTCTTCCCAAATAGCAGAAGAGTGAGGAAGGCTGATCTTAGTCATGGGGAGGTGGGCTGTGCAGACTTCCTTGAAGTAAGGCTCAACGATGCCCAAGGGATTTGCTAGTTCTTCTTGGTCCACCCATCCTATTGCACTGGGCGGGGTCGTGGACTTATGTTAATTATGTTTAACCCCAGGTTTAGTAGCAAAACTCTCTTATCAGTGGCGAATCTTCCACGATTCATACTGAACTCACTTGGGGCAAATTTAAGCCTTTACAGTTGATGATACTGTAACTTGAAAGTCTGTGTTTTCTTCAATTTGAGAAATTTACAAGTACTACTAAAAGATCTCAAAAAGGTTTTCTTTTTTCCCTGAAATGAAATAAGCATAAAAATAAAGCAGGTATTGCCCAAGTTTTTGCCCTTTCCGTGCCGTGACCCTACCTGCCACTGACGAGACTTCCACACCTGTCCGTTGTAGGGGTAACTTTCCTTCTTGGCTTCTGATTCCAAACCCCGTGGTTAAACCTCCTTTAAATTGTTCACCTCCCAGATGACAGGCCGGGATCTTCTCAAGGACCGAAGTCTGAGGCCAGTGAAGATTGCCGAGAGTGACATTGACGTGAGTGAGCAGAGTAACGGGCTGACCCCTCACCTGCCTGCTGCCTCCAGACCCAGGGTGGGCAGCTTCAGGCAGGGTTTGGATGGATCTGTAGCCAAAGGCTTTTGGATCATGCTCCAAGGCCATGGCCTTTTCTCATCATCCCAGGCCCTCTCCAACCTGTTCTTGTTCACAGGTTAAACTGAGCATCTTCTGTGAACAAGACAGGATCCTCCAGGACTTGGAAGACAAGATACGAGCCCTTAAGGAGAACAAAGTATGTATCGGTTTTGCGTAGTCTTGGGCTGGGTGGCAGGGGTTTTGTCATCCTGTGTTTCCTCAGTATAGACTGGACTCTCATGTTAGTACTGGACAACAGATGTCTGTTTATCCAGAACAATGTCTTTGAATTTAAAGGGTATTTCTTGTGGGGTTTCTGTCTGAACCCAGAGGAAACCTTACAGGGAGACCTCAGCCTACTTATTCCAAGTACTACCTCCCTGACCTTAATTCTGCTCTGGGCCACCCCCACCTCTCCCTGGAAGCCCTGTGAGGTGAGCCTGGGAGAGGACGGCTCCACTGGCTTGCAGTGATGACCCCAGGCTCCTGAACCCCAGGGAAGCGGGGGCTGCCTTGGAGAAAGTGGCCAGAGTCATAGCAGGGCAGAGGCTCTCACTTCCTAAAGCTCCTTTCCTCTAAGGATCTGGGCCATAGGGGAAGCAAGTCTGGTTGGGAGGGGAGGAATAGGCTGGTAGCCACTGATGTTTGGTCTCTTAGACACTTGTGTGAATTTTTTCTTTTCCGCATTTTAACAAGGCATTATATTTGTGACGCTCAAGGTGTATAAATAACATGGCCTTTTTATTCAAGTGCTTAGAGAGTTTTCCATCTGTTCTTTGATTTAGCCTCATAGTTTATCCCCTAAGGAGTGGATGGCCTAATGCCCAGTTTATAGATGAGGAAACAGGCACAGAGCTGTTAGGTGATTTGTCCCAGGAGGCCACCCAGCAGAGTCAGAGCTGGAATCAGAGGCCTTGACTCTCAGGCCCCTAGCTGGGTGCTGGGTGCTGGCCCCTGGCCCCTGGCCCCTGGCCCCTTCAGCCTCGGTTAGATCCAGCAGGTTTGCTTAGTTCCTGGCGTGGCGGGGCGGGGTTGGAGGGGACGGCCTCCTGGGAATGTTCTGCCATTCTCTTGCTCTTTGGCCCCGGTCTGTCTGGTGCAGGATCAGCTGGAATCCGTGCTGGAGGTGTTGCACAGACAGATGGAGCAGTACCGAGACCAGCCCCAGCACCTGGAGAAGATTGCCTACCAGCAGAGGCTGCTGCAGGAGGACCTTGTCCACATCCGGGCAGAGCTCTCCAGAGAGTCCACTGTGCGTAGATGGTGTGGAGGGTGGCAGACGCTCCCCTGCCCTCCCCAGCATGGGCTGGCCAGGGGGCTGCTTTTCTCACCTCCCAAGCTGTAGTGGAGTTGGTGGCCGGGGGCGAGAGTCTTGGCATAGGAGAACGCCTCCAGGCTGCCTCCTAACAGTAGCTTACCTTGTCTCTACCGGTGCCTTAAGGTGCTTTCTGCCAGTGACTCCTGGGTGGCTACAGCGACACCCAAGGGGTCAGATGTTTGAGAGCAGCCTGCAAGACTGTTCCCCTGATCTGTGCACAGTTAACTCTGAGACGTCAGAATTTCCACTCTTTTATTTGTCTGTCTGATGTGGTACAGGCCCTTTCTGCCAGAGCTGGGAACCAAAGCATTCCCAAGGGTGGGAGAGGGGACGGTGCAGGTGGCCTGTCTCTCTCCCCAGGCCTGCCTGAGACCCACCAGGCTCCCCTTCCCTCTTCCCCTGTCGGGTCAGCAGTGGTCAGGAGCACAGGTGCTCATGGGGCCTTCTGAGGGGTGGGCGTGGCATAACGAAGAATCAGAAGCATTTCCTTGGCCAACAGGAGATGGAAAATGCCTGGAATGAATACCTGAAGTTAGAGAGAGATGTGGAGCAGCTGAAGCAGACCCTGCAGGAGCAACACAGAAGAGCCTTTTTTTTCCAGGTGACCCAAGGGTTCTTCATCCCTTCTGAGCTCTGATTTCTTCTTGGAGTCTTCACCTGTGGGGGATGTTAGCCCTACTCAGGGGCCTTCTCTTTTTGCACCTGGACTCAGCCTGCTCACCACCCCAAGAGCTCCCTTGGGGAACCCTTGCCCCAGCCAGGCTGTCGTGAGAAGCCTCGCCTCAGCTCCCCCTGCCTCTTTGCTCTCAAAGACAAGCTCCTGGGCATTTTTCTAAGGGTTTTACTACTGATCATTTGGGGAAACAGCCCCAAGGGGAGACAGTAGTGACCTAACCTTGCAGATACTTGAGGGTGATCCGTGTTCCTGGTTCTTGGCCCTGCCTTGGGTTCCTAGCTACTCACTTAGCAGCAGGAAGCCCCGCCTCCTTCCCTCCCGGACTCCTGAGGATAGATGTTATCAAGCCTTCACCTGATCAGTAGTGTGAATTCAGGCCAGGTGGGGTGATACCCATTGCTGTGGCCCCTGCCTCACTCAGGAAAGGCAGCCTTAGAGCCCTGCCTTCTCTGCCCTAAAACCAGGCTGCCCCGTTGATAGCTACCTCTGCCTCCAAAGCTGAGAGGAAGAAAGGCCCTGTGTGGTTTTCCTTCTTCCAGGTTGGGTCCTCCAGCTGCCAGTGTTCCCCCATTGGGTGCCCAACCAGGCTTCTCCCCCACACTCAAAGTTTTGAAAATGGAAAATAGCCTGCTTTTGAACCTAACTTCAGATCTGTATCTCTTCTTTCAGGACCCTGACATAAATTCTATTTATTTGAATTCAGCAAGCATTAACTGAGGGTTCTTGTGTACAAGGCAGCCAGTTGGACCAGTCTGGGGGCCAGGCTTGCTAATTGATGAACTAGTTCTAGCCAAGCCTCTTCATTCAAGTGACTTAATGAATGTGTTGACTCTCTTCACATCAGCATCGCCCCAGAAAACTGAAGGAATTCAGGAGGAGGTTTAGGTTTGTGGACTAGGAGGCTTTTCCCAGGCCCTGCTATGCTTCCACTCACCTCCACTCAGCGCTTTAGAGCTGGTCCCAGAGAACCTGGTCTAGGAGCACGTGGAGGAGACCCTTGCCTGTAGTTCAGGGTTGGCCTGTGAGGTCACGCAGAACTTGTCTGTCTCCTGTGGCTGTTGGGTTTTTCCCATAATTTCCCTTCATTTGAGCTAACATTTTCCTCTTCTTTTTGTATCCCCAGTATTTAGCATAGTGGCTTGAAAATAAATAGGTGAATATTGTTGGCAAAGTCCTTTAAACAATTGTTTCTAGTTACTAGTTCCTTGAACTGTTCGGTCTGATTAGACTTATCTTCTTGGACTTCAACCATCCACATTAATTTCAGCCATAATTTTTTTTTTAGCTTTTCATTCCTTATGTTTCTTTAATTACACAGAAAACACATAAATGCATCTCCCTGGAAAGTCCAAACAATGAGAAGTAAAACTAAAACAGGACACACAAGCTCCTCCTCCCTCCTTCCCTTCTCTGCCCAGTCCCTCACCTTCCCAGCATGTAATCAGTGCCATCGGTTTGCAGTGTTGCCTTCCAGACCATTTTCTGTGCATTTCCAAACGTATGCACGTACATAGTATCATATAATTTATTTGGGGGAGGGAGTTGGGCTTACTTAAACAGGAATCATACTTACACATTGTTTGGTAACTTGCTTTTTTTGTCATAACTGTATGTAATGGAAATCTTTCCAAGAAAGATACCGCCAAGTTTATGCTGCCCTGTATGGTAGCTATTTAAATTTAAACATAAATTAATTAAAATTAACTAAATTAAAAATATATTCCTTAGCCACACCAGAATTATTTCATGTGGCTAGTGGCTTTCTGTATTGGACAGCACAGATTATGGAAGATTTACATGATCTCAGAAATTGTATTAGACATTGTTGGTCTTGATGCTACAGATTTCATAGTGTGTGGATATCCCATACTTTATTTAGCCATTCCTCTTCTGATGGGCATTTAAGTTATTTGCAGTGTTTTGCTTTCATAAATCGTATCACAGTGAGCATCTATGTAACTGCCTTTAGAGCTTGTTTATGAGCATTTATCTAAGATAGGCTCCTAGGAGTGGACTTGTTGGGTTGACTTGAGTGTACATCTTAAATGTTGGCAGATACCGCCAAATCACCCTCTAAAAGGCTGCACTCATTTGCCCTCCCACCCATAGTGCATGAGAGTACTGAACCTGTTTACCCACATCCTTGCCAACACTTGATGTTATCGGTCTTCTTAGTTTTTGCCAGTCTGCGTGCTGAAAAAGGACATCATGTTTTTATTTGCGTTCATTTAATTACTAGTAGGTTAAACATCTTTTTTTATGATTATTGGCTATTTGTATTTCTACTGTGCCTTACTTCGTGGTAATGTAACATACAGCAGGCCCAGGATCCTTTTTTCCCTCCAAAAAACAAATGGGTGCCACGTATAGGTCTTGTCACGGACTTCCTAGAGAACTTAGCCCAATAAGTCACTAGGAGGTAGGCCAGTCTGAAGCCTGGTCCCTGCAGCTTGATTTCCACCTAGCCTAGTGGCATTGCTCATGCTTTCCCTGAGTGCCACAATGACCCGGGAAGCTCACAAAGCCTTTCTTTGAGCCGGCTCTGTGCTAACTGCTTTGGTGTAATTCTAGGCCAGGCAAGCTGTTAGAGTCCTGAATAAATCATTGACGCTGGAGATAGGCTTGCAGCCCCATATGCAAATTCTCAGCAGTGGGGCTTGGAAACTCACCCCTCTTTAGCCAGGGTTGGCTGTGAGAAAACCCATAGCCTTTTGAGTAAAGATGAGTAGCTTTATTTATGAAGATCCTCATGGCCACCCAAGCAGGGAAACCAGAGGGTAAGAGAACTTCCAGGTAACCCTGAGAGTCAGTGAGAGGTGAGGCTACGTGTAGGTGTCCCTACATCTGGACAGTGAGTTCAAGCCTTCGCTGAATGTAGTACATTGGAGCCTTCCTGCTCGGTGTGATGTGAGGATACAGGTATGAAACCCCACTCTCGTGTTCCCCAAAAGCTTCCTTCACCTTGTCGTTAAGTTCTGAAATTCCATCGTCCTTGGATTGAAGTTCTCTGGCCTCTGCTTCTCTCTGCTCTTCTCTTACACGTTGAGGTGACAGGCAAAATGGGGGCAGGATTGTGAACTGACAGGTAGAAGTACGCCAGGTAGACTGCCAGGGGAGGAAAGAGAGAGAGAGGGAGAGATGATCTTAACCCCATGGTCCTTCTTCACCTGTTCCCAAACACTCTGCTTGGGGACCTCAGCTCTAGAGAGAATCCTGTTAGCTCAGTAACATGTCTGTTTTAGGACACTCCTTCTTTAGTGGGGAGCTGAGCATTAAGCCTGTTATTTGCTTATCAGCCCTGAGGATGTGCACTGGCGTTGGAAGGGTGGAGAGAGTATGAGAGTGTGAGCTCCCCTTAGGAGGGAGGCTTCAGACGTCTGTTGTTATGCCTGTTAGGTAGTATTTGATCAGGGAATTTTATGTGATTGGTCCTTTATTTATTCAGCGTACATGTATTGAGAACCTGCTCACTGCCCAGCCCTGTGGGGATGTATCCAGGAGCAGTGGTCCATAAATATCACACACGTGAGAACTCTTCCAATTGAGGCCAGCGATGTACCTGGAAAGGAGATAGGGGTGTGGAGCCTTCCTTTTCAAGTCCATGGGGTGGGACCATGATAATTTTTTTAAAAAGAATACCATATCTGATGTTTACACAACTCGATTAAAAGGTGCCCACGACCCTTTAATCACAGCAGACCTTGCTCACCTCTTTCTAGGGCCTCTTCCCTGGTGGTTTGGGTGTAGCTTCTCAGAGCTTGCACATGGTTGTATAGCCTGCCTTTTTTCCCATCGTACTTTAAAAAAAAAATAACAGCTTTATCATGTAATTCACATACCATAAAATTCACTATTTTTTTTTTTTTTTTTTTTTTTTTTATAATTTTTTTTTTTTTTTTTCGGTATGCGGGCCTCTCACTCTTGTGGCCTCTCCTGTTGCGGAGCACAGGCTCCGGACGCGCAGGCCCAGCGGCCGTGGCCCACGGGCCCAGCCACTCCGAAGCATGTGGGATCCTCCCTGACCGGGGCACGAACCCGTGTCCCCTGCATCGGCAGGCAGACTCTCAACCGCTGCGCCACCAGGGAAGCCCCTAAAATTCACTATTTTAAAGTATGTAATTCACTGATTTTTTTTTTTTTTTTTTTTTTTAGC
This sequence comes from Phocoena phocoena, assembly GCF_963924675.1. Classification (NCBI taxonomy): domain Eukaryota; kingdom Metazoa; phylum Chordata; class Mammalia; order Artiodactyla; family Phocoenidae; genus Phocoena; species Phocoena phocoena. The sequence goes on along the minus strand of NC_089226.1, from coordinate 71,131,315 downwards.
ACATTCACAGAGTTGGGTAACCATCCCCCCAGTCAGTTGTGTAACATTTCCATCAAGCCCCCAAAGCAACCCGGTACCCATTTACAGTCACTCCCCACCCCAACCCCAACTTTCTACCCCTGCGCTAGCCAACGACTAATCTACTTCCCGTCTTTATGGACTTAATCTATTCTGGACGGTTCCTATGAATGAAATTATACAGGATGTGGCACTTTGTGTCCGGCTTCTTTCACTTAGCATCACGTTTCCAAGGTTCATCCATGTGGTAGCAGACATAGTACTTCATTCCTTTTTACTGCCAAATAATATCCACTGCCCCTTATACTAAATCCCACATCCCAAGATTCAGCTCTGTCTTCAAAAAGAGGCTCTTTATGTTCTAGGGATGGTGTAACCTCTAGTCCTTGCCTTCTCTTCCCTTCTGCCGTGGTTGCCTAAGACAGTCTTTTTTTGAATTGTAAAATATATGTAGCATAAAAACTTACCTAACCATTTTTAAGTGTACAGTTTGGTCCTGTTAAGTGGATTCACATTGTTGTACAGCCAATCTCCAGAAATGTTTTTTATCTTGAAAAACTGCAACTCTGTACACATTAAACAACAATCTTCATTCCCCCCTCCCCCCAGCCAAAAGTGGAGCTCTGTACCCATTAACGAAACAATCCCTGTTCCCCCTCGTCCCAGCCTCTGGCAACCACCCTTCTATTTTTCTGTCTCTGAATTTGGCTACTTTAGATAACCTCATATAAGTGGAATCATACAGTATTTAAGGGAGTCGATTTTTAAGTGAGGTGGAAACAGGAAAGGTAGACTGTGAGAGCTTCTCTGAAACTTCTCCCCTGGACCTTGGGTGTCTTTCACGTCTGCACTTGCCCAGGAAGCCATGAAGCAGGCTTGGCTGTAGACCTGGTGGGGTTTCCAAAGGGTATACTGCCCCCCACGGTGAGGGGCTCTGTCTGAATGACAGCAGAAGTCCTAAGAAGAAACTTCTGGTGAGGAGCTAAGAAGGAAGTGAACCCACTGCCTCCTCTTCCTCAGGAGAAATCGCAGATACAGAAGGATCTCTGGAGGATCGAAGATGTCATTGCAGGCCTGAGTGCAAATAAAGAGAACTTCAGAATCCTGGTGGAATCGGTCAAAAATCCGGGTGAGCGGGCCATCTTCCTGGGGGTGGGGGTGGTGGAGGCCAGCGCCTGGAGCCTGGGGGATGGCCCCTGGGGAGGTCGGGCCTTCATGGCCTAAGTCACTCCCCTCGTCCTCTGAGGAAGAGGGTCTTTGTTTCATTGCACCCTTTGCTTCTCTCCACACCCCTCAGAGAGGAAAACAGTGCCTTTGTTTCCTTACCCGCCTGTGCCTTCAATCTCTTCTGAGATCAAGCCGTCCCTGCTGCCCAGCCCGCCCACCAGCCCCACGCGGACCCCTCTGGAGGTTCGACTCTTCCCCCAGCTGCAAACCTACGTGCCGTACCGACCTCACCTGCCCCAGCTGAGGAAGGTGATGTCTCCCCTTCAGTCACCAACCAAGACGAAGCCCAAAGTTGTGAGTATTGATGACCAGGAGCTGGGCGCTGTCGTTTCCTCTCTGGCAGACGATTGTCCTTCTCTGTCCTCAGGTCCGCTTCTCTTGGGAGAGAAGCTTTTAGGGAAGCTTGGGGAGACGGACCAGCTAGAGTCCTGAGGGGTTCCTGAGCCATGAGCGGTTAAGGAGAGGTAGGGGCTCCTGCCGTTGTGCTCAGTCTCCCAGAACTGGAAGGGCCCTTAAGGCGATCTAGCCCACTCTCCCATTTTGCAGCTGGGAAAACTGAAGCCTGGCAAGAGGCAGTGACTGCACTGAGTAGGGTAGAATGTGTGATCTGCATCGTGCAGAGAAGTGTGTGGCTGGCCCACGCAGGGCTCCGTGCAAACCTGCGGTTTGGGCCGTGAGCTCGTCTTAGCAGAAAGAGCATCCTTACCTCCACCTGCAGCTGAGGACTGTGCTGGGTGGTGAGGATACACGTGGTCTTCACAGCAACCTCCTGGAGTATAGACAGGAAGGGCAGCATCTCCATCCCACAGGTAAGAGAACTGAGACCCAAGCTGTTAAAATTTGCATGAGGTCTCCATATTAGTTAGTGAATCCAATCCACATCTCCTGACCATTCTTTGTGCCATCTGACATGTAGCTGGACATTGAGCCCTGGTCCTCAGGTTAGGTATGTGGCCCATGTGGTTGCCTGGGCCAACACCTTGGCTTGCCTGGCATAGAGAGGAGGGGCCAAGCCCTTGGCTGAGTCTGGGAGCACAGAAGACTCTAAGGAAATAAAAGATGTGGTCAAGTACTGTGATAGCTCATGTTTTCAGGGCAGGCCAGCCTTGGCTGGAAAACATGAGGGGGCTGGTCCAAGTGACAGGGAAGCTATAGCAGAGGGGACCTTGGAATGGAGACCTCTAGGTTTTCGCCAACAAGGGCTTGAAGGAGCTTTGCCTGGGCGCCATGTATGCTTAGGACGTCTGACAAGATCAGTGCACAGTTCACACGAGTTCCTATACCTGGTCTTCACCGTTCACCTGCTTCCAGCCATGGTCTAGAGCCCAGAGCTGGAAGAAATGGTGCAGGGAACCAGGGTCATTGTGAACTTCTTTATCTTGAGATTTCCTTCCCACTCCCAGATATAAGAGTCATGGAGCACCAGCCACAAAACAGGAGGTAGAAAATAGCAAAACAAATAGCAGGAATGGCTGGGACAGACAGGTGCTAATATAATGCAAGATGCCTGCCCCCTGGGACGAGGAGCAAAGGGAAAAAGGCCTGTGAGCAGGACTGCCTGGATTCCAGCCCTTGTCTGTCTCTGGGTCTTCAGGCAAGGCCCATACCCTCTCTGGGCATCCTCAGTTTCCCCTTGTGCAGAACAAGCAGCTTGAAATAGATGAAAACAGAGGCTCCTCTTCATAGCTTGGTTGCTGTGGCTTGGAAGCAGGGCTTTTCAACTTGGTTGAGCATCAGGGTCACCAAGGTGGGTGGGTCTTCTCTCCCCTCCTTCTAGTTGTATATATGTTCACCAGTTTTACCATTTTTATTGTTGGTTGCTTGTTTTATATTTATTTTTGTGAAACAGTGATATCCATCCTGAAATTGACATAAAACATGGAGATTGGGCTTCCCTGGTGGCACAGTGGTTGAGAGTCCGCCTGCCAATGCAGGGGACACGGGTTCGTGCCCCGGTCTGGGAGGATCCCACATGCCGCGGAGCGGCTGGGCCCGTGAGCCATGGCCGCTGAGCCTGCACGTCCGGAGCCTGTGCTCCGCAACGGGAGAGGCCACAACAGTGAGAGGCCCGCGTACCGCAAAAAACAAACAAACAAAAAAACATGGATATATAATTTAGTAAATAATAATAAAGAGACTACCCATTTCATACCAACACTCAGACCAAGAAATAGGACTTTTTTTAAAATTAATTTTTATTAGAGGATGGTTGTTTTACAATGTTGTTATCCTCCACTGCACAACAAAATGAATCAGCCATACATATACAGATATCCCCTCCCTTTGGGACTTCCCTCCCATTAGGTTACCACAGTGCGTTAGGTAGAGTTCCCTGTGCTATACAGTATGTTCCCATCAGTTGTCTATTTTATGCATAGTATCAATAACGTATATGTGTCGGTCCCAGTCTCCCAATTCCTCCCACCCCACCCCTTTCCCCCATGGTATCCTTACATTTATTCTCTACGTCTGTGACTCTAAGAAATAGGACTTTGCCAGCAATCAGAAGCCCTTGGGCCTGTGGGTCCCTTCCCAGTGTAGGCCCTTTCTCTTTCTCCCAGAGGTAACCACTATCTTGACTTTTTTGATAATTTCCTTGCTTTTTTGTTTTGTTTTGTTTCACTACCTATATTTGCATCCAAAACACTTCTATTTTGCCCATATATAATACTGTGTTTATTCTTTCATATCTTGCATCCTTTCAACAGTATGTTTGTGAGATTCACCCATATTGTTGCATGTAGCTATAGTTGTTTTTTTTGTTGTTTTTTTTTTTTTTGTGGTACGCGGACCTCTTACTGTTGCGGCCTCTCCCATTTTGGAGCACGGGCTCCGGACGCGCAGGCTCAGCGGCCATGGCTCACGGGCCCAGCCTCTCCGCGGCATGTGGGATCTTCCCAGTCCGGGGCACGAACCCGTGTCCCCTGCATCAGCAGGCGGACCCTCAACCACTGTGCCACCAGGGAAGCCCAGTTCTTTCATTTTTATTTGGCTTTTCTTAAATTTAATGTCTTTTTTTTTTATTAAACAATACTCTGAAAGGGTACAAAATCAAAGGATATAAAAAAATATGTAATAAAGCGTCTCCCTTCCACCCTGTGTCTTCAGACATTCTATTCCCTTCAATCAAAGGCAATCAATGGTTTGCGTTTATCTTTCTGGGGGGCTTTTTTAGAAATTGGTGATTCCAAGATCTTGTCAGGGTTTGGAAACCACTGATGCTCAGCCTCTGGGTATCTTAGCTCGGCAGCTTAAACTTCACACGATAATGAAATGTGTTGCTTTAGAAGAGTGCTGATAAACTTTTGCAAAACAAGCTTACAGCACCCTTTCCTGAACTCTGAAAAACAAAGCAAAATGAGGCTAAGAAAGGGGGTGGTTAGGAGGAAGGAGTCTGGATGGTCATTTGTGCCAGGAGTGGGTGTCCACGGCAGTCAGGGGCCAGGCTGTCGGTCTGTAGAGAGGCCACAGCCCTCGGAGAGCATTGTGGACAGGGGGGGGTTCAAGGAAAATAGTTACATTCATCCCAGCCCAGGGAGTGGGCTGTGGAGAAGGCAGTGAGTCACCCATCCTGACTGCCTATTCTGTGCCTGAGTCAGGAAGGAGGAAATATTTTGTAACCATGTGCATTTCTGATAGAAAGGGCAGGAGGATGTAGATGGTCCTTGCTCAGATCCCCAGCCTGCTGAAGGATCCAGAGACGGTGCAGGGACCGCGGGCTGGCTCTGTCTGAGCATGGTGGGATGGGGTGGCGGTGGTGGGGTGCTGTCATAAACATACAGGTAAACACAGAGTTACCAGCCTGCCTGCCCTGATGGTACACTCCGAGCCAGTGGAATGAGAGCGTGGACCCGTGTCCTGAGTTCTGCATTGTGTGTAGATGACACTTTGAAAAATGGAAGATGTGTGAATCAAAGGGAAGGATGGGGTTGGAGCAGAGACATCTCCCGACCTCACAGCTCAACCAGGGGAAACGTTGGCATCTTTGGGCTGAAGTGGTCACTCCCCGCAGACCCAAGGTGTCCTGCTCCTTCCCTTTGGGCCACCACTATGATGGTGCCACTGAGCATCCTCTCACCGGGCACTGGTTCTGGTTTTGTTTCTGAGCAGGAAGACGAGGCACCTCCCAGGCCCCCGCTCCCTGAGCTCTACAGCCCGGAGGACCAGCCCCCGGCCGTGCCACCTCTACCGAGGGAGGCCACCATCATCCGGCACACTTCAGTGAGGGGCCTCAAGCGGCAGTCGGACGAGAGGAAACGAGACCGGGAGCAGGGGCAGTGTGTGAACGGGGACTCGAGGGTGAGCAGGGGGGACCCCTGGGGTTGCCCCTCTGTGTGTGGGGAGAGGGACGGCAGCGGGGCAGGTGTGACGGCCTCAGACTCTGCCCACAGGTGGAACTCCGGTCATACGTCAGTGAGCCTGAGCTGGCGACCTTCAGCGGGGACGTGGCCCCTCCCTCCCTGGGACTCGTGGGCTCTGAGAGCAGGTACCAGACGTTGCCAGGCAGAGGTAAGGCGAGATTTTCCATGGAGTCCTCCTGGGCCTCCCCGCCACTGCCACACCACTGCTCCCCAGCCCTACCCGGTCCTCACACCCTTCTGCCTGCAGCGTGGGGCCTCAGCCTGGGTAGCAGCTGTCAGCCGACTCTGGGCTGTAGGGAGGTCCTGTCCGTTCTGCCTCTGGCTCATATCCTGATTCTCATCCTCTTTTATTACATCTTCCCCCAGGAACAATGATAATAGCAGTTACTATAAAGCCCAGTGCTGCTTTAAGCACTTTATTATATTCACTTAGTTAAGATTGAGGATAATCCCGTGAGGGTAGTACTATTGTTATCCCCATTTTAGAGATAAGAAAACCAAGGCCCAGAGAAATGAAACAACTTGCCAATTAACCAATAAGTGATAGAGCCAGAATCCCACCCTGCAGGCTGGGATGTTGGGTGATTGTCGTCAGCTTGGCCATCCCATCTCATGCCTTCCAGAGGCTTTTCTCCTCTTCTGTGTCACTCTAAGACTCAATGAGTCCTTTATTTAAACAAACACACCTTTCTCCTCAGTTGGGTCTTCTCACTCTCCTCCCCTATCCCTTTGAGATGGGGGTGGGAACAGATTTAGGCCATTAGGCTCACCCATGTCCTATTTTTCTCCATAGCCAGATCCTCTTTCTGAAGTCCTTTTAAAAGGAGGCCATCTGGAACCCCAGAGCAGGTTGACCACACTCCCTCATTTGGTGGGAGGTCAGGCGCTTTTCCCCCTTGACAGGATGTGGAAACAGGAGGCCACACCGCCATGATTTGGACTCCTATGGGGTTATGTGACTCCCAGCCCACGATGCTGTGTAGGCTTGCTGTGTCCTGAGCTGGTCCCTGGAGGGGACTGGCTTTTGCTGAGTTGGGCCACAGCAGCCCTTGGCACTGTGCCTGGGGACCCTTTTCCCTTCTTTCATTACAGCCTAGAGGTGTTCATCAATGGCAGTGTTAGTGGCCTGTGGGCAGGACAGTTCTTTGTCGCTCAGGAGTCTCTGGGCATTGCAGGACATTTATCATTCTTTTTCCTACGTGCTAAATGCTGGTGGAGTCCTCAGTGTGATGCCCGTTTCCAGATGTCAGGGACCAGCCTTGCTAAGAATGTTGCTAGTGGAGAAAGCACGGGCTGAGGCTCCGTGTGACCTTGGACAAGTTGCTTCACCTCTCTGGGCTTTAGATTGCGTACCTCCACAGTGGTTACATAATGCTACTTTGTAGGGCCAGCGGGACAAAATCTATATGAAATACCTGGCATGATGCCTGCCTGTTATATAGTAAGTACTCAGTAAGTGCCTGGTGCCTTCTTCTTTCCATTCTTCATTTATTCATTCAGTCATTTATTCATTCAACCAGGCATTGTTGAATTTGTAGACAGGCATGTTGACACTGTGGTCAGTGCAGTAACCAGTGAATATACTGAAGAATACAGGGAATAACTGATTCTGCCTGGAGCATTTGAAAAGGCTTCTCACAGACAGGCATCCAAGTTGGGTCACACAGGATGCATAGGAGTTCATCAGGAGGAAGTGATGCAGGGCATTCCTCGCCCTGCATCCTTTCCTCCTGCCAAGCAGCCCAGGTCTTCTGCATGTGAGGGAAGACGAGGGTAGTCCCCAGATCTTCCTTAGGGGACAGAGGGCACCCATGGGCTGGCCCCTCATTCCCTACCTGGGGCCTTGCTCTTCCGGGCCCTGGGGAGGAAGAAGTGTGGGTTGTTGGCTGGGTCCTCGTGGTCCCCTCACGGGAGTGAGAGTTGATCAAGAAGGGGCTGGTGGCCTGCCCTCCTCACCACAAATCCACTTGCATTTCTCTTTCCTCACTAAGGGCTCTCAGGGTCCACGTCAAGGCTCCAGCAGTCGTCCACCATTGCTCCCTACGTCACGCTTCGGAGGGGTCTAGATGCCGAAAGCAGCAAGGTGACCTACCCTGTGAGTGGCCTTGAGAAGTTCCTGAGGGGCTCACCGCTCCCTCACGCACAGAGGGAAGGGCTCCGAGGTAGACGGTAACTGGGATCCTGTCAGGTGACCCCTCCCAAGCTCAGATTCCCTGTCACCATGTGCTCGTGATGGCTTCACCACTGCCCACCAAGAAGGGCATCACACTGCCCTCCCCATTTCCCAAGGGGCTCCCACCTTTCTCCCCAGTCTCGCCCAGTGAGTCACACCCTGAGTTGTGGCCCATGACGTGCTTCTGCTCAACTGGACAGGCCTGGGCCTCAGTGTCTGCATCTGCAGAATTGGGTGCTGCCCAGAGAGCCCGTGAGGGCCAGTGGTATCATGTCCACGAATGTGCTTAGAGGAGGTGCTTCTCAGTGGCCAGGAGGAGCCCAACTGGAGAGAGAGAGAGTGTGTGTGTGTGTGTGTGTGTGTGTGTGTGTGTGTGTGTGTGAGAGGGAGAGAGACAGAGACAGAGAGAAAGAAGGACGGGGATGAAGCCAGCAGGGCGGCTGCCCTCTGTGTTCCCAGCCCAGCTGCCCTGTCTGTCCCTCCTGCCCCTCAGAGACCCAGGAGTGCCTTGGAGCGCCTGTACTCAGGGGACCACCAGCGGGGCAAGATGAGCGCGGAGGAGCAGCTCGAGCGCATGAAGCGGCACCAGAAGGCGCTGGTCCGGGAGCGCAAGAGGACGCTGAGCCAAGGAGAGAGGACGGGTCTGCCCTCGTCCCGCTATCTCGGCCAACCGCTCCCTGGAGACCTCGGCTCAGTATGTTAGGAGGGTCCAGGCAGGCGGGGCTGGGACAGGGAGCAGAGCTTCCCCGAGTCCCCCAGACACAAGCACTTCTCAGCGCCGAGGGAGTGGGCTGTCGACCTGGATGGCTCAGAGAACACCCCCACGGGCTGTGTGTCCACAAGCCGGGACGCATGCGTGACTTGGTCAGAGGGCGCCCTGGAACTAGAGCAGGAACGAGGATGTCACTGCAGGAGCCCAGGAGCCAGAGAGAATGTCCACAGTCAGTTCTGCAGTCGAGCTAGAGGGAGGCCTTTTTAAGCATTTGGAGTCTCTCAGCTGAACCAAGGACTTGGGAAGTACAGGGTTCGAGGAGTGGAGGAGAAAGGTGGTGCTATGATTTGAGGAGGAGGAGTGCAAGCCAACCAGCCTCCCAGACCTCCAAGCGGGTGCCCTGTGGGGCAGCTGAGCAGAGGGTGGTGGCCCTCACCTCTGAGGACTGGGGCTCTCCCACCACCACGGTGCTGACGGGCCTCCCCATGCCCCAGGAGAGCCGGGGCATCTGCTGCCCCCTGGTGGTGCTTCCAGGCACTGCACCCTTCCCACAGTCGCCTTAGGTCCCTTTTGGAAACATTCCATTTGACTTTTCCCTGTTGTTTGAAATCAAATGTTTCCCTAGACCTCTAGCCTGACTGCTCTTCCCCTAATTCATTGCACAAGCTCTTTTGCTTTTAGCGTTACCGCTCATTGCCTCTCTAATCCTGCCTGATTGTGTCTACAGACGCTTCTAATTTGCATCAACCATTCTCTAACTGGCCTGTGCTCTTGTTACCAGGCTTATAATAGCAGCTCTTCTCTCCGTAGCCTAGTGAGCACTCCCATGTGTGACTCACCTTTCTGCCGCCCCCTTTATGCAGGCTTACTGACTCATAATTCCCTTATCCCAAAAGCTGCCCCACAAGTTTGAGCCAGCCCCACTGCCTGAGGGCCGTGGTCATTGTCAGAGGTCTGGGCATGATGAATTTATCAAAGTCCATGCCTCACATCTGGACAGTAGACACAGACTTCAGAGATTGCATGTTGGAATAAATTCTGCCAAGTCTGAGGTGGTTCAGTTTTAATTCCTCCGGCCCCATCGGCACAATTTCTTATGGAAAACTTTTTGTGTTTCTAGTATTTAATAACTTGAACGGGTAGCAAGATACATTATGATCTGTATTCAGAGGGCCTCTGTGCAGCTGTTAGCTCAGACACCAAAGGGGTAAGACCCAGGATACTCATATCCTGAAAAGCTGCAAAGCCAGTAACTTTTAAACTTTATAAGTAAGTGTCATATGAGGTAAAACTGACTTTTCACAACCTGATGTCTCAAATGTAGAAAAATGATCTAAAAATCGTAACTTGAATACCTTGTAATTTTTCTTTTTAAGAAAAAAGACTTGTGTAAGTCTCTGCCTCAGCGCCAATAAACGTGTTGCTTAATGATAATGGATTGGCGTGGTTCTTCCCCAGGTTACATTGTAGAGTCCAGTGAACTTTTTCTGTTTGTGGAAACAATCAGGCTGGGTTTATGTGAGGTCTTGTCTCTCTTTGGGGCACTGGTGAGCGTGTAAGAAAATGTGTGTTTTCTTTGTGAATCATGAAATTAATTTTTCATCCCTGAATCTTCAACTGCCTAATCCTTTTACACTTTAATTGGAAACCATCACCTAAAAGCGATTACGTTGACGTAGAGTCAGTATGGAGAGCTTGTGCACGAATGGGTGAAATGTGCTGCTACGGCCGTGGGTTTGGGGCTTGGGTGAGTGCGGGCTTGAGGGGGCATTAAAGACAACAGTGACCACTTGGGGCTCTGTGAGGCGGGTGGGGTGGGAAGGAGAAGGCAACCTGGGATGGAGAAGCGTCTGCTTGGCTTCTGCTCAAGAAAAGGGAGGCTTTGGGCCCATTCCCTCCTCTCAACAACCTGCTCAGCGTCGAGGCCTGTGGGGATGCAGGCCACAGGTGATTAGGAAGGCCGCGGCGGAGCCAAACCGTTGTGCTGGGATCTTAAAGTGGCTGGGTTAGAGTTTCCCTCTGTGAAGCCTGCTTGTTACAGAGTCGGAATTGTTGCATTTGATTTAGCATTTAAATTTTACATGTGTTGGGTTTTTCTAACTTAAAACATCTGCCCCAAATAGCTGCGTGATACGCAGCAGCTTATCAGCCTCCCTGGCCGCAAGCTGCTCCTGCTTGCACCTCCCCAGTCCCACCGTGGGGGCATTATTCCCCACCCTTAACTGTGTCCTACTGGGACTGCCCACTGGAGAGGCTCTTGGCTATTCCACTTGCTTACCAGGGCCTCAGAGGGTTTGTTTCGCCCATTGTTTCTGAGCTGGAACAACATATGGCTCCCGAACCAGAAGGGCTTCTGTGATCTGTCATGCAACAGAAGCGGCAAACCCCTTCTCTTGAGCTCTGTCCCAGCTTCTGTTTTAGGGTCACCTTCTTGGACCTGGGAGCCTCCTGTATCCCTGGGGACCCTTGTGAGTCTGAAGTCGTGGATCTTAGACCCGTGCCCGGGAGGTTTGGACACTTTGGGGCCCATATCAGAGAGAAATCAGCAGTCTGGAGTCCGGCTGTATCAAAGGGGCAGAGGCCTTGTTCTCTGTGTCACAGAGTTTCAGAACACAGCAGAGACCATCCGTGTCACAGGATAGCTGCTGCCTTGTTTTAGGGATGAGGTTGAGGTCCATGGTCACACAGCTTTTCCCTAATGAGTCACAGGCCCATCTTCCCAAGGACCCCAGTGCCTGCAAGACCTACCCAAAAGGGATAGCCAGGAAGTGACTACATTTCACCCTCTTGTTCTGTTACCAGTGGAAGCGCGAGCAGGACTTTGACCTGCAGCTGCTGGAACGGGCCGTACAAGGGGACAGAAAGGACAAGGAGGAGAATGGCTGGCTGAAGGTGCAGGCTATGCCTGTCACTGAGTTGGACCTGGAACCACAAGACTATGACGTGGACATCAGCAGAGAGGTGAGGGCAGGGGCTTCCTTCACGCTGCCCCCAGGAGACCCAGCCTTCAGACGCCAGCCTGACCAACCCTCCCAGGGGCATGGAGCGGGGGGGTGGTGGGGGGGGGTGGGGGGTTGGGTTGTTGCCCTGAATAAGGACAGGCTCCGTTTCAGTGTGGCCCGGGAGGATGGATGAACAGCACCTGGAGGTAGTAAGAGGCGACCAGACATTTTGATGCAGGTTCAGAGCTGTCTCTCTTTGTAATTTGTGGCAAGTCATTTAACTTCTCTGTGCCTCAGTTTCCTCAGCAGTAATGTGGGTTGTGGGCAGGGTTAGGGGACTCAGCACATCGCCCGAACGATTAGCAATGATCAGAAAGCTGTGAGCACAGGGCCTGGCACATAGTAGGCATGTGATGAGGTAGTTGTTACCGTTAGCATATGTTCCCTGGAAAACCAGGGGTTGGTCTTGCATCTGGCCAGTCAGGCCAATTTGGGCAATCAGACTTGGGGAAAAGGCAGGGCAGGTTTAGAAATCACAGGTGAAATACCCAGCTGTGGCAGAGGCTAGGAGACCTGGATAGGTCTGGTCTGGGTTCTTTCGCCCTCTGGTGGCTCAAACGCATCATGGCCGGGCAGGCCCAGAAAAGCAAGTAACCGCAGTCAGGACCGTCTCTTACCCAAGGGAAGAGAAAGGGAGTCAGAGCGTGGCACACTTAGGGTCTTCAAGACATAGGGTGGTCTCCTGTGGCCTATGTTGTGCCATTTGTAAGCTCTGTAGAGCAGTGTCTTTGGCTGTTTGGTTCACCTTTGTGCACCCAGCACCAGGCCTGGCACACAGTAGATGCTCTGTAAATATTTGCTGAATGATGGCTCTGTTGGATGAAGTGCACAGTGGCCCACAGATATCCCAACACATTTGTATGAGGACTCGGCCTGGGCTGAAACTGCATGAGACGAAATGCTCTCACCACATGAAGGATAGATCAGACAGGATGGGGGGCAAACTGACGCCTGTGGAGGCGCTGGGTTCTGGGATCAGCAGGGGCTCCAGGGTTTAACGAGGTTGGTCCCCTGCCTTCAGACCTTTTCCCTTTGGCACCTCTGAAACAGCCAAAGGTCCGTGCTTTCTCAGGTCCACAAAAGAAGCTTCTACACACTGCCTTGGCAATGGAAGTGCATTTTGCGGTGTCCTAATTGGCCTGCCAGCCAGGGGAAAAAGTTCTTCCTTATCTCTAACCTAAATCCCTCCTGCTACAATGTAATCTGCTTCCTTCCTGGGCATCTGCCCTCATGGGAAATAACAGAAAAGAGCTTATTTCTTGCCATCTTTCACCAGAATGAAAGGTCTGCATGGGCTTAAATTCAAGTCCAGATTTGCCCTGGGATTGGATTTAGCTTGTTTTTGGAAGTTTCAATCAACCCCATTTTAATGTAGTTCAAGGAAGAAAAAAATTCCCTGAGGTGTGTGCAAAAGTTGCCTTTAGCGCTCTTGGCCCACGTAAAGGTTCACCAAGCTGAGGTTGCTGTTGGGTTTGTGTGAGACACTGGTGAGGGGAGGAGCTGGGGTCATTTTCCTCTTGAGAGCAGTAGATTCAATGTGGCTGCCTCCTGTCTGGGTCTTTTGTAGGGGCAGAAAGCACTATCACTTTCTTTCATCCCTCCACCCAGCCACCCAGACACCCATCCAAGGAGTGTTTGCTGAAGGGCTGCTAAGTACCAAGTCCCTGCTCTAGACAGTGGAGAAACAAACAGGAAATGGGAGGGAGTGGCAGGGGTGGGTGGATGGGAGAAGGAGGGTCAGGGAAGCTTTCTGGAGGTGAGGTTGGGAGGATGAGAAAGAGGCCATGGAGCCCAAGGAAGGAGAATCCCAGGCAGAGGAAAGGGTAGGGGCCGAGGTGGGTCAGTGTGGCTGGAGAGGTCAGATCACATCAAGGGTAGCTTTTAGGGTGATCATTTGTATCCTCAGGGCTTACTGGTCTAGTTATTTCGCCTTCCCCCTTCCCTTCCCTTGGCCTGTAGGAGGTTGCCTGGTACGGTAGATAGCACACGGGCTTTGGAGTCAGACCCAGATTCAGATTGGGACTGCACAGTGAACTGCCACTGTGATCTTAGCAAGTTACTGAAGTCTGCGGGCTCCTCCGCGTGCCTCATGGCGGGGGACAGGATGGGGGGAGCAGGTCCCAAACCCAACATCTGTGCCTCCCACCACCTTTCCTCAGCTCTCCAAACCAGAGAAGGTCTCCATCCCCGAGCGTTACGTGGAGCTGGATCCTGAAGACCCGCCCAGCCTGGAGGAGCTGCAGGCGCGGTACCGCAAGGCCGAGAAGATCCGTAACATTCTTACCCGGTCCAGGTCAGCCCTCCTGCTGCCTGAGCCCTGACGACCCACTAGGCCGACCTCAGGGGTGTCTCAGCTGAATGGGCCCTGGGCTGGGCTGGCCGGGGAGTGTGTCTTGTCAGGCCCCCGTCTCAGACCAGCGCTGCTCATGGTACGGAACAGGCCGGCTCTTAGCACGTCACCCGCAGATCAGCGAGGGAGCTTGCCCAGGTCATCCGGGAGGTCTAAAGCACTCAGAGGGCCATACTAGGCCCTTGGCCCCAAATCTGGGTCCCATGGCCCTGGCAAGCGTGGGGAGTGGAGCCAAGTGTGGTGGTGAAGTGGACACAGTTGGAGATAGGCCCCAAGGACGGCCCTCCCAGCCTTAGGGCCCATGTTCCCTCACACAGACCCCCAGACCACAGCCAGGGGCCGAGCCTTGTCCTGAGGTGCCAGAGGCCTTGCCCACATCCCTGGAGGCCAGGATGGTAGCCTCAGAAACGTAAACTGGGTATTTGAGGGCCTCCCTTTCAGAGAGCGGTTAGCCTTTTCCCGTCTGGATTTAATAGGAGCTTAGAGCTGGAACTCTTATCTTGAGGTCTGGGATCCACCAAAGGAAGAACAAAGCTGTGACTAGGTGTTTGGGGAGAAGCATGTGCACCTTTGTCTGGAGAGAAGGTGCACCATTTTTATCTGATGCCCCCAGAAGGGTGAGATCCTCCGGCCAGGGAGACCCTGCTCTCCTGAGGCAGGTGCCTGGGGGTGGCGAGGCCCACAGCCTGCTTTCTGGCTCTCCCACAGCATGTGCAACCTGCAGCCGGTGTCCGGCCAGGACCGGGACGGCGTGGCCGACCTGGACTCGCAGCTGCAGGCGCAGGAGCGCATCATCAACATCTCCTACGCCCTGGCCTCAGAGGCCTCCCAGCGCAGCAAGCAGGTGGCAGGTGAGGCCCTGGGGACAGCCTCTGAGGCTGGGCCACACCCCCTGCTCCTTGGGCTCAGGGCCTGGCATGGCCTGTCGGGGTCAGTGGAAAAGCAGGCGTCAGGCTCGCTAGTTGAGGGACAGTGGTATGTTCCCCTGTCCCAGGCGCACTGCAGGGCTTGCGAGGGGGACTGGGGCTCAGGAGTGTCCCGGGAGAGGGTGTGTAGCTCATTCTTAAATCTTCGGAGTGGTACTGCTGTTCCGCTTTCTCTGAGGTTGTGGGTTGAGAACAGGTTTTTCCTGTTCTCCTGAGCTAAGGGGTTAGGGCTAAGGTTTCTGGCCTCACGAAGAAGGGGCAGGAAAGCCTTTGGGTGCTTGGATTTCTTGCCGGGACAAGGCAGAATGGGGCCCCTCTAACCATCCCTGGGGTCCATGCTTTGGTTCCCAAATCAAAGTCACTGTTCACCTATCAGAGTGACCTGTGCCAGAAAGCAGGACTTGGGAAGTGGGACTTTGCTGTCCAGGGGGAAAAAAATAGGACCATGGGATGGGAGGGTGTGTGTGTGTGTGTGTGTGTGTGTGTGTGTGTGTGTGTGTGTGTGCGCGTGTGCGCGCGGGCCAGGAAGGAGACTCCTGGCTCCTCTCCCCACCCACATGTGCCCCCGCTGTGTGAGCTCTCACAGTTCACCTAGTGCTGTTTCTCCCCAGATGCAGCCGCCACTGCATGTCTAGGTGGTGCCCTTGGCCAGGTGTGAGAGGGGTGGTCATAGAGCCTGAAGTGGGGTCACAGTCCCCACCAGTCCTCCAGCCCTGGCCAAAGGGTCTAGAAGTGACCACGGGTGGGGCCTGCTGGACCTTGAAATGGCTGGCCCTGGGAAGCAGAACCATGGGTATGACCGAGGACAAGGGGCAGCCTGTTCTCTGTCTCCCAGCTCGGATCCCATACAGAGTCGCTGAAGTCCCTGCTGTTCTGACTCCCCTGAGGACATGTGCGTGGGCTGAGAGGGGGTCTCCCTTGGGGAGACAGCAGACGGCGTTCCCGGGCCCCTCCTCGTAATGATCCTGGGGCTCCCTGAGCCCATCGTGGCGATTTTGAATTCCTTCCCATGTCCAGGGCTCTAGCAGGGGCACCTTCCCTGCCATAAAGTGCCCTCCTCTCTGGCCTGTGCTTGCTCTACCTATGTGGACCTACTGTCCTCGGCTTCCTTAACCACCAGCAGGCGAGTGTGCCCCAGACCTGACACCCGCAGTCATGTCCCTGCTCGGTGGCCACCTTTGCTGCAGTCTTTGCTCACTCTTGCTCCCTCTCTCCAGTTCAGAGACATTTCTGGGAACTGCAGGCCAGACCCCCGCCAGGCCCCATGGATATGCCCCCGCAAGCCCAGGCCGTTAGTGGTGGGCAGCGGGGCCCATGGCACCCCGGCCCTGCCGCTCAGGGCGTCTGGTGCTGCAGGAGCAGACGAGGAACCTAACGCACCACTTAATTCCTGTCTGCCCGTCTAGCGCAGCATCTGGCCCTCCTCCCGCCTAAAGCCCCCCTGTCCTCCAGGACGGTGCCACCTTACCCCCCCTTAAGCAACGGACTCCACTACACCTTTGTCTAACACCTTCCAAGTAAGAGCCCCCCTCCTGGCGTGGCCCCTCACCTGGCGCTGAGCATGTCCCCTCCCCTCTGCTGCTGAGATGATTGCAGTGCCACCTGCTGACGCTTCCTTCCATGGGCAAAGCGGCCGCTGGGGAGACCCCTCCTGGACCGGTAGGCAGGTTGGGGGCTGATGATTTTTAGGAACTCAATGTTCAGCGTCTCCGGTACAGTAGAGACTGTGTGATCCAAGCCCCCTTGCTCCCTGAAATCTCAGGAGGCAGAGCTGCGCCCCTTCCCGCCCCGCTGTCCTTCCTGCAGGCGGCCCAGTGCCCCAGGGGACCAGCTTGGGAAGGAGGGGCGGTGGCTGGGAAGGACGAATTAGATCATGGCCTCTCCCCGTCAGGGCTTTGACCAAAGAAATTGAAGAACTGGAAGCCTAGAAAAACCAGTTTTGCAGATGAGAACACGGGCCCTGTGAGGGGTGGGGGCTCATTCCAGCCACAAGGGAAGCTTCAGGAAGAGGCTGCCCGGGGTGGTGGCCCTCACCCCTGCAGAACATTCCAGCACCACCCCTTCTGAGTCCTCCCCATGTGGGCATTTACTGGTGAGAGGAGGCAGCGTGGGAGTAGGGAGGGGTGCTGGACCAGGAGTCGGGAGGCTGGGGCCAAGTCCAGGCTGTTGTTCTGAGTTCTTGGCTGTCGCCTCACCTGGACGGGGAGGGCGGATCAGGAGTCTCAGCAGCCCTTTCCCTGATGTTCCACTTCGTACGACTGTGTAGGGCTTCCCCTCTCATCCCTCCGTGCACACGTACGGTTAACGTTGCTGAGCGCCTACTCCGTGCCAGGCATTGCGCTGACAGTCTCCTTTGACAACAACCCAATGGAGATATTCACCCCGTTTTACAGATGAGGAAGTACAGCTGAGAGACCCTGAGGGACTTGGCCAAGGAGTTGCGGCTGTGTCAGAGCCAGGGTTCGAACCCCTTCTGTGCGAGTTCAGAGCCTCTGTTCTCCATCGCCACCCTGGGCCCACCTGGGCCACCTCCATTGGGCCACCTGGGCCACCCCTGGGGGCTCTAGATGTTTGGAGAAGGGAGTGCAGTGAGGGATGGCGGTGTGTGGTTGGGACGGAGGTATGGTCTTGGGCAAGTGTCCACCCGCCTGGGCGCTTCGCTGTCCTGAGGGTGGCAGGAGGAAGTCGGCCCGTTGGGCCAGGCTCTCGGGAGGTGTGAAGTAGGGACCTCGTGACTGAGGAACCCCAGGGAATGCTCCAGCCAGGTCTTTTGTAAAGGCTGCAGGGTCTTCTGGGGCCACGGGATGGTGTATGGTTTTCTCCTGGAGATCCGAGTGTGGTGACACCACCCCAGGCCACAGAGAGGCAGAGGAGAGGCTCTGTTGCTCTCTGCTTTTAGTGCCCCTGTGGTCACGAGATAGGCCTCTAATGCTCTTTTCAGAGCACACACACATTTCCTTGTACCCTTCCGGCACCCTCATTAGGAGATTGGTACAGTCACCCTGTTTTTAGATTAAGAAAACGAGGCCCATGAAGGCTGAGAGAGTTACCCAGAGTCCCTCAGCAAATGAAGGGCAGGGCCAGAACTGGACCCCAGAGTCCTCTTTGCTCAGGCCTTCTGCCCTATCAGAGCAGGGACCCAGTCTAGGGGCCAGCATGTGTCTGGCAAACTTCCTAGAAGTGGTGAGGGTAGAGGAAAGGTGGGACGCCCGTTAGTCCTCGAAGCCGAGGGTCCCCCAGCAGCGGCCGCATTGCCCCAGCCCCCTGCTCTGCTGTTCTCTGTCTTGTCAGCCTGCCGTTCCCTGTCACGTGTGCACAGACACGCCCACCGCCTGCTCCCCAGACGTGGGCTGGGGTCCTGCCAGCCTCTCACTGTCTCCTGTGCTTTTTGCCAGCCCAGGCAGTGACTGACCCGTGATCCAGCGTGCAGAGAAGTCTGGAGCCAGGGGCCAGTGGAACCAGTTTCCTCCGAGAAGATTGATCCTTCTTCCCCTTCCAGCTGGGCCGGGGTTCAGGCTGGAGGACAGAGCACCACCAGCTGTGGGGCATTCACCACAGGGCTAGGGCCTAACACCCACGCTTGTTTTAGTTCAGACTCCTTTTTACATGTGACAAAGGCACTTTTAATGCACACTGTAAAATACTGACTCTGTATTTTAGAATCAGGCTGTATTTTATAATGTTCACCTCAAGGGCCGAGTGGCTGAGAAGGTGAGGATGCAGGATTTTGGAGCTGCACATACAGATCCAGGTACCGTTTGGGTGGTGGGTATGGGTGGGAGCCGAAGGGCAGGGTGAGCAGAGGCCAGTCCAGCATCTGCTGAACTCAGGTGAGGTTGGATTGGAGATGTACTTCCAGTGGATTCCAGCGTTGGGCTCATTGGTGTGTTGTCCAGGGCAGTGATCAGCTGACCCTGACCTGGCCTGATGACCAGCTCTGTAGGGTGAAACTCCACCGAGCTGGCACATGGAGCCTCGGCCTTGGGTCTGGCTTAGGCCGAAAGGTGTGTCCAAGAACATTGGTTCCCAACCTGCCCATGAGGTTCTCTCAGCAAAGGGCTCTTCAAAAAAAAACAAAAACAGTTCGCTGTAATTAAAAAAAAAAAAAAACACTTTGAAATACAGACAAGGTGAGAAGAAACACCTTTGATTTGTATCATAAGCAATAAACGTCACACTGGGTGGCATCTACCTGCAACTCCCCGAGTCCGCACTAGGCTGTAATAGGTATCCTGGGCTCGTTGCGGCTGGCCCCTGAGAACACAGGTCAGCCTACCCAGGACTTGGGTCAGGTGGCAGGTGGGCAGGCAGCGGGCCCCTACCCTCCCTCATGGCCAGCAGGGCCATGATGACAGGACTATGACTTGGCTTCCAGCCTAAAACGGGGAGGGCGCCGTTAAGCCAGGCGCAGTGTTTGTGGCCCTTTATGTAAGTCATGATATTCTGCATTCGGAAAATGAAGTTGGAAAAAAACAAAAAACAACTCCATTGGGTGGAGCCACACTTTAAATGAAAATTTGTCTTTGACTATGGTCAGAAAAATAATCTTGAATATATTTAGAAGTTGCCGTCTATTTTTAACTAACTCCATATGCTGCCAGTATCAACTTCATGACATTTGCCAAAATAAGATTTTATTTTTGCCTTTATAAGATTTTGTTGGAAAAAATGAAATGACTATTTTGCAAGAAAAAGTTAATTTAAATAAAACTGTAATGGTTTGCAAAAAAAAAAAAAATGTGATGTACAGATTAAACTATTAACCTGATATGCTTCCTGCTTTTTGCTGCCTATATTCTCCTGAGTGGCCTGTGTTAGGTTTTTTTCCGTTTCATTGGAAAACCCCCAGTGTCAGCTCTGGATCCTGCGGTGTTCACCTATGAAGTCTCTCCTGATGACAATTCCGTGACACGTGATTGACTCTGGAGGCCTGAGGGAGGAAGGCCTGCGCACTTGGGCCTTTGGCTGGGCTTCAGCAGCCGCTCAGGATGGCCCCCCACCTCGCCCCCGCCCGGCTGAGGGGCCGCCGGGCTGTGGACTCCTGTGCGGGGCTGGTTTGGCAGGCGGTCTGCAATCCCAGACAAAGGGAGGGACTCCGCAGGCCCTCTTCCAGCCCACACGCCTCCAGCTCGTTCCAATGAGGCGGGTTAGTGACGGACCATTGCAAACTGGACTTGTGTTTAATTCGTTTTGACTTGTGATATGTGCTTAAAACAGAAGGCAGGAGGCCAGTTCAGTTTAGGGATGCGTGCGCTTCCAAGTTTGTTGCTATGGCAGTTTTTCTCTGTTGCCAAGAAGGGCGCCCTCAGTTTAGAGTGACTTTCCAACTAGTTAAACTGGAGAAAATAGATACCAAGGCATTCCGAAGAGGGAATGCTGCTGCTTTTTTAGCTACTGCTCTCCTTTTGAATTTTAAAATGAAAAATACTCTCTGGTTTTAAGCATTACTTGGAGCTATCTCCATGACCTATGAAAGGGAGGCAGGGGCGGTGGGGAGGAGGGTTTGTCCATAACTGAGTACAAGGCAAGAAAAAAGGTACAGGAGGCCCCCCAGCCCCACAGGGTGACTCCTGCCGGGAGGAGGGGTAGCCTGTTCTGTAAGAATCGTGGCCCAAATTTCAAACAGAGAGTGTGACAGGCCCTCACCTCAGACTTCATGGAGAGCACGCGTGAGCTGGAAAAGGCACCCTCCGGCTATGTCACGTGTGAGCAGGCGCGTGGCCCGGCCCCCTTCTCCGCCCCCTGGAAAGGACTCGTTACCTGAGGTAAGATGCCATCTGCGGAAGGACCGGCTGACCAGGGACCCTCCAGGTGGGGGGGCCGCTGGGAAACCCCACGTGGCCCAATGATTCCGGCTTTGCTTCTTTACCGGGACCCACGGGGCCTGAGCAGAGTTTGAAACGCTGGGATTGCAGTCAGCAGAGGGGCCGTGAGTATGCTTCTGCACCCCTGCTGACATCCATTCCTGACTTTAACTCTAACCCAGGTCCCGCTCGAGCCCAGTATGTCTATCTTATTTTAGCAAGAACCAACAAGAACGTTCTAGGATCTAGTATTAACAGGGGTTGGGAATAATCTTTTCCTAATGCCCACTTGACCCTTCTGAACTGCCCAGATTCTCAACATGTCCAGGGTGTTGTTTAAATGATTGAAGTTGAGATGTGTACATTTGTGAGTGCACGTGAGGCAGATGTGCCCAGACTGATGCGGGTGTTGAAAGCAGGCCTTTTGTTTGCTCCCTTTCATTCACTTTTCTGCCCACATTTGTGTCTGGCTGGGGGGATGGGATCCGCAACTAGTCCCTTCTCCCTCTGACCCCTTGGCCACCTTCACTTAAGCTGGGTTCTAGAATTCTCCTGGCTGTTGTAGGTTGCAGCCTAAGGCCAGGGAAACCTCCGTCTGCCCAAGGTCAGCTTGGGGATAGAAGGCATGGGGGGTGGAGTGGATGTGGACCCTGACTCAGCTGGACGAGCCCATTTTAGGCTTTGGGAGTTTCCCCCAGCTCCGGTGCAGAACTCTACGGCAAATCCTTTTGTGTTCGCACCAAGGGCGGGAAAGAAGCAGCGGATTCTTTGTCTAACCCACAGATCACATCTCTGAGATGAGGCAGGCAAATGCTGGGAGCCCTCTGCTTCCGATTCAGCATCAGACACCGGGGCACACGAGGGGCTTTGCCCATGTGGGTTGCGTGCCGTTACGAAAAGAACAAAGAGACGAGGCTGGGGGGGATGTGAAAAATGGCAGCCCCTCCCGGCCCGGTAAACGCCATTGCTTTGCCATCTCCACTCCAAAGGCGACCACTTTCATTGCTCTCCGAGCAAAGAAACCTTTCTTCAGAGCGAGTGGCAGGGTACAAAGGCAGAGTACAAAATGTGCACACATCACAGTCCCCGCAATTCTGTTTGAACAAGCATATTGATTGGGTCTGACCTTGTTACATTTTTTTCCTATTATTTGAAAAGGTGCATCTAAGTGTAGTGAATTGAACCAGCGGAACTGAACTTTCCATGAAAACTTCTCGAGGTATTTCTTTAGTTCAAAGCTTTTGAATTTTAAAGGGCATTTTTAATACGAGTCTGTTGAGTATTCTCTGCCACAGCCCAACAAGGGATGTTAAATGCATATGAGGACGGAGCGAGGGCACCCGTGGGGTGGACGTGCCCACACGGCGGAGGGTGCGGGTCGTGGTTGGAGGGTGCAGGCCAGCCCAGGGAGGGCTAAGCTTTGGGGAGAGAGGCCGAGCCTGCGGAGCAGCACACACAGACCCCTAAAAGGATCTCTCTGAGCTCACTGGGGACAGCTTAGGAGACAGGGAAGAGGTTTCCCAGCTGAGCTTCTCAAAGGCTTTTTTTTTTTTTTTTTTTTTTTTTTTGCGGTAGTGGGCCTCTCACTGTTGTGGCCTCTCCCGTTGCGGAGCACAGGCTCCGGACGCGCAGGCTCAGCGGCCATGGCTCACGGGCCCAGCCGCTCCACGGCATGTGGGATCTTCCCGGACCGGGGCACGAACCCACGTCCCCTGCATCGGCAGGCGGACTCTCAACCACTGCGCCACCAGGGAAGCCCTCTCAAAGGCTTTTATGTGGAGAGCTGAGAAGTACTTGCTAGGGGCCCCTTCTGATGGGCGAGGGTTTTGTCCTTGGGAATGAGGGACTCCTTACTCAGCCACTCGCTTTCTCTTACACTGTGTTTTAGAACTGAGAAGGAGTAAGAGGCACAGCCCCTTGGCTGAGGTCACAGAGTCAGAAAAGAAGCTGCCACTGTCCTCAGCCCTTGACATCACTTAACAATTGCAGGTGCTTTCCTGCTGAGCCCTGAGCTGCATCCCAATCCTCGACTGATTTGATGTCTTAGGACGTTCTGCTGATCGTGTGGGCCACAGCTGTGGTCCCTCTTGCCATCCTGGCCTGGGCCCTTGAAAGCATCCGGAGTCGCATTTTCCCTCCACACAAGGGGCCTCTCCTGGCCCACTGAAGGCACACAGCCGCCGCCTTTGAGTGAGTTCCAAGGGTCTGTTTGCCTCCGGAGGCCTCTTGGATCTAGAAAGCACCTCCTTTCTAGACCCAGAATTCGAGATCAGAGGCAGAGTCATCCCAGGGAGGAGCTGGAAAACCAGGTCCTGTGCTGGAAGAACCCAGGACTTGGGCATCTCAGCAAAATCCTTTCAGTGTCCTTGCCAAATCTCCAGCCTAGAAGATTGGCCTGGGAAGGTCAAAACGGGGTCAGAATCGCAGTAACAAATGGTAGAAGATACCCAGTCTTCTCTGCCCACAACTGGGGACACCAGCCCCATTCAGATTCCTTCTACCTCTTGTGGGAGCCCACAAGGGTGTCTCACGTACACTCTGAAATTAGTATTTTTGGCTGTCACTTTCGGGCCTTCCTGCTGTTATCTGTGTTTCCTGAGGCCGCACTACCCAGTGGACACCAGTGAAGTTCCACTGACAGTAAAAACTCAGGTTTCATGGCCGCTGCCCGCTTCTGCTCACAATGAGGGTCCAGGTCCTGTGCCCATGTCTCCCCAGTCATTTCTGGGGTCCCCAGGCATATCTTACGTGAGCTCACCACTGGCCTCTCAAGCTGCAGTTCTTCCACTTGCAGCTCCCGGATGTCGTCAAGCCATGAAGCCACTGCCTGCGCCCCAGGGGGACCGTCCCTGCCCAGCTCACAGCCCTCTCCCGGCGCTGCAGACCCTCGAAGTGCCTGATGAGTGTGTCCCACCGCGAGTCCTCCCTGGCCAAGTCCAGGCCGCAGTCCGCATGCGCGTAGGAGAACTTGTGCTCCTTAATTCTGTGTCTCTTGGGTCCCAGAGCAGGTTTTGTGCGCTCTGGTTCACCCAGAGCCCTGGGGAGAGCCACTTCTTCAAGCTTCTGCTCAGGTCCCCTGTCTGTGGGGCTCAGACACGTTCTCTATGTTTCCTCCTCCCTCACCCCAAATAACAATTTGTTATTTCTTATGATACTGCAACCTGGGCTGGGCTCAGCTGGGCAGGTCTTCTGCTCCATGTGGTGAGGGGGGACTGGGGTGTCCAGGGTGGTTTCCTCACTCACATGTCTGGCACCCCAGCTGGGATGGCTTGGGGAGCTGGGAGCTGGCTGGGCATCTCCGTCTTTCCACACGGCCTCCCCACGTGGCTGCTCCGTCTTACAGTGTGAAGGTCTCAGGGTAGTTGGACTTTTTACCTGAGCTGGCTTCCAAGGGCTGCAAAGCTGCCAGGTCTTTTGAAGTGTAGATCTGGAATTGGCACAGGGTGACTTCCTCCACATTCTCTTGACCAAGGCCAGGCACAGGCCAGCCCGCTTAAAGGGGAGGGAAATAGATTCTACCCCTTGATGGGTGGAGTGGCGTGCACGTGCTGACGGAGGGGATGGACGGCGGCCGTCTTGGAGACTGTCGACCACAGGACTCCTTCCTCATTCTACAGCCACTGAAGCATTTAACAGCCAGTGCAGTCGCCCCAGCTTTCTCTTCCCCTGTAGTGGACACCTGGGAGCCACATATTCTGGACGGAATAACCACAGGATGCGAGCCAACTGGTCCTAAATCTTCACTTGGAAGGGGACTACCCAGCAGAGGCCCTGAGGCCCACGGCTCACTTTGCATGAGTGAGAAATAAACTTTGATGTATTCATCCCCTGGGACTTTAGGCTTTATTTTCTACTGTTGCACAATCTAGCCTACCCAGGTTGTAGGTATCATTATCCCTGTACTACATGTGAGAAAACTGAGGCATGTTGGTTCCATGACTAGTCAGAGACTGAGTTGAAGCTGGAGCTTGTATCTGACTCCAGAGAGCCTTTAACCACTGCATTGGCTGCTGTTACCCTGGGAAGAGGAGATGGTGGGGGAAGACAGTCCTGTGGGCCTGGATTCTGGATCACTTGAAAGAGCATTGCCTGTGGTGAGGACAGAGAGCTCATGGACAGCATGAAGAGAGACCCACAGGGAAGCGCCTAACACAGTGCCTGGTGAGCAGGAGGTGCCCAGCCCAGCGAAGGTAAGCTGCGCCCATGGCCATGATTTGACAGCCTGGGGATCCCATGAAGGGGCATTACTTCAGCTCACTTAACCCGGCCATTGGTCCCTGGGCTTTGCAGCTCAGAAACTGGATTTGTCACCACCAAGAGCAGGGCTGTCTCTCAGGGCTACGTTCACAGTGACTGGGCTCAGGAGACACCTGGAGGAAACCGAGTGAGAGCCCAACTGCCAAGCTACTGTGTTCACTGCCATACGCCCTGCCCCCACCCCTGTTGCTCCAGGGGCCAAGTCTTTCTTGGAAGGTGGCCTGGCAGTCTCGGGACCAGTCTTGAAGAATCCTGGTGTCCCTGAGCAGCCCGAGGTCCCACCTCCACTGCAGGATGCCCCCATTCCACAGACCTGGGCCCCACATTTCCAGACCAGGGCTTCCTCTCTCAGGATAGAATGAGATGGCACTGACCCTCAGGTGCCCCCTTTCTCTGTGACCATGGCTGGCCAGTCCCTTTTTAGGAGATTGACCCCATAGAAAGGAGACCTGGCGCAGCAGAAAGAATGAAAGAAAGAAGAAGGGAGGGAGGGAGGGAGGAAGGAAGGAAGGAAAGAAAGAGAAAGAGAAAGAGAAAGAATTTTTTATTTTTTTAAAAAAGAAAATGCTAAGCATGGTTCCTGGCCCCATAGGAAGCACTAGAAAAAATATGGCGTATAAGTCCTCATTTACCTACATTTAAGTCATAATTATTTAACACATACCACATTCTCATTCTTTGTTTACTTGTTTATTGCCTGTCTCCCTCACAAGAGTATGAGCTTGCTAAGAGAAATAATTCTTGAATGAATGAGAGAATGAAAGAAGTCAAGGGCTGTTGCCCAGGAAGCCTTCTCTCTTTTTCAGATGGTTTTGCCTCTCTCTGCTCTGTTGCACTTTTTATACTCTAGCCCCCAGAGAGCATCCCTAGTACCCTATTTTTAAGTTCCTTGAGTAGTAGGTAAGAGCAGGAGTTGTGGAATGCAAATCCACCCTTATTAACTCTGACCTTAGGCAAGTCACTGAACCTCCCTAAGCTTTAGTTTCCTTCTCTGAAAGATGGGAATAACGGCACCTACCTTACATGGGTGATGTGAGGACTAAAGGAGATCATCCTTAAGCGCCATCCCTGGCAGGGACACCCAGCCAGTGGTCACCGTGCTGGTTTGCCCTCATGTATGATCCTTACGAACAGCAAGCCTCCAGGCAGTCCTTCCACATTTAAAGCCTGTCTCCTCTCCCCAGCTCGGCAGGATAAATGGGTTTGGGGCCAGCTGCTATCGCCCACCCCAGTCTTCTGCCCTCCACCATCCGTCTGCCATTTTAGACAGTTGCCTGCAGCAAGTAAAGCAATGGCCCAGGGCTTTTGAAGTTTGGGCTCGCGGGGCCGTGCCACCACCAGGCTACCTCCCTGAATTCTCCAGGGGCTGAGGACAGGCGAGTCCTCTGGGGCCTCCCCTGGCAGCCCTGCGGCTGTCCACCCGACATCAGATCAACCTGTGCTGCGGGCGCCTTTGATGTCAGTTCCCACACTGGAGCCTCGTGCCCTGCCCTGAGGACATGGGCTTTGAAGCTGGCCTGTAAACCGAGCTTTCAGGAAGAAAGTTGTCTATTGTGCCTCAGAGCACAGCCAGGCCCTGTAAAGGCACTCGGAATGCCATGAACACCTGATAAATAATTCTTTCTGGGCCCAAGAAAGATTCGTTCCACTTACAGGGGAGGAAAATTCCCTTGACCTTTTCATTGAAGTCCTGTGTGTGTGTGTTTGGGGGCGGCGGGGGGGTGGTTA
Source organism: Phocoena phocoena (assembly GCF_963924675.1). Classification (NCBI taxonomy): domain Eukaryota; kingdom Metazoa; phylum Chordata; class Mammalia; order Artiodactyla; family Phocoenidae; genus Phocoena; species Phocoena phocoena. Next base: position 71,104,757 of record NC_089226.1, on the reverse strand, counting down.
GAGAGGGTTTTTGCGTCTTCTCGCTGAAGTCTCGTGGGACAGGCGGGTTGTCTTAGAGCTGAGCTCCAGTGACTGCTCCTAAAGGGCTCCTGGTCCCTGACCCCTGGTCCGAGGTCCCCCCAGCCAGCCCCACTCCTGCCTCCTGCTGGGAACATGGGAGAAGATTGGGCCCTCTAACGGGTAGAGGGGCCTTGGCCCCTCCAGGCCAAACCCTGCTGCAAATGGCGGGGCTTCCAGGAGGCACAGCCCTGTTGCCTTTCTTTCCTCCCAGGGCCTGGCATGGTCAAAGAGAGGGGGCAGACAGGATTTCCCACCCGGAGGGGTCCCGGAAGTGGATACTGGCTCACATACACTGAGCGCTTACCTCAGGCCAGGCCCTCTGCTGGGCCCCCTTTTGTGTGCAATTGGATAATAGGATGTGGGTATGTGTGTAGTTTTGTGAAAGCTTTCTTTATGGTAAAACGTAACATACATGTAGAAGGTATATAAAATAACAGCACACAGCTCAGTAAATGACCAGAAAACAAACATCTCTGCAGTCACCACCTTGGTCAAGAAATACAAGTTTGCTAGGATGCAGGAAGCCCTGCTGGTGCCCCTTCCTGCTCAGTAGGCCCTCCCTCTCCCACGAAGGATAACCACCCTTCTGACTTTTGTTGTTACTACTTACTTGCGTTTTAAAAAATAATTAATTAATTAATTAATTAATGGTGGCGTTGGGTCTTCGTTGCTGCGCCTGGGTTTTCTCTAGTTGCGGCGAGCGGGGGCTACTCTTCGTTGCGGTGCACGGGCTTCTCATTGCGGTGGCTTCTCTAGTTGCGGAGCGTGGGCTCTAGGTGCGCGGGCTTCAGCAGTTGTGGCGCATGGGCTTAGTTGCTCCGTGGCATGTGGGATCTTCCTGGACAGGGCTCGAACCCATGTCTCGTGCATTGGCAGGCGGATTCTTAACCACTGCGCCAGCAGGGAAGTCCCTTACTTGCTTTTTCTTTATCGTTTTTCTATCTAATCAGGCATCATCAGATACTCTTAGTTTTATTTGTTCTCTGAAATGTGTACAAATGGAATAATAGAATGGAATAATAATGCATTCCTTTGTGACAGGCTTTTTTTCACTGAACATTGTTTATGATATTCATCCATGTAACTGTTTCATTCATTTTGCTGTTGTATAGTATTCACTGTAGGAATATTCGAGGAGTATCTATCCATTCTGTTAAAGGACATTTGGATGTTTCCAGTTTGAAGTTATTACAAATAATGCTGCTATGTACATTTTTAAACATATCTCTTGATCCACGTGCACTCATATTTCTTTTGGTGTGTACCTAGGTGTAGAGTTGCTAGGTTATAAGGTAAGCATATCTTCAACTTAGGTAGAAAATGCCAAACTGTTTTCCAAAGTAGTACTAATTTATACTCCTACCATGAACACGTGAGTTGCTTCACATCCTCGTTGTGGTGACAGCCTCTGAGACAGTGATCCCCGCCTCCTTGCATTCACACCCTCTGTAAGCCCCTCCCCCTAAGCGTGGGCTGGAGCTAGCAATTCCCTTCTAATGAATAGGATGACAGAACATAACAGGATGTCGCTTTCTTTTTCTTTTTTATTGGAGTCTAGTTGCTTTACAATGTTGTGTTCTGTACAGCAAAGTTCAGGATGTCACTCTCAAGATGAGGTTACAGAGAGACTATAGCTTCTGTCTTGGGCATCCTCTGTTTTCTCACTTGTTTACTGTGAAGGCCATGTTGTGAGCTAACCTGTGGGGAGGCCCACAGGGCAAGGAACAGATGTCTCTGACCAGCAGCCAGTGAGGACCTGAGAACTCACGTGAATGAGCTTGGAAATGGGTCCTCCCAGCCTCCAATTAACCCCTGAGATGATTGTAGCCCTCTCTGACACCTTGATTACAACCTTGTGAGAGACCTTCAGCCAGAGGCACCCAGCAGAGCCCAGATTCCTGATTCATGGAAACCGAGATAAATGTTTATTGTTTTAAGTTGTTAAGTTTTGGGGGTGATTTGTTACATGGCAATAGATAATTAATGTACTCAACAAGACTTTTTTTTATTGTTGCCATTTTCAATGTGTATGAATTAGGTTTGTTAGCATCTTCCTGATATTATTGGTATTGAGCACCATTTCAAGTTTGTGGACCCTTTGGATTTCCTTCTTTGTGAAGTACCTGTCAGGACTCTTATCATTATTCCGTTGGGTTATACATCTTTTCCTTGTTGATTTGTAGGGGTTCTAGATGTAAGCCTGTCTTAGCCTGGGCTACCCCTAGAAAGCAGAGCCTGAGGCAAGGGCTTGCAGGCAGAGAGTTAATTTGGGAAATGATCCAAGGAACAGAAGTAGAAAGGAAAGGAGGGGAAACCAATAGAAGCACGCCTTCTCAAGTTGGTCACTGTTGTGGGAAACTTGGGCTCATTCTCATTGGGACCTTCTGGAGAGCCATGTAAAATGTTCCTCAAAATTATCCACCTGTGTTATAAAAGAGAAGAGCATTTATCTTCTAGCTTAGGGCCCCCCCTTGACCAAGGGCTCCCCATGAGGTGTTAAATCCTTCACATCTCCAGATCCCACATGTGTGACTGATTCCCATAGGAAGCCCACACTGGGGCAGCTAAGAAGCCCTGGGGCATCACGTGAGAGGTGTGGCTAAAATGAGATCCTACTGCAGTAATATCTAGAATAAAATAGGTGCCAAGAGGATGTGCAGTGGAGCACAAGGAATATCTGACACATAGCCTCTTACAGATGATATGCCTTGTAAATGTCTTTTCCCATCTGGGCTTGCCTTTTCACAGTGACTTTCAATGAATAGATATTACTAATTTTAAGGTAAGGAAGTGTTTAAGTCTTTTCCTTTGTAGTTTGTGGTTATTTGCAACTTGTTCAAAAAGTCTTCCTGTACTTAAGTCATAAAAATCGTCTCCTCTGGTATTTTCTAGGAGCTTTCTTGCTTTGCCTTTCACAGATCTACAATCTACCTGGAACTGGTTTTTAAGTAAGGTGTGAAGTGGGCATCAGGTTTCAGTTTTCCACATAGATGCGCAACTTATTGAAGAATCTATCATTTCCTTCCCACTGCTGTACAGTGCCATTTTGTCATAATCGAGTATCTGTATATGTATGAATCTCTTTTTCTGTTCCATTGTTTGTCATTGTGCCAATATCACACTATTTTAATTAGTGGAGCTTTATAGTGAGTGTTGACACACAGAAAAGCAGTGTGTCTCTCTTGTTCTTATTTTTCGCAACTATCCTGGCTATTTTTGTTCTTTGCCTTTCCTTAAATTTTAGAACAAACATGTCAAGTTTTACTCCCCATCCTCCATTGGATTTTTTCTTCTATTGAGACTACATTGCATGTAGATTACTTTGGAGAGAATTACATCTCTACAATATGAGTGTCCTAATCTATGAATATGATAAATCCATTTATTTAAACCTTTAAATATTTCTCTCCAAAATATTTTATAGAAAAAAAGAAAAGAATTCTGCTTCTAGCAATGGTAGACAAGGATGCTTTGAACCAACTTTCCTACTGAGAACAAATGGAAAAGGAGGCTAAAATATTTTTGAAAATACATATTTGAAGGCAATGGAGAGCTATTAAAGCTGTGAAAATTTATGGAGCCAAGATCCAGAGGAAAAATAGGAAGCATGAGGTCAACATTTGGTATCACTTTTCCTCCTGAAGTGAATTGTCCATTCCAAAAGCTGTTGGCTGTGAGAGCCTGAGCTGTTTTTTGATAGACTGTCCTAGTCTCACGATGTTTGTGTACAGCTTAGGAGTCAGTCAAGGACCCAGGGGAGTATCTTTATGTAGATTTGGGGGCTCTACAGCTCTCTCACCTCTGGTACTCTTCCCTCCAAATTGCAATCTCTTGTCAACCCTGTATGCTTGTCTGTTTCTTCCACCCAGCGAGTCTGCCACCTGTTTGTGCTTGTTCGCTTTACTGTGGTTGAAAAATGACCTCAGGGAGAAATCTGGGTGGAATGTGGGACTCATTGCGTGTGCTTCCCTTTCAATGACTAGAAGCCCTATGTGGGTTGGCCACTACGGATTTCTTCACCTTTATTCGTGAAGGATATTTTCACTGGGATAGGATTGTAAATTGGTGATTATTTTTTTCAGTGCTTTGAGGATATCATTACATTGTCTTCGGGCTTCTTTGGCTCACATTGAGAAGTTAAATGTCTTATTCTTGCACCCTTAAAGTTATTGTGTCCTTTTTTCTGTCTGTACTTGTTTTCTTCTTTTCTTTGGGTCACAGCTCTTTCACTGTTGTATGCCTAGATGTGATTTTGTCTTTATCCAGCTTAGCATTTGTAGATCTCAAATGTGTAGGTATCTTTTGTCAGTTTTGGAAGATTCTTAACCTTTATCTCTTTGAAAATTGCTTTTCTCCATACTCTCTCTTTTCTCTTTCAGGGACTCCAATTATATGAATTCTAGCCCTTTTTACTCTCTTTGTCCGTTCCTAGGAAACAATATCTTATTATGCAAGAATCCATTACATCCATGTGAAAAGGATTTGACAAATCAACTAGCATTTCTCTTATTGAAATGCTTTTGCCACTCGAATTTCCCTGTACTAAGCAGCAGTGTCTGTCTCTGACATAACCCACAAACCTTCATGGAATTGGGACATGGCCACCTTTTGCTTCAAGGGCATAGGGCAAAAGGCGTGGAGGATTTTCCTGGTTACAAGGTTAAATATTTAAGGTTATAGGCTGCATTATGCTAGTCCTCAGTGGCAAATTCTGAGTGACTGAGGTACCCACATGCTCTTTGATAAAAATCTATTTGTGATATGCAGGACCCTCTAACACACAGGCCCCAAGGCAGGAGCCCATCTTACCTGGGTCTAAAGGCAGGGTTTCTCAATCTCAACACTACTGATATTTTGGGCAAAATAATTCTTTGTTGTGAAGGTCTGTCCTGTGCATGGCAGCATATTTAGCAGCATACCTGGCCTCTATCCTGTACATATCAGTAGCACCTCCCAGTTGTGACAAGCAAAAATATCTCGATATTGCCAAATGTTCCCTGGTGGGGCAAAACCCCTCCTGGTTGACAACCATTGGTCAAAGGATGGTACTCCAGACGAGAAAGACCCACTTGAAACTTAATACCAATGGCCTGCTTTGTGAAAGAAAGCACATCACCGGTTTACTAGAGACATAGGCGTGTGCACCTTTGACTTTGGCTGTTTGGAAGCTCAAAGCTAAATTTCGTATTTACTACATTAACTAACTGTGAGCCTGTTTTCAGGACTGATCTTATTTCTAATATAACAGTCTTTTAGGAAATGGCTTCACATAAATTGAAAAGACCAGCAGGTAAAGTGTCTCCATATGAAAAAGCCTTAGGAGGCAACATCTCGGTACTGGTAACGGCACAAGAGGCACCATTTTCAGTAGTGCAAGTTAGGCTACTTGAGGCCAGCTTTGAGGGCAGGTTTTGGGAGTTGGGGAGAAGAGGGAAGGCATTGTTGGGTAACTGTGGGTGGCATATCTTGTGGGGAGCATATGGGAGGTATTCCTTTGCTTTTTCTCAGGCCTGTAGTAATTGTGGAATGCTTTCTGAGAGTGGGGTAAGCAGCTGAAGTTCAGAAATCAAATGAGTAGGGGTTCAAGGCATAGTAATTTGGGTATTGAAAGTTAATGTGTACTTCCAAGTTTGGAGACAGAAGAGTTAAGTCCTCTCTTCTCTTGAAAATCACCCAGAAGCAATAAGGAGAATGAGAAAAGGAAGTTGACTCCAGCTTCAAGGAAACTAGGAGACATCTGAAACTCTTAACTCTAAAATGGGTGAAAGAGTTGAAAAAGTAGTAAATGTCAAAGCAGAGTACAGGGGGTATGCTTGCCTCTGCAGGATCTGAAACCTAGCTAGTGTCTTCTTAAACGTGAGGCTATTTGTGAGACAGGTCTGTTAGAGCAGCAGGGAAGCAGGCCCCTGCGATGTGAAAAGCCATTCGGCATCTGATCTTCACTGGCAGGGCTACAATGGTTCACACACATAACTCTGGACCATGATAAATTTTTCTGCCAGCTTGACCTTTCCCCTTCATGAAAACCCTGCAACACCTGGGAAGAACTTCATTTAAAGAGTCATCTGTTTCCCCATCCAGGTAAACAGAAATTCCTTTCTTCTAAGAGCTCATTTCTGACTCCTCTCATATACTACATCCAATCTAGAATCTAGTTCTCATTACTTCTACTATGACTACCCTAGTCCGAGCCCCTGTGCTCACCTAGAATCTTGCAATAATTTCATAATTGTGCTCTTCATTTTTCTAGTTGACTCCCTACAGCTGCCTAAGCTTTGTTAGATCATGTCACTCTAATAAAAACTCTCCAATGTCTTCTCACTCTCCTTAGCATAAAATCCAAAGTTCATGTCACAACTTTAATGATCTTATTCCTGCTCTCTCTTTGAACTCATCTCACAAGCCTCTGCTGCCCCTAGCTTTATTATTCATTGCATCCCTTTACCTTGTTTTCTTAATATTTATAACAAATGATATATATTTGTTTATTGTTTGTCTCCCCTCCACCAGAGTGTAAGCTTCATTAAAGGAGGGACTGGTTTTGTTTACTGCTGTATTCCCAGTGGTTAGAACAGTGCCTGGCACATAGCAGGTGCTGAGAAAATGTTTGCAGTTGACCAAGCAATAAAAAAGAACTGGCACAGGGTTTGGAGGAGGATATTAAAATAGAAAAGGATCCAAAAAAAATACATGGCAGGTGAAGAGCACTCACCAGAAAAATGTTGCCTCAACAGATAGTTGAAAACTATAATCAAAGATCTCATGACAACCTTAATATCTTAACATCTCGGTAAAGTGCCGACATCAGAAATACAAGAGGATATGAGGAAACAGAAGAAACATGAGCTGGCAGAATTCAAGGGAAAAAATTACATAATAATCATAAAAATGAATACAAAATTGGAATGATAGAGTATACAGTGCTCAATCACGATGAGAAAACATAAAAATAAAAATGACACGGAGATAGGAGATGTAACATGCACATAATTGGAGCTTCTAGAGGAGAAAATTTCTATTTTCTATTTTTATAGATGAAAGCACTGAGAAACCTTGCTCACATGAAGTCAGTAATAGATTTTAGAAACATCACTTAATCCTCTGAACTCTTGGAATTTAGGCCAAATATCATAGTGATCTTTCTTCAAATTGTATGTCTAATGAATCAGCTGACAATCCAGTTCTCTACCAATTTTATTGAGGGCATGTAACTGGAAACTACCTGACTTGCAAAAGGAGTCATTCAGACCTTAACACCAACGTTTCAAATTGTCCCTTTGTTTGGAGGCTTTACTCCTTAGGGTAAACACAGTGAGTTTTGGGATGGATGAGAGGTATTTCTTTTTTCTAACGGGTGAAGGGTTACAGTGAAAGGAGTAGTAGTTTTCAGAGATCAATTTAGAACAAGTACATATGAATGTACAGTTTTGGGAAATTGATTCTGTTGAACCCCTTCATGTATCCCAGGAGTGTGTATTCATTTGAAGACTACTGGCTAACAATGCCAAGCAATGCTATCAGGTCAAGCAAGGAGTGAATTAAAAAATATGGTTTAGGAAAATAAGAATTGTTGATTTGATCAAAGTAGTTTTCAATACAGCTGTATTAAAGTTGGGTAGGGCTTCCCTGGTGGCACAGTGGTTAAGAATCCACCTGCCATGCAAGGGACACGGGTTCGAGCCCTGGTCCGGGAAGATCCCACATGCCATGGAGCAGCTAAGTCTGTGTGCCACAACTGCTGAGCCTGCGCTCTAGAGCCCACGAGCCACAACTACTGAGCCCGAGCGCCTAGAGCCCATGCTCCACAACAAGAGGAGCCACCGCAATGAGAAGGCCGCGCACCACAACTAGAGAAAGCCTGCATACGGCAATGAAGACCCAACACAGCTAAAAGAAACAATAAAAAAAAAGTTGGGTAGAAGCTATACTGGAGTGGATTGAGGGGGAAGGGGATGGTACTGAAGCAGACAGTAATAGAAATGTTATTAAAACTGAATATTGAAAATGTGGAGATAGGATTATAGCTGAAGTGTATGGTATCTAGGAAAAATCTTTTTTAAAATATGTGAAATATCTAGGGACTTGGGGAGAAATGTTGACAAAAAAAGGATCAACAGACTAAGGGAGAGGTTGAAGACTCCTAAAACAAGATAATCAAAAGTACTAGGTTCACAAGATGATGCAAAGGGTTAACAGTAGTTGACATTTACTGAGCTGTTTTTTTATGTGTGCTTAAACTTTTTAACTGTTTCAACTAATTCTCACAATAACCATTCAACGTGGTTGCTACTGATATTCTCATTTTACAGATGAGGATAGGAGACTCAGATTTAATTATGCCCAAGGTCACTGAGTTTATCACTAAGTTAGTAGAGCTGGGATGTCACCTAGAGCATTGGAGCACTTCTCCACAGGTGTCAATTTAGGTGGAAGTTCAGGGAATTTCTGCCTGATAAAATCTCTTTAATGTAAGCCAGAAAGCAAGGACATGTTGTGAGTGAAGGAGAAAAGACAGGGTCACAAGTTTGAGGAGAGGTTTTCAACAGTTAAGAACAGGAAAAGAGTCGATGACAGGTAACAGTAAGGATAACATGCAGTGTTGTTAATTAACACTTAATAATATTGATTTGTACAGTTGGTGGCCTTTCTCCAGAAATAATCCATAGGAAATTGGATACATCTAGGGCTGTATTTTCCAGAAAGGTTATGACACTGGGGAGGGTTATTTGGGATACTGACAACAGTGACACTGAATTGACAGATCACTTAAAAATCTAGACAGGGCTTATGGAACTGGTGAAAACAGATTGATAATGACCTGATTTGAACTTGTGTAAAGGAATACAACTGTTATGGTCAGAGGTGAGGTTTCTACATTTGTGATTTCAGAGGTAAAGTTGTTTTGGGATATTGAAAGTAGCCAAGATGTGGCTGCTGTGGAGACAAGAGTAATGGAACTAAAGCCCTGTAAGTGGCCACTGATGTCAACCAGGTAGTTGCAATTTATTTCCTCAAAATTTACTCAAAGAATATGACCTTTCTGCTCTCAAACTGTTGTTTAATCAGAACAGCAATCACTTCAGACTTTCTTCTGTACCTGCAATTCATCCGGATTTAAAAAATTAGATTTGAGAAGAGGATTTTTACCTATCAATACACACAAAATTGGAATCTGTGTTCCTGAAAACCTTTACAATAGAAAGATCACTGGATCACTGGTATAGTCAAGCACTTGGGAGAAGTGTATTTCAGGTAAGAAATTATCAATAGTAAGAAAAAGTTGCCACTCAACTTTCCCCTCAATAGCATGTTTCACTGCCCCCCCCCAAAAAAATGTGTTTTCCCTTATGGTACTTCAGTAGGGATATCAAAATGCCATGGCATCTCTCTTCCTTTAATCCACCCACCACACACACACAATGATAAGGAAAAAAAAAGCAAAAACCAACCCAGTGTTCATGCTTAAAAGACAGCCATGATATTTAATGTGGTGCTGGGACACTAGGCCACATGGACCAACACACCTAAATTTATTCCAACCCTGAATTTTGTTAATGTCCAATAATATATGAATTGGAATGAGAATTTCTTTCTCTGAAGATGAAGAAAAAAGGTCTTCCAGTGTAGTTATTTTAGAAGGAGGCTCTTCTATTTACATATAAGAACCAAGACTTATAAATAACCAAGCATATTTAAATAAATTGATGAAAATACCTTTTAAAACATAATACTGGTCTCTCCCTCTTCCATTCTTAAACATATATCAGTCTTCACTTTCTACTTAAATTAGTTGTAATAAGCAACCCTACAGACTAGCTATTTGACAATCAGTGGCCAAACTGAAATTTGAACAAAGCCAAACTTGTTTAAACCAGATACTATTTTGTTAAATGTTACACATTCTACTAGTCACTGACTCAGTATTTTACTATATAGGGTAGCACCTATTATAAAACAATGTGAGACATAAGAAAAAGTGAAATGTTGGGGGTCTGATACATGAAAAAAATTTCAGGATAGATTGCATAATCCAGAAATCACTTGTTCTATTTGCTACATTCCTCGAAAATTCTAAACTTCAAAATGACACAGGAATTAAAAAAAAAAAAAATCAACACATTAAACACATACTTAAGTATCTAGATGTGTAACAGTTCAGCAAACAAAAAGGTTTAACTCAAAGCCTTTGAACATGTCACTTACTTAAACATTAAGATTTTGAACCCAATTACTCAAAGATCATTGACTAGCCCATACTGCAGTTTGTGTTAATCTGCTGTACAAATTGACCACATAATAACAGTCAGATCTTACTCCAACAGAAGTGGTGATAAAATCATACAGCAATACTCCTTTTTGTAATTAGATAATCAGGATAACAGCACTGGGATAAAATGAAGAGAATATCTTGTTTCAGCTTCTTGTTCAATAAGCCTATTCCTCATTTTCAGATAATGAGGATAAAGGTATCAACAACCACATATGAGAAACTGCTTTCTCTTTATTTAGGTGTTAGGAAGAAAATTAACTTTGGTCACATATTACCTTAAAAAAAAAAAATCCAGTTTTACATATTCCTAAATAGATAGGACCAAATGATCAGAGAAAAAATTTCTTCTGTAAAAACTGGCCAATTTTATCAAAAATCTAACATACAGTGTCATTCGAATTATGTGAAGACTGCTTGGGATCATAACATTCCAAATATATGACAACTGCAACTCCATCCTAACCGGTGTGAAAAGTATTTGCTCTCATGTTGCTTTGGTCCAAAAGAGTAGAGCTGATTCAGTAAGAGTAAACTAAGTACCTAATCTTTTGCCAGCATTAATTTAGATTTTTACTGGCAGCAGAAATATCCATGGTGAATAGTTCTACTATAAGAGAGTATAATAAAAGAATATTTTTATGAACACATCACAGTACCAGATAAACTTTTATAAGAGAGAAACATGAAGGAACAAAAAAAGATAAACAGCTACCACACAAAAAATACTGTTTCCCCCGTAACTGTATTTGAAGGGGTAAAAAGTTTGATGATGCTAACATGAAAGGAAGTTGAGTACTGTATTTATTTCTTATTTTATACAACTCTTACTGTTTACAAAAATGGTTATAGTCATGCCCATAAAAGTGTAACCCATGGCATCTGAAAGCAAACACTCTTTGTAATTATTTAAAAGGGCCTTTTTAAAAATTATAATACAAAGGTCTGTGCTCTATAAGCAGTCCTCCACTGTGCATTATAACAATAAGGCTTACTTTTAATACAAAGACTAAGTGTTTGGGAGTTATGAACCACTGGATTTAACAAACATCATCTTATAGTTGCTTTTTGCATCTTTTTTGTTTTTGGGATCCTCCACTTCATCAGGGTGCTCAGTAGCTTGGAGTTCTTCAGCAGATTCTTCTTTCTCTGACTCTGAATCACTTTCAGAGTCATCTGGACTCTCAGGATCAGGTGAATCATCATCATCATCATCATCTCCAGCCACATCACCTTCTCCATCATGATCATCTACCTAAAAACATCAATCAACAGCTATTAAAATACATTATCCAGTACAAAAACTGGAAAAGACCCCAAAATTTTTCTCTCACTCCCTAGCCATTAACAGTTTAAGATCAGAGGCTGCCTAGGGAAGAAATGAGGACTCAGGCACCTCCATGTGTTTTATACACTGGGACTTGAGTAGGATTTTGGTTTAAGAAAGGGCTCTGAAGACCACTCACCTTCTCCCCTCCCCCCTAGTTTGAAAATAATATATTATCTTCCTGATGGAAACAGTATTATTTTAAGTAAATAAGGCAAGTTAACCACTGATCCATGGGAATATTTAAACAGCTATCAATGTTTTGTATATTACATTACTTTGGAGTAATGGACCAATAGTTATTATATGAAAAGAGATGATGTAGGAAACAACCAAGAAAACTCTCCTGAACCGGTATTTACATGAAATATTTCATGTAACTTGTATGTTGTTCATGCCTACTTAAGATGTGCCCTAATGATTATCTAAGCAGAATTTATATTAAGCTAGTATCAGAAAACATATTTCTAAAACTGTCAAAAATATCTATTCTCATTATCTACAGAGACCTAGTTTGGCATGTAAAAATGTAACTTCATAAAGAAAGCTTTCTACATAGGATTCTTGATCGCTAGAGTAATTTAACACAAATAAATGATAATCAAATTGGAAATTATCTTCCCACTTAATGAAAATACATAATTACTACCTCACTGAAGCCAAGTCCACAATGTCGTCGATATCTTCCTGATAATTTACTGTCCATACTTTGTTGATATTGAGACTCCAGTTCTTCATTAATTTTCTTGTCTTCTTCCCCTGTATGTCCAGTGTACTTTGATTATGTTTCAGTCAAATTAATAAAAATATTTGATTACACAAAAAACCCACAATACAGATGCTATTATATTCAGGGCTGATTTCTCTAACTGTGACTAATTTTACAGCGAATTTTGTGGATGGGTTTATAAACCATAGGTAGTTACCCAACAGATAAAATAATTGAAGGATGTATTTATGATTACTTCTTTAGTAACCAACCCCTTGAAGCACAAGTTGTTTATTAAAGATGAAAAACTTAAATTTTCCCATGTAATAATTCAAACCAGATACAGGAATCTCAGAACTGCTTAAGTTTACATATTGTAACTATTAATTACTAAGAACTTTGGGCATCATGTTTTAGTTTATTTATAGTCTAATAATGGTTCTCCTGAAAGTTTCCTCCTAGTCATGCAGAAAAAATCCTCCAACAAACAAAAGCTTCTGTCTTTGAACAGAAATAATGAAAAGGCACACAATTTTGTTTAGAGAATGGCTAAATAAAATGTAAAATGACCTTGGAATGGCTTCCCTTTATGCCTTTCTTTGCATATCAGTTTACTGCACCAACATAAACTTATTTGTAATTTTATCATGCAACATTTGATATATAAATTATTTTTAACATATATTGTTATATATATAAGTTATGAAGCAGAATACTAAACAACCACCTATAAACTTACCACCCAAGAAGTAGAACATTACCAGTACCAGTGAAGCTTTCTGTACATGACATTTTAATTTGTAAATACAAGAAGAATTTCATATTTTAAAAGAATGAATGCAATATATTTCCATTCTGCCAAAGCTCAGGGACTCTTTTGCCTTTTGTAGCAGTGCAAATCAATTTGAAATAACTGTTCAACACCAGAAATATAAAACGCCTATTAATTTCTAATGTCTAAGATTAGGGCCAATTTTAAATGGGATAAAACTTTACTTTTCAGTAGACTGAATTCAAATCCAAATTCTAATGCATTTTCTGTTTTTACTTTTAAAGTTTTTCCCCCAAAATCAAAAGAAAAATTAATTTCTTCAGGCATTCCAATGAGTTTATACTCTTCGAAGATTTCAGAGCAAAACTCAGTGAATAAACTAAAAACCAGTATAATATGCCAACTACAACACTGTATATTAAATAATTTACAAAATACATGTAAACTCTAGATACTATAGTTGGCAAGATGAGGCATAAAACCTCACTACAATTAAAATACTACATGTTGTGAGTTAGTAAAAATGAAGACAGAAACTGGTCAGTTTCTTGGTTAGAATATCATATCGATGTACATATACTCAAATCTTTTATGAAAGTATATACTAACTGTTAAATGATATACGTAACATGTTTACATATACTACATATATTTCTAATATTTATTAATCATTAGAACTAATCAACAATTATACATGAAAGTTAGAATATCCCAAAATATGTACAAATATTTCATATTCCAAATTTAGCACCTCCACTTTAATTATATTTTACTTTCTTACCTGTTCGGAAGTGAGATGTGGATTTGTGATCTCCTATAACAAGACGACCAGTATGTTCTTTCTGTAAGAAGGCAGGAAATTTATTAGAATTTGAGACCACTAATTCAACATAATTATTAAGTGTCTACTATGTGCCTGACAATATCCCAGGCTTATGGGATACAGTGAAGAAAAAGAACTAAATTAAGATCCCTGTCTTTATGGAACTTACATTCTTGCATGGATAGGGATGGGGAGGGGAGACAAAAATCAGTAAGTAAATTACAGTATGTCTGAAGGCAGTGTAATTACAATAAACCAAGCAGAGGAAGGGGATAGAAAGTATGTAGAGTTCAAGCTGGAATTTTAAATGGGATAGACAGCTAGAAAAGTGGATCAATCTAAACATTTTCTTTCCTAAAATGCCAGTAAAATGAGTTGCTTTGATTTTTCCACCTTTTCTTTCTGATGTCTCAGGCAAATATCATGGAAAGAAAGCAAATGAGATTTAACTGAATAAAAAGAATAGATTTATAATGAACAATGTGATCGAAATTTAAAATATAAAACATAAAAATAACCATTACTATTTAACAACATACCACAAATAGCTAGCTCATTACTTTTGACTACAATAAACACCCACTTTCAAACTATCAAAAAGCACAGAACTTAAAACAATCTAGTTCTATAAAACATAAAAATAAATCTGACTCAACTAATTGGTAATTAGTTACCAACTAATCAGCTTACATAATTCCTCTCAATTTATCAGTTCCAATCCACTCTTCATGGTTCATATTTAGTTTTGAAACCAAGCATGAGCCTGTGGGGCTCCCGGGCATGGAAGGCTTTCCGTGTCCCCAGTTTCTTGTTTATAGGGAACAGACTCCAGCCTCCGTGACACTCCCTGAGTTCCAAAGGGCAGATTTGAACTGTTGCCATGCAGAGACAAGGGAGGAGCAGTCAAGAAACAACAGTGTAGCCTTTGGATAGGGTCCTGGTTCTGCCTGAAGGGATACACATAACAATGAGTTCTTTACAGAACGAAAACCCCCAACAAATGTAAGATGTTAGCATTCTTTATCCCAGATTAAAGGAACCAGAGAAGCTCTTCAAGAGACCATCTGAGGCCAGATTAAAGGAGTCACAGAAACTCATCAGACCACCTGAAGCCAGGCCCTGCACACACCCTGATCCTTATCAGCAACCCTGCCTTTGAACCACTGCTATAAAACTCCTCACCAAATGAGAGGTACTGAGTCTGCTGTGTCCCCCTTTGCCTGGCAGAGCAATAAAGCTGTTCTCTTCTACTTCACCCAAAACTCTGTCTCTGAGATTCAATTCCATACTGGCACACAGACGCCGATTTTTCGGCATCAGTTTCACAAGGTAAATAAAGTGTTTGGGAGACTGGCCAAGATGGCAGAGTAGAAAGATCTTGAGCTCACCTCCTCTCATGAGCACACGAAAATCACAACTATCTGCAGAACAGCTATCGATGAAAAAGACTGGGAACCACCAGAAAAGATCTTCTACAACGAAAGACATCAAGAAGGAACCACAACAACCTGGATATAATCAAATTCCATACCCCTTGGGGTGGGTGATCCACAAACTGGAGAATAATTACACTGCAGAGGTTCTCCTACAGGAGTGAGAGTTCTGAGTCCGACATCAGGCTCCCCAGCCCAGGGGTCTGGTACCAGGAAGATGAGCCCCCAGAGCATTTGGCTTTGAAGGCCACTGGGGCTTAACTGCAGGAGCTCCACAGGACTGGGGGAAATACACTTCACTCTTCGAGGGAGCACACAAAATCTCACTTGCACCCGGACACAGGGCAAAAGCAGTAATTTGATAGGCACCTGGGCCAGACCTACGTCTTAGTCTTGGAGAGTCTGCTGGAGACACAGGGTGGTAGGGGGACTGTGGCTCACCCTAGGGACACAGACACTGATGGCAGAATACCGGGGAACACTGTTGGTGGCTGACATCTTGGCTCATTAGTTCCAAGACCTTATCCCACCCAACAGTCTGTAGGTGCTAGTGCTGGGACTCCTCAGGCTAAACAACTAACTGGGCAGGGACACTGCCCCACCCCTCAGCAGACAGGCTGCCTAGAGACTTACTGAGCCCACAGCCACCTCAAGATATGCCCCCTAGACATGGCTCTGCCCATGAGAGGACTAAGACCCAGCTCCACCCACTAGTGGGCAGACACTAGCCCCTCCCTCCAGGAAGCCTGCACAAGCCTCTAGAGCAGCCTCACCACCCAGGGGGCAGACACCAGATGCAAGAAAAATATGATTCCCGCAGACTACGGACCAAGTCTGCCCACAGCAGGCCAGACTGTGCCCGCTAGCAGGCTAATGCAACCTTCAGGACACCCTGGACCCCATAACCAACTGTGTCAAGAACCACCTCCTAACCCCAAATCTTTTATGTGCTCTGGGATCCAGGGGCCCTGCAGCCAGACTCCAGGAACCAGCTCTGACTGCCCAGTTGCCTCCAGAATCCGGCTTAACCTGCCAATGGGTGGGCAACAGCCCCAGAGTCTTCATGAACCTGACTCTGACCACCCAGCCAGCACTAGCCTTGGGGCCCCCTAGGGTTCTGCAAGCAGTCACTTCATGACCAGGGCCTGTTGAACAGCAGCCAGCAGCATCCGCACAAGGCAGGGCCTGGCAACCAACCAGACTAGGGGCCAACCAAGCCCACCAGATCACCCACATAGTCAGGCCACCACAACAGAAGGACCCACACAGCCCTCTTAGGAGGAAACTCTAGAGCATATAGCTTGGGTGGCGAGAAGGGAGTGCACTGCTGGGATGCATAGGACACATCCTAGAGGGCCACTTCTCCAAAGTCAAGAAATGTAACTAACCTACCACATACATAAAAATACCAACTTAGACAAAATGATGTGGCAGAGGAATATGTTCCAGATGAAGGAACAAGATAAAACCCCAGAAGAACTAACTGGAGATAGGCAATCTACCTGAGAAAGAGTTCAGAATAATGATTGTAAAGATGACCAAAGAATTTGGGAGGAGAATGGACGCCAGAGCAAGAAGTTAGAAGTTTTTAACAAAGAGTTAGAAAATTTAAAGAACAACCAAACAGAGATGAAAAATACAATAAGTGAAATGAAAAATATACCAGAAGGAATAAATAGTAGACTGAGTGATATAGAAGAATGGATCAGTGAGCTGGAGGACAGAGTACTGGAAATCACTGCCACTGAACAGAAAAAAGAATGAAAAGAAATGAGGACAGTTTCAAAGACCTCTGGGACAACATCAAGCACACTAATATTAGCATTAAAGAGGTCCCAGAAAGAGAAAACAGAAAGAAAAAGCCTGAGAAAATATTTGAAGAGATAATAGCTGAAATATTCCTTAACCTGGGAAAGGAAACAGTCACTCAAGTCCAGGAAGTGCAAAGAATCAAGGAACACACCAAGACACAATGTAATCAAGATGACAAAAATTAAAGATAAAAGAGAATATTAAAAGCAGCAAGGGAAAAGCAATAAATAACATACAAGGGAATTCCATAAGGCTATCAGCTGATTTTTCAACAGAAACTGAAGACCAGAAAGGAGTGCCACGATATATTTTAAAAAAGTGATGAAAGGGAAAAACCTACAAGCAAGAATACTCTACCTAGCAGAGCTCCTGTTCAGATTTGATGGAGAAATCAAAACTTTTACAGACAAATAAAAGCTAAAAGAATTCAGCACCACCAAGCTAGCTTTAGAACAAATGCTAAAGGAACTTATCTAGATGAAAAAGAAAAGGCCACAACTAGAAACAAGAAAATTAAGAAATGAAAAAGCTCACAGACAAAGGCAAACATAGGAAATAATCCAAATGCAAACCAGTAGGGAAGCTGACAGACAAAAGTAGAAAAATTATCTGTATCTACAATAAGCAGTTAAGGGATACACAAAGCAATTAGATATGAAATATGATATCAAGGGCTTCCCTGGTGGCGCAGTGGTTGGGAGTCCCCTGCGTCGGGTTTGTGCCCCGGTCAGGGAAGATCCCACATGCCGCGGAACGGCTGGGCCCGTGAGCCATGGCCGCTGAGCCTGTGCTCCCCAACGGGAGAGGCCACAACGGTGAGAGGCCTGCGTACCGCAAAAAAAAAAAAAAAAAAAAGATATCAAAGACAGTAATTGTGAGGGGAGGAGAGTACCAACACAGGATTTCAAAAATGCATTTGTAATTAAGAGAACAGCAACTTAAAACAATCACGTATACATACAGACCGCTCTACAAAAATCTCATGGTAACCACAACCTAAAAATCTATAATAGATATACACACAAAATTATCCACAACACTAGAGACAGTCATCAAATCACAAGAGAAGAGAACAAAAGGTGAAAGACCTACAAAAACAAATCCAAAACAATTTTAGGAGAGGGAGCTGTGTAAGAGGAAAGGTTCTCTAACCTCAGGAACCCCCTTCACCAGCTGGGAAAAATCAGCCAGGACAGAAAGTGAGCTTCACTGGCTCAGAGGAGTGCAGCAACAGGCTTTAGGAAGGCAGAACAAAGAGAGACCAGCACTGATGGTCCTGGCCACCTCGCTCTACTTACTCCCCAGCCTGAGATGTGTGTCTGCTGGTGCGAGGGGGCTGGGTGCTAAAACTCAGGCTTTAGGGGACAGACCTGGGGAGAGGACTGGGGTTGACTGCGCGGAGACAGCCAAAATGTACTGGAGTATGGCCCAGGCCACAAGGAGTGAGCAGGATAATGCCTGGGTCCACCATAGAAGCCCCACTGGTAATGTGCTCATGAAGGGAGGGTCAGGACCCCACCACAGCAGCCTCATTCTCTTTGTGCTCACAGTGGGCACAACTCTTGACTCTATGAGCTCTGCTAGTAGACAAGCCCTGATGGTTGCCTACACACAGAGGTGGGGCTGAAATATGAGCTGTGTCCAGCCAGCACCTTTGAGACTTTGGCAGATTTATGCCTCTGGTGCCTTTGTAAGCTCAGCACCTGGGGGACATCCAAGCAGATTATTGGTGCTTCTGTGACTAGGGCGGGTCCAGGGCTAATTCCATAGCTCCCAAGGTGGGTCCAGGTGTCCGACTATGGTGGGTCATGGTGCCTGACTTTGGCAGATCTGCACTGGTTGCTTTCTGATAACTGCGCCTGAGGGGCATCTGGGCCAACTGACTGCATTCCCACAGCTGAAGCGGGGCCAAGAGCAGTGTAAACAACAGTGTACTTTGTGAGTACTCATGACAGATGACAGGAGACACCACAGAGCATACTTTCCAGTGGACAGCTCCTGGGAAGAATACCCAGTGGCTCCTCTCCCAGTGGGAGCACTCTAGTCCCATCTACCTCACATTGCAGTTTAGCAACGGATCCGAGTGCTTTTACTCCAACACCTGGGGAGCAGACCCTGCCCCTGGCAGGGCTGTGACAGCTACAGGGCAAAGTGGAGGCCCCTGTTCAACATCCAGTGCAGGCTCTGGTCACCACAACACCAATCACACCCCCTATCAAGGGGAAAAGGGCAAGCACACATTGAGGAAAGACGTGGCAGTCATCCATACTAAAAACAGCCTTTGTACCAAAAATATTAGACTCATCCAGGCTACACAGGGGCATTCCCACATAAAAACAGCCCTTTAAGACCACAGTAGATAACTGTTTCTCCTAAAGTCATAGAGTCAGAGAAACAAGTAAAATGAAGAAACACAGGAACTGCTCCCAACTAAAAGAACAAGAGAAATCCCCTGGAAGTACAAACGATGAAACACCTCTCCAGTCTACTAGACCCCGAGTCCAAACAGAAGGTAATAAAAATACTAAAGGAATTAACAAAGACTATCAGAAGAAACGCAGATCACTGTTACAAGAAACTAGAACTATAAAGAGGAGCCAATTAATATTAGAAAACTCATCTGCCAAGACAAAACTTGAGCTAAAGGCAATAAATAGCGAACTAAATAATGCAGAAGAACAAATAAGTGATCTGGAAGACAGAATAATGGAAATCACCCAATCAGAACGGCAGACAAAAAGACAAGTGAAAAAAAAATGAAAGCAATATACGAGACTTATGGGATAAAATAGAGCAAGTCAATCTACACATAATAGGATCCCAGAAGGAGAAGAAAGAAAAAAGGGGATTGAAAATGCATTTGAAGAAATTATGGCTGAAAACTTCCCAAACCAAAAGGAAACAGATATCCAGGTACAAGAAAAACAGAGTCGGAAACAAGATGAACCCAAAGCAAAGCTACACCATGACATATTATAATTAAAATGGCAAAAGTTGAAGTGAGGATTCTAATGGCAGCAAGAGAGAAAGTTACTTACAAGGAAACCCTCATAAGTCTATCAGCTGACTTCTCTATAGAAACACTGCAGGACAGAAGGGAGTGGCAAGACATATTCAAAGTCCTAAAAGGGAAAAACCTGCAACCTAGCATACTCTATGCAGCAAGATTATCATTTAGAATAGAAAGAGAGATAAAGAATTTCCCAGACAAGTGAAAACTAAAAGAATACAAAACCTAAACAGACATTTCTCCTAAGAAGACATACAGATGGCCAACATGAAAAGATGTTTAACATTGCTAATTATTAGAGAAATGCAAATCAAAACTACAGTGAGGGATCACCTCACACCAGTCAAAACAGCTATCATCAAAAAATCCACAAACAGGGCTTCCCTGGTGGCGCAGTGGTTGCGAGTCCGCCTGTTGATGCAGGGGACACGGGTTCGTGTCCCGGTCCGGGAAGATCCCACATGCCACGGAGCGGCTAGGCCCGTGAGCCATGGCCGTTGAGCCTGCACGTCCAGAGCCTGTGCTCTGCAACAGGAGAGGCCATAACAGTGAGAGGCCCACATACCGCAAAAAAAAAAAAAAAAAAAAAATCCACAAACAATAAATGCTGGAGAGGGTGTGAAGAGAAGGGAACCCTTCTATGCTGTTGGTGGGAATGTAAACTGGTACAGCCACTATGGAGAACAGTATGGAGGTTCCTTTAAAAACTAAAAATAGAGCTACCATATGACCCTGCAATCCCACTCCTGGGCATATATCCAGAGAAAAACATGGTCCGAAAGGATACATGCACCCCAATGTTCATTGCACCACCGTTTACAACAGCCAAGACAGGGAAGCAACCTAATGCCCATGACAGAGGAATGGATAAAGAAGATGTGGTACATGTAAACAATGGAGTATTACTCAGCCATTAAAAAGAAGGAATTAATGCCCTTTTTAGCAATATGGATGGACCTAGAGACTGTCATATTGAGTGAAGTAAGTCAGACAGAGAAAGAGAAATCTCATATGATACTGTGGTGTGGTACACATATACAATGGAGTATTACTCAGCCATAAAAAAGAATAATGTCAGTTGCAGCAACATGGATAGACCTAGAAATTATCATACTAAATGAAGTCAGACAGAAAAAGACAAACATCATATGCTATCACTTATATGTGGAATCTAAAAAAATGATACAAATGAACTTATTTACAAAACAGAAACAGACTCTCAGACTTTGAAAACAAACATATGGTTACCAAAGGGGAAAGGTGGGAGGGGAGGGATAAATTAGGAATTTCAGATTAACATATACATGCTACTACATATAAAATAGATAATCAACGAGGACCCACTGTATAGCACAGGGAACTCTACTCAATATCCTGTAATAACCTATATGGGAAAAGAACCTGAAAAAGAATGGATATATGTATATCTATAACTGAATCAGTTTGCTGTACACCTGAAACTAACACAACACTGTAAATCAACCTTACTCTAATATAATATAAACATTAAATTAAAATAAAAAATAAAATAAACAACAAAGTCCTAGTGTATAGTACAGGAACTATATTCAATATCTTGTAGTAAACTATAATGGAAAATAATATGAAAAAGAATATATATATAGTACAGCAAAGTATCACTTTGCTGTATGCCAGAAAGTAACACCACATTGTAACTGAACTATATTTCAATAAAAAATATATAAGTAAACAAAATGAGAAAAAACAGAAAACAAAAGCAGTTATAAGAGGAAAGTTAATAGCAATACAGGCTTACCTCAGGAAAGAAGATAAATCTCAAACAGCCTAACTTACACCTAAAGCAACTAGAGATAGAAGAACAAATAAGGCCCAAAGTTAACAGAGGGAAAGAAATCATAAAGATCAGAGCAGAAATAAGAAAATAATAGAAAAGATCAATGAAACTAAAAGCTGATCCTTTGAAAAAATAAACAAAATTGATAAACCTTTAGCCAGACTCATCAAGAAAAAAAGGGCTCAAATCAATATTAAAAATGAAAAAGGAGAAGTTACAACTGACATCACAGAAATACAAAAGATCACAAGAGACTACTACTACAACCAATTTATACACCAGTAAAATGGACAACCTAGGAAAAATGGACAAATTCTTAGAAAGGTACCATCTCCCAAGACTGAACCAAGAGGAAACAGAAAATATGAAGGGACTAATAACAAGTATTGAAGTTGAAACGGTGATTTAAAAACTTCCAACGGACAAAAGTCCAGGACCAGATGGCTTCACAGTGGAATTCCATCAAGCATTTAGAGATGAGTTAACACCTACCCTTCTAAAACCTCCTGCAGAGGAAGGAACACTCCCAAACTCATTTTATGAAGCCACCATCACCCTGATACCAAAACCAGACAAAGATAACACACAAAAAGAAAATTACAGGCCAATATCACTGATGAACATAGACACACAAATCCTCAACAAAACACTAGCAAACTGAATCCAACAAAACATTAAAAAGATCATACACCATGATCAAGTGGGACTTATCCCAGGGATGCATGGATTTTTCAATATCTGCAAATCAATGTGTGATACACCACTTTAACAAACTGAATAATAAAAACCAAATGATCATCTTGTATTCACAAGATGCTGTGGCCTGCTGTATCAGTAAATGAAGGATATTGTGGCCATCAAACCAGCAGCCACCCCCAACTGTGCACCCTGAGGGGATTCAGGATGGTGAAAAGCATGAAACTGGCCCTAGATAGTTAAGGTGTACATCAAAGGAATGATTTCAATGAGTCCAGACTCTTGAAACTTCCCACACGTGGAAAAGTGTTAAATTCATTAACTTGACATGTTTGGATTTCCATAATTAAGTTTCTTTAATTAACAGTAATCCTTTGATGTTTCAACTACCTAGTTTTTGATGCAAAATGCGTATATCCTGGCTCCTCCCTTACCTCTTTGGAGCAGTCCCTCAGAGCAATATGAGAGGCTGACTTAAGTCCTCAGGAAATCCGCCAAATAAAACATAATTCTCCACTTTTAGGCTGTGTATTTTTTTCAGTTGACAGTTTTGGTGACCAGGAAGGGACTCAGAGCAGACGTCTCTGCTTTGCCTGAACTCTACAAGGAACTGGGGCCTTGGTACCAGCAGAGGCCTGTTGTGCCCATCCGGCTCCGCAGAGTCCAGATGAATTTGGGTGAGTCCCTCCTGGTTCTTGGATCTCCCAATTACTGGCTGATGATCCTGAGTTTTATTTGGCGGTCGCTAACAGGTACTGGCTCCGCAGTTAAAAGATATTGGGGAGGGCTTCCCTGGTGGCGCAGTGGTTGAGAGTCCGCCTGCCGATGCAGGGGACACTGGTTCGTGTCCCGGTCCGGGAAGATCCCACATGCCGCGGAGCTGCTGGGCCCATGCGCCATGGCCACTGAGCCTGCGCGTCCGGAGCCTGTGCTCCGCAATGGGAGAGGCCACAACAGTGAGAGGCCCGCATACCGCAAAAAAAAAAAAAAAAGAAAAAAGATATTGGGGAGTGGCCCCTGCTAGTTGAAAAATACTAGGGGAGCCCAGTTGAAAGACACTGGGAGAAAGTGCCCCCTACCTGAAAGATACTAGAGTAACTCAACTGAAAGACACCAGGATTTCCTCAGTTTGAAAGATACTGAGCAGTCTCAGCTGAATGGTTGGTTAGGTAAGAGGTTTACCTGACATTTTCCTCAAATTGGCTATCTTGACAAGAATGTGTCAGGATAAAAGTGCACTAATAAAATTTTATGCCTGAGAAATTCAAGTTCAAATGGGAAACAGATTCTCTCAGAGAAATGAGGGGCGTCAGAAAGCCAACCTCCAACTAGCACTCTAGCCAGATTCATGTATGTACAGAGCTCATACCTGCAAGTAAATAAAGGAAATCTTGCTCTGAAAATGACTAAATGGAGCTCTTTTATTGTATACGCAGCTATGTTAGAAAAAGTTGGCTTGATAAAAACATATTTTCAGAATTCTGATGTTAAAAAAACAAAAGCCCTTCTAGGGGGAAGTTGCATTCCTCCTCCTGTGTCTTTGAGATGTAAACGTTTTATCTGATCTTCAGGCGTGTGCGAGTGTATGTGTGTGTTTTGAGTACTTGGTCTCTGTCATCCAAAAGGTACACATATGGTGTACATTTAGCAGCCAATCGAATAGACTGAGATTCTGAGCAGGCTTTTTTTTTTTTTTTTTTTTTATGGTACGCGGGCCCCTCACCGCTGCGGCCTCTCCCGCCGCAGAGCACAGGCTCCAGACGCGCAGGCCCAGCGGCCATGGCTCACGGGCCCAGCCGCCCCACGGCATGTGGGATCTTCCCAGACCGGGGCACGAACCCGTGTCCCCTGCATCAGCAGGCGGACTCTCAATCACTGCGCCACCACGGAAGCCCCCTGAGCAGGCTTTTGTCTGAATTTTTGCCATCTTAACCTTCATTGCGTCAGCCTGTTTAGTGAGGGCCTTTACTTTCTTAGACTATTTTTGGGAGTAAACTTTCTGGATCTGTTTAGGTCGCATCCTTCACACTCTCCTGTGGGGAAGCCTCTTGCATCCTATTGGTTTAAGTCACTATTAACATATATCTCATTAATGGCCAGACGACAGATCCTTTAAATTGGAGAAACTTCTAAATTGGTAAATTTTTAGAGAACTCTCATTATCAACAGGTGTTTTATTGATATCTATGGGGAAAAAAAAATTAAAGGTGGGAAAAAAATATATAATGGTTTACCTAAGAACTCGCTTAGTTTAAAACAAACCAAAAAAACTGGTTTGGGAAACCTTATTGTGGTTTCTGCTTTCCCTCTTACAGATGCTAATAAAAACATTAGATTAATTAGGTTAACAGAAAAATAAGAGAAAAAACTAAAGGGAAAGTCTAGAGACTCTTTCCCCACAAGGTAAACTTTTTAATGGAACTTATCCCAAATGGATAAAGAAATCTTAAGATGATTACTTTAAAATGGGATAAATAAAATGAATGTTAATGGGATTAAAACAAAACATCTTGATACAACATTACCTAAGGTTCAATGGGCCAAATGGAACCCCCCCTCCACTGTACTGGTACCCAACATTAAAGGACCCCAAGCAAGTCCGCTCTCTTTACCCCTGTTTAAAATATATATATTTAAATGGTGGAAGAAAATTACACTGAGGTACCTGACCAATAATTACTTGGGGCAACAATTAGGCCAATTAATGAAGTTGACAAAAGGGCCTGAGTCAGTTGGCTCAACCCCTCACTGGGCACCCCAGAGCCTTTTATACAAAATAGATAAAATGGTCAGAGAATAAAAGGAAAGCTTCTAGGACTCCTTGTAATACCAAGACTTGTTGATTGGGTCCTAAGAGAAACTAACGTCAAATGTGTAAAAGTTGGCAGAATTGAGAAGAAACTTTATAAAAATTGGTATTTATGTTCACCAATCTACAGAATGCTAATGTAAAAGACAGTTCATAATTGCTTACTTCTTAGTATTCACTAGAAATCGAAGTTTTTAAGGGTTGAGAATTCTAATTTAAATATGAAATTAAAGCTACTAGAAATAATACAGAAAAACAGTTCAGTATGCTAGAAAAATAAGTGTTGTGAACAAAGAAGGTATGAGGAATGGATCTGCATTTTGTTAAGGGAAAAGAAAATAATTTTGTCCTAGAGCTAGTTGTTTCTAGATGAGAAAAGTAAGAGACAAAATAATACGGATATAGAAAGTGATAGAAGGATTGTGGAAAAGGAACCCTGAGAAAAGAATTTTGTACACGGTCAGGATTGACTAAACTCAGGTTGAATTTAATTACGTAAATGGATTTTGTTATTAAAAGTAGACTGGTACACGATTGGATTTGGTTCCTCTGTTTAAAGAACAAAGGTTTCTTAGAACACTGCTTCTGACAATGGATTGTGTGAGTTTCTCTGTCTTTAAGTGATCTATATTTGCTTTTGAAATCTTTTGTCACTGTGGTTAAGTATTATTTCACAGTGACATATGATCCTATTTGACCAAGTGTTGATATTTTTGACAAACTCCCCAAATATCAAATTCTAAAGTTCTTTTGACCTCCAGCTAACTCTGGGATGCTTCAAAGGAACCAAGACACCTCAGAGAGTAATGTCAAACTAATTAGCTTATCTGGTATGATAAATTAATCAGTTGGCCAAAAAGTTCATTCTGTTTTAAAGTAAAAACAAAAGACACCACATTTTTCATTTTCACCAAGAACTTTATTTATTTTTAAAAAAATATTTAGGGACTTCCCTGGTGGCACAGTGGTTAAGAGTCCACCTGCCAATGCAGAGGACACGGGTTCGAGCCCTGGTCCGGGAAGATCCCACATGCCGCGGAGCAACTAAGCCTGTGCACCACAACTACTGAGCCTGCACTCTAGAGCCCACGAGCAACAACTACTGAAGCCTGTGCACCTAGAGCCCATGCTCCACAAAAAGAGAAGCTACCACAATGAGAAGCCTGTGCACTGCAACAAAGAGTGGCCCCCCTCACCGCAACTAGAGAAAGCCTGCGTGCAGCAACGAAGATCCAATGCAGCCAAAAATAAACACACAAATATTTATTTGGCCGTGTTGGGTCTTAGTTGTAGCACACAGGATTTTTAGTTGTGGCATATGGGATCTTTAGTTGCAACATGTGAACTCTTAGTTGCGGCATGTGGGATCTAGTTCCCTGACCAGGGATCGAACCTGGGTCCCCTGAATTGGGAGTGTGGAGTCTTAGCCACTGGACCACCAGGGAAGTCCCACCAAGAACTTTACTGAACGTATTCACTGTTTTGTTCCACTACCTTCTGCCATTTTTCAGGCAACTTCATAATTCCATCTTCCTAAAAATTTTATCTTTTTGAGCAAAGAACTGTTCCAGCTGCCTTTTACAGTATTCCAGGGAATTGAAATTCTTTCCGTTAAGAGAATTTTGTAAAGACCGAAATAAATGGAAATCCAAAGGTGCCATGTCTGGTGAATATGGCAGATGAATCAGAATGTCCCAGCCAAGCTGTAACAGTTTTTGCCTGGTCATCAAAGAAACACACAGTCTTGTGTTATCCTGATGGAAGATTATGCATTTTCTGTTGACTAATTCCAGATGCTTTTCGTCGAGTGCTGCTTTCAGCTGGTCTAACTGGGAGAAGTACTTTTTGGAATTAATCATTTGGTTTTCTGGAAGGAGCTCATAATAGAGGACTCCCTTCCAATCCCACCATATATACAACATCACCTTCTTTGGATGAAGCCCGGCCTTTGGTGTGATTGATGGTGGTTCATTTCGCTTGCCCCATGATCTCTTCCATTTCACATTATTCTACAGTATACACTTTTCATTACCCATCACAATTTGTTTTAAAAACGGAACATTTTTGTTAGGTTTTAGTAGAGAATCGCATGTGGAAATACGGTCAAGAAGGTTTTTTTCACTTATGAGGAACCCAAACATCAAAGCGATGAACATAACCAAACTGGTGGAAATGATTTTCAGTGCTTGATTTGGATGTTCTGACTATGTAGGCTATCTTCCATGTGGTGTAACACTGACTGTTCTCAATTAATGTCTTGATTTGATTGCTGTCAACTTCAAATGGTCTACCTGACCACGGAGCATCGTACGGCGAGAAATCTCCAGCACAAAACTTTGCAAACCACTTGTGACACATTCAATCAGTCAAAGGTACTTTATCACAGTACCTTCTCCATACACTGCACAAATCTTTTTTTGCGTTTTAGTTGTGTTTCTACCTTTCTTGAAATAATAAAGCATAATATGCTGAAACTGTTGCTTTTTTTTCCTCTTTAATATTAAAATGGCTACACAAAAATTCACCAGTTTTGATAAAGTTTTTTTAAAATGCACACTGATATGACAACTGTCACAATACAATCTAACAAAATTGTTTCGAATGAAGTTAAAGACAACTAAGTGCTACTAGAGACAACCTATGGAAAAACCAAACGAACTTTTTGGCCAACCAATACTTGCAAAGCACTGCCAAGTAACTAGTGATGAACCTTATGTTATATTGTATGTATAAATGTCATTAATACAGATATTCCAAAATTTATATGAAATTACTAAAATCTGAGATATCCTGGTATAATGTTATCAATCATAATTCTAGTTATTATCAAAATATCCAACTTCCTTGTCAACTGCATTGTAATCAGATCTTTAACCATGGCATTTTAAGTCCTGTCATTTATAGTCATTGTTTTATTCTGATGCTTTTATAAAAGGAAGATCTTCAAGATGATTCATAAAAAGGACTTTTTAACAAGTATAAGTTTCTGATAACTTTTAGATCATACCACTGAACTGGGTAAGAAATGACAAAACTCTAATGTAAAACCTGACTACTTCATCCAAATCAACAGGAATTACATGGGACTGAATGAATTTATAAATATGATTTATAACTTTATGACTTTTTTGGGGAAATATATTGGCTTTTCCTCTTTGTTTTTCAGAAAAACTTTTCCTCTATTATGCTATGACCTACAAGTTGATCAAGTATTCTTTTATAAACAAAAATAAAACATTTTTTCCTCTCTACCTAATCCTTCCATATTTGGCTTCTCCACCTGGCTCTCCTATGGACTTGATGGTTTACTGTGACCAGATTACAACTAGTTATACTAATCACTGTTTTCTCTTTGAATTTTATTTATTTTTTTATACAGCAGGTTCTTATTAGTTATCTATTAATCATTGTTTTAATTTGTTCTCTTTGTTCCTGAATTGTTTATGCTCTGTGTCTCTCTCTGCTGTACTATGACCTTATTAATGTTACTGACTATATTAATTATCCTGTCTAGTTTATAAGATTGTCTCTTACCCAATGTGTAACCAGGTCTCCAAAATAATTAATGATGGCTAAAGGTCTTGAAACAGTTGATCATACACAAACACACACAAATATATATATATATATATATGTATATAAAAAACTCTACACAGGATAACTGTAACAGTGCAACTCTCGTATGGAAAGAAGCAACAAGAGAAAACATTTTCTAGGTCATAGCAGACTAGCAAGATAGGTGATCCAGAGAATTTTAGATTATTAACAGGTCCTAATCCAAAAATCTGAGTGGCCTATCAACAGAATCTTTGCCTGATCTAGGAATGAGCCTTCCTAACACTGTGGGACAAAATTGGTCATGAAATGCTTCCCAAATGTTGGTTGAATTTATGATCAAGGGGAAGCACTGTGAATGAAAAATGCTGCCCTATCAGTAAACAAAGGATGTTGCAGCCATCAAACCAGCAGCCACTGCAGCTACTCCCAACCGTGCACCCTGTGGGGGTTCAGAATGGAGAAAAGAAGGATACTGGCCCTAGATAGTTAAGGTGCAAATCAAATGAATGATTTCATTGAGTCCAGTCTTACATCTTCCTAGATGTAGAAAAGTGTTAAATTCATTAACTTGACATGTCTGGCTTCCCTTAACAGTTTCTTTAATTAACAGTAATCTTTTGATGTTCCAACTATCCGGTTTTTAATTGCAAAACTCCTATACATCCTGGTTCCTCCCTTACCTTTTTGGAGCAGTCCCTCAGAGCAATCTGAGAGGCTATCTTCTAGGCTTAAGTCCTCAGAAAATCCGCCAAATAAAACATAATTCTCAACTTCTAGGTTGTGCACTTTTTCAGTTGACAATCTCAATAAATGCAGAAAAAGCTTTTGATGAAATTCAACATCCACTTATGATAAAAACTCTCCAGAAAGTGGGCACAGAGGGAACCTACCTCAACATAATAAAGGCATACATACATGACAAACCCACAACATAATAAAGGCATACATATATGACAAACCCACAGCTAACATCATACTTAATGGTGAAAAGCTGAAACCATTCCCTCTAAGATCAGGAACAAGACAAGGCTGCCCACTCTTGCCACTTTTATTCAGCATAGTACTGGAAATCCTAGGCACAGCAATCAGACAAGAAAAAGAAATAAAAGAAATCCAAATTGGAAAGGAAGAAGTAAAACTGTCACTGTTTGCAGATGACATAACACTATACATAGAAAATCCTAAAGATGCCACCAGAAAACTACCAGAGCTCATCAATGAATTCAGTAAAGTTGCAGGATAAAAAATTAATATACAGAAATTGGTTGTATTTCTATACAGTAACAATGAAGTATGAGAAAGAGAAATTAAAGAAACAATCCCATTTACCATCACATCAGAAAGAATAAAATACCTAGGAATAAACCTACTTAAGGTGGCCAAAGAACTGTACTGTGAAAACTATAAGATGCTAATAGAAGAAACTGAAGATGACACAAACAGATGGAAAGATATACTGTGTTCTTGAAGTGGAAGACTCCGTATTGTTAAAGCGACTACACTTCCCAAGGCCATCTACAGATTCAATGCAATCCCTATCAAATCACCAATGTCATTTTTCACAGAACTAGAACAAATAATTTTAAAATTTGTATGGCCCCAAATAGCCAAAACAATTTTAAGAACAGAGCTGGAGGAATCACATTGACTTCAGACTGTACTACAAAGCTACAGTAATCAAAACTGTATGGTACTGGCACAAAAACAGACAGAAATCAATGGAACGGGATAGAAAGCCCAGAAATAATCCCATGCACTTATGGTCAATTAATCTATGATGAAAGAGGCAAGAATACACAATGGAGAAAAGACCACTAATTTCAAGAAGTGGTGCTTGGAAAACTGGACAACTACATGCATAAGAATGAAATTAGGACATTCTCTAACACCATATACAAATATAAACTCAAAATGCATTAAAGACATAAATGTAAGACCATATACCACAAAACTCCTAGAGGAAAACACAGGCCAAACACTCTTTGACACAAATCACAGCATTATTTTTTTGGATTCGTCTCCTAGAGTAATGGAAATAAAACAAAAATAAACAAATGGAACCTAATTGAACTTAAAAGCGTTTGCAGAGCAAAAGAAACCATAAGCAAAATGAAAAGACAACCTATGGAATGAGAGAAAATATTTGCAAATGATGCAACCAACAAGGCATTAATTTCCAAAATATACAAATAGTTCATATAGCTCAATACCCAAAACAAAACAAACAAAAACAACCCAACCCAATCAACATACGAGCAGAAGACCTAAAGAGACATTTCTCCAAAGACAAACAGATGGCCAACAGACACATGAAACAATGCTCAACATCACTAATTACTAGAGAAATGCAAATCAAAACTACAAGGAGGTATCACCTCACACTGATCAGAATGGTCATCATCAAAAAGTCTACAAATAATAAATAATGGAGGGGGGTGTGGAGAAAAAGGATCCCTCTGATGCTGTTGGTGTGAATGTAAATTGGTGCGGCCACTATGGAAAACAGTATGGATGTTCCTTAAAAGACTAAGTGTTACCACATGATCCAGCAATCCCACTTCTGGTCATATATCTAGAGAAAACTAACTCAAAAAGATATATGCATCCCAATGTTCATAGCAGCAGCATTTACAACAGCCAAGACATGGAAGCAACCTAAATGTCCATCAACAGGTGAATGGATAAAGAAGAAGTGGTACACACACACACAATGAAATACTACTTAGCCATAAAAAGGAATGAAATAATGCCATTTGCAGCAACATGGATGGACCCAGAGAGTATCATACTAAGTGAAGTCAGACAGACACAAATATTATGATATCACTTATATGTGAAATCTAAAAATTATGATACAAATGAACTTATTTACAAAACAGAAACAGACTTACATAGAAAACAAACTTATGGTTACCAAAGGGGAAAGGAGGTGGGAGGGATAAATTTGGAATTTTGGGTTAACAGAGACAAACTACTATATATATATAATAGATAAACAACAAGGTCCTACTATATAGCACAGGAAACTATATTCAAGATCTTATAATAAACTATAATGGAAAAGAATCTGAAAAAGAATATCAATCTGTCTATCTATATATATGCATAACTGAATCACTTCGCTGTATACCTGAAACTAATACAACATTGTAAATCAGTTATACCTCAATTAAGAAAAAAAAAAACCAACTGAAAAAAAGGGAAATTGTTCACTAAAACTGAGTGAAAGTGAGATTAAATTTGACTTTGCAAAGCAATCTTAACCAATTATCTGTGTATATAGTAAATAACAAATCACCCTATTGTGAAATCATGACACATTCTCCATACCCAAAGATGATACTCCTGAAAAGGTTCAAGCATTAATGTTTATTGCCTTACATGTTATTAGCACAAAAGCAAATCAATAATTCAGTAGTTTGTTCCTTTATTGCAGAAGACACCTCATGACAAGATTTGAATATACATAATGGCATCAAGTTATTCTAAGATGATAGTATTATACTGGTCTATCATAATTTCTCAGCTGGTTCTCCCTGTGACCAATAAAATACTCAGTGGCTAGGATTAGGAATGTACTTTGGGGCCACAAAATAGTATAAATCTAAACAGCCTACGTAAAAGATCAAAGCTATGATCTTTGCACTTGTTAGCAAAGAATTTAACGTATGCTATGCCCACTGATCGGCAGCCAAATTTTTTTTTTTAATTGTTCAATTTGTTCTCCACCCACCCCTGCCCTGTTTTATTGAGATATAATTGACTCTTGGTAGCTAAATTTCATACATTTTATGTTACGGTGTTTCTTCCTAGGTACTTAAAGAAATGTGATCCTACTAGGTTGAGCATACCCTTAAACTATTACTTTATATATCCTTAGCAAAATCTTTTATTTGCATGAACCAAGAGAAACTTCAGACTACTTTCTATGACAAATCACAAATTATTGGGAAATCTGGATTAATGTGATATTATACAAATGCTTCCTTTGTATAGGGCTTAACATCTTACATGATCTCTCCCTATGCCCAAATCCACTGTTCTAGTCTGGCTAACTCTTAATCCCCTCAGATTCAGATCAATTCTATTTCTGGGAAGCTTTCTTGTGCTGCTAAGCCAGAGTGAGCTTCCCTTGCCTGTTGATTCCACAGCATTATGTGCATAGCTCTTCCATAGCAATTATAATTCTATATTGTTATTATCTGGTTTCCTCCAGCACATGATAGCTCCAAACTTATGTTACTGATCTACGTGACCCCCCCACCCAGGACCTAGTACAGTGCCTGGCATGTAGTAGTCAACAGCTGTTGGTAAAATGCATTCCCATACAAATAAAAAACAAAGGGCAGAACTTATTTCTAAAGAGCTTAAAAGAGAAAAAAGTTTTCCTTTTTCTTCCACATCAGGTTTGCAGAAAGATTACTGGGACAGTGTTAGGAAAATAAATGTACTTGCTTACAAAAAAAAAATCAGTATTTAGAGATCACTGTATTTGCATGTAAAAATTAATTGCTAGGAACAAGAGTTTTTTCCAACACGTGGTGTCTCCTGGCACCTATATTTTATATCTTCTATTACGTTAGTCGAACTGAAAATTATTTCAAAATATACTGAACATTTTTAAAATTAAGTTTTTGACAAAGGCTATTCCCTTGGCTACTACTTCAAGGGCTGGAAGGAACTATAAAATATGAAAGACCTACCAAATGGTCTGCCCAGAAGTACCTTGTATCAAATTATCAGGCTAACAGATGGCAAATCATGAACTTTCACGTTTTCTTTCTTCCACGGGAGTCTCCTCAAACCAAATTTTTTCTCTATGCAGTATCTAAACATTACCAGCCAGTGGCACTGAGCATCCTAGAAGCAGCTCAGTGAGGTCAGCTATATTTCCGAAAGCCTAAAGTAGTCATGCAGAACAGTAAAATGGGATCCAAGTGTATTCATTCCTTCTCACTTAACATACATAAAAAAGGGCATTATCTTCACAGAAAAGGTAAAAATGTATTCTGTCTGATGCTTACCTTTCCTGCACCCATAAGTCTCAAGAACTTTTGTTTTCTTTCTTCATTACCTAAGTCTGCTGCCTCCCAATTGCTAGATCCAAGCTGGAAAAGAAATTAGCCAATTAATGTTTTTTGCATAGTAATAAATATTTAAAAATTTAGAGTCTACCAGTAAACCCCAAGCTTTTTCCCCCTGTCAGTTTTCACTACAAAATGGACTCACTCTTGCTTAGGAAGTTAAGCATATGCATAATATTCAAATTAGAATATGCTCCTTTTCTGTTACTTTAAGGGAAAGTCCTTTAGTTCTTTTGCAGCCAGAGATCTGGTTTTCAAAAGTTTATACTATAAGAATTACCTGGAGGGCTGGTTAAAACACAAACTGCTGGGCTACACCTCAAGAGTTTCAAACTTAGTAGATCTGGGGTGGGACTTGAAGATTTATTTCACTTCTAACAAATTCCTAAGAGATGCTGATGCTGCTGATGTAGGGTACCACACTTTGAGACCTACTGCCTTAGAGCCTTGCAGGGCCCTAGGGTACCTAATACTTTGAACCCAGGAGGCTGCTACAGCTGTTAACTGAACTTAAAACTCTGGCTATATTGATATTCTAAAGAACAGTACAATATCAGAGTCAACTGGACCCAATTTTAGTTTCTTTTTTGAACACTTTCCTTATTTGTAAGGACTGATGTGTGAGGACTTTTTTTTTTAAATATTTATTTGGTTGGGCCCAGTCTTAGTTGTGGCAGGCTGCCTCCTTAGCTACTGCATGCGACCTCTTAGTTGTGGCATGCATGTGGGATCTAGTTCCCTGACCAGGGATTAAACCCAGGCCCCGGGCATTGGGAGTGCAAAGTCTTAACCACTGTGCCACCAGGGAAGTACCTGTTAGGACTTTTATTCTTACTTAAAGGTCTTCCAGAGAACAAAGAGAAAATTTACTAATTTTTTTTAAAAAAAGAATAGAACTCATTCTATCTTGTAATTATCAAATGGGTCTATTGAACCCTTTTATAAATCTAATATATATTATGGAATCCTAGCGATATTTTTCCCTACATATTGAAACAAATTTAAGAATTATTTCATTATAATTCATTAATCATTCCCAAATATGCTAAAAATGACTAAAATAATAAGATAGAAAAGTGGTAGAAAAGTTTCCTCATCATGTTGTCCAAAGTGCTGCATCATCTTTCAAGAAGACATCACCCCTCTGTTGTATGCTTCTAGCTCTTTGGACCCAGTTGAAAATTTTAATTTCTACTCATGACAACCGAGTAAAAAACTGAAAACTGACAGAAGGCATTTCACAATTATTAGACGAATAACAAGGTGAATGCAAAATGACAGGTAGTGTCTAAACTAATGATAATAGCAAACTTAACTGCAATTAAATGAGTTTTTGGATGATGAAATACTAGATAACATTTCTCCAACCGGGAGTCAATGAGAGACAAAATAACAAAAATATATGGTACTTTCATCTAGAAAGCCATTCAATAGGAAGAACTTCATCTTGCAATATTTTGCAATATTGCTACAACAGCCTGGACCATCCTGTTTTTCTAAAGAGGTATGTGACTATTTAATATCATCTTTTATGATATTTGTACACCAAAATTTACTTGATATGGTTTGTAAGTGGACAAGTACCGAGGGCAGGTGACTAGAAGGAATATAGAAATGAAAAACATTCATTGGATTGATCATTCTAATTGAGTTTATAATCTAAAAATGAAAATGTTTTGCAATTATAGAGCAAAGAAGACAAACCCCGTTTGACACAAAACTATGAGCAATGAAAACACTTCAAAAAAATTCTTCAAGTATCATATTTTGATGATGCAAATCCAAGAACTAAAATAAAGCTAAAATCTATTAGAAACAGATTTGAAATCTGAAATTATATGTTTCAGTTTCACACATGACAACTGATAAGCTGTTAGCTATATTCAGAAAATGCTAAACATTTTGGGTATATATATAGTGAAAAATCAAGAAAACTAGGTTTGCTATGGTTCAGTTCATATCAAAATTTCTAATAAAGCTGTTCTTACTATCCTTTTATTCTTTTGAATATTATTCATAAAAGACTAATAGAATAATACATATATCAAACAATGATGACCCTCCCTCCGGGGCATATGAGAGTTGAAGTATTTGTACCATACTGGACACCCACTTATGGCTATTCCTTTTGGCTACCTAAGTTCCAAATCTCTACTTCTTTCCATCTGACAGTTCATATTTTTTCATAGACTAGTTAGTTCTTAACTGTTTCTGGCTCAATATAGTTAAAACAAAACAAAAAACAAAAAAACAAAGTACCAATGAAGCTTAAGTTCTGATTCTCACTAAATCACTGTTCCCTGGACCTGGCATAGAGTAGCAAGTACCTTGCTCAAGTGCCGCATTCTAAAAAGCACATGGGTGCCTGATACATTCTTAGAGATTCTCCACCAGTTACTGAAATTAACCTCCCCATTCCTCTTACTTCCTGAAAGATAGCTTTCAATTCTGCCCTCCAATCAAACCAATGAAACCATTTTTAAGTTGGCTTCATCCTTAATACCCTTATTATAGAACAGCAGTCAATTTACCTCCTCCTCAGTACACACTGTAGTAACTCTTAGAATTTATTTCTACTATTGTCAGTGTTTTCCTACAACTGGATTCAATGATTTGTTACCCCCATTAAATGTGTGAGGTCAGTGGGCAAAGAAAACTTTATCTTTTACATGCAGAGGTTTATTAGAAATTGCTGACCAACTACACACTATAATTGGGTTATTTTCTAAACGTAGACATATATTTAAAAAACTTAAATATATTATATTCTGGGGTTTCCCTGGTGGCGCAGTGGTTAAGAATCCGCTTGCCAATGCAGGGGACTCGGGTTCGAGCCCTGGTCTGGGAAGATCCCACATGCCGTAGGGCAACTAAGCCCGTGCGCCACAACTACTGAGCCTGTGCTCTAGAGCTCGTGAGCCACAACTACTGAAGCCTGTGCCCTTAGAGCCTGTGCTCTGCAACAAGAGAAGCCACTGCAATGAGAAGCCCTTGCACCGCAACAAAGAGTAGACCCCCCTCTCCACAACTAGAGAAAGCCCGCGCACAGCAACAAAGACCCAACGTAGCCAATAAATAAAATAAATCTACTAAAAATATATATTATGCTTAAAAGATTAAAAACACAAGCACTTAAAGATAACTCCCAATTACCAACAAAAACAAAATTAATATTAAAGAAACTGACTAAAAAAAAAAAATCACTGTCAAGGGACAAGTTACTACTGTATTGCACTAAAATATAGAATTAGCAACATAATCCTTTTCAGATAATGTGTGAAGGTCCTAGGACCTAATCTTGAATTGCAACCGTAACCACCTCTTTTAAAGAAAATGCTTATAGGATTGGAAAAGGTCTTAAAGGTCATCTAGTTAAAACTGATCCCATCAAAAGCTGTAGAGATTTAATTACTTAATCCCTTTACCTTTGTTAAATTACCTAATATCACCTAGAGTTTTGTGTCAAACTAAAAGATTATTTCTTTGATTCTAGCAAAACAGGTGCTTGACATTCTAGCAATCAAGTCACAGTTAAATACCAGGAGGAAAACAATGTAATAGTTTTTAGAAGGGCACCCAGATTACTCAAAAGCCTAGATACATTCCTGGTAGGTACTGGCCTACCACATTAACAAGAAAAGATCTCAAAGCCAGTTGTAGGGAGGAACAGCGGGTATGAGTAAATCTCACTATATAACTATTTGTCCCCAAATCTTTACTGATTACTAATCTTTCTGCACAGCTAAAATCAATTTCAGTAAAGAGCCTTACTATTCTGGACCTAACCCCACCACTTACCCAAAGAGGGATGAGTCTTAGCATCATCTCATTTGCTACAACTGATGCACTAACAGTGTTCAGTGAGCTTTTTATAGTTCGCAAAGTAAAATATTATGAAAGGAACTCAACTGCACTATAGAAAATAAACTCTACACATTCAGAAACTGACAGCACTTTAAACAACCTAAAGAATACTAGATGTCCTCCCTTCTTCACTCTTAACTATGACCTCTCCATCGCCCCCCCCCCCCCGCCCAGTTTCCCCATCAACGTTTCCATGGCATTTATCCATTGTATGAAGGACCCAGTTTTACGTTTACTGGTTACTGCAGCGTCCATGACACCGCGCTAGGGGCTAGTACAAACACAAAAGGCCTAGGATAAACACCACAGTTATTCATCTTTGAATTCCCAACACCTGGCACAGCAGTAAATATTTAATGGTTTACTTTAAGGAATGAATGCTTTGCAATTTAAACTGGCAACTGTAGGGGGAGGGAGGAGAGGGAAGAGAGGTACTTGACATCGAAACGGGCTTCTACGTCTCAACGTATTAGGCCTCAGCACGGTGCGCCAGAACCAAATTATTCCCCTGGTACCATTTTTCCGTTCAATATTTTCTTGGTTTACTCTTAATAGTACAGTTAAGTTTAACTCTTAACAGTACATTGCAAAAATAATCCCGGCCAGAAAAATCTTCCCAAATTTGCATGAACATCTTGACTTTATCACAGTAGCATTTTAAGCCTAAAACAGGGAGGATCTTGCCGTTTCTACTGAATAGAAAGGCCCCATAAAGAAGCTGCATCAGCCCACGAACAGGCAAACATGGTCCCTTGACTAAGCTCTTTCACTTCTCAACCATTCAGGATTTCCTTCCTCGATTCCCCTTCCTACGCAGGCCTCCGGCTCTTAGCATGCGGACCTCTTCAAACATTCCAACTCAAATTAAGCAAAAGGGATATTTCCCATTCTTCTCGGTCCTCCCCCTCGGCCCTCCCCCTTCAGGTCACCTCAGACGCTTCCTCCGTCTTCATCCACCCTTCCCGGCCTACCCGAGCCTTTAGTAGGCCTCAACCCTCCACCACTCCGCCATTGTTATTTACATCGTCGTCTGGGGAGGCTGAACGCTTCACCCCGTGCGGATGGGACTCTCTGGCAGCACTCATCGTTGCGGAGACCCCAACGGGAAATGCCGAACCCACTCGCCGTTCTCCTCAGCCGCGGCGCCAGCACCCCTCAGTCCGCCACCAGCCCAAGGAGCGCCACTCCACAACGCAGAGCCTCTCCGGGTCTTCTCCGCCACTGTCGTCACCGCCGCGTGCGCTCTCCACCCCGGAGCGCTCTGGGAGTTGTAGTTTTCTGGTTCACCACATACCGCCTGAACAAAGGGGACGGAGGGTTGACTAAAACTACAAATCCCAAGAAGCCCAGCGGCGCAGCTCGCGCTGTGTGGCGGGAGTGCCCGCCGAAGCTGCGTCTTCCTCGGCTGGTGGAGGGAGCTTTTCCTCGGGTGGATATGGCGGTGATCCTTGGGCTCAAGCTTCGTCGCTACAGAAAGAGACTTAGGCCGGCTTTTCGCATTTCCCTGTGAGACGCTGCCCCATTGACAAATGCATTCGTTATAGTTAAGCACCTAGGTTTAAAGGTAATGTTTGAGGCTTATTGAATCCTCACGAGTACAGTCACCGCAAGACAAAAACCGTTCAGAAAAAAATATGGCTCCTACCGTTTCCCCCGTGGTGTTCTCTTGCTCGTAGGTGATTTCTAAATCGGTGGGGCAGCTTTTAAAAAACTCCCGCCAAACATTTTCCCGCTTTCTCATTCTCACTGAAATGAGTTCATATTGGTGGTAAATGCCACTTAATTGGCCATTATTGTAACTAGGGTTCGTATGAGGGAATCCTGTAAGCTTTCCACGCGGCTTTATGTGAAGTGGGAGTGACCCTCTTCAACCTCGCTGCTGGTATGTAGGCTTTGTACTTTGGGGGCCTTAGCAAAGTGAAGTCCATCTCTGCGAAAAAGCCCTGTATCTTTTTCTTTTCTTTTTAAGAAATATTTACTTTAAAAAAAAATTGAGGTGAAATTCACATTATACAAAATTAACCATTTTAAAGTGTACAGTTAAGTAGCACTTAGTACATAAACAGTGCTGTGCAACCGTCACCTCTTACTAGTTCCAAGACATTTTCATCACCCCAAAAGGAACTGTCAATACCCATTAAGCAGCCCTTCCCCCATCTCCCCTCTCCCCACCGACCACTGTCAGAAAGAAAGCACTGAATCTATAGGTATTACTAGGATACTTGAGTTTAATTCATGGAGTGTCAAGGTATCTGAAGATTTAACTAGGCCTGAATCTGAACCTTCTTTTTCCTTACTTATTCTGAAGCTTTCTGACCTTGTTCAGAATTTTAATTTTGTTCTAAAACAAAAGTAAGTACAGTCTGTACAGACAATACAGATGAAGAGTGCATTTTGGTACTGAGAGCAGCCTGTGAAACTGCTTAACTATTAGCTTATGATCTCAGCAGTTACACTAGTTTGCCTGCCTGTGCAGAAATAGTATTACTTTCCTAGATTTCAGATAATCACTGGATCTTTTATAGAACTGTGACTAGTGGAAGACAGTTCTTTAACTTATGCAGTCATGTATTCAAATTTTGCTCTTTTATTTTGGAAGCAAAGGAATAACAATTCTAATTAGGGTAATATTTTTAAAAATCTAAGGTAGGGTCATATTTTATAACCAAGCAAGGGTATCTTTATCAATTAGTTCTGTGGTAAGAATAAACCTTAAGGAGGAGAAGAGTAAACCCCTGAGGAGAAAAGGTATTTTTGGGAAGTGGTTGCTTGCTCTTTACTATTAATTAAATTATTTATAGTGTTTTGCCTAACTCCATGATTCTACCAAGTTTCTATTATCATAACTACAATGAAATAGTTAAGTTACAGAATTTTCTAGGATGGACTACAGTTCATACTCAAAGGGTTGGACAGACTATAATATATATAATTTAGAATCCTTACTTTTATTATCAATAAACAAATAGGATGGCTGAATAGGTAATGTAGACTTCTGAAAGAATTCTGAAATAAAAAAGGGCCATCAATAAGGTTAGTAGTTAGTAAATAGTTCAAACTTTACTAATTGATGAAAGTCCAGAAAAGTTTAATGAGCTAGTGACCTTTTATTTCTTCACCAGAATTGTTGGCACTTGGACGGGTAAATTTTCAAGTTATCATAAAACAAGATTAAAATCCAAGAAGTAACGTAGGAGATAATAAAGTCTGGATCGTTTCATCAGATTTTATTCAGTTTCATATACAGAAGGCTATAGGTAAGGATGAAATTATGCAGTGTAATAGAACTGCATATGTGGCAGAAAAACTCGGTAATACTCTTCTTCCTTGTATTTTTTTTTAACATCTTTATTGGAGTATAATTGCTTTACAATGGTGTGTTAGTTTCTGCTTTATAACAAAGTGAATCAGTTATACATATACACATGTTCCCATATCTCTTCCCTCTTGGGTCTCCCTCCCTCC
The DNA here is from genome assembly GCF_963924675.1 of Phocoena phocoena. Classification (NCBI taxonomy): domain Eukaryota; kingdom Metazoa; phylum Chordata; class Mammalia; order Artiodactyla; family Phocoenidae; genus Phocoena; species Phocoena phocoena. The sequence continues at coordinate 71,063,252 of NC_089226.1, read as the reverse complement.
CACCCTCCCTATCCCACCCCTCTAGGTGATCACAAAGCACCGCTGAGCTGATCTCCCTGTGCTATGCGGCTACTTCCCACTAGCTATCTATTCTATGTTTGGTAGTGTATATATGTCCATGCAACTCTCTCACTTTGTCACAGCCTACCCTTCGCCCTCCCCACATCCTCAAGTCTATTCTCTAGTAGGTCTGCGCCTCCATTCCTGTCTTACCCCTAGGTTCTTCATGGCCTTTTTTTTTTTTCCTCAGATTCCATATATATGTGTTAGCATACGGCATTTGTTTTTCTCTTTCTGACTTACTTCACTCTGTATGACAGACTCTAGGTCCATCCACCTCAATACAAATAACTCAATTTCGTTTCTTTTTGTGGCTGAGTAATATTCCATTGTATATATGTGCCACATCTTCTTTATCCATTCATCTAATGATGAACACTTAGGTTGCTTCCATCTCCTGGCTATTGTAAATAGAGCTGCAATGAACATTTTGGTATATGAATCTTTTTGAATTATGGTTTTCTCAGGGTATATGCCCAGTAGTGGGATTGCTGGGTCATGTGGTAGTTATATTTGTAGTTTTTTAAGGAACCTCTATACTGTTCTCCATAGTGGCTGTATCAATTTACATTCCCACAAACAGAGCAAGAGGGTTCCCTTTTCTCCACACCCTCTCCAGCATTTATTGTTTCTAGATTTTTTGATGATGGCCATTCTGACCGGTGTGAGATGATATCTCATTGTAGTTTTGATTTACATTTCTCTAATGATTAATGATGTTGAGCATTCTTTCATGTGTTTGTTGGCATTCTGTATATCTTCTTTGGAGAAATGTCTGTTTAGGTCTTCTGCCCATTTTTGGATTCGGTTGTTTGGGGTTTTTTGTTTGTTTGTTTTTGTTTTTTTTGTGGTACGCGGGCCTCTTACTGTTGTGGCCTCTCCCGTTGCGGAGCACAGGCTCCGGACGCGCAGGCTCAGCAGCCATGGCTCACGGGCCCAGCTGTTCCGTGGCATCTGGGATCCTCCTGGACCAGGGCACGAACCAGCATCCCCTGCATCAGCAGGCGGACTCTCAACCACTGTGCTACCAGGGAAGCCCGGGTTGCTGGGTTTTTTTGATATTGAGCTGCATGAGCTGTTTGTAAATTTTGGAGATTAATCCTTTGTCAGTTGCTTCATTTGCAAATATTTTCTCCCATTCTGAGGGTTGTCTCTTGGTCTTGTTTATGGTTTTCTTTGCTGTGCAAAAGCTTTTAAGTTTCACTAGGTCCCATTTGTTTATTTTTATTTTCATTTCTCTAGGAGGTGGGTCAAAAAGGATCTTGCTGTGATTTATGTCATAGAGTGTTCTGCCTATGTTTTCCTCTAAGATTTTGATAGTTTCTGGCCTTAAATTTAGGTCTTTAATCCATTTTGAGCTTATTTTTGTGTGTGGTGTTAGGGAGTGTTCTAATCTCATACTTTTACATGTACCTGTCCAGTTTTCCCAGCACCACTTATTGAAAAGGCTGTCTTTTCTCCAGTGTATATTCTTGCCTCCTTTATCAAAGATAAGGTGACCATATGTGCGTGGGTTTATCCCTGGGCTTTCTGTCCTGTTCCATTGATCTGTATTTCTGTTTTTGTGCCAGTACCATACTGTCTTGATAACTGTAGCTTTGTAGTATAGTCTGAAGTCAGGGAGCCTGATTCCTCCAGCTCGATTTGTCGTTCTCAAGATTGCTTTGGCTATTCGGGGTCTTTTGTGTTTCCATACAAATTGTGAAATTTTTTGTTTGTTTGTTTTTTGCAGTACGTGGGCCTTGCACTGTTGTGGCCTCTCCCGTTGCAGAGCAAAGGCTCCGGACGCACAGGCTCAGTGGCCATGGTTCACGGGCCCAGCCTCTCCGTGGCATGTGCGATCCTCCCGGACCGGGGCACGAACCCGTGTCCGCTGCATCAGCAGGTGGACTCTCAACCACTGCGCCACCAGGGAAGCCCTTATACAAATTGTGAAATTTTTTGTTCTAGTTCTGTGAAAAATGCCAGTGGTAGTTTGATAGGGATTACATTCAATCTATAGATTGCTTTGGGTAGTAGTGTCATTTTCACAATGTTGATTCTTTCAATCCAAGAACATGGTATCTCTCTCCATCTATTTGTATCATCTTTAATTTCTTTCATCAGTGTCTTATAATTTTCTGCATACAGGTCTTTTGTCTCCTTAGGTAGGTTTATTCCTAGATATTTTATTCTTTTTGTTTCAATGGTAAATGGGAGTGTTTTCTTGATTTCACTTTCAGATTCTTCATCATTAGTGTATAGGAATGCCAGAGATTTCTGTGCATTAATTTTGTATCCTGCTACTTTACCATATTCATTGATTAGCTCTAGTAGTTTTCTGGAAGCATCTTTAGGATTCTCTATGTATAGTATCATGTCATCTGCAAACAGTGACAGCTTTACTTCTTCTTTTCCAATTTGGATTCCTTTTATTTCTTTTTCTTCTCTGATTGCTGTGGCTAAAACTTCCAAAACTATGTTCAATAATAGTGCTGAGTGGGCAACCTTGTCTTGTTCCTGATCTTAGTGGAAATGGTTTCAGTTTTTCACCATTGAGGACGATGTTGGCTGTGGGTTTGTCATATATGGCCTTTATTATGTTGAGGAAAGTTCCCTCTATGCCTACTTTCTGTAGTGTTTTTATTATAAATGGGTGTTGAATTTTGTCGAAAGCTTTCTCTGCATCTATTGAGATGATCATATGGTTTTTCTCCTTCAATTTGTTAATATGGTTTATCACATTAATAGATTTGCGTATATTGAAGAATCCTTGCATTCCTGGAATAAACCCCACTTGATCATGGTGTATGATCCTTTTAATGTGCTGTTGGATTCTGTTTGCTAATATTTTGTTGAGGATTTTTGCATCTATGTTCATCAGTGATATTGGCCTGTAGTTTTCTTTCTTTGTGACATCCTTTTCTGGTTTTGGTATCAAGGTGATGGTGGCCTCGTAGAAGGAATTTGGGAGTGTTCCTCCCTCTGCTATATTTTGGAAGAGTTTGAGAAGGATAGGTGTTAGCTCTTCTCTAAACGTTTGATAGAATTCACCTGTGAAGCCATCTGGTCCTGGGCTTTTGTTTGTTGGAAGATTTTTAATCACAGTTTCAATTTCAGTGCTTGTGATTGGTCTGTTCATATTTTCTATTTCTTCCTGATTCAGTCTTGGCAGGTTGTGCATTTCTAAGAATTTTTCTGTTTCTTCCAGGTTTTCCATTTTATTGGCATTGAGTTGCTTGTAGTAATCTCTCATGATCTTTTGTATATCTACAGTGTCAGTTGTTACTTCTCCTTTTTCATTTCTAATTCTATTGATTTGAGTTTTCTCCCTTTTTTTCTTGATGAGTCTGGCTAATGGTTTATCAATTTTGTTTATCTTCTCAAAGAACCAGCTTTTAGTTGTATTGATCTTTGCTATCGTTTCCTTCATTTCTTTTTCATTTATTTCTGATATGGTCTTTATGATTTCTTTCTTTCTGCTAACTTTGGGGCTTTTTTGTTCGTCTTTCTCTAATTGCTTTAGGTGCAATGTTAGGTTGTTTATTCGAGATGTTTCCTGTTTCTTAAGGTAGGATTGTTTTGCTATAAACTTCCCTCTTAGAACTGCTTTTGCTGCGTCCCATAGGTTTTGGGTTGTCGTGTCTCCATTGACATTTGTTTCTAGGTATTTTTTTATTTCCTCTTTGATTTCTTCAGTGATCACTTCGTTATTAAGTAGTGTATTGTTTAGCCTCCATGTGTTTGTATTTTTTACAGATCTTTTCCTGTAAGTGATATCTAGTCTTATAGCATTGTGGTCGGAAAAGATACTTGATACAATTTCAATTTTCTTAAATTTACCAAGGCTTGATTTGTGACCCAAGATATGATCTATCCTGTAGAATGTTCCATGAGCACTTGAGAAAAATGTGTATTCTGTTGTTTTTGGATGGAATGTCTTATAAATATCAATTAAGTCCATCTTGTTTAGTGTATCATTTAAAGCTTGTGTTCCCTTATTTATTTTCATTTTGGATGATCTGTCCATTGGTGAAAGTGGGGTGTTAAAGTCCCCTACTATGAATGTGTTACTGTTGATTTCCCCTTTTATGGCTGTTAGTATTTGCCTTATGTATTGAGGTGGTCCTATGTTGGGTGCATTCTTCCTTGTTTTTAAAAACAAGAAGATACTCTAAAATACCTTCTTCAGTATTGGAACTGTTCCATCTTCATTTTTTTTGTTTCTGTATCTTCTAGGACAATGCCTGCCACAGGGTAGTTAATATTTTTTAAATTAATATAGGAAATATGAAATTATACAGTGTAACAGAGTTGTATCTCGTATAAGGCCCAGAAACTCTGCAGTGTCCTTCTTTCTTGGGTAGTAAAGACAAGGAAAGGAGACCCTGTTACTAATAGGATTTTAAAATAATTTTCCTGAGTATAGAGACCATGCCTTCCTCAGTTTTATATACTCAATGCTTAGTATGTAGTAGGCATTCATAAATGTTTGTTGAGTGCATACATTGATATCCCTCAACTAAGGGGAGTCATAACTGAGCATAGTTAACAAACCTAAAGAAGAAATAAAAGCTCTGTACAAAAAAAATCTGTTTTACTTGAGACTAAAAAAAAATTCCTGAAGCCATTATTATAACTATTATATATTGAATTCCACTCTGTGCTATATACTTTGCTGGGTGCTTTTTAAATAACTGATATCAAAGCTTCACAACAATTTGCAAGAATCTTTATTTTATAGATAATGAAGCTTAAGAAATGTTAAATACTTGCCCATAATCATAGAGCTACCAAGCGAGTGGCTCAGCTGGGATTGAGTCCTTAAGTCTGTCAAACTTCAAAAACCCATGCACTTTCCACTGTGCCAGTATAACTCAACATTTATATAGGGTACTTAGTATGTGTCAGGCAGTGTGCTAAATTTCTGGAAAACCAGAATGAATAATGGATAATCCCTTACCTCAAGGAGTTTACAGCTTGGTGGGGGAAGAATGATTAAATGGTACCAGTAAGTTACAGCAGTTCATTTTAGCTGAGGGAAAAGGGGAAATTCTTCCCCAAAAGTTTTTGAGCTAGGCCTTGGAAAACAGTGGAGGCAGGGTGGGGCATGTATTTGGAAATGGTTAGTGTCTTGTGTGACTGAAACCTGATAAGCACAAAAGTATCATAGTCCGAGACAAAACTCTGTAGCCTGATCAAAGCCAGCCTGATCAAAGCCTTGAGTTTCAGTCTTCCACTCTGTCTGTTCAGGTTCAAATCATCTGTTTAATAGATTTATTATATCCTTCTCCCATCCTTGAATAGTTCCCCAGTTAAATCCATTTTACACATCATGGCAGGATCCATCATCTGAAAATGGAATGTAGACACTCTCCTGCTCAAAAACTTCTGGAGCTTTCCATTTTATACAGATTTAAGTTGATATAATTAAGCCTATAATTAAGGGTCTATATTCTGACCTCAACATCCATTCCAATATTATTTTCTACTACTACCTTTTATTTATCTTGGTTAGTCTGTCATCATTATTTACAACAAAAATATATGTGCTATCACAGAGGTATGAACAAAGATATATGTCTTGCTGGCTATTCTAGGCTGTAAGATTCTTTTGGATAGGATCTAAGATTAGCATCATGTCTTGTGTATAAACCATGATTCAATAAAATTTTATTGTATTAATATATGAATGAATGTGGTGAGAGAGGAGTAGGTTTATGTGGTAAGAAGTTTTTAATTTTAGACATGTTAAATTTAAAGTATTAGTGGAATACCAAGTGAAGTTGTCTAGTAGACGGTTAGAAATATGGGCTTCAAAGTTAGGAGAGAGCCATAAATGTGGAAATCACCCATCTAGATATGATGGGCAAACTAGTAGAGTGATTGCATTCACCCAGTGAACATGTAGAAGACAGTTACTTGGAAAAGAAAAAAAAAAAAGTAGAATGAGGAAGAAGAGCCTGAGATTAAAAGATAGATAGTTTTTTCTCCAAAATCACTTTGCTGTTCTTGCCAATTATAAAAGTAGTATGTGAATATGAGGCTCAATAAATTATGGTAATCCGTACAGTGAACTACCATGTAGCCATTAAAAAGAAAGAGGAAGCTCTGCAGGTACTGATATGGGACAATCTCTAAGATACATTGTTGAATGAAAAAAGGAAGATACAAAACAGTGTATACATTATACTGCATTTGTATTAAAAAGACAGAAAAGAATTAATATGCATCAAATATGTCAACAGAGATACCCAAGAAGTAACTGCTAATATTTGTAGACTCCATGCTTGTGTTGGTGGCTGGGGGCTGAGTGCACGGGTAGCAGCAAGACTTTTCACCATCCTTTTTGTATCTTTTGAATTTTAAATTACCTGAATCTATTAGCATATTAAAAATTAACCATAAGTGAATACATAAGTAAATAAAATTAGATTTTAAAAAAGTCAGAGTCACAAAGGTAAGCAGACTTACACAAAGATAAAACAACCCTTTGTAGAAAATGTGGAAAATGAAGAGGAAATAAAAATCATTCATAGTGCCATAGTTGTGAGGTAACTAGTTAACATCTAAATGTAAATCCTTCTAGTTTCTTTTTTCTATTAATTTGGAGGATATACATTTTGTTTTCAATATTATTAATGGTTATACTTTAGTTTTTACTCTAATCAAGATTAAAACAATATCTCAGTGTCTCCTGACTCCCCTGTCAAATGTGTGAAGAATTTAACACTTTTCCTTTTGCCCTTTTCTTCCCTCCCTCACTTTCAGGATAATATAATTTAGGATTTAGGTACAGATTTTTGTTATTGCATCAGTTTTTATTTTACAAATATTTTCCATCAATAATAGTTTGGCATAGCTTTAGGCTTTTTAAGTAACAGGTTTATTGAGATATAATTCACATACCACATAATTCACCTATTTAAAGTGCACAATTAAATATTTTTGTAATATAGTCACAGAGTTGTGCAATTATCACCAAAATCAATTTTACCATCTTCTAAAGAAACCATGTATCCATCAGCAATTTTTCCTTCCACTTCCCCAAGCCCTACGCAACCACTAATCTACTTTCTGAATCTATAGATTTGCCTATTCTGGCCATTTCATATAAATGGAATCATACAATATGTGGTCTCTTGGGATTAAGTTTGACTTAGCATAACGTTTTCAGGGTTCATTCATATTGTGGCATGTATCAGTACTTTATTCCTTTTTATAGCTGAGTAGAATTCCATTGTGTCATATACCACATTTTGTTTATTCATTCATCACTTCATATGCATTTGGGTTGTTTCCACTATTTGGCTATTATGAATAATGCTGTTATGAACATTTATGTACAAGTTTTTGTGTGAAAATGTTTTCAGTTCTCATAGGTGTATGTCTCGGAGTGGAATTGCTGTGTCATGAGGTTACTCAGTGGTTATCTTTTTGAAGAACTGTCAGATTGTTTTCCAAAGTGACTGCGCCATTTTACATTCTCACCAGCAATGTTTGAAGGGTCCAGTTTCTCCATAGCCTGGGCAATACTTGTTATTATCTGTTTTTTTTATTATAGCTATCCTAGTAGATGTGAAGTTACCTTCAGTTTTGAAACCAAATCTTTGAGATGTTTTGTGGTAAAAAATGAGGTGTGCAAAACATCAAGTATACCAATGGCTATGTATACTAATGACATTGTATTGAAGTTCAGAGAGAAAGAGAGAAAACCTTATTAATTTACACCAATGGCTCTCAAACTTCAGTGTACATTGGAATCACTTGGAAGATTTTTTGTGAAAGCTTATTTTGTTGGGCCCTACCTGAGTTTCTTAATCAGTTAGGACTGTGATGTGTCAGAAGATTTTGTAACAAGTTTCTGGATGATGCTGCTGGTCTGAGGACCACATGTTTCGAACCAGTGATTTGACAAACATGTTGGTAATGCTTCCTTTGTGCCCAGTTTCTTCCTTAAGTGTTTTATATATGTTAATATCTCATTTTACAGGTGAGGAAATTGAGGCATATAGAGATTAAGTAACTTGCCAAGGAAATGGAGGCATATAAAGGTTAATAACGTGCTCAAGATCATGTATCTAAAAACAGTAGAGCTGATGGCTTGCTCTGGCTGTAATGTTTATGTTCTTAATCACTATGTTATGCTGCTACATGTAGAGTTAGTTCACACATGGCATACAGGATATTTATTGAAGGAAAACTTGCAAATAATCAATTTCCTACAAATTTGTGATGCTCAATTCCAAGAAATAATTGTTCTCTTTCAAGACAATAATCTAAAAAATCAAGGATTCCTTCAATGTGCTTGTGTCTAGTAGTTAATCACTTCATTCATTACCGTGTCCAGTAATTATTAAAATATTTTTGTGTTTATGTTTTTATGATATTTTATGTTTCATGTAAGGTAGGACTACTGTGAATTATAATTTTTATAACAGCAAGTATTGTTGAATATCTAAGTAGTTATATGACCTTGGAGTGTCACTGAAATACTTTGGGTTTCAGTTTCTTAGTCAAACTATGCTTCTGTGATGTGGTTTTAGTTGTTCCATTGTAATACTCAGATGATGAAAATCATTCTTTTTTTTTTTTTTTTTTTTTTTTTTTTTGCGGTACGCGGGCCTCTCACTGCTGTGGCCTCTCCCGTTGCCGAGCACAGGCTCCGGACGCGCAGGCTCAGCGGCCATGGCTCACGGGCGCAGCCGCTCCGCGGCATGTGGGATCTTCCCGGACCGGGGCACGAACCTGTGTCCCCTGCATCGGCAGGCAGACTCTCAACCACTGCGCCACCAGGGAAGCCCGAAAATCATTCTTTAGTTGAGAAGGGGAATTTAGTTCAGCAGATGGAATTTTCTCAGTTTTAAGATTTTCTCCCTTAAAATTTTCTCAACTTTAGAAAAGTTACTGATGGAAAAACAGAGTTGATCATGCTTTATTTGACAGCTTGTTTCTGTATGGACATTTGTGTTTGGGACTATGATTTTATATTGAATTACTCATCATTTCTTTATACAGTTTTTCCTATTTTGTATATCAGTATATCATGATGTTTTATAATTTATTAATGTTTTATCATTTAGACTGGTGTGAAGTTTCTAAAGCTTGTACTACCTCAAATATTTTGTGATATACCTTGACCATATACAAATTAAATTCAGCACACTTTACTAAACATTTCTAGGGGATGCATAAGAAAGAGAATTAAAGAAATTAAAATTTTAATTGTGATAGTTTTAATTCAGTTTACTAATTAGTAAAATGTATCAGAAAAATTTGTCAAAGACTTGGAAATGGGCAAAACAAAATCACTGGGTTTCTTTTCAAGGGAATGCTGAATGTTTAGGGGCCCTAGAGGGTTTATCTTATTCTATATGAGTGTGTACTTTTTGTCATGTTTGATTGACTAGGCTATTTTACAGCTCTGTAGGGATAAAAGTTAAATTGTAGAAAACTGAAAACAATGCAAATGTTTTCTGCCCATAGCAATGTAATTGATTCCTATTCTTGGCAATGCAAAACAATTTTTTTCCAGTAGAGAATATAAATCTCTGTAAGTCAGATTCTATTGTGAATTGATTTTCACTTCTTACTGGTTTCCTTGTTAATATGTTAAATAAAATCCCTGGCACTTAACATTTTAACTCATGATTGCTGTCCTTGTTTTTTGTATTTATATGAGAGTCATGATTTTACCATTTTGGAAATTATACTTTAGAATTTTTAACTAATAAAATGCACATGTAAATAGCTAAATGTAAGCATATGTGTATATGAATTTTTAAGAAGTACTCATATGATGTGCTGGAAGTATTAAAACAGCTCTTATTTTTTAAACTATGAGCAGCATTTTCCCTTATTACAAACAATGCATGTACACTTAAGATAAATTAAAATATATTCATAAGCAAGAAGAAAATTAAAAATTAAAAACATTTATGATCTCACCACCCAGAAATAATAACTGTTATGACCTTGGAATTCAGTGTTCCAGGCTTATATTTTGTGTTTATTTAATTTTTTTCTAAAATAGGATAAGATTGTATCATTTATTGATTTAAATGATTTAAGCCTTTTTTTTTTAAACTTAAGAGGATATAAATGAGCACCTTTTTGACACTTAGTCTTTGAAGATTGTATTTCAGCATTTCTAAGGAGAGGGAGCTAACAAAGCTTCTTGTCAGCAATTTTAGTTCTAATAACTTTGCAGGTGACATGTAATTATGTTAAAAATGAAAGGATGTTAAGTAGGCACATGAAAGCACCAAATACAGAAGAAATTAAAGCGAAAATATTTTAATACTCTATATTCGAGAGATGGTCACTCTGTATGGGATCTCAGAAGTCTGCCTATACACATTACCATGATGAATGAAATCTTTTTTTTTTTTATTGTTTTTGTTTTATTTTAGAAAAGAAGCTGGCATGGAAGTTATTGGGAGATTTTAAGGGTGGGGAAGAACCCAAGACTACAAAGGAAATGAAGCCTGGAAAATCAGTATGGTAAAGCAGTCCTATCCTAGCTGTTAACATTTAAAAAGCCCTTTCAAGGACTATAGAAATAAAGGCTACAAATGTCTGGAGCTTGAAATGGCTTTTATACTTTTGAACCTGTTATGAAAGCTCTTCTTAGAACTCTCCTTCCTTCCCCTCCCCCAAAACAAAATAGTTAAAAAAAAAAAAAGAGATTAAACAGGAAAAGACCAGACATAAAGGATGTTACCATAGCTTATTTTAAATTTCTGAGCCAGAAGAATGGCTTCTTCTTAAGATAGAAAGAAAGAAAGAGAAAGAAAGAAAGAAAGAAAGAAAAGAAAGAACAAAGAGGAAGAATTGCTTCAAAGTCTGAAGGAAACAAAGAGAATAAGTGGTTATAGCCTTGAATCTTGTGAATTGCTCGTAGCTCAAATGTAGCTGCATTTCCAGCAGGAATCAGCACTTTGATTTTGTTGCTACTAAACTGGTTTATGCACAAGTTACAAAAGTGAAAGAGAAAGAGGCAATGTGCATTGAGACTATTCTGTTTTTAATACAGTATTTGGTTGAACACAAATGTTCTGTATGTTTTCATAAAGAGTAAGTTTAAAAAAATGTTCAAAGGACATGGATTGCTAATTCTTATAAAGTTCCTCACCAAAAGGCTGAGTATGATGTTCCTTCCTTGTTTTATGATTTATTCATTATTTTATTACAACAGAAATGGAAGAATGAATGACCGACTTGTAGTTTTTGTCCTTTTAGCATTATAAACCATCAAGATTATAGAGGGACTCCAAGTCTCTCTAATGGAGCCTAACGCTACTTAAAAACTTTTAAAGTCCTTCCATGTAATATGGAAGTTCTAAATTTTAGTCCTATCACTGCTATCAATTTAATCACGGCCATGTCCCCTAAACTCTCTTAGAGCCAAACTAGTTTATTTTTCTTCCATCTGCAAAACTCTGTAATTCTGTGAATTTAAAAACTGTGAAAGTATTGTTAAGGATAAAATCCTCTTTAAAAAGCAAATCTCAATTAAAAAAAAAGATTCCTAAATTTCAGATGATGTCTTAATTTAACTAGTAATATAAAATGAAATTTTAGTGTGACCACAGAATTTTATTTTTTGAATTTTTTTAATAGAAATACTATAGATATACAGAAAAGTGTACAAATTCTAAGTATATAATTCAGTTGTCACAAAATAAACATATCTGTGTGATCACTGCCCAGGTCAAGGAATAAAACATTTTGGGACTTCCCTGGTGGTGCAGTGGTTAAGAATCTGCCTGCCAATGCAGGGGACACAGGTTCGATCCCTGGCCCAGGAAGATCCGATATGCCACAGAGCAGCTAAGCCTGTGTGCCACAACTATGGAGCCTGTGCTCTAAATCCCGTGAGCCACAACTACTGAGCCCGTGTGCTACAACTACTGACCCCATGTGCCACAACTACTGAAGCCTGCATGCCTAGAGCCTGTGCTCTGCAAGAGAAGCCACCACAGTGAGAAGCCCACGCACAGCAATGAAGAGTAGCCCCTGCTCACCACAACTAGAGAAAGCCCACACGCAGCAACAAAGACCCAACACAGCAAAAATAAATAAATAAATAAAATGGTTAACTTAAAAAAGAAAAAATAAATAAAATATTTTAAGTGCCCCTTAAGTCTTCCCTCCCAGTTACTACCTTTTCTTCCTTCCCAAAGATAGCTGTCTTGACTTTTAAGAACATAAATTAATTTTCCCTGTTTTTTAAAAAATTTCGCAATTTGTATGGAAACACAAAAGACCCCGAATAGCCAAAGCAATCTTGAGAACGAAAAAAGGAGCTGGAGGAATAAGGCTCCCTGACTTCAGACTATATTACAAAGCAACAGTAATCAAGACAGTATGGTACTGGCACAAAAACAGAAAGATAGATCAGTGGAACAGGATAGAAAGCCCAGAGATAAACCCACGCACATATGGACACCTTATCTTTGATAAAGGAGGCAGGAATGTACAGTGGAGAAAGGACAGCCTCTTCAATAAATGGTGCTGGGAAAACTGGACAGGTACATGTAAAAGTATGAGATTAGATCACTCCCTAACACCATACACAAAAATAAGCTCAAAATGGATTAAAGACCTAAATGTAAGGCCAGAAACTATCAAACTCTTAGAAGAAAACATAGGAAGAACACTCTATGACATAAATCACAGCAAGATCCTTTCTGACCCACCTCCTAGAGTAATGGAAATAAAAACAAAAATAAACAAATGGGACCTAATGAAACTTCAAAGCTTTTGCACAGCAAAGGAAACCATAACCAAGACCAAAAGACAACCCTCAGAATGGGAGAAAACATTTGCAAATGAAGCAACTGACAAAGGATTAATCTCCAAAATTTACAAGCAGCTCATGCAGCTCAATAAAAAAAACAAACAACCCCATCCAAAAATGGGCAGAAGACCTAAATAGACATTTCTCCAAAGAAGATATACAGAATGCCAACAAACACATGAAAGAATGCTCAACATCATTAATCATTAGAGAAATGCAAATCAAAACTACAATGAGATATCATCTCACACCAGTCAGAATGGCCATCATCAAAAAATCTAGAAACAATAAATGCTGGAGAGGGTGTGGAGAAAAGGGGACACTCTTGCACTGCTGGTGGGAATGTGAATTGGTTCAGCCACTGTGGAGAACAGTATGGAGGTTCCTTAAAAAACTACAAATAGAATTACCATATGACCCAGCAATCCCACTACTTGGCATATACCCTGAGAAAACCAAAATTCAAAAAGAGTCATGTACCAAAATGTTCATTGCAGCTCTATTTACAATAGCCAGGACATGGAAACAACCTAAGCGCCCATCATCGGATGAATGGATAAAGAAGATGTGGCACATATACACAATGGAATATTACTCAGCCTTAAAAAGAAATGAAATTGAGCTATTTGTAATGAGATGGATAGACCTAGAGTCTGTCATACAGAGTGAAGTAAGTCAGAAAGAAAAAGACAAATACCGTATGCTAACACATATATATGGAATTTAAGGGAAAAAAATGTCATGAAGAACCTAGGGGTAAGATAGGAATAAAGACGCAGACCTACTGGAGAACGGACTTGAGGATATGGGGAGGGGGAAGGGTGAGTTTTGACAGGGCGAGAGAGAGTCATGGACATATACACACTAACAAACGTAGTAAGGTAGATAGCTGGGGGGAAGCAGCCGCAAGGCACAGGGATATTAGCTCGGTGCTTTGTGACAGCCTGGAAGGGTGGGATGGGGAGAGTGGGAGGGAGGGAGACGCAAGAGGGAAGACATATGGGAACATATGTATATGTATAGCTGATTCACTTTGTTATAAAGCAGAAACTAACACACCATTGTAAAGCAATTATACCCCAATAAAGATGTTTAAAAAAAAAAAAAAATTTTCCCTGTTTTTGAGTTTTATTTAAGTAGAACCATACAGTATGTATAATTTTATATCTAGCTTCTTTTATGCAATGTCGTATTTGAAAGTACGTGGTAAAATTTAAGGTTGTTACCATGATCATGATCATGATCATGATCATCATAAGGAGAATTTAGTTTTTTGTAAGAGGAGGAGGGATAAACAGTTTAGGTTACACTAGAACTCTGTTTATTACAGTTGGGCCAGTGCTGTACTATAGAAATAAAAAGTAGTCACAAATATGAGTCATGTATATAATTTAAAATTTTTAGTAGTCATACTAAAAAAAGTAAAAAGAAACAACGTTAATAATGTATTTTATGAAAATCAGTATATCCAAAATATTACTGTTTCAACATGCAATCAATATAAAAACTATTGAGATAGTTAACATTATTTACTTATACTAAGTCTTCAAAACTCCAGTGTGTACTTTATTTTTTTTAATTAATTAATTAATTAATTTTTGGCTGCGTTGGGTCTTTGTTGATGAGTGCCAGCTTTCTATAGTTGTGGTGAACAGGGGCTACTCTTCGTTGTGGTGCGCGGGCTTCTCATTGCAGTGGCTTCTATTGTTGCGGAGCACAGGCTCTAGGCGCATGGACTTCAATAGTTGTGGCATGTGGCCTCAGTAGTTGTGGCTCGCAGGCTCTAGAGTACAGGCTCAGTAGCTGTGGCACATGGGCTTAGTTGCTCTGCGGCATGTGGGATCTTCCCTGACCAGGGCTTGAACCCGTGTCCCCTGCCTTGGCAGGTAGATTCTTAAGCAGTGCACCGCCAGGGAAGTCCTCAGTGTGTACTTTATACTACAGCACATCTCAGTTAGGGGTAGTCACATTTCCAGTAGCCCAATAAGCCACAGATTGCTATTGGCTACTATATTGGACAGCACAGGTTAGGGGCTTTCCATGATAGAATGGAAGAGTGCTCAGTGCTGTACAAACTTGATATTATTAACTCATGCTTTTAGCTATATTCCACTATAATGTATACTAATAGTGGGTTGTTAGTTTATGTTTGAGATATAGGATTTTGAGTTTCTAAAGTGAATAAGAAAGAGCTTTGAACTCTACCACTGAAATTTATTTTTTGAAACTTTTTCAACAGGACTGTTTTGCCAGAGTTTAAATGACAACTTTTAAATCAGAACCATGAACCTATAGGAGTCCAGTATATTCTGAAGTAATTTGCATACTAATGAGCAGCAGCAAGAGAGACATTTGGTGGACTAAAAAGACCTAATGAAAATTAAGAGACACAGGCACTTCCCTGGTGGCACAGTGGTTAAGAATCCACCTGCCAATGCAGGGGACACGGGTTGGAGCCCTGGTCCGGGAAGATCCCACATGCTATGGAGCAACTAAGCCCATGCGCCACAACTACTGAGCCTGTGCACTGCAACTACTGAAGCCCGTGTGCGTAGAGCCAGTGCTCCGCAACAAGAGAAGCCACTGCAATGAGAAACCTGTGCACTGCAACGAAGAGTAGCCCCCACTCGCAACAACTAGAGAAAGCCCAAGTGCAGCAACAAAGACCCAACGCAGCCAAAAAAAAAAAAGAAAACTAAGAGACACAACATTCAGAGCAATTGGTAGGTAAATAACAAAGGTTATATAATAACTGTGAAATTTTAATGAGGGAAAAACAATAGACATGACTGACTATATGAAAATAACTTTGCTGTAAACTGAATGTTTATGTCTCCCCAAATTCATATGCTGAAACCTAATCCCCAATGTGATGATATTTGGAGGTAGGGCCTTTGGGAGATGATTAGGTTATGAGGGCAGAGCTCCCTTGACCCTTCCACCATGTGAGGACACAGCAAAAATACAGCCATCTATGAACTAGGAAGTGGGTTCTCACCAGACACCAATCTGCCGGGGCCTTGATCTTGGACTTCCCAACCTCTAGAACTGGTAGAAATAAATGTTTGTTTTTTAAGTCACCGAGTCTATGGTATTTTTGTTATAGCAGTCCAAATGGACTAAGACAAACTTTGAAAATTTAGCATAGTAACTTTAGGGAAGTTGGAACTCAAACAAAATTTCCATAGAAGCAGATTTTTTTTTTTTTGAGAACAATGCTATAAATAATGTCTTGTTCACTAGGATAGCCTACATAAATCTATCTGAACTGTAATATAGCTGAAATATTTATCATTTGCAGTAATAAATACTATTATAATGCTAAAAGTAAAAGATTTGTATTTTATAGTTTTTAATACTTTTGAAAAATTATGTAGAATTCTTTAGAAGATGAGGAAGGAGGTAGATGATGACAAAGCTGTTTTTAAGGACTAAATGGTTAATGATAGAGCTTAATTTTTCTAAATTTTTATCTTGGAAATTTAAATATATATACACAAGTAGACAGAATAATGAGTATTGATACTCTGTGTTTAGTAGGGAAGTAAAAGTTGTTGGTGAGAAAGGTTGGATCATAGTTTTCTCCATCAGTCACCAGGTGACAACTGCAGCTTGAGATGGTTTAGTAGCTATTTGATTTGGGTTCTGGAGGAGTGGAAGGAGCTGGAGGTAGTATGTAGTTGTGACAGTGTCGACTGCATTGATTCATAAACTGAGTAGGTAGACTTATGGCTAAATGCTTTACAAACCAGAAATTAGATTCCAGAAGTAGGCAGTATAGGATCCTGGGTTTGATTGTTTCTTCTTTTACCTGTGGTTATTACTAACTGGATATTTTGCTTACTTTCTTGTTTAGTTTCAAAATTACATGAATTTCATGTTTTGCGGGAATTTTAGAGAGTTACTGGCTATTGGGAAAACTTACAGTAAATTTTTAGGGACAAAATATGATTCCCTAAGAAAGTTTATTCTAGATGTATTATCCATATGAAATAAAACTTTTTGTTTATATTGTGAAGTAAATGATTTATGTAATGTAAAATAGAGAACCATTTGTCTATATTTTCAAATTTTTCTCTAAAAACAAAAACAATTATGTAAAAGATTTTGACAATCAATGCTTTGTGTACCACTATTTTATATACGTATGTGTATGTACAAATATATAGATGTATATCTATTCCTTTCTTATATTATCTGATTTTGTAAATGGTTGCAAAAGTTTTTAGTGATATTTTTGGCCACTTTGTGGAAAACTTCTTAGTCATATTTTTGGATGGGGCTATCAGCATAGAGCAATGTGGTCTAGAAGAAAAAGCCTGAATCAGAAGTAAGAAAGCCTGGAGTTATTGTGGTTCTGTCACTTATTATGGTGTGATCTTGGGTAAATAAATTATCTTTCTGGATCTCAGTTTTTACTTGTGTAAAAAGAGAAGTTTGGACTAGATAATTTCTAAGATCCGTTAAGGTGGCAGCATGATATAGTGAAAAGAATATTGGTTTTAGAATCAGACATATTTGGTTTTCATTCATTCAGCAAGTATTTATTGAGAGCTATATTGTGCCAAGCACTGGAAATACTAATAAACAATATAAATCAATCAACTAATTAGTCTCTACCTTTATAGAGCTTATGTTCTGTTTTGGTAGACAACAAAAAGACAAGTACATAAAACAATTACAAAATTTAATAAGTACCATGAGGAAACAAACAAAGGATTCTTGACAGTGTGGTTTGGGACTGTTTCTTTGAGGTTGTGACTAAGGAGGAAAAGGAGCTAGAATTAATAGGGAAGTGTTTTAGGTAGAGGGAACAGCATCTGAAAAGGCCTTGAGGCTGGGAAGAGCCTAGTGTGTTCTGGGTGCTGAAAGAAGAGCATTGTGAATTAGAGTGTAGTGAAAAGATAGGAGAATGGCATAAGATGAGGTTGGAAGGATAGGCAGGGTTTTGTAGATCATGCTATGGAGTTTGGATTTTATCCTAAGTGCCATGGTAAGCCTTTGCAGGGATTTTAGCAGAAGAGTGATTGATTTGATGTTTTAAGAAACTAACTCTTATTACAATATAAAGAATGGATTAAAGGAGGTTTGAGTAGAAGTGAAGCTTTTGCACAGTCCAGTTGAGAAATAATGAGGACCTGAGTTAAGGTGGTATGGTGGAGATAGAGAGATGTAGAAAAATTTAAGATATATTTTAGAATTAGAAGCAGCAGAACTTTCTGATGAATTGGACATTGGGGATGATGGAAAGGAAGGAATAAAAGATGATTCTTAGGTTTCTGACTTGAACACAATTGGTAGACAGAATTTCTCTTTACTCAGATGGGGGAAGATGAACTGATTTGGGTGAGTAGGTATCATGATTTCTTTTTCGATTTCTTTGTTGGACACAATAAGTTTTCAATGTCTTTGACATGTTTAAGTGATGATGTCAAGAAACAGAGTAGGTAATTAAATATTCAAATATGAAATTCATATAAGTCAGGGCTAGAGATACATATGTGGAAGTCATCAGCATAAGGATAGTATTTAAATCCATGGGAATGGGTGTACTATTCCAAGAAAAGAGACAAGTCTCAGGGGACTTTGGCCTGGGTCTGAGGAACTCTAGAACTTACAAGTCAGGTAGAAGAGGTAGATTTAACAGTGGAGACTAAGAGGTAGTGGGTAGCGAGGATGAAATAAACCAGGAGAGTATGGTATTCATAGGTGAAGAGGTCAGCGTTTCAAGAAGGAAGGAGGTGTTGATTGTGTTGAATGCTGATGAGAAATGCAAGTAAGATGAGCACAGAGAAATGACCACTGGATTTGGCAACATTTGATTTGAATTCTGGCTCTGCTACTTTCTATCTGTGTGAACTTGAACACTTCATTTCATATTATAGAGTCTCAATTTTCTTCGGAAAGGGGAATAACAATACTTCTCTCACACAGCTCTTGTAAAGTACATGATGAACTAACATGTCTTTACCTGGAGTTGTGCCTGACAAATCTGGGATGCTCAGTTGATACTAATTTCTTTCTTCTCTAGGTGTGTGATGCCTTTTGGAAATTTAAATAGAGTATACCTATCCCTTGCTTAAAGATGTTAATTTGTTTCTGAAAATTCTGTTTAGTGAAAACCCATAAAATAAAAAATATTTCCATTAATTTTAATGGTAAAAATTATGATATGTATCATCCCAACCCAAGATACCCAGGCTCTTTACAGATAGAAAAATATATTATTTGAGGAACAATGAAAGCAAGTTTGTATAAATGATAGATAACATTTGAAAGCAAATAATATACATAAACTATAAAATAATAAAATTTTATTGTATTTGTTGAAGGAGGAGAAGAAGAATGGATAATGGATGGTGGCTGGTGGAAGACGAGGTATTCATTCTTTGGAAGGTATGTTCTTTCTGTACCATTTCCCCATCAACTTTTTAGCCTTTTAGGGGCTCATAATTATCTTGTCTTCACATGAATTTAATATGAACATATGGCACACTTTTAGAGTTTTACAAGATGCTACATCTTCATTGTTCATTAACAAGGCAGAACATTTTGGGTCATGGTACAAAATGCAGAATTTTCCAGATGATATTGTCTGACTAGAAATTGTTAAGTTCGGTAAATTAGTGAGTGTTTTTGCCTGAAAGTGTAATATCAAAATATCACGTCTTATGGTATATTTATTTAGTGTGTTTTTGGGTGAAAAAGTTATTCTGGGAAAAAAAACGATGTCATTTGAAAAGTAACACTTTTTTAGAGCCATTTTAAACTAATAAGCTACTATCTGATTTAAGTCCTTATTTACTGATCATCTACCCCAGGCATGGCTATGTTAGACTCTGTGAGGATAACTAAAAAGTTTATAATTTAATGAGTGGCTTTTAGCAGGCAGAATTTTTAGGTAATTCTTAATTTTAAAGGAAAAATCGTGAAAAAGAAAAGCCACTTTTTAGTGTCATCTCTCTCTAATAATGTGAAATACTCTCTCAGTTGAGCAAAATTTGAAAGCCTAGTTTATATTAACTGGAAATGAGAGAATCTCATTACAAAAAAAATAGTTTTTTAAAATTTTCTTTTAGTTAACATCTAAACCCCTAAACTGGGAAACAATCTTGTGGGGAATCATAAAGCCACTCTGGGTAGGAGTATGCATGTACCAGAGAACCACTGTCCAGGAAGGTTGAATTTCCACTGCATGCTGAACTTATACATCTAAGGCACATGTAAGTCTTGGCAAAAATCTGAATTTCCTGCCAAAATCTTGGCATAGACAAGCATAAGATCAGTGAGTTCCAAGATAGGGCTCTGTGCCTTAAATATCCATGTGTAACTTCTTTTGGCATGATGCTTTCAAAAGACATATATTTGGTAAATTATTCATTTCCCCCTCCAAACTATAAAGTTGCTATATGGTAGCTTTAGTAATCTGTTGTGCAACTGTTATTACTGGTTTCTGTTGTTTAGAACTTAATCCCAGAGCAATAGCATGTGCAAATTGAAAATCAACCCTCAAGACTTCCTTAGGTGAATATTACAAACTGAGACTTAAATGTATTTCTCTCTGACCATTTTCTTTTTGTATGATATTAGATTTAGTATCCAGGTTAGTAGCCCATCCAATGATGGGGTTTATAGACGTCCCTAAACCTGAAAAAATGGTTGAAATGAACTCAGGGGCGTTTTTTACTTTGCTGAAAGTAATTCTGTGTGGCTTATTTCAATTTATTTACTTTTTTCTCCAGAATTACTGTAAAGATTTTCTATTTCACTCATTACAGCACAGTGTTTTTCACATTTGAATAGACTGCATCAACATGAATTCTTTATAAGGACCTTAAAAACAAACTTTGCCAAGTCCCAGAATACAGAAGTGAATTCACATCCCAATACTCAGCTGCCTCATGAATAAAGGAGAGCCTGTGCCTGACACTTTGAAGCTGTAGCTGTTAAACCATACAGAATATTTACCTCAATAAATCATTATAAGAAACTAAGGTACAATTATACCCACAGAGAAAAAGAATTCAAAACACTGATTTATGTGTTTCAGTGCCTATTCCCTTTTCCCACTGTTTTGAATTTTATGCATGTTTGTCATCTTTGGCTGCTCCTATGTATCTTTAAACTAATGGGTTCTGATTTTTTTTAACATTCCTCATTAAGTTTGTTATTTTCTTAGACACACAGACATGATTTGCATAGTGCACAACGTTTTACATTTAAAATTAACTATATCTCGTTTGTTAGGGCAGAAACAAAAAATGGAAAAAGTGACTTACTTTAAGTAAAACACTGACTTTGTGCAATTTGTGAGTGTTTAAACTGAAATTCCAAATTAAGGATTTCATTTAGCATTTATTTTGCAAATTTATTTTGAGAAAGAGTAAGGAACTGGGATGTAAACACGAAGAACCATCTTTTATTGAATTATTTTGTTTTTTTTAAGTGGTAATAGTCTATGGAAAGATACATTTGTTCACCAATGTGTATTTTGTCTTTCTGAAACTAAAAAAACCCAGAAGCAAAATAAACCAGTAATGTGGAAAAAGGAATGACAGTGAGGTTGACAAAGAATCAATGCACAGGGCTTCCCTGGTGGCGCAGTGGTTGAGAGTCCACCTGCCGATGCAGGGGACACGGGTTCGTGCCCCGGTCTGGGAAGGTCCCACATGCCGCGGAGCGGGTGGGCCCGTGAGCCATGGCCGCTGAGCCTGCGTGTCCGGAGCCTGTGCTCCGCCCCAGGAGAGGACACGACAGTGAGAGGCCTGCATACCGCAAAAAAAAAAAAAAAAAAAAAGAATCAATGCACAGATAGGAGGATTTTTGCCTGGAATAATTAATTATGGTCACCCAGGTATAGTAGGAAAAAAAATGGTTTTATAATGGTATGTTATAAATTGAAAGAATAGAAAAAGTATTTTAAAACAGCTAAATAATTTATCAAAAAGAATAAAATGTTTCATTGGTTTAATTTAAAACAATTTAAAGTTTATAATTTTAGAAAAACAAAGTACATGCTATCTCTGAGCCTTATCTATAGAAATAAGGGGCTGAATTTATTTTATTGAAGTTAGGTGATCAGTTTGGGTCACAGAGTTGTACTTTTAAACAATGTAATGTTATCTAAATGTTACCCCCTTTTTCTCTCCATGTAAAATTGAAGATATTAGTTGGATTAGAGTCAGAGTTTTAATGAATTCTTTATTATCCAAGCACTCATGCTTATAAGATTTCTCTTATTTTACCTTTTCAAGTGGTAGGAATTTAAGGATACATATAGATTGTAGGTTATCTGAGATTCTGGGATCTTCTCTTCCTATTCTCCAGTATTGCAACCTGTTTATTTCCTTTCAATCTGAGTAAAATTGATGGTTCCTTCCATAGCAAATTAGACTTGTTTGTTTGACATGGAGCTGTTTAAAGGTGAGAGGTTAAAGTGGAAGTTCTATAATTGGCAAGAGAAGTTAAGGCACTTCATTGAGATTTATTCATTCATTCAACAAGTGTTTACTGAGCACCTGCTGGTGAGAGAAAAACAGAAAAATTATAGTTATATGACAGCTATTTGCAAGGTGTATCACAGAGGGATACTTTTGAGAAAATAAAAATTCCTCTGTGTTATAATTCACAAGTGATGCTCCATGGGTAAAATTTTAAAGCATAAGCTATCAGGTATGAGCACGTTATAAAAAAGATGAAATAAACAACTAAGCACAAATACATTTTTTAAAGTAAGTTTGTGTTTGATGGGGGGAGAAGTAAAAGCCAAACATATATCAAGTTTATTTTATAGCACTCAAGCTTTCCATTAGCATTCTCCTCTACTTTCCAGCTTATATTTCTAGTTTATATTATTATGAAACACTTTGAGAAACTCAAAAGTGAAAAAGGCCTTCGTAATTTAAATAAGTCTTTGTAGTTAAAAATTCCTCTGGGCTGGAACCAGGCACAGAGGTCTCTTTCTATCTTGAATAATTTTTTTCATAAAAAATATTCACTAGCCATTTTTTTAATCAAACGATTTAAAAGAATGTTTCTGGCAGTTATAAAATAATTAAATGTTTCATTACCATGTGTTCAGAGAATCTTACAATGACCAGCTTACAAGTATAGTTTAATCATTTAACATTAACATATGAAATATTTTGTGACACCCTCATGGTCATTAATCCATATTTGTGAACTGTATATTTTCCATGTATTATATTACACTGATCAGTGTGATTTGATCATGTAGTAACACATTCTATGGACACACTCTGTAACTTATTAAAGTATAAGCAAATAAGGTATATTTTTAATGCTGCAGGAAAGTAAATTCAAATTTCATGCCACTTGTGACCTTATAATAATTGTTTTATTATTTATTTATTTGCTAAACATTCAAGGGAAATCTATTCCTTAAACAGATGTATGGAGAAAAATTTTATATATATGTTTATTGCATAGGTAGTTTCTTTGACATGGACTGTTTCAGTTGAGATGTAAAATCCAATATTTAGGATTTTTCTTTCCTTGTTCATAAAATATTACAGTACAACACAGGCTTTCTGAAGGTGTCTGGGACATCAAACACCTTCAGAAGATTGGGGTCTCAGGAAAACAAGAAGGCTGGCCAGTGGGTTTGGAATAGGGAATCTTCCAAATTCTCCATGCCTAGAGGGAATGAGTGATTGAACTTCAGAGCTAGTCAGTGTCCTTGGACTGGAAAAAGGTCTGTAAGAGGAAGGTTCTGATGTTTGTAGAAGTGTTTTCCAATGGTCTGACTCAGAAAGTCATATAGAGTAAATTTAACAATTTACATAGTCAATGTGTTTTCCTCAAGTAGCATACTCATTAATTGCTGGTACAGGGATATAGGCTGTATTTCATAGAAGGGTTAAAGCACTTCAGAGAAATTATCTCTTCTAATAAACACCAGCGTAGTGTTTTTAAAAAATACATGGAAGCTTTTCTTTAGAATATAAAGTATTAGCTGATAAGAATTTGGGAGTTTGTTTTAAATATGTATAGTGGCTAGCAAAATTGCATGAACATTAGCATACGTAATTGATATTTTATAATTAAAAAATACAATTAGATAATCCATCAATTCTTTTATTAGTTTGTAAATCATTTGTGAATTTTCTCAAATTATTAATAAAATATTTTCATTTCATAAACACTTTAAAATAATTAAATTCTTTAAATATTTAAATTTAGGCTAACTCCAGGAACTAGATAAGTGTGTTTTAAAGTCAATAATAGGGAAAAAAATATATGTCACATCTGAAAAGTTTATTCTCTATTTTGAATTTATAATGTAGGAGATGATAACATAGTATGATATAGTTTGAAGTGCTCTGAAATTGTAATAGAAGACAGAGGTTTTTGTCTTTGCTCTACATTAGGGAAGTAACTCTCTAGGTCTCAGTTTTAGTTGGTTAGTTTTTTGAGGAATGCTGTGTTTTTAAAGTAAACTTCACACTAAAAGCTACAGCATAATGAGTAATTAATTGAAAGTGAATAATAGTATACAAAGTTAGAAAACTCACAATCAAGTTTATAAAAATATCAAAAATTTTTTCAAGGAAATCAAAGCATCTACGTGTATGCTATCCAATTTGGTTGCCACTAACCACATTTGGCTATTTAAATTTCTATTTAAATTAACAAATATTAAATAAAATTCAGAATTTAGTTTCTTAGTCTCACTTAACCATGTTTCAAATTCTCAATAGTCACAAGTGGCTAGTGGCTAGACAGATACAGAACATTTCCATCATGGCAGAAATTTCTATTGTACAGCACTAATCTAGGTGCTCAAATGGTCTTGATTTCTGTAGTAGTCAAGAGGCATTATAGGTATAACCTATAATCCAGATTTCCTACTGTATATCATTCTATCACAGGCATGTAAGTTGATATCTGCTTTGGTCAAATGGATTATTTTTGGGCTTGGGGCTAGTGCTGTCAGTCCAGAGAACTCCCAGTATTTATTAGTTTAGGGGAAATCCCTTGAATTCTCATATGCTAAGGAAAGACCATGGGTTGGTTGGGACAGAGAAATTCAGATCAAACTAGACTTCCTTTTGGAAGTATATGTATATTATATATTTATGTTTGTATTTTATTTTATTTTTAAGTTTGTGTATACTCCTACCTTGTTCTAATAATGATTTAGGGCAACTTCTCCTTAGAATATTTTTCTGTTATTTTCTTCAAGGTGAATCAGTTAGGTCTATTCAACATATATTTATTAAGCGCTAATGCTCAGCTGGATATAAAAACTCTGGGAAATGTTCAGGTCTTTGAAGAACAATTCCTGTCATTAATGAGTTTGTAATATGAATAAGAAAAAGGTATTTTTACATGAAAAGCTTAAAAATGGAAGATAATTTTAATTAGGTCCTTTTTTTTTTTTTTTTTTTTGCAGTATGCGGGCCTCTCACTGCTGTGGCCTCTCCTGGTGCGGAGCACAGGCTCCGGATGCACAGGCCCAGTGGCCATGGCTCACGGGCCCTGCCGCTCTGCGGCATGTGGGATCTTCCCGGACCGGGGCACGAACCCGTGTCCCCTGCATCGGCAGGCAGACTCTCAACCACTGCACCACCAGGGAAGCCCGAAAAATATGTTTTAAAAATTACATCCTTAACTCAAAAAAATGCAAGATAATATGGGTTAAATGTGTAATAAATGGTATAGCACCGTATGCATTGTAGAAGTTCAATAGAAGTAGAGATCTGTGAGCTTGAGTGGTTGAAGAAGTTAAGGAGGAAAGGGACTTGAGCTGAGATTGAGTATGTTAGAAAGAATTTTCTAGTAAGGAGATTCTATGAGCCAAAGATCATAGGTACGAATCAACAGGTATGTTTGGATACTGTATTAATGAGGGTAGGCTAGGCTGTGTAACAAATAGCACACACACTCACACATTCCTCTGAAGTCTAGAACAAAGAGTTCTGCCCCTTTGCCTGCTTTTCTCTCTACCATCTTTGATTCCTTCCTCTTCCTTACTTCCCTTAGCTAATTAATCCTGTATTATGTAGATTCTTCCTTTCCAGGGGGTTATGAGTAATTGCCCTTATTTCCAAAAATGCCCAATATCTCAACCACAATAGAAATTGATTTTTCATAAAACAGTCTAAGTCCTGGTCTGGTTGGTCCTGGTTGGTGAGTGGCTTTCTTTCATGTAGTGATTCAGGAATCTAGGCTCTTTTGTGGCTCAGCCATTCCTTAGATCAGGCAGAAGGGGAGCATGCGGAACAGTATATCTAGAAATTAAAGTTTTGTCCTAGAAATGGGCTTTATCACTTCTGCTTACATTCCATTGGCTAGGATCAGTTACGTGGTTAGTTACATACTCCAAACAGCAGAGGAGGCTGGGCAATGTAGTCTAACTGTGCTCAGGAAGGATATTTTGTGATCACCTAGCAGCCTTTGTCATACACAGGAAGCCAATAAATCTAGTTTGGCTGATTTGGAGGGTTAGTGTGGGAGAGCAATGAGAAGTAAGCCTGGAAATTTAGCATGGGGTCACATTTTGGGAGACTTTGACAGTCTAAGCATCGTGAACTTTATAATCATTTGTGTGCTGTTGAAAGCTTTTGTACAGAGGAAAGATATGGTAACAGTGGGATTTTACAAACATCAATCCAGTATACAGAATGACTTGGAAAAGGAAAAGTTTATTAGAAAGGAAAAGGTAATCCAAGTTATAGATGACAAGGACTTGGCATATGGCGGTAGAAGTGGAAATGAAGGCATAGATTTATAATCAACTAGAAAGAAATAATAAAATATGATTAATGATTAGTTTGTATCCTATGGAAGAGGGAGGAATTAAAGTGGTGGGGAAAAGGGAGAGAATTTTTCTTTTTGTTCTAAACATTCAAAGAAGTATATGTGTATGTGGTATTTGCTACACCCCTACTATTATTTATCTTAATTCATTTGCAGTCTTTTAGACTGCTTAAGGATCTAGGGCATATGTTAAAGGGGAGATCCCTGGGCCTTCTTTCCAGAGATTCTGATTTAGAGGTGTGTCTTTTTTATAAGCATGCTGAATGATTATGATGCAGATGTGGTCTGCAGACTACACTTTGAAAAACATTGCCTTAAATATATGTATTGACTCGTGGCAAGTCGATGCTTTACTTTTTCTGTAGTAAGCGATTGGAAATTTTCTATAGGCTGATAAGATATGCTTGAGTCTCTAGGTTCTGAGTAGAATGATCAGAACCATTCTTGACAGTGTGTTTTCCCTATTGTCTCAGTACTCTTGGGACAGTCTCCTTTTATTTTCTTCAGCTCCCTGAAGTGTTGGTATTAAGAATCAGAAGTGGGCTTCCCTGGTGGCGCAGTGGTTGAGAGTCCGCCTGCCGATGCAGGGGACACGGGTTCGTGCCCCGGTCTGGGAAGATCCCACATGCTGCGGAGCGTCTGGGCCCGTGAGCCATGGCCGCTGAGCCTGCGCGTCCGGAGCCTGTGCTCCACAACGGGAGAGGCCACAGCAGTGAGAGGCACGCGTACCGCAAAATAAAAAGAATCAGAAGTGTTTACCGTCCTGTTCTAAATTAGTCCAAGTGATTCTCCAGCCAGAGAAATAGAAATAACAGTTTGCTCACTTTATTTTCAAAATTTTACCTTTTTGTGAACTGCTTTGATATTAGGGTGGTGTCTGAGTTTTGTAGGATTGTTGTGATGCACACACTTCTCTGAATATCTCAATCAGAAAGGAGGTGTGCTGATTGTTCCCCTTCCCAGCATGTGTGATTTAGTCTTCTTCATTCTCCATATGCAGTGTATATGTATAGAAATGACTATAAAGATACATATCCAGCTTTTTTTAAAATATAAATTTATTTATTTATTTATTTTGGGGTGGGTCTGCGTTGGGTCTTCATTGCTGTGCGTGGGCTTTCTCCAGCTGTGGCGAGCGGGGGCTACTCTTCATGGCGGTGCGGGGGCTTCTCATTGCGGTGGCTTCTCTTGTTGCAGAGCACGGGTTCTAGGCACGTGGGCTCAGGAGTTGTGGCTTGCAGGCTCTAGAGCACAGGCTCAGTAGTTGTGGTGCACGGGCTTAGTTGCTCCGCGGCATGTGGGATCTTCCCAGACCAGGGCTCGAACCCATGTTCCCTGCATTGACAGGCAGATTCTTAACCACTGTGCCATCACGGAAGTCCCCATATCCAGCTTTTAACAGCACTCTGAGAGGTGGAATTGGGATGTGAGGGAAAGAAATGGGGGCTTTTATTTTATATTCTTCCATACTGTTTTTTAAAAACCTGAATATATGTCAATTTTAAGAACTCATCATTTCCTTTTTATCCATATTAAATAGATGTAATAGTAATAGTAGCTACCACTTATTAAGTGCCTCGTCTCTACCAGTCCCTTCACATTATTTTACTTAATATTCATAAGAATTCTGCAATATAAGTATTAACATTTTACATAGCAAACAGAGATTTAGACTGTTTATAAAACATGCCAAAGGGCATACCACTATTAAGTGGCAGAGCAAAGAACTAAATCCAGGTCTCTGACCCAAGTCCACTTTTTTTTATGGCTCTACTATGAAGGTCTTATTTACCCTAATTCCTTTGGATGGCAGGAAACCTGTTTGTGTAAGTGGCAATGGTTACAGTCCTCCAGGAATCTTTTAGTAATTAAGAAGACCAATTACTGAGAAAAAGTAATCAGTGGAAATGCAGAGTAGGGGCTAGAGGAAGGCTGCAGTGCCTTTTGCCACTATGAAGAGGCAAAAGAAAATTCCATGGAGTATCCTAAGACTGGAGTAAGTTAGTCTGGTTATTTGGTTGCTAGATATTTGTTGTCACCTTGTACAGATTTTTTACCAGGCCTTAGGGACTGAATATCTCACTCACTGTGGTTCTGCCATGAAACAATTCCACTCAGAGGAAAAGGCTTTAATGAAATGATTACCTTCAGATTGTTGGCAGGGTTAAGAAAACCAATAAGAAATGCTGAGGCTCCCAGAGACCAGCAACAGGAGGATGCCATTAACATCCTCAGGCCTGAAGGTACCAAAAGATGAAACAGTGTTATTGGAGCCCAGAGCCCTAGAGGAGGATCTGCTGGGCAGGAAGCATTGTTTAGGTGTGCAACCACTACTAAAATTGGGGCCCCATAGCAGGATGAGAATGGAGAACAAGTACCCGGACTTTCTTTTCTTTCTTCCTGCCAATCTCCTGCAGGTGCTTCTTACTGACCAAATAATAAGCAAAAACCGTCTGACAAGGAGCCCGGGTGACACAGTCTGTGGTTTCAGCCAAACAGGGCTCCAAGTGGAAAATGGGTCCGTGGTGGGGCAGAGCAAATGGAGAATAAACAGTACATCCCTTCATTGCTTTGCCATTGTTTCCAAGATAAAGACAAAATTCTTTACATGGCCTACAATGCCCTACATAGTTTCACCCTTGATGACCAATTCAGTATCTTTTCATTCTCTCCACTCCAATTTTACTTGCAGCTTATCAGTCCTTTGTTCTTGCCATGTACCTATCTGCCACAAATGCCTTTTCACATGCTGTATCCTTTTCCTGGATGCTTCCTTCTCTTTCCTCCCCTTTCACCTAATTAGTGCTTACATATCTTTCAGATCTTAATTCAAAAGTTTCTTCTTTTGGGAAGATTTCCCTGACTTCTGTGACCAGACCAAATTCCCTTTTTAATAAGTTCTTTTAGCTAAGTGTACCTTTTCTTTATATCATGCATTATTGTAGTAATTTACATTTACTACATTTGTCTGATTGTTTGATTAATGGATTTCCCCACACTAGACCAAAAACTCCATGAAGGAACTGAGTCTGATATTTGCTTATCAGTATAGTCCTAGTGTCCACATAGTGTTTGGCACTCAGTAGGTAGTTAATATTTGTCAGAAGAACAAATGAAAATAAAAGATGAATAGAAGCCTCCAAAGGATACACATTCTGTTTGATGAAGATAATACATGCATAAATAAAACAATATAAAGAAAATACAGAGCAGCAATTGAAGCTGTTAAAGCAAGATGGCAAAGATTCCACAAAGCTTCTGTACTCTAGGTATTTGTATGACTCTCATTCTCAAGTCCCTTGCTTGCAATTGGACACAAATGTTTCTTAGCAATGTACTATATATCTAATGAACACCTAGCACTTATACATAGTAGACATTCACTAAATATTTAATTAATGTAGACAAATTATCAACCACAGAGTAGGCTTAGAATTAGTATGTGTAAGAATCATCTGAGGGACTTCCTTGGTGGTCCAGTGGCTAAAACTCTGATCTCCCAATGCAGGGGGCCCGGGTTCTATCCCTGGTCAGGGAACTAGATCCCACATGCTGCAACTAAGAGTTCGCATGCTGCAACTGAAACAAACAAACAAAAAAAGAGCCGCCATGTTGCAACTAAAGATCCTGCGTGCAGCAACTAAGACCCAGCACAACAACAACAACAACAACAACAAATCATCTGAGCATAATCACTTTAAAAAAATATAGGCTTCACTTCAGATATACTGATTTCAATAGAACTTGAATAGAGCCCGAAAATCTGGATTTTAAATAAGCACCCCAAGTAATTCTGGTGCAGGTGATTTGAGGATTATTTTTGAGAAATATTAGACTGTAAGCTCCTTGGTGGCAGCATGATGTTCTGGTTAAACATGCGTTTGGGAGTCACAGTTTCCTGGGTTTGAATCTTGGCTCTTATACTAGCCAGCTATTGGGTTGGCCAAAAAGTTCGTTCATTTTTTCCCGTAAGATGGCTCTAGTAGCACTTAGTTGTCTTTAACTTCATTCGAAACAATTTTGTTAGATTGTACATGACAGCTGTCATATCAGCGTGCATTCAGAAAAAGACTTATCAAAATTGGTGAAGTTTTGTGTAGCCATTTTAATATTGAAGATGGAGGGGAAAAAGCAACATTTTCGGCATATTATGCTTTATTATTTCAAGAAAGGTAAAAATGCAACTGAAACGCAAAAAATGATTTGTGCAGTATATGGAGAAGGTGCTATGAGTTGATGGAACATGTAGAAAGTGGTTTGCGTGGGACTTCCCTGGTGGTCCAGTGGTTAAGTCTTCGCCTTCCAATGCACAGAATGTGACTTTGATCCCTGGTTGGGGAGTTAAGATCCCACATGCCTTGCGGCCAAAAAGACAAAACAGAGGGTATTGTCACAAATTTAATAAAGACTTTAAAAAAGTGGTCCAGGGCTTCCCTGGTGGCTCAGTGGTTGAGAGTCTGCCTGCCGATGCAGGGGACACGGGTTTGTGCCCCGGTCCGGGAAGATCCCGCATGCCGCGGAGCATCTGGGCCCGTGAGCCATGACCGCTGAGCCTGTGCGTCCGGAGCCTGTGCTCCGCAGCGGGAGAGGCCACAACAGTGAGAGGTCCGTGTACTGCAAAAAAAAAAAAAAAAAAAAAAAAAATGGTACACACACACACACACAAAAGTGGTTTGTGAAGTTTCGTGCTGGAGGTTTCTCACTTGACGATGCTTCACGGTCGGGCAGACCAGCTGAAGCTGATAGTGATCAAAATTGAGACATTAATTGAGAACAATCAACATTATACCACTCGGGAGATAGTCGACATGCTCAGAGTATCCAAATCAAGCTTTGAAAATCATTTGCCCCAGCTTGGTTATGTTAATCACTTTGATGTTTGGGTTCCTCATAAGTTAAGTGAAAAAAACCTTGACCATATTTCTGCATGCGATTCTCTACTGAAACCTAACAAAAATGTTCTGTGTTTAAAACAAATTGTGACGGTGGATACTGTACGATAATGTGGAACAGAAGATATTATGGGGCAAACGAAATGAACCACCACCAACCACACCAAAGGCCAGTCTTCATCCAAAGAAGGTGATGTTGTGTATATGGTGGGATTGGAAGGGAGTCCTCTATTATGAATGACCTCCTTCCAGAAAACCAAACGATTTATTCCAACAAGTACTGCTCCCAATTAGACCAACTGAAAGCAGCACTTGACGAAAAGCATCCTGAATTAGTCAACAGAAAATGCATAATCTTCCATCAGGATAACACAAGACCGCATGTTTCTTTAAAGACCAGGTAAAAACGGTTACAGCTTGGCTGGGACATTCTGATTCATCTGCCATATTCACCAGACATGGCACCTTTGTATTTCCATTTATTTTGGTCTTTAAAAATTCGCTTAATGGAAAAAATTTCAGTTCCCTGGAAGACTGTAAAGGGCACCTGGAACAGTTCTGTGCTTAAAAAGATAAAAAATTTTGGGAGGAAGGAATTATGAAGTTGCCTGAAAATTGGCAGATGGTAGTGGAACAAAAGGGTGAATATGTTGTTCAATAAAGTTCTTGGCGAAAATGAAAAATGAGTCTTTTATTTTTACTTAAAAACTGAAGGCACTTTTTGGCCAACACAATATTATTTAAACCCTCTAGATCTCTCTCTCTTTTTTTTTTTTTGCTAAAGTAGGTTATAATAACATCTACTTTCTAAGACTATCGTGGAGATTAAAATAAATGAGAAAATATATGTTAAACATTTACTACAGTGCCTGTCATATAAACCCTCAATAAATGGTAGAACTTGTTTTTGAGAGTCAACATTTAGCCTGGTGCCTGGAACATAACTGATGTTCAGTGAATGTCTGATAAGTGAATGGAATATAGTTATAAGATTATCATATTTATAGCTAGAATTTCATCTGGAATCATCTAGTCCAATATCCTCATTTTACATATTAGGAAATTCAAGCTCACAGAGGTTAGATGACTCATCCAAGGTTACATATCTAATGATCTAATTAGTGGCAGAACTGAGACCAGAACTAAATGGTGAAAAGACAAATCTGGTCGTTACCATTTATCTAACCACCATTTGTAGTTAGTGTTACATTTAGATTTTAAATAGATAGACTGACATGCTTTTCTGTTTATAATCAATGATGCCTTCTGAAACATTCCTTTCTTAAACATTGAAACAACAAACAGTAAACCAGTAAGTAAAACTAAATGACTATATAGTTATAGTTGGATTATATTTCTTTCTTTTTTTTTAAATTGAAGTATAGTTGATTTATGTTATGTTAGTTTCAGGTGTATATCACAGTGATTCAGCTATATATATATATATATACACATATATATACACACACACATATACACACATATATATATATATTCTTTTTTAGACTCTTTTCCCTTATAGGTTATTACAAAATATTGAATGTAGTTCCCTATGCTATACAGTAGGTCCTTGTTGGTTTTCTATTTTATATACAGTAGTGTGTATATGTTAATCCCCAAATCCTAATTTATCTGTCCCCCCTTCCCCCTTTGGTAACCATACGTTTGTTTTCTATGTCTGTGGGTCTATTCTGTTTTGTAAATAAGTTCATTTGTATCATTTTTTAAGATTCCACAAATAAGTGATATCATATGATATTTGTCTTTCTCTGTCTGGCTTACTTCATGTAGTGTGATAATGTCTAGGTCCATCCAGATTATATTTCTTTCTAAATATCACCTCTGAGACCACAGTGTTTCCCAAATAGAATTCAGACATCACATGTATTCTTAGAACAGTAGAACCACAAGCTACTTGAAGGGTCTATCTGTTGCCTTTGGGCAATAATGGTCTAGTATTTCCTGTCTCTGAAGCTCCTCCTTATCCAATAGGTAAATGAAAATGGAATTTAAATGCATAGTGATTTATTTTTGCATTGAAAATATTGTTTCAGATTTTCATGTACTCCACTCAGTTGTATTTTTCTGCATTTTATTCTACTATATTAAACTTACATTCTAGATTTGCTTAACTTCTCTATTTAGAAGGCTTATTAGATTACTAGGTCTTAAGAATTAAAGAAAATTTTGCTTACTTTTGTGTTGGATAGAATTTAATCTTCATTTCTAGATTTGATAAGTATAAAATGCGGACTTCCCTGGTGGCGCGGTGATTAAGAATCTGGCTGCCGGGTTTCCCTGGTGGGCGCAGTGGTTGGGAGTCCTCCTGCCGATGCAGGGGACACGGGTTCGTGCCACGGTCTGCGAGGATCCCGCATGCCGCGGAGCGGCTGGGCCCGTGGGCCATGGCCGCTGAGCCTGCACGTCCGGAGCCTGTGCTCCGTCGCGGGAGGGGCCGCAGTGGTGAGAGGCCCGTGTATCGGGGGGAAAAAAAAAAGAATCTGGCTGCCAATGCAGGGGACATGGGTTCGAGCCCTGGTCCGGGAAGATCCCACATGCCGCGGAGCAAGCCCACGTGCCACAACTACTTAGCCTGCGCTCTAGAGCCCGTGAGCCACAACTACTGAGCCCACGTACCACAACTACTGAAGCTCGCACACCTAGAGACCGTGTTCCACAACAAGAGAAGCCACCTCAATGAGAAGCCTGTGCACTGCATCGAAGAGTAGCCCCTGCTTGCCGCAACTAGAGAAGGCCCACACACAGCAATGAAGAACCGATGCAGACAAAAATAAATAAAATAATAATAAAAAAAAACAGCAGCCAGTCAGTCAACATTAAAACAAAAAAAAAGTATAAAATGCAAACAGACTCACAGACATAGAGAATAGACTTGTGGTTTCCAAGGAGGAGGGGGTTGGGGGAGGGATGGACTGGGAGTTTGGGGTTAGTAGATGCAAACTATTATATATAGAATGGATAGATATATCCCTACTGTATAGCACAGGGAACTACATTCAATATCCTGGGATATACCATTAATGGAAAAGAATATAAAAAAGAATGTATATATATATGTATAACTGAGTCACTTTGCTGTACAGAAGAAATTAACACAACCTTGTAAATCAACTGTAGTTCAATTTAAAAACAAAGGTGGTAAGTATAAAATGCAGAATTTACCTTTGTTCCACCTGTTTTAATATAGCAGTGCATGGGATCAGTAGAAATAGTATCTTTTGCTGAAAGTTTTCTTTTTATCCCTGATGCAATCCTTAGGGAATAAAATTTTGAAGATCATATTCCTTTGGTGGATTACATATAGAGAACTGGCTTCTTTGGGGGGAGCTATATTACTTTAAAGTGGTAGGTGAACTTCAGCAGGTGCTATATTTGGTAGGTTTATCCATGCCATTCTCTCTTAGTACTTTTCAATTATATAAGGCAACATAAATAACAAGACTTTTGAGGTTTTAAATATATAATAAAATTATGTAAATATTTAAAATTTTGTTGTGAATAGCATCTCTTTACTTTGCTGAGGTTAGGAAGTATCTTACTTTTAGGGTATTGTCATGCATTTTATTTTTCCTACAGTACAGAAATCATGGCCTTAAACATTAAATCCTAACTTCTTAATTAGGTTGTCTACTCAGGCAAAACCGAGTAGAAAGAGACCTTTGAGTATGGATTAATAGTTTTCATAGGTGGGACTCATCAGCTGCGTTAAGCAGAGGTCGTAGGGATACTCACTCATGTTGAAAACAAGTTAGGTACTTGGTTTGGGAAAAAGTAAAGAGCAGTGCTTGATTAGATAATTAATTACTTTTCTAGTA
Organism: Phocoena phocoena; assembly: GCF_963924675.1. Lineage (NCBI taxonomy): Eukaryota > Metazoa > Chordata > Mammalia > Artiodactyla > Phocoenidae > Phocoena > Phocoena phocoena. Next base: position 71,027,901 of record NC_089226.1, on the reverse strand, counting down.
TAGAAAGTTACATGAGCTTATTTTTCAGGACCAAAAAAGTATCCTAAAGCAAATACTGAAATTGATGCTATGGCCATGAACTGAATAATATTTGAGTTGGAAGAATACGTCAATATCTGTGATTGTTAGTGTTTTTCTCCTATGTAGACAATACTTCTGCACTACTTTCATAACATGAACTTAAAATTTTTTGATTCTTTATTGATGAGGAAATTTACAGATACATTCATATTTGTTCATCTGCTTTAATGTTGTGAACCTGACATTTATAATTGGGGGTACAATTTTAGAATAAAAATAATATTTATTATGTTTAAGTAAGTGTGATAAAGGAATGCCTAGTTGACTCTGCCCTAAGGGATTATTATTATTTTTAAAATAAAGTTATTTATTTTTGGCTGCGTTGGGTCTTTGTTGCTGTGCACAGGCTTTCTCTAGTTGTGGCGAGCGGGGGCTACTCTTTGTTGCGGTGCACAGGCTTCTCATTGCAGTGGCTTCTCTTGTTGCATGGGTTTCAGTAATTGTGGCACATGGGCTCAGTAGTTGTGGCTTGCAGGCTCTAGAGTGAAGGCTCAGTAGTTGTGGTGCACGGGCTTAGTTGCTCCGCATAATGTGGGATCTTCCTGGACCAGGGCTTGGACCTGTGTCCCCTGCATTGGCAGGTGGATTCTTTTTTTTTTTTTTTTTTTTTTCGGTACACGGGGCTCTCACTGTTGTGGTCTCTCCCGTTGCGGAGCACAGGCTCCGGACGCGCAGGCCCAGCAGGCATGGCTCATGGGCCCAGCCGCTCCGTGGCATGTGGGATCTTCCCGGACCGGGGCACGAACCTGTGTCCCCTGCATCGGCAGGCGGACTCTCAACCACTGCGCCACCAGGGAAGCCCGGCAGGTGGATTCTTAACCACTGTGCCACCAGGGAAGCCCTGGCCCAAAGGGATTATTTAAGTATAAAAAGATAGATGGAATTGTGTAGATTACATTGAAAGTTAAAACTTCTGTATATCAAAAAAAAAATCCTTAAGTTAAAAGATAAATGTCAAGAGAGTGGCCAAGATGGCAGAATAAAAAGACCCTGAGCTCACCACCTCTCATGAGCACACCAAAATCACAACTATCTGCATAACAGTCATCGATAAAAAAGATGGGAATCTACCAGAGAAAATCTTCTACAGCTAAAGACATAAAGAAGGAAACACAAGACCAGTAGGAGGGGTGGACTCATGATATAATCAAATCCCATACCACCCAGTGGGCGACCCACAAACTGAAGAATAATTATATTGCAGAGGTTCTCCCACAGGAGTAAGAGTTCTGGACTCCACGTCAGGCTTCCCATCTCAGGAGTCTGATACTGGGAAGACGAGCCCCCAGAGCATTTGGCTTTGAAGGCCAGTGGGGGCTTAATTGCAGGAACCCCACAGGACTGGGGAAAATAGAGACTTCTCTTAAAGAGTGCACGTAAAATCTCATGCACACCTGGACACAGGGCAAAAGCAGTAAGTTGATAGAAGCCTGGGCCAGACCTACCTGCTGGTCTTGGAGAGTCTCCTGGAGAGGTGGGGGGTGGCTGCATCTTACCCTGGGGACATAGACACTGGTGGTAGACATATTGGGGAACGCTGTTGGTGGCTGACATGTTGGCTCATTAGCTCCAAGACCTGGCCCCATCCAACAGCATGCAGGTGATAGTGATAGGACACCTCAGGCCAAACAACTAACTGGGCAGGGATGCAGCCCCACTTATCAGCAGACAGGCTGCCTAAAGACTAAAGAGCCTACAGCTGCCTCTGGGCTCACCCCTAGACATGGTCTGCTCACCACAGGGGCAAGACCCAGATCCACCCACAAGTAGACAGGCACTGGCCCCTCCCATTGGGAAGCCAGACCAAGCCTCTAGACCAGCCTCAACCAACAGGGAGCAGACACCAGAAGCAAGAAAACTATGATTCTGCAATGCAGGCCAGACCCTACCCGTGATCAGCTGGGTCCTGGCTTGGCCCACTGGCAGGCCAACACAACCTTTGCGACACTCCGGACCCCGTACTCAACTGTGTCAGGAACTGACATCCCACCACCCCCAATAATCTGAAACAAGCTCTGGGATCCCTGGGCCCTGAAGCCAGACTCCACGAACCAGCTCTGCCTGCCAGTAAGCAGGCACTAACCCCAGGGTCTGGCTTCACCTGCCAGTGGGTGGGCAACAGCCCCAGAGTCTTCGGGACCATGACTCTGCCCACCAGTGAGCAAGCACATCTCCGGGGCCATCTAGGATGCTGCAGCCAGCCAGCTCATGACCAGGCCCTTCTAAACAGCAGCCAGCAGCACCCACACAGGGCAGGGCCTAGCAACAAACCAGACTAGGGCCTATCAGACCAGCACAAGAGAAGGACCCATGTATCCCTCTTAGGATGAACCCCTAGACCATATAGTTTGGGTGATGCATATGATGCGTCATACAAAGGGCCACTTCTCCAAGGTCGAGAAATGTAACTAACCTTCCACATACATAAAAATACAAATAGCAGCTTGGACAAAATAAGGCAGCAGAGGAATATGTTTCAGATGAAGGAACAAGATAAGCCACAGAATAACTAAGTGAAGTGGAGATAGGTAATCTACTTGATAAAGAGTTCAGAGTAATTATTGTAAAGATGATCAGAGAACTCAGGAGGAGAATGGGTACACAAAGCAAGAAGTTAGAAGTTTTTTAACAAAGAGTTAGAAAATACAAAGAACAACCAAACAGAGATGAAAAATACAATAACTGAAATGAAAAATACACTGGAAGGAATCAATAGTAGACTAAATGATTCAGAAGGATGGATCAGTGAGCTAGAAGACAGAGTAGTGGAAATCACTGCCACTGAACAGAAAAAAGAAAAAAGAATGAAAAGAAATGAGGACAGTTTAAGAGACCTCTGGGACAACATCAAGCACACTAATATTTGCATTATAGAGGTCCCAGAAAAAGAAGAGAGAGAGAAAGGGCCTGAGAAAATATTTGAAGAGATAATAGCTGAAAAATTCCCTAACCTGGAAAAGGATATAGTCACCCCAGTCCAAGAAGTGCAGAATGTCCCATACAGGATTAACCGAAAGAGCAACACAGCAAGACACATTGTAATCAAAATGACAAAAATTATGGATAAAGAGAGAATACTAAAAGCAACAAGGGAAAAGCAACAAATAACATACAAAGAAACTCTCATAAGACTATCAGCTGATTTTTTCAGAGAAAACTTTGCATACCACAAGGGATTGGAATGATATATTTAAAGCGATGAAAGGGAAAAGTCTACAACCAACAATACTCTACCCAGTAAGGCTCTTGTTGAGATTTGATGGAGAAATAAAAAGCTTTACAGACAAGCAAAAACTATAAGAATTTAGCATCACCAAACCAGCTTTAGAACAAATGCTAAAGGAACTTCTCTAGGTGAAAAAGAAAGGGCTACAACTAGAAAAAAGAAAATGACAAAATTAAAAAGCTCACTGGTAAAAGCAAACAAAGAGTAAAGGTAGGAAATCATCCACATGCAAAATTAGTAGAAATGTTGAAAGACAAAGGTAGTAAAATAATCTGTATCCACAATAAGTAGTTAAGGAACACACAAAGCAATTAGATGTAAATATCAAAAAACATTAATTGTGAGGGGAAGAGAGTACAAATGCAGGATTTTAAAATGCATTTGTAATTAAGAGAGCAACAACTTAAAACAATCATGTATACATATAAACTGCTCTACAAAAACCTTATGGTAACCACAAACTAAAAATCTATAATAGATATACACACAGAAAAGAAAAAGGAATCCAAACATAACACTAAAGATAGTCATCAAATCACAAGAGAAGAGAACAAAAGAAGAAGGGGAAAAAAAGGCCTACAAAAACAAATCCAAAACCATTAACTAAATGGCAATAAGACCGTACATATTGATAACTACCTTAAATGCAAACGGACTAAATGCTCCAACCAAAAGATATAGACTGGCTGAATAGATACAAAACCAAGATCTATATATTTGCTGCCTACGAGAGACTCACTTTAGATAAAGAGACATATGCAGACTGAAAGTGAGGGGTTGGAAAAAGGTATTCTACGCAAATGGAAGTCAAAAGAAAGCCAGAGTAGCAATTCTTATATCAGACAAAATAGACTTTAAAATAAAGACTGTTACAAGAGACAAAGAAGTACACTACATAATGAACAAGGGCTTAATCCAAGAAGTTATAACAATTGTAAATATATATGCACCAACAAAAGAGAACTTCAATATATAAGGCAAATATTAACAGATATAAAAGGAGAAACTGACAGTAACACAATAATAGTAGGGGACTTTAACACTCCACTTACATCAATGGACAGACCTTCCAGGCAGAAAATCAATAAGGAAACACAGGCTTTAAATAACACATTATACCAAATGGACCTAATTGATATTTATAGAGCATTCCACCTGAAAGGAGCAGAATACACATTCTTTTCAAGTGCACATGGAATATTCCCCAGGATAGATCACATGCTAGGCCACAAAACAAGCCTTGGTAAATCTAAGAAAATTGAAATCATAGCAAGCATCTTTTCTGCCACAGTGCTATGTGACTAGAAATCAACTACAATCAAAAACTGCAAAAAACACAAACAAGTGGAGGCTAAACAATATGCTACTAAACAAACAATGGATCACTGAAGAAATCAAATTGGAAAAAAATACCTAGAGACAAATGAAAATGAAAACGTGGTGATCCAAAACCTATGGGACGCAGCAAAAGCAGTTCTAAGAGGGAAGTTTATAGCAATACAAGCTTACCTCAGGAAACAAGAAAAATCTCAAATAAACAACTTAACTTTACACCTAGAGCAACAAGAGAAAGAAGAACAAACAAAACCCAAAGTTAGTAGAAGGAAAGAAATCATAAAGATCAGAGCAGAAATAAGTGAATAGAGATTAAAAAAAAGTGGAAAAGATCAATGAAACTAAAAGCTAGTTCTTTGAAAAGACAAACAAAATTGATAAACCTTTAGCCAGACTCATCAAGAAAAAAAAGGGAGAGGACCCAAATCAATAAAATCAGAAATGAAAAAGAAGTTACAACTGACACCACAGAAATACAAAGGATCATAAGAGACTACTATGAGCAACTGTACACCAATAAAATGGACAACCTAGTAGAAATGGGCAAATTCTTAGAAAGGTACATTATCCTAAGACTTAACCAGAAAGAAATAGAAAATACGAGCAGACCAATTACCAGCACTGAAATTGAATCAGTAAATTAAGAACTCCCAACAAACAAAAGTCCAGGACCCAATTGCTTCAAAGGTAAATTCTACCATACATTTAGAGAAGAGTTAACACCCATCCTTCTTAAACAATTCTAAAAAATTGCAGAAGAAGGAACACTTCTGAAATCATTCTATGAGGCCATCATCACCCTGATACCAAAACCAGACAAAGATATCACAAAAAAGAAAACTACAGGCCAATATCACTGATGAACATAGATGCAAAAATCTTCAACAAAATGCTAGCAAATTGACTCCAGCAATACATTAAAAGGAGCATACGCAATGATCAAGTGGGATTTATCCCAGGGATGCAAGGATTTTTCAATATCCGCAAATCAATCAACATGATACACCACATTAACAAATTGAAGAATAAAAACCATGTGATCATCTCAATAGATGCAGAAAAAGCTTTTGATGAAATTCAACATCCATTTATGATAAAAACTCTCCAGAAAGTGGGCATAGAGGGAAGCTCAACATAATAAAGGCCATATATAACAAATCCACAGCTATCATCTCAATGGTGAAAAGCTGAAACATTTCATCTGAGCTCAGGAACAAGACATGGCTGCCCACTCTCGCCACTTTTATTCAACATAGTTTTGGAAGTCCTAGCCACAGCAATCAGAGAAGCAAAGGAAATAAAAGGAATCCAAATCGGAAAGGAAGAAGTAAAACTGTCATTGTTTGCAGATGACATGATACTATACATAGAAAATCCTAAAGGTATCACCAGAAAACTACTAGAGGTCCTCAATGAATTGGGTAAAGTTGCAGGATACAAAATTAACATACATAAATCTGTTATATTTCTATACACCAACAATGAACTATCCAAAAGAGAAATTAAGGAAACAAAACCGTTCACCATCACGTCAAAAAGAATAAAATCCTAGGAATAAACCTACCTCAGGAGGCAAAAGACCTGTACTCTGAAAACTATAAGACGCTGATGAAAGAAACTGAAGACCACACAAACAGATAGAAAGATATACCATGTTCTTGGATTGGAAGAATCAGTGTTGTTAGTGACTGTACTACCCAAGGCAGTCTACAGATTTAGGGCAACCCCTGTCAAATTACCAATGGCATTTTTCACAGAACTGGAACAAAAAATTTTTAAATCTGTATGGAAACACAGAGGACCCCAAATAGCCAAAACAATCTTGAGAAAGAACAGAGCTGGAGGAATCAGGTTCCCTGACTTCAGACTATACTACAAACTACAAAACGGTATGGTACTGGCACAAAAACAGACACATAGATCAGGGGAACAGAATGGAGAGCCCAGCAATAAACCCATGCACTTATGGTCAGTTAATCTATGACAAGGAGGCAAGAAAATACAATAGAGAAATGACAGTCTCTTCAATAAGTGGTGCTGGGAAGATTGGACAGCTACATATAAAAGAATGAAATTGGAACATTCTCTAACACCATATACCAAAATAAACTCAAAATGGATTAAATGTAAGACTGGATACTACAATACTCACAGAAGAAAACATAAGCAGGCCACTCTTTGACATAAATCATAACAATATTTTATTGGATCTGTCTCCTAGAGTAATGGAAACAAAAACAAAAATAAACAAATGGGACCTAATTAAACTTAAAAGATTTGCGTGGCAAAGGAAATCATAAACAAAGTGAGGAATTCCCTGGTGGTCCAGTGGTTAGGATGCTGCGCTTCCACTGCATGGGGCATGGGTCCGATCCCTGATCAGGGAAGTAAGATCCTGCATGTTGCACGGCGAGGCCAAAAAAAAAAAGGAAAAAGAAAAAGAAGAAAAGTCAACCTACAGAATGGGGAGAAAATACTTACAAACAATGAGATTGACAAGGGATTAACCTCCAAAGTACACAAAAAGCTCATACAGCTCAATATCAAACAAATAACCCAATCAAAATATGGGCAGAAGATCTAAATAGACATTTTTCCAAATAAGACATACAGATGGCCAACAGGCACATGGAAAGATTCTCAACATCGCTAATTATTAGAGACATGCAAATTAAAACCACAATGAGGTATCACCTTATACAGGTCAGAATGGCCAAGATGAAAAAGTCTACAAATAATGCTGGGGCAGGTGTGGAGAAAAGCGAACCCTCCTGCACTGCTGGTGGGAATGTAAACTGGTGCAGCCACTATGGAGAACAGTATGGAGATTTCTTAAAAAACTAAAAATAGAGTTACCATGTGGTCCAGAAATCCCACTCCTGGGCATATATGCAGAGAAAACTCTAACTTGAAAAGATACATGCACCCGAATGTTCACAGCAGCACTATTTACAATAGCCAAGACATGGAAGCAACCTAAATGTTCATCAACAGATGAATGGATGAAGAAGTGGTATATATATGCAATGAAATATTACTCAGCCATAAAAAAGAATGAAATAATGCCATTTGCAGCAACATGGATGGACATAGAGATTATCTTATTAGGTGAAGTAAGTCAGACAAAGACAAATATCATATACTGCTTTATGTGGAATCTAAAAAAATTATACAGATGAACTTATTTATAAAACAGAAATAGACTCACAGACTTAGAAAACAAACTTATGGTAACCAAAGGGGAAGGAGGGGATAAATTTGGAATTTTGGATTATCAGATACAAACTACAATATACAAAATAGATAAACAACAAGGACTGACTGTATAGCACAGGGAACTATATTCAGTATCTTGTAATAACCTATAATGGAAATGAATCTGAAAAGGAATATATATATATGTATATATATATATATATATATATATATATATAATTGAATCACTTTGCTGTACACCTGAAACATTGTAAATCAACTATACAATAGTTGAGAATAAAAAGAATAAGAAAATAAAAAAAGAAATAAAGGCATTGGAAATTAAAAAAGATAAATGTCAAATTGTGATAAAATATTTGCAGCAGATATGATAAAGAATCCTTATTTTGAAAATAATACTAAAGGAAAAACTGGACAAAGGACATCATTAGAGGAATTACACACACAACTAAGATTATATATAGCGAATGAAAATGAAAAATTGGTCATTCTCACCAGCAATCAAATCATTTCAAAGATAAATAATAATGAAACACTATTTGCTGAGTATCAGTTTTTTAGCAACAATAATGCTCTCCAGGGTATGGTAAGATGGAGACTCTCCTGAACTGCCAATATTAATGGAAATTGGTACAACTTTTGGAAAGCAGTTATTTTTAAATTATTATTTATACAGTTTGACCTAGTTTAATCTCATTTCTAGGAATGGGCTTAAAATGTTAGCCAGAGATAACATCAAAGTTTTGTGTACAAAGATACTAGTCATAACATTTATTATTATGGGAAAAGTGAAAAGCATTCTAAATGCTCAACAGTAAGGAAATAGTTATTAGGTGGAACCATATAAAAATGCTGATATATTTGATTGTTATTGATATGCATAAATATCAGTTTCATATTATTCAGCCTAATGCATGACATTATGGTTTATTGTATGATGGAATTTCATGTAGCTATAAAATAGTGTTTATAAAGAATCTATAATAAAATGAGAAATGCTCACTACATCTAGTAGACTATAAAAGTAGAATAAAGAACTTTATTAATAGGATAAAACTAATTTTTTTTTTTTTTTGCGGTACACGGGCCTCTCATTGTTGTGGCCTCTCTCCCGTTGCGGAGCACAGGCTCTGGATGCGCAGGCTCAGTGGCCATGGCTCACAGGCCCAGCCGCTCCACGGCATGTGGGATCTTCCTGGACCGGGGCACGAACCCGTGTCCCCTGCATCAGCAGGCGGACTCCCAACCACTGCGCCACCAGGGAAGCCCAAAACTAATTTTATAAAAGAAAAAGAAATGCATGTCTGTATGAGTATGTGTATATGTAATGATATGGAGAAAATATTATTTACCAAAACACCATTTGGGGAGAGTCCTGTAAGTATTTGGAGAAAATATCTTAATACACTACTTGGAGTGAGGTTTAAGACTCCATGCTGGACATTCAAGTTCAAAAATCGGTAAACTTCCCTTTTTTTGTTGATTGTCATGATAGATTTGTGTATGTAAATTTGAATATAGGAGGTAGAGAAGAGCTGTACAGGAAGGAAAGAGTGATAGCAGAGCCAGGAAAGGGGAGTTACCTAGGAAGTTGGGGCAGGCTGCATTGAAGAAGAGTTTGGGGAAATAAAAATGTCTAAGATGAATTCTAAATTCATTAGCTGTGGAGAATGCCCACCAAAGACCTAGAGTCTGTCATACAGAGTGAAGTAAGTCAGAAAGAGAAAAACAAATACTGTATGCTAACACATATATATGGAATCTAAAAAAAATGGTTCGGATGAACGTAGGGGCAGGACAGGAATAAAGATGCAGAAGTAGAGAATGGACTTGAGGACACAGGGTGAGGGGGGAAGGGTAAGCTGGGACGAAGGGAGAGAGTAGCATTGACGTATGTACACTACCACATGTAAAATAGATAGCTAGTGGGAAGCAGCTGCATAGCACAGGGAGATCAGCTCAGTGCTTTGTGACCACCTAGAAGGGTGGGATAGGGAGGGTGGGTGGGAGGTGCAAGAGGGAGGGGATATGGGGATATATGTATATATATAGCTGATTCACTTTGTTATATAGCAGAAACTGACACAACATTGTAAAGCAATTATACTCCAATAAAAATGTTAAAAAAAAAAGAAAAATAATCTGCAGTGAAGTCAGCTTACTTAAGCTTTTTTTATCTTCTCCTCTCCTTTCCTCTTCTCTCTCATCTCCTCTCCTCCCCTCCCCTCCCCTTCCTCACCTTCTCTCCCCTCCCTCCCCTCCCCTCCCCTCCCTTCCCCTTCTCTCTTTCTCTATCTCTATCCCTTTCTCTCTCCCCCTCTCCTCCCCTCCCCTCCCCTCCCTTCCCTTTCTCTGTCTCTCTGTCTCTGTCCCTTTCTCTCTCTCTCTCTCTCTCTCTCTCTCTCTGTCTCTCTTTCTCTCTCTCTGTCAATTGAGAGAGAGAACTCGAAGGGGGAAGTATGGGGAAAGGAAATATTTTCTAGGAACCCAGAGCCAGCTAATGACGGAATAGATGTATCTGGGTTACAAATGCACAGAAAAATCAGAGAGACATAATCCAAAATGTTAACGGTGTTTTTCTTGGGTGATGTTGTTTTGTTTTTTCTTCTTGATACTTCAGTTTTGTTTTTTAAGTTTATTACTTTTGTAGTCATAAAGTTATATTAAAAGGTTTCAGTATAAATGATATATACTTTTGCAAGATATATATATCTTACAAAAACAATTCTCAGACAATACTGTTCTAATGGTTATTAGGATTGTACCAACTAATCCCAAGCAGAAGCATGAAAACAGGTGTAACCCCCAATCTCAAGTTTCAGTTAAAGTAAAACAAACAAACAAAACCCTGTTTCCTAAAGGAAAATTGCAAGGACTTATAGTTTCCTACATCCTGTAAAAACTCTGACACTGCTTCAATTGAGGAGCCACCTGATTTTCAGGTGTTCCCTGATACATATCAGCTAAATAAAGCCTTTAGCATACATATGAGTCACTTAAAGAACTTTTTTTTTTTGCATTGTGAAAATATTTCCTCACTAAAGCCTAACATTTATTGAGATGCTATTATGTATCATGTAAAGTGGCAGGTACTTCACATATAATAAGTAATTTAGTCCTCACAGGCCGCATGTCATTATTCTTATTTTACAAATGAGGTAATGAAAAAGTTTAACTTGTCTCAGGTAACCCAACTTGGAAGTGGCCAGCAGTGATAATTCTTTTAGAGTACAAAGACAGTGTTTCCCTGAATTGCATAAGAAGCCAAGAAATTAAGCCATTTAATGAGATTAGAAAGAAGGAGGAGGAGGAGAATAATTACCAACATGTGTAATGCGATAGTATTTTGAAATATAGAAAATTTTCCTTTTTGACAATTCTGTTTTACCTTGCAGTCCTTATACTATTAAAACTAGACTCAGAAGCTGAGATTTTTTCCCTCGCTGAAGGGAAGACAGAGCTAAGAACCCAGTAAGAAAAAAGAGCCAAATTACTGGCTTTGAATTCCAAGGCAAGCACTATAAAGCTGATAAAAGAGCTAATAACCTAGAGAAGAGAACAAGATTTTGAGCCTCACAAGGCTAAGAGCCCTGGAGATTCAGAGCCTTGAGTTTGTACCATAAGCCACAGAGTGAAGAATGGTTATAACCTTAATGACAAAGAAAATCTTAATACATTTTAGAGAGGCACAATATTTAATAAAAGTCATTAAGCTTGAAGGGTAGAACATCAGAGAGGAGAAAGCTGATGTAAAGTACTTTAACGTTCTCCCTAGAGAAGTCTGGAGATCTGCAGAGGGTCCTCCTTGAATCTGTAGTTGTGTAGTGATTAGTGCATATGTGTGAGAAAACTATTACAGACCAAAAAAGAACCACTTTAAAGGGTTAGAAGGAACAATATACAGTGATCAAACAGGAATGGGAATAGTTCTAATTTATACCAGCCAGAGTGGAAAACCTCATAATTCATATCAGATATCAGATAGTAATCTCAGAAGAGTTTTGCCTTAGTAGGGGGTGCAAAATTAGCCTTAGACTATTTACTGCTTTAGTTCTACCTAGTGACGCTTAAAAGGCAAGACCCAAAAGGGATCAAAGTGTTTTCAACTCACTTAGCTATTTCTTAGAACAAAACTCAAGGATATTCATGGGAATACAAAAATATCCAGTGTCCATTAAGGTAAATTGATAATATCTGGCACCTAATAAAAATTTAACAGAGATGTGAAACAGCAGAAAAGTACAACCCAGCAAGAGGAGAAAAATCAGTCAATGGACACTGACTAAAAAATAACTCCAGTGCATGAATTAGTAGAAAAGAACATTAAACTATTATGATGATATTCCATATGTTCAAGAAGCTAGAAGAAAGATTTAGCAGAGACATGGAAGGTCTTAAAAGAGACACAAATTCAACCACTAGAGATGAAAACTACAGTGTCTGAGATTTTTAAAAAATCCACTGGGTGGGATTAATAACATATTAGACATTGCTGAAGAAAAGATTAATGAACTTAATGGCAGTAAGAGAAACTCTCCAAAATGAAACACACAGAGAAAAAAGACAGGAAATAATGGAGAATCAGTTAGCTGTGGGACAATTTCAAGTAGTCTAATATATGTGTAATTGGATTCCCTGAAAGGGAAGAGAAGTAGGGAAAGAAAAATATTTGAATAAATAATGGGCAATATGTTTTTCAAATTAGTTGAAAATTGTAAGCTTCAAGCACAAGAAATACATTATAATCAAAATTTATTAAAGTCAGTAATAAAAAAAAAATCAGTAATAAAGAGAAAATCTTGAAGAAAACCAGAGGAACAAAGACATTTTAGATAGAGAAACAAAGATAAAAGTGACAGCAGACTTCACATTGGACCCAATGCAAATGAGAAGACAAAACTATCCTTCAAAAATAAAGGTATAATAAAGACTTTTTCATATACATAAAAGCAGAAAATTTATTACCAGTGGACCTGCACTACAAGACATGTTAGAAGAAGATGCTTTAGGCAGCAGGAAAATGATTCCAGTTGGAAATCTAAACATAAACAAAGGAATGAAGAATAAGAGAAACAATAACTGTGTAAGTAAATATAAAATACTTTAATGTTATTATTGAAATCTCTTTAAAAGGCAGTTGATTTTATAATGCAAAAATATGAACAATGTATTGGGGTTTATAACATAGAAATACATTTATGACAACAATAACATAAGGTGGGAAGAAGTAAACTGTTGTAAGGTGAAATGGGAGAATATTACTTGGAAGTAGTCTCTGATAAGTTAAGAATGTATACTACAAACTCTAAAGCAACCAGTAAAATTGTACAACTAAGGATTTTAGTTAATAAGTAACCATAGGAGATAAAATGGATTCATAAAAAGAAATTCAATTCAAAAGAAGTCGGGAAATAGAAAAAAATGGAAAGAATAGATGAGACACATTTTTTTTAAATTAGAAAGATGGTAGATTGACACCTGACCATACCAATAATCTCATTAAATATAAATGGTCTAAGCACTGCAATTAAAAAGCAGAGTTTGTCATTGTATAGAAAGGCAAGACACAACTATATGTTGCTTACAAGAAACCCACTTTAATAAGTTAGAAGTAAAGTGTTTGGAAAAATAAACCATGCTAATGGAGCCAAAAGAAATCTGGAATTGATATTTTAATACAAGACAAAGTAGGTTTCAGAGCAAGGAATATTACTAGGAATAAAGAATGTCAATTCATCAAGAAGACATAACAATCTTAACTGTTTATGCACCTGATAACATTGTCAAAATACATAAAGAAAAAATAGATAAAACTGAAAGTAGATATAGAAATTCAAAATTAGAGTTGGAGATTTCAACAATATTCTTTCAATAATTGATAGAACAAGTAGATAGGAAATCAGGAAGGATATAAAAGTCTTGAACAATATTATCAACCAACTTGACCTAATTGACATTTATAGAACACTGTACCTAGTAAAAGCAGAATGCACACTGTTTTCAAGTGCACAGGGGATGTTTACCAAGACAGACCATATTCTGGACCAGAAAAGAATTCTCAATGAATTTAAAATGATTCAAATCATACAAATATATTCTATGATCACAACAGACATAAATTAGAAATCAGTAATGGAAAGGTATCTGGAAAATCTCAAATATTTGAAGGCTAGGTAGCACAATTATAAAGAACACATAGGTCAAAAAGAAACCAGAAAGGCAGGGCTTCCCTGGTGGCGCAGTGGTTGAGGGTCCACCTGCCGATGCAGGAGACACGGGTTTGTGCCCCGGTCTGGAGGATCCCACATGCCACAGAGCGGCTGGGCCCGTGAGCCATGGCCACTGAGCCTGTGCGTCCAGAGCCTGTGCTCCGCAGCGGGAGAGGCCATATCAGTGAGAGGCCGGCGTACTGCAGAAAAAAAAAAGAAAAAAAAAAAAAAAGAGTAAGAAACCAGAAAGGCAATTCTAATGTATTTTGAATGGAATGAAAATTAAAATGCAACATATCAAAATTTGTAGGATGCTGCTCAGTTACTACTTAGAGGGAAATTTATAAGACTAAAAGCCTATTAGAAAACAAGAAAGGGGGCTTCCCTGGTGGCGCAGTGCTTGAGAGTCTGCCTGCTGATGCAGGGGACGCGGGTTCATGCCCTGGTCCAGGAAGATCCCAAATGCCGCAGAGTGGCTAGGCCCGTGAGCCATGGCCACTGAGCCTGTGCGTCCAGAGCCTGTGCTCCACAATGGGACAGGCCACAACAGTGAGAGGCCCGCGTACCGCAAAAAAAAAAAAAACAAAAAACAAGAAAGGTCTCCTCAATGCTCTGTGGTGACCTAAATGTGGAGGAAATCTAAAGAAGAGTGGATAGGGACTTCCCTGGTGGTCCAATAGGTAAGACTCCATGCTCCCAATGCAAGGGCCCTGGATTTCATCCCTGCTCAGGGAACTAGATCCCACATGCATACTGCAACGAAGAGTCCATATGCCACAACTAAGAGTCCGCATGCCACAACTAAGAAGTCCACATGCCGCAACTAAGAAATCCACATGCCACAGCTATGAGCCTGCATGCTGCAACTAAAAGATGCCACATGCTGCAATGAAGATCCCGTGTGCCACAATGAAGACCTGGCCCAGCCTAAATAAATAAATATTTAAAAATAAATTAAAAAAATAAAAAAGAGTGGATATATGTATATGTATGACTGATTCACTTTGCTGTACAGCAAGAAACTAACACAACATTGTAAAGCAAATATACTCCAATAAAATTAATAAAAAAAGAAACTTCTGAAATCAATGACCTCAGTTTCAACCTTAAGAAATAGAAAATAAATAAATAAAATGAACCCAAGTAAGCGGAAGAAAGGGAATAATAAACATCAGAGCAAGAATCAATGAAATAGAAGAAAGAATAACTATAAGGAAAATGAATGAAACCAAAGTTGGTACTTTGAGAAGATTAATAAAATGGATAACAAGCTAGTCAAAGTGATAAGGAAAAAAGGCACAAATGACACCAACAGATATTCTAAAGATATTAAAGGGATAATAAAGGAGTATTATAAACAACTTTATGCCTATAGATTTGACAGCTTAGAAAAAAGTAGGAAAGTTTCCATAAAAGACACAAACTATCAAAGCTCACTTAAGAAGAGATGAACAACTTTGTTATCTGCGTATCTATTAAAGCAATTGGTTTTGTAGTTCAAAACCTCAGAAAGGAACTCCAGGGCTAGATGGCTTCATTGGTAAATTCTATTAAAGGTAGAAATAATACCAATTCTACAAAAACCTTCCAGAAAATTGAAGCAGGTGAAATATTTCTCAACTCATTTTATGAGGCCAATTTTACTCTGCCATCAAAACCCCACAATAGCATCACAAGAGAGAAAATCACAGATCAAAATTCCTCATAAACATACATTCACAAATTTTTAAAAGTTTAACAAATAAAATGCAACAACATGTAAAAAGGATAATTAATCATGACCAAGTGGATTTCCCTCCCAGGAATGCAAGGTTGGTTTAACATTAAATATAAATCAATGCTGAGTAACATAAGCAAAAATGGCAGAATAGGAAACTCCCAAAGCACATCCCTCCAGAAGAGCAGTGATAAGCTTGCAAAAAATGTCAAACTCAAGTTTTTCAAAACTCTGGAAACTAATGAAAAAGCTTACAGCAGCAAGGGGAACACTTAATCAATTTGTGGTATATATATACAATGGAATATTACTCAGCCATTAAAAAGAATGAAATAATGCCATTTGCAGCAACATGGATGGACTTAGGGATTGTCATACCGAGTGAAGTAAGTCAGACAGAGAAAGAGAAATATTGTATGATATTGCTTATATGTGGGATGTAAAAAAAGGATACAAATGAAGTTATTTACAAAACAGAAACAGATTTACAGACTGAGAGAATGAACTTATGGTTACCGGGGGGAAGGGGTGGGGAGGGACAGTTAGGGAGTTTGGGATTGACACGTACACACTGGTATATTTAAAATGGATAACAAACAAGGACCTACTGAATAGCACAGGGAACTCTGCTCAATATTATGTAACAACCTAAAGGGGAAATTAATTTGAAAAAGAATAGATACATGTATATGGATAACTGAATCACTTTGTTGTACACCTGAAACTAACACAACATGGTTAATCAAAAAGTTGAAAAAAAAACCCTGAATCTCGGTAAGAGAGCTTTGTGGCACTTTAACTTCCCCTGTTTTCTTCTCACTCTCCTCCACCTTGGTGGAGGCTTTGAAGGTAATAGTACACATTTCCAGTACAGGGACATAGTACCAGATGAGCAGAATGGACATTATTATCAAAGAATTGTGGTTTTGACCTGTCTGGTGACTCCCTGAAGGACCAGCTTAAAGGGCATGCCTTTATTTTGCCCAAGGGAACTCTCCCAGGGCTGAGATGGTAATCCAGGGGAGGGTTGAAAACATTTAAAGGCACACGTATTTGTCACTGCCACCTGGGACAAAGTATAGCTGTGGGGCAAGTGGTAAAATAACCAAAAAGCTCAGAGGAAAGCCTGAGACATGAGATGCTTTGGGGAATTAGCACTTTGAAAAGCTCCCACATATTCCTGGAATCTAGAAGGACAAGTATATGTGCAGGGCTAAGCACACAGTCAGAAAATACCTGGTAAGGCCCTAGCTCTCACCTCTGGCTGATTTCTATGCAAGTAGAAAGTGAGAACTAAGGTAGAGTTGTAAACTAACTGGGCTAAATGTTGAAGGCATGCCCCAACACATACAAAAGCCCATTTGCAAAGCCCATTTACATATCCATCATTATAGTATTGTAGAAAATATTTTTACTGCCCTAAAAAGTCCTCTGTGCTCTGCCTGCTCATCTCTCTGCCTTTCCCACAGTCCATCCCCTGGTAACAACTGATATTCTTACTGTCTCCATAGTTTTGCCTTCTCCAGAATGTCATATAGTTGGAATCATACACTATGTACAGTTGACCCTTGAACAATGCAAGGGTTAATTCGAATGTAACTTTTGGTCAGCCTTCTGTATCTGCGATTCCTCTCCAAATGCATATTCAACGAACCACAGACACTGTAGTACTGTAGTATTTAGTATTGAAAATATTTACATATAAGTGGAACCACATAGGTCAAACCCTCATTGTTCAGGAGTCAACTGTAGTCTTTCCACACTGGCTTCTTTCACTTAGTAATATACATTTAATACATATTCTCCATGTCTTTTCATGACTTGGTATTTCATTTCTTTTTAGTGCTGAATAATATTCCATTGTCTGGATGTACCATAGTTTCTTTCTTTCTTTTTTTAAAAAAAATTATTTTTGGCTGTGTTGGGTCTTCGTTGCTGTGCATGGACTTTCTCTATTTGCGGCAAGTGAGGGCTACTCTTTGTTGTGGTGCACAGACTTCTCATTGCGGTGGCTTCTCTTGTTGCAGAGCATGGGCTCTAGGCTCACAAGCTTCAGTAGCTGTGGAACATGGGCTCAGTAGTTGTGGCTCATGGGCTCTAGAGCGCAGGCTCAGTTGTTGTGGCACACGGGCTTAGTTGCTCCGCGGCATGTGGGATCTTCCCAGACCAGGGCTCGAACCCATGTCCCCTGCATTTGCAGGCAGATTCTTAACCACTGCACCACCAGGGAAGTCCTACCATAGTTTCTTTATCCATTCACCTACTGAAAGACATCTTGATGGCTTCCAAGTTTTGGCAATTATGAATAAAGCTACTATAAACATCCATGTGCAGATTTTTTGTATATATAGGTTTTCAGTTCCTTTGGTTAAATACCAAGGAGTGTGACTGCAGGATTGTATGGTAAGAATATGTTTAGTTTTATAGGAAACTGCCAAACTGTCTACCAGAGTGGCTATACTATTTTGCATTCTCAGCAGCAATGAATGAGGGTTCTTTTTGTTCCTCATCCTCACCAGCATTTGGTATTGTCAGACTTTTGGATTTTGGCCAATCTAATAGGCATGTTGTGGTATCTCATTGTTCTTTTAATTTGCATTTCCCTGATGACACATGATGTTGAACATCTTTTCATATGCTTACTTACTATGTGTATTTCTTCTTTGATGACATGTCTGTTAAGGTATTTGGCCCATTTTAAAATCAAATTGTTTTTTTTATTGGTGGGTTTTGAGGGTTCTTTGTATACTTTTGATAAAAATTCTTTATCAGATATGTCTTTTATGAATATTTTCTACTATTTTTGGTTTGTCTCCTCATTTCTTGACATTATCTATCACAGAGCAGAAGTTTTAAATTTTAATGAAGTCCAGCTTATCAACTATTTCTTTCATGTAAGGTGCCCTTGCTATTGTATCTAAAATGTCATCACCATGCCCAAGGTCATCTAGGTTTTCTCTTAATTATTGAAGATTTATAGTTTTGCATTTCACATTTAGATATGTAACGCATTTAGAGTTAATTGTGAAGGGCGTATGGTCTGTGTTTAGATTCATTTTTTTGCCCATGGATTACCAGTTGTTCCAGCACCATTCTTTTTTGGAAGTTAATAAAATCATTTATTAAATTACTAACTTGTATTTGGTCTGCCTATTAACTTTAACTATTACTTCCATTTCAAGACAGCAGCCATATTTATGCCTTAACTTCAGGCACTGAGGACACAGTGATTTGAGCCTAAATATCCTTATATTCTAGAGGAGAGACAGGAAATTTAAA
Source organism: Phocoena phocoena (assembly GCF_963924675.1). Taxonomy (NCBI): domain Eukaryota; kingdom Metazoa; phylum Chordata; class Mammalia; order Artiodactyla; family Phocoenidae; genus Phocoena; species Phocoena phocoena. The sequence continues at coordinate 71,008,838 of NC_089226.1, read as the reverse complement.
AAGAAAAACTTCATAAGACACTTTCTTTTTTAAAATAAATTTATTTATTTTATTTTTTGCTGCGTTGGGTCTTCATTGCTGCGTGTGGGTTTTCTCTGGTTGCAGCGAGTGGGGGCTATTCTTCGTTGCAGTGCGCGGGCTTCTCACTGTGGTGGCTTCTCTTGTTGTGGAGCATGGGCTCTAGGCTCACGGGCTTCAGTAGTTGCAGCACGCAGGCTCAGTAGTTGTGGCACACGGGCTTAGTTGCTCTGTGGCATGTGAGATCTTCCCGGACCAGGGCTTGAACCCATGTCCCCTGCATTGGCAGGCAGATTCTTAACCACTGTGCCACCAGGGAAGTCCAAGACACTTTCTAAAAGTGTTTGTGAGGAAGGTGGCATAAGTTGATATAATAGATTGAAATCACGATAAGAGACATTTGCTATGGGGGGTGGTCTCAGTAGTAAAGTGACACTTGATTCAGGGACTGAGTGCCTAGAAGTGCCTTATTAAGTTTGATTCAAAATGAGAAGATATATTAGGAGCTGAGAGGTGAAGAAAGGCCCTTTGTGGGCAACTGGGAAAGTAGCCCAGACAGAGCCCGGTTACCAAATACCCACAACAGAGTCAAAATTAACACATATTCTATTTTTTTCAAGACTGTGTGCCATTGACCTAACCAAATGTTGGGTTTGCTGAAGCCCCACCCATTCACAGAGTCTCTAAGAACTTCACCCATAGTATTCTTTGTGTCTGAAGAAGCTTAAGTTCAAGTTGAGGGAGAGAGAATCTGTCTTGCAGTGAAAAGCAAAGTGCAAGGGCTGTTCACAGCTCGGCATGGCAGAATTACTATGCTCTCTTCTCTTAATTTTTTTGGACCTCATCAGGATCTGATCACTAATGTTGATTAATATATTTCCTGCATTACCTGCTGGAATGCCCCTGCTCCGCCATTTTTAACCATATTTAAGCTGCCTGCCAGCACCATTTGTTGAAAAGACCGTTTTGCTTCATTGTATTGCCTTTTTTCTTTGTCAAGGTCAGTTGGCTATATTTATGTTGTCTATTTATGGGCTTTCTATTGGTTTTCATTGATCTGTCTGTCTTTTCTTTCACCAATACTACATGGTCTTGATTACTGTAGCTTTATAGTAAATCTTGAAGTTGGGTAGTGTTAATCCGCCAACTTTGTTCTTCTCCTTCAATATGGTGTTGGCTATTCTGGGGTTTTACTTCTTTATATAAACTTTAGAAACAGTTTGTTGATATCCACAAAATAACTTGCTGGGATTTTGATTGGGATTGCATTGAATCTATAGATCAATTTGGGAAGAACTTACATCTTGACAATATTGTTTCCTTATCCATGAATGTGGAATATCTCTTCATTTATTTAGTTGTTTCATATAATGAGTAATAAATGTATATTGTTAGTCATCAGAGTTTTGTAATTTTTCTAATATAGATCTTATACATATTTTGTTTGATTTATAATAAGTAGTTCATTCCTTTGGTGATAATGTAAATGGTATTATGTTTTTATTTTCAAATTCCACTTGATCATTGCTGGAAAATAGGAAAGCAATTGATTTTTGTATATTAACATTGTATCCTGCAACCTTGCTATAATTGCCCATTAGTTCAAAGAGGTTTTGTTTTGTTTTGTTTTGTTTTTGGTCCATTCTTTCAGAATTTCTATATAGACAATGTCATCTGCAGACAAAAACAGGTTTATTTCTTCCTTCCAAGTCTGTATATTTTTTTTCCCTCTTGTTTTATTGTATTATCCAGGACTTCCAGTATAATGTTGAAAAGGAGTAATTAGAGGGAACATTTTTACCTTGTTTCTGATCTTAGTGGGAAAGCTTCTAGTTTCTCAAATAGATATTCTTTTTTTTTTTACATCTTTATTGGAGTATAATTGCTTTACAATGGTGTGTTGGTTTCTGCTTTATAACAATGTGAATCAGTTATACATATACATGTGTTCCCATATCTCTTCCCTCTTGCGTCTCCCTCCCTCCCACCCTCCCTATCCCACCCCTCCAGGCGGTCACAAAGCACCGAGCTGATCTCCCTGTGCTATGCGGCGGCTTCCCACTAGCTATCTACCTTACGTTTGGTAGTGTATATATGTCCATGCCTCTCTCTCTCTTTGTCACAGCTTACCCTTCCCCCTCCCCATATCCTCAAGTCCATTCTCTACTGAGAGATCTGATCATGAATAGGTATTGGATTTTGCCAAATGCTTCTCTGCATCTACTGATATGATAATGCGATATATATTTTTTCTGTTGATGTCATGGATTACATTAATTGATTTTCAAATGTTGAAACATCCTTACATACCTGGGATAATTCCCACTTGGTCGTGGTGTATCAGTCTTTTAATATATTGTTGGATCCAATGTGCTAATATTTTTGTTGAGGCTGTTTGCATCTATGTTCATGAGAGATATTGGTCTGTAGTTTTCTTTTCTTGTAATGTCTTCTTCTGGTTTTGATATTAGGGTAATGATACTGGATAAGTTAGGAATTATTACCTCTGCTTCTATCCTCTGAAATACATTGTAGAGAATTGATATAATTTCTTCCTAAAACGTTTGGTAGAATTCACCAGTGAACCCATCTGGGACTGGTGCTTTCTGTTTTGGAACGTTAGTAATTATTATTGATTCAATTTCCTTAATAGATATAGGTGTATTCAGAAGATATTTTTCTTCTTGTGTGAATTTTGGCAGATTGTGTGTTTCAAGAAATTGGTCCATTTCATCTAGGTTATCAAATTTATGGGCATAGTGTTTTTCATAGTATTCCTTTAGTATCTTTTCAATATCCATGGGATCTGTAGTGATGTCTCCTCTTTCTTTTCTTATATTAGTAATTTGTGTCCTCTGTTTTTTCTTTCTTAGTATGGCTACAGCTTATCAATTTTATTGTTTTAAAAAGAAACAGCTTTGTTTTTATTGTAAAATAGTTGATTTACAATGTTGTGTTAGTTTCAGGTATACAGCAGAGTGATTCAGATAAATATTCTTTATAAGATTCTTTTCCATTATAAGTTATTACAAGATATTGAATATAAATCCCTGTACTATACAGTAGGTCCTTGTTGTTTATCTATTTTATATAGAGTAGTGTGGATGTGTTAATCCCAAGCTCCTAATTTATCTCTCCTCTCCCCTTTCCCCTTTGGTAACCATAAGTTTGTTTTCTATGTCTGTCAGTCTATTTCTGTTTTGTAAATAAATTCATTTGTGTCATTTTTTAAACATCTTTATTGGAGTATAATTGCTTTACCATGGTGTGTTAGTTTCTGCTTTATAACAAAGTGAATCAGTTATACATATACATATGTTCCCATATCTCTTCTCTCTTGTGTCTCCCTCCCTCCCACCCTCACTATCCCACCCCTCTAGGTGGTCACAAAGCACCGAGCTGATCTCCCTGTACTATGCGGCTGCTTCCCACTAGCTATCTATTTTACATTTGGTAGTGTATATATGTCCATGCCACTCTCTCACTTTGTCACAGCTTACCTTTACCCCTCCCCATATCCTCAAGTCCATTCTCTAGTAGGTCTGTGTCTTTATTTCCATCTTGTCCCTAGGTTCTTCATGACTTTTTTTCCCTTAGATTCCACACATATGTGTTAGCATACGGTATTTGTTCTACTCTTTCTGACTTACTTCACTCTGTATGACAGACTCTAAGTCCATCCACCTCACTACAAATAACTCAATTTTGTTTCTTTTTATGGCTGAGTAATATTCCATTGTATATATGTGCCACATCTTCTTTATCCATTCATCTGTTGATGGACACTTAGGGTGCTTCCATGTCCTGGCTATTGTAAATAGAGCTGCAATGAACATTGTGGTACATGACTCTTTTTGAATTATTGTTTTCTCAGGGTATATACCCAGTAGTGGGATTGCTGGGTTGTATGGTAGTTCTATTTTTAGTTTTTTAAGGAACCTCCATACTGTTCTCCATAGTGGCTGTATCAATTTACATTCCCACCAACAGTGCAAGAGGGTTCCCTTTCCTCCACACCCTCTCCAGCATTTATTTTTTGTAGATTTTTTGATGATGGCTATTCTGACCAGTGTGAGATGATATCTCATTGTAGTTTTGATTTGCATTTCTCTAATGATTAATGCTGTTGAGCATTCTTACATGTGTTTGTTGGCAATCTGTATATCTTCTTTGGAGAAATGTCTGTTTAGGTCTTCTGCCCATTTTTGGATTGGGTTGTTTGTTGTTTTTGATATTGAGCTGCATGAGCTGCTTGTAAATTTTGGAGATTAATCCTTTGTCAGTTGCTTCATTTGCAAATATTTTCTCCCATTCTGAGGGTTGTCTTTTGTTCTTGTTTATGGTTTCCTTTGCTGTGCAAAAGCTTTGAAGTTTCATTAGGTCCCATTTGTTTATTTTTGTTTTAACTTCCATTTCTCTAGGAGGTGGGTCAAAAAGGATCTTGCTGTGAGTTATGTCATAGAGTGTTCTGCCTATGTTTTCCTCTAAGAGTTTGATAGTGTCTGGCCTTACATTTAGGACTTTAATCCATTTTGAGTTTATTTTTGTGTGTGGTGTTAGAGAGTGTTCTAATCTCATAATTTTACATGTACCTGTCCAGTTTTCACAGCATCACTTATCGAAGAGGCTGTCTTTTCTCCAGTGTATATTCTTGCCTCCTTTATCAAAGATAAGGTGACCATATGTGCCTGGGTTTATTTCTGGGCTTTCTATCCTGTTCCATTGATCTATATTTCTGTTTTTGTGCTATTACCATACTGTCGTGATTACTGTAGCTTTGTAGTATAGTCTGAAGTCAGGGAGCCTGATTGCTCCAGCTCCGTTTTTCTTGCTCAAGATGGCTTTGCCTATTTGGGGTCTTCTGCATTTCCATACAAATTGTGAAATTTTTTGTTCTAGTTCTGTGAAAAATGCCAGTGGTAGTTTGAAGGGATTGCATTGAATCTGTAGATTGCTTTGGGTAGTAGAGTCTTTTTCACAATGTTGATTCTTCCAATCCAAGAACATGGTATATCTCTCCATCTATTTGTATCATCTTTAATTTCTTTCATCAGTGTCTTATAATTTTCTGCATACAGGTCTTTTGTCTCCTTAGGTAGGTTTATTCCTAGATACTTTATTCTTTTTGCTGCAATGGTAAATGGGAGTGTTTTCGTTTTCTTTTTTTTTTTATCTGCAGTGTGCGGGCCTCTCACTGCTGTGGCCCTTCCCGTCGTGGACCACAGGCTCCAGACGCGCAGGCCCAGCGGCCATGGCTCATGGGCCCAGCCGCTCTGCGGCATGTGGGATCCTCCCGGACCAGGGCATGAACCCGTGTCCCCTGCATCGGCAAGCGGACTCTCAACCACTGTGCCACCACGGAAGCCCTGGGAGTATTTTCTTAATTTCACTTTCAGATTTTTCATCATTAGTGTATAGGAATGCCAGAGATTTCTGTGCATTAATTTTGTATCCTGCTACTTTACCAAATTCATTGATTAGCTCTAGTAGTTTTCTGGTAGCATCTTTAGGATTCTCTATGTATAGTATCATGTCATATGTAAACAGTGACAGCTTTACTTCTTCTTTTCCGATTTGGATTCCTTTTATTTCTTTTTCTTCTCTGATTGCTGTGGCTAAAACTTCCAAAACTATCTTGAATAATAGTGGTGAGAGTGGGCAACCTTGTCTTATTCCTGATCTTAGTGGAAATGGTTTCATTTTTCACCATTGAGGACTATGTTGGCTGTGGGTTTGTCATATATGGCCTTTATTATGTTGAGGAAATTTCCCTTTATGCCTACTTACTGCAGGGTTTTTATCATAAATGGGTGTTGAATTTTGTCAAAAGCTTTCTCTGCATTGATTGAGATGATCATATGGTTTTTCTTCTTCAATTTGGTAATATGGTGTATCACATTGATTGATTTGTGTATATTGAAGCATCCTTGCATTCCTGGAATAAACCCCACTTGATCATAGTGTAAGATCCTTTTATTGTGCTGTTGGATTCTGTTTGCTAGTATTTTGTTGAGGATTTTTGCATCTATGTTCATCAGTGATATTGGCCTGTAGTTTTCTTTCTTTGTGACATCTTTGTCTGGTTTTGGTCTCAGGGTGATGGTGGCCTTGTAGAATGAATTTGGGAGTGTTCCTCTCTCTGCTATATTTTGGAAGAGTTTCAGAAGGATAGGTGTTAGCTTTTCTGTAAATATTTCATAGAATTCACCTGTGAAGCCATCTAGTCCTGGGCTTTTGTTTGTTGGAAGATTTTTAATCACAATTTCAATTTCAGTGCTTGTGATTGGTCTGTTCATATTTTCTGTTTCTTCCTGGTTCGTTCTCGGAAGGTTGTGCATTTCTAAGAATTTGTCCATTTCTTCCAGGTTGTCCATTTTATTGGCATATAGTTGCGTGTAATAATCTCTCATGATCTTTTGTATATCTACAGTGTCAGTTTTTACTTCTCCTTTTTCATTTCTAATTCTATTGATTTGAGTCTTCTCCCTTTTTTTCTTGATGAGCCTAGCTAAAGGTTTATCAATTTTGTGTATCTCCTCAGAGAACCAACTTTTAGTTTTATTGATCTTTTCTATCATTTCCTTCATTTCTTCTTCATTTATTTCTGATATGATCTTTATGATTTCTTTCCTTCTGCTAACTTTGGGTTTTTTTTGTTCTTTCTCTAATTGCTTTAGGTGTAAGGTTAGCTTGTTTATTTGAGATGTTTCTTGTTTCTTAAGGTAGGATTGTATAGCTATAAACGTCCCTCTTAGAACTGCTTTTGCTGCATCCCATAGGTTTTGGGTCGTCATGTTTTCATTGTCATTTGTTTCTAGGTATTTTTTGATTTCCTCTTTGATTTCTTCAGTGATCTCTTGGTTATTAAGTAGTGTATTGTTTAGCCTCCATGTGCTTGTATTTTTTATAGATTTTTTCTCCTCTAAGTGATATCTAGTCTCATAGCATTGTGGTCGGAAAAGATACTTGATACAATTTCAATTTTCTTAAATTTACCAAGGCTTGATTTGTGACCCAAGATATGATCCATCCTGGAGAATGTTCCAGGAGCACTTGAGAAGAATGTGTATTCTGTTGTTTTTGGATGGAATATCCTATAAATATCAATTAAGTCCATCTTGTTTAATGTATCATTTAAAGCTTGTGTTTCCTTATTTATCTTCATTTTGGATGATCTGTCCATTGGTGAAAGTGGAGTGTTAAAGTCCCCTACTATGATTGTGTTACTGTCGATTTCCCCTTTTATGGCTGTTAGTATTTGCCTTATGTATTGAGGTGCTCCTATGTTGGGTGCATAAATATTTACAATTGTTATATCTTCTTCTTGGATCGATCCCTTGATCATTATGTAGTGTCCTTCTTTGTCTCTTGTAATAGTCTTTACTTTAAAGTCTATTTTATCTGATATGTGAATTGCTACTCCAGCTTTCTTTTGATTTCCTTTTGCATGGAATATCTTTTTCTATCCCCTCACTTTCAGTTTGTGTGTGTCCCTAGGTCTGAAGTGGGTATCTTATAGACAGCATATATACGTGTCTTGTTTTTGTATCCATTCAGCCAGTCTATGTGTATTGGAGCATTTAATCCTTTTACTTTTAAGGTAATTATTAATACGTATGTTCCTATTTGCATTTTCTTAATTGTTTTGGGCTTTTTATTGTAGGTCTTTTCCTTCTCTTGTGTTTCCTGCCTGGAGAAGTTCCTTTAGCATTTGTTGTAAAGGTGGTTTGGTGGTGCTGAATTCTCTTAGCTTTTGCTTGTCTGTAAAGGTTTGAATTTCTCCATCAAATCTGAATGAGATCCTTGCTGGGTAGAGTAATCTTGGTTGTAGGTTTTACTGCTTCATCACTTTAAATATGTCCTGCCACTCCCTTATGGCTTGCAGAGTTTCTGCTGAAAGATCAACTGTTAACCTTATGGGGATTCCCTTGTGTGTTATTTGTTGTTTTTTCCTGCTGCTTTTAATATTTTTTCTTTGTATTTAATTTTTGATAGTTTGATTAATATGTGTCTTGGCATGTTTCTCCTTGGATTTATCCTGTATGGGACTCTCTGTGCTTCCTGGACTTGATTAACTATTTCCCTTCCCATATTAGGGAAGTTTTCAACTATAATCTCTTCAAATATTTTCTCAGTCCCTTTCTTTTTATCTTCTTCTTCTGGGACCCCTATAATTTGAATGTTGGTGCGTTTAATGTTGTCCCAGAGGTCTCTGAGACTGTCCTCAGTTCTTTTCATTCTTTTTTCTTTATTCTGCTCTGCAGTAGTTATTGCCACTATTTTATCTTCCAGGTCACTTATCCGTTCTTCTGCCTCAGTTATTCTGCTATTGATTCCTTCTAGAGAATTTTAATTTCATTTATTGTGTTGGTCATCATTGTTTGTTTGCTCTTTAGTAGTTCTAGGTTCTTGTTAAACGTTTCTTGTATTTTCTCTATTCTATTTCCAAGATTTTGGATCATCTTTACTATCATTATTGTGAATTCTTTTTCAGGTAGACTGCCTATTTCCTCTTCATTTGTTAGGTCTGGTGGGTTTTTACCTTGCTCCTTCATCTGCTGTGTGTTTTTCTGTCTTCTCATTTTGCTTAACTTACTGTGTTTGGGGTCTCCTTTTCGCAGGCTGCAGGTTTGTAGTTCCCGTTGTTTTTGGTGTCTGTCTCCAGTGGCTAAGGTTGGTTCAATGGGTTGTGTAGGCTTCCTGGTGGAGGGTACTGGTGCCTGTGTTCTGGTGGATGAGGCTGGATCTTGTCTTTCTGGTGGGCAGGTCCACGTCTGGTGATGTGTTTTGGGGTGTCTGTTGTCTTATTATGATTTTAGGCAGCCTCTCTGCTAATGGATGGGGTTGTGTTCCTGTCTTACTAGTTGCTAGGCATAGGGTGTCCAGCACTGTAGCTTGCTGGTCATTGAGTGAAGCTGGGTCTTGGCATTGAGATGGAGATCTCTGGGAGATTTTCGCCATTTGATATTATGCGGAGCTGGGAGGTGTCTTGTGGACCAGTGTCTTGAAGTTGGTTCTCCCACCTCAGAGGCATAGCCCTGATGCCTGGCTGGAGCACCAAGAGCCTTTCATCCACACAGCTCAGAATAAAAAGGGAGAAAAAATAGAAAGAAAGAAAGAAAGAAAGGAGATAAAATAAAATAAAGTTATTAAAGTAAAAAATAATTATTAAGAAAAAAATTTTTTAAGTGAAAAAAAAAAAAGGATGGACAGAACCCTAGGAGAAATGGTAAAATCACAGCTATACAGACAAAATCACACACAGAAGCATACACATACACACTCACAAAAAGAGAAAAAGGGGAAAAAAAAATATATATCGTTGCTCCCAAAGTCCACCTTCTCAATTTGGGATGATTCGTTGTCTATTCAGGTATTCCACAGATGCAGGGTACATCAAGTTGATTGTGGAGATTTAATCCGCTGCTCCTGAGGCTGCTGGGAGAAATTTCCCTTTCTCTTCTTTGTTCACACAGCTTCCGGGGTTCAGCTTTGGATTTGGCCCCGCCTCTGCCTGTAGGTCGCCTGAGGGCATCTGTTCTTCGCTCAGACAGGACGGGGTTAAAGGAGCAGGTGATTCGGGGCCTCTGGCTCACTCAGGCCGGGGGAAGGGAGGGGTACGGATTCAGGGCGAGCCTGCGGCGGCAGAGGCCGGCATGACATTGCACCAGCCTGAGGCGCGCCATGCGTTCTCCCAGGGAAGTTGTCCCTGGATCACGGGACCCTGGCAGTGGTGGGCTACACAGGTTCCCGGGAGGGGAGGTGTGGAGAGTGACCTGTGCTCGCACACAGGCTTTTTGGTGGCGGCTGTAGCAGCCTTAGCGTCTCTGGGGTCCGCGCTGATCGCCACGGCTTGCGCCCTCTCTGGAGCTCCTTTAAGCAGCGCTCTTAATCCCCTCTCCTTGAGCACCAGGAAACAAAGAGGGAAGAAAAAGTCTCTTGCCTCTTCGGCAGGTCCAGACTTTTTCCCGGACTCCCTCCCGGCTAGCTGTGGTGCACTAGCCCCCTTCAGGCTGTGTTCACACAGCCAACCCCATTCCTCTCCCTGGGATCTGAGCGAAGCCCGAGCCTCATCTCCCAGCCCCCGCCCGCCCCGGCGGGTGAGCAGACAAGCCTCTCGGGCTGGTGAGTGCTGGTCGGTACCATTCCTCTGTGTGGGAATCTCTCCGCTTTTCCCTGTGCACCCCTGTTTCTGCGCTCTCCTCTGTGGCTCTGAAGCTTCCCCCTCCGCCACCTGCAGTCTCCTCCCGTGAAGGGGCTTCCTAGTGTGTGGAAACATTTCCTCCTTCACAGCTCCCTCTCAGTGGTGCAGGTCCCGTCCCTATTCTTTTGTCTCTGTTTTTTCTTTTGCTCTACCCAGGTACATGGGGAGTTTCTTGCCTTTTGGGATGTCTGAGACCTTCTGCCAGCGTTCAGTAGGTGTTCTAAAGGAGCTGTTCCACATGTAGTTGTATTTCTGATGTATTTGTTGAGAGGAAGGTGATCTCCTCATCTTACTCCTCCGCCATCTTGAAGCTCCTCCCATTTGTGTCATTTTTTAAGATTCCACATATAAGTGATATCATGATAAATGTCATGATATTTGTCTTTCTCTGTCTGACTTACTTCACTTAATATGATAATCTCTAGGTCTATCCGTGTTTGCTGCAAATGGCATTATTTCATTTTTTTTATGGCTGAGTAATATTCCATTGTATATATATGCCACATCTTTATTCATTCATCTTTTGATGGACATTTCAGTTGCTTCCATGTCTTGCCTATTGTAAATAGTGCTGCTATGAACACTAGGGTGCATGCATCTTTTTGAATTAGTTTTCTCTGGATGTATGCCCAGGAGTGGGATTGCTGGATGATATGGTAACTCTATTTTTAGTTTTCTTAAGGAACCTCCATAATGTTCTCCATAGTGGAATCAGCTTTTGGTTTTATCGATTTTCTCTACTTACTTCCTGTTTTCAGTTTCTTTGATTTCAACTTTAATTTTTATTATTACTGTACTTCTACTTACTTTGGATTTAATTTGCTCTTCTTTTTTCTAGTTTCCTAAGGTGGAAAATTAGATTATTGATTTTAGATTTTTCTTTTTTTTCAAATATGTGCATCTGATGCTACAAGTATCCCTCTAAACTTTCATTGTATCCCACAAATTTTGATAAGTTGTGTTGTCTGTTTTCCAGCTTTATTGAGATACAGTTGACATACAACACTGTGTAAACTTAAACAGCATAATGATTTGACTTACATCCATCATGAAATGATTACCAAAATAAGGTTAGTGACTATCCATCATCTCATATAGATACAGAAAAAAAGAAAAAAATTTTTCCTTCTGATGACAACACTTGGGATTTACTCTCTTAACAACTTTCTTACATATAATTTAGCAGTGTTAATTATATTAATCATGTTGTACATTACATTCCTACCACTTGTTTCTCTTATAACTGGAAGTTTGTACCTTTGACCGTCTTCCTCCAATTTCCTCTTTTCCCAATTCCCTGCCTCTGTTACCCACAAATCTGATCTATTTTTTTATGAGTTTGTTTGTTTTTGAAGTATAAGTAGATCTAAAACACTATGATAGTTCTTGGTGAACAACATAGTGATTTGATATTTCTATATATTACAAAATGATCACCACAGTAAGTCTAGTTACCATCTGTCACCTTACAAAGATATCAGAGTATTATTGACTATATTACCCATGCTGCACATTTTATCCCCATGGCTCATTTATTTTGTAACTGGATGTTTGTGCCTCTAAATCTCTCTCACCTATTTCATTCATCTTCCTATCTTTTCCCCTCTGGATACCACCTGCTTTTTCTCTGTATCTATGACTCTTTGTGTTTTGTTATGTTTTCTCATTTATTTTGCTTTTTTTAGATTCCACATATAAGTGAAATCATATAGTAGTTGTCTTTCTTTGTCTGACTAATTTCACTTAGTATTATACCCTCCACCCATGTTGTCACAAATGGCAAGATTTTTTTCTTTTTGATGGCTGAGTAATATTCCAGTGTGTGTGTGTGTGTGTGTGTGTGTGTGTGTGTGTGTATCTCACATCTTCTTTACCCATTCATGTATTGATGGGCATTTAGCTCGTTTCCACATCTTGGCTATTTTAAATAATCCTGCAGTGAACATAGGGGTGCATACATCTTCTGAAATTACTGTTTTCATTTTCTTCAGGAAAATGCCCAGAGGTGGAATTGCTAGATTGTATGGTAGTTCTACTTTTAATTTTTTAGGAAACTCAATACTGTTTTCCATAGTGGCTGCACCAGTTTAAATTCCCACCAACAGTACACAGGGGTTCCCTTTTTCTCCACATCCTTGCCAATACTTGTTATTTGTTGTCTCTTTGATAATAGCCATTCTAAACAGATGTGAGGGGGTATTTCCTTGTGGTTTTGATTTGCATTTTCCTGATGATTAATGATGTAGAACATCTTTTTTTTTTTTTTTTGCGGTACGTGGGCCTCTCACTGCTGTGGCCTCTCCCGTCGCTCCGGATGCACAGGCCCAGCAGCCATGGCTCACGGGCCCAGCCATTCCGCGGCATGTGGGATCTTCCCGGACCGGGGCACGAACCCATGTCCCCTGCATTGGCAGGCGGACTCTCAACCACTGAGCCACCAGGGAAGCCCTGGAACATCTTTTCATGTGCCTGTTGGCCATCTGTATATCTCCTTTGGAAAAATGACCATTTTTAAAATTGAAGGTTTTTAAAAAATTAATTTATTTGGTTGCACCAGGTCTTAGCTGTGGCAGGTGGGCTCCTTAGTTGTGGCAGGTGGGCTCCTTAGTTGTGGCATCTGTGAAGTCTTTGTTGCAGCATGCATGTGGGATCTAGTTCCCTGACCAGGGATTGAACCTGGGCCCCCTGCATTGGGAGTGTGGAGTCTTATCCACTGCACCACTAGAGAAGTCCCCGAGTTGTTTGTTTTTTTGATGTTGAGTTGAATTAGTTCTTTGTATATATTGGATATAACCCCTTATCAGACATACGGTTTGCAAATATCTTCCCCCGTTCTGTAGGTGTCCTTTTCATTTTGTTGATCATTTCCTTTGCTGTGCAAAATCTTTTCAGTTTGACGTAGTCCCATTTGTTTATTTTTGGTTTTGTTTCCCTTGCCTGAGGAGATATATCCAAAAAAATATTGCTAAGACCAATATCAAGGAGACCACGCCTTTTTTTCCCCCCTGGGAGTTTTATGGTTTCAGGTCTTACATTTAAGTCTTTAATCCATTTTGATTTATTTTTGTATAGGGTATGAGAAAGTAGTTCAGTTTGATTGTTTTGTATGTAGCTCTCTAGTTTGCCCAACACCATTTATTGAAGAGGCTGTCTTTTCTTCATTATGTATTCTTGTCTCCTTTGTCATAGATTAATTGGGTTCATTTCTGGTTTCATTGATCTATTTGTCTGTTTTTGTGTCAGTACCATACTGTTTTGATTACTGAAGCTTTGTAGTATAGTTTGAAATCAGAAAGCATGACACTTCCAGCTGTGTTCTTCTTTCTTAAGATTGTTTTGGGTATTTGGGGTCTTTCGTATTCCAACACATATTTTAGAATTATATTTTCTAGTTCTGTAAAAAGTGCCACTGATATTTTGATAGGGCTTGCTTTGAATCCATAGATTGCCTTGGGTAGTATGGTCATTTTAAAAATATTAATTATTTCAGTTCATGAGCACAGCATATCTTTCCATTTGTTGGTGTTGTCTTCAACTGCTTTCATCAATGTCTTATAGTTTTCTGAGTATGGTCTTTTACCTTCTTAGTTAGATTTATCCCTATGTATTTTATTCTTTTTGATGCAGTTATAAATGGGATTGTTTTCTTAATTTCTCTTTCAGAATATCATTAATTTTTGAATGTTAAACTAATCTTGAATTCCTACTTTGTCATAACCAATCATCCTTTTAATGTATTGTTGGATATGATTTGCTATTATTTTGTGAAGGATTTTTGTATTTATATTCATGGAGGATATAACTGCAAAAAGACAAAGAGGACATCTTGAAAGAAACTGAATGGAAAAACCACCTTACTTGTAGAGGAACAAGAATAAGAGTAATATTGGGCTTCTCTTCACAAACCACACAAACAAAAGAATAGAGTGAAATATCTAAAGTGTTGAAAGAAAACCCTTTACCAATCTAGAATTCTGTATCCAGCAAAATTGTCCTTCATAAGTGAAGAAAAATAAAGACTTTCTCAGATAAACAAAAATTGAGGGAATTTGTTGCCAGTAGACCTGCCTTGTAAGATATGTTAAGAGTTCTTCATAGAGAAGGAAAATAGTCAGAAAATGGTCAGAAACTCAGACCTACATAAAGAAAGACTGTAAAAGAAGAAATAAATGAAGGTAAGACAAAACTTTTACTGTTCTTATTCTTAATTGATCTCATAGATAACTGTTCATTTAAAATAATAATAGCAACAATGTATTGGGTGATTGTAGCTTAAGGATAAGTGAAATGAATGACAGTGTTGTTATAAAGGACAGAATGGAGAAATTGGGAATACTCTAAGTTACCTGCACTATCTGCAAAGTGTTATAGTGTTATTTGTTATCATAGAGGGCTTTCTTGACTACCCTATATAATATATTAACCACCCTCATTCTTATCCCTGGCCTGTACCCTTATCTTGCTTTTTAAAAATATAGCTCTTACTATCTCCTAACATGTTATATATTTATTTATTGGCCTGAGAATCTTTCCACTCTAGAATATGAATTCCATGAAAGCAGGGAGGGACTTTACTCATTGTGGCATGCAGTAGGTGCTCAATAAATATTTATAGAATTAATAAATGAATGAAGGATGAATGAATTATCTTAGATTAATCAGTATTCATCAATTAGTGCTAAAGATATGGATATAAATCACGTAGGTTCCAATATTGAAAAATAGTTTTCTTTTTGCAAGGTGGCGGTGGCTAATAAGTAGGCAATTGGCAGTGTGTGCCATAGGATACAATGTCAGTATCTTCTGTCAGTTTTCAGAAGAGAAAATATAAAATACACACAGCCAAGCAATACATTAAAAGATAATCAGAGAAATGAAATTAAACATTAACGATATACTATTTGTCATCAGATTGACAGAAAGAGAACAAAGAGACTAATGCAGAAAAGGATGAGAGGAAATGAGCATTCTTATATGTTACTAATGGGAGAGTGAATTGCTACAACTTTTTTGAAAGTTATCAGATAGTATCTACTGAATTAAAATACACAATTTTAAAAAAACCGACAGTTCACTTTTGGAAATCAAGCAGCAACAAAAGCGACAATAATAAAGGATATTTATTGCAGCATTTTTATGGTATTAAAAAATTATAAATAATTTGTATGCTCATTAATAGGGGTAGGGTTATAAATAATTGTAGTATATCCAGCTATAATATATGCAGCTATTAACAGAATACATTTGATCTAAATCTGAAGGAATGTCTGTGCATTGTTGTGAAAGCAAATTGCAAAGTAATGTAAATAGCATCATCTAATTTTTCTAACAAATATCGTAGACTATATATATTCAATATACATATATGTGTATATGTTTGAATAAACATGAAGAAAGATACAAAAAATATATGGAGATTATTAATCTCAGGGAGGTGGGAATGAGAAGTTTAGTTTTATTAACTTTTTCCCAATGATCTCAATATTATCCCACTAGTTATAATGAATATTATCAAGCTTATTGTTTTTAAAACTTAACAAAATAAATTTGAAAATGATCCAGACATCAGAATATAGAAGCTAAGCATGACCATCAAAGTAACTTAGTTGTTAAACAGTTAGGTGTGATTCAGTATAAATAAGAATACTGTATGAAAAAGAATAAATGACCAAATCTTCCTACTGTGACATTTTGTGAAACCACAGATCAGTCTTTTTCTAGAAATAGTGCCCAGTTCCAGGCTCTACAATTTTAGAGAGATATTAAGAACTCAGAGAAGACAACTGTATTATAAAATTTTGATTATTGGACATATAAAATGAGACTAGTAGTAGATCTAAACTATATGACATCTAGAATAAGGCTAATACTGTCTACAACTAACTGAATACTTATTGCCAGTCCATAATAGTAAGGGATGTTTTTTGGCTACATTGTCTTAAGCAGTAAAAACAGTTACTTATTTCACATAATAATAAGTCTGGAGCTTGAAATTTTAGGGCTGTTATAGCAATGCAGTGATGTTATTAAAGTCTTAGACTCTATTCTTTTCCCTACCTTTTTCATTATTCTTTGAACATTTTTTCATTTTACAAATATTTATGGAGTACTTGCTATGTGCCAGGAACAGTTCTAGTTGTTTTTGAATTTTTTTTTTTTTTTTTTCCCGGTACGCAGGCCTCTCACTGTTGTGGCCTCTCCCGTTGCAGCTATTAACAGAATACATTTGATCTAATGTCCGGAGCACAGGCTCCGGACGCCCAGGCTCAGTGGTCATGGCTCACGGGCCCAGCCGCTCCACGGCATGTGGGATCTTCCCGGACCAGGGCACGAACCCATGTCCCCTGCATTGGCAGGCAGACTCTCAACCACTGCGCCACCAGGGAAGCCCTGTTTTTGAATTTTTGAATTACCTTTTTCATCTTTGTATGTATGTCTCATGATTGTAAGATGGTTCTTGCCACTCTAGGCATCACAGCCACATTTTAAAAAAGAAAGCTGGGAGGTAGAGTGACAACAGGTCTTTTCTTCAGGAGGCTCTATCCTTTCATTTGGGGGAAGAAAACTTTCTCAGAAGCGCTCAGAAAGTAGAATGAAAAGTAAAGAAAAAGTAAGCATTTTAGACAATCATTTTAGAAGTACCAACATCTGACCAATAGCGCCATTCCAGAAAGAGAGGATACAAAGTGGAGTAGGATAGAAAAAGAAGTAATACAAGAAAAATGTCCAGAACTGAAGGTCATGAATTTTCAGATTGAAAGAGCATCCAGGTGCCCAGGACAATGAATGAAAAAAGATCCACACCAAGGTAAATTATTGTAAAATTTTAAAGCAGTAAGGATAGAGATACGATTACAAAAGCTTCCAGAGAGAAAAAAAAAGTAGGTTGTGTAGGATCAGGAAACAGACATTTCAATAGCAACACTGACGTCTAGAGTACAATGGAGCAATGATCACAAAATTCTGAGGGAAAATGATTTCAATTTAGAATTCCATAGCTAATCAAACTATTAATTGAATGTCATGAGAGATAAATTTTGAGATATGCAACAACTGAAATTTACTTTTTTTTTTTGCGGTACGCGGGCCCCCTCACCGATGTGGCCTCTCCTGTCGCGGAGCACAGGCTCCGAACACGCAGGTCCAGCGGCCGCGGCCCACGGGCCCAGCCGCTCCGTGGCACGCTGGATCCTCCCGGACTGGGGCACGAACCCACGTCCCCCTCATCGGCAGGCGGACTCCTAACCACTGCGCCACCAGGGAAGCCCCTGAAATTTACTTTTCATGTATCCTTTTTGTTAAAGAAGTTACTAGAGAACGTGCTTTAATAAAATAAGTACACTAAGGAAAAGGAAGACTAGGAACCCAACACAAGAAAGCATAAAGGCAAATACCAGGATGACTTATGTAAAGGCATAGAGAGCAATCAGTCTGAATTTGAGGTGAAAGACAGAGTTTCTGTATTATTCAGTGTTCTCCAGAGAAACAGAACTAGTGGGATGTGTATATATACAGAAAGAGATTTATTATAAGGAATTAGCTCACCTGATTACAGAGTCTGACAGGTTGAAAATGTGCAGGGTGCGCTGGCAGGTTGGAGACCCATGAGGGCTGATGCCTCAGTTCTAGTCCAAAGGCCAATAAGTTGGAGACCCAGAAAGGCTGATGTTCCAGTTCAAGTCTGAAGTCTGTCTGCTGGAGAATCTTCTGTTATTCAGAGGAAGGTCAGTCCTTTTGCTCTATTCATGTCTTCAGCTGGTTAGATGAGGCTCACCTGCATTATGGAGGGCAATTTGCTTTACTCAAAGTTAATCTTATCCCAAAACACCTTCACAGAAACACCGAGAAAAATGTTTGACCAATTTTCTGGGCACCATGGCCCAGGAAAGCCAATACATAAAATTAACCATTGCAGTTTCCAAGAAAAATGTTAACCTAATATATTTGACAATTTGGAAAATAATACTTATAGGCAAAAACATGTGGAAAAAGTGATGATAGTTCCATAAAAAGTAAGTGAATTATTGTAAATAGGTTTTAATAAGGAAGAACAAAAAATATATAAAAGAAATGACATTCATTTATAGTATACTACTTGGCCCGGCCATAAGCAAGATTTACTTTGTGTGATAATGTAAGCATTGAGTTGATTTAGGGTAAATGAGTTGTTATATAATTATTTATATTGGGAGGATGGGAGAGATGATATATAAGAATTAAATACTCACCTGCCAAAATAAGAAGACAGATTATGACTAAAATTTTAAATTAAAAAGCAGTTTATGTACAAAGCTTAAATATACTTATAAGCACATTAGTTAGAAATGTGCAGTTAAATACTAAAAGACTTGAATATGAAAAGCCTTAAAGGCGATTGCCTTTGGGCCTTGTGAATGGGGTGAAGAAGGGTGTTACAGAGATCCACTGTTTTGTAATATAAGCTTTTTAGTAAAATTCTATTTTTTACCTTTTTTAAGCATTACTTTAACAAAAATTAAAATTAATTAAAAATAAAAATCAAAGTATATACAAGATGACCTAGCAATGCTCCTTTCAGTGATTGTCATAAATAAGTGAAAACATGTATATTCCTAGGTCCTAAAAGAAATCGGGTCTTGGACAAAAAAGGAGTCACATCATATAATTTCACACTAGGTTTAAAAGAAATATGAAGATTTCTGTCTTTCTGATTGAATTTCATTGGAATCTCTGTGTAGAGGCATTCTTAGGATGTCTGCTATAGGGAGATGCTTTTATTTTCTGTAAATGCAGAAGTTGTACTTAGGTTATAGAAATGACTTAGAATGTGTTAAAGGGTGCTACAAATTTGGTAATCTGAAAAAAATTCTGCAGTTGAATGATTTGTATAAATTATTTTAGAAGCTGATTTATTAAACTATATGCTGGTCTCTTGTCTATATATACATAGTGAATAAGAACAAAACTAATATTAAGACAATCTGATACTCTAGGTCATCTTTATGTACAGCTCTATACTCTCTGGAAAATTGAGATATTACTCCCACTACTTCTAGGTTGTATTTGCCTTTTGTGAATTTGAATGACCGTGCATTTCAATGTATCTGGTGTATCTTTCAGTACATCTGTTGGAATGACTTGTGATGATTGTGAACTGTAAGCTCATGGAATCCAGAGACCATGATTCTTTTTCTTACTCTTCTTAGATCTTAGCACCCAGGCCTTGCATGGTTGGATGTAGCTTGGATAAAATGTTCTCAGTTCTCTCATTTTAGGAATTTTGGTTTACTTAAGGACACCTCAAAATAACTGTAAGCAGTACTTGAGCACTCCGTGTGTAACTATAGAGCTGTAGAATATTGGCTGTTGTATGTATTACTTTGTGTGTGAAATACTAATTGCAAACAGACCAAAAACAAGTTTGCTAATTGCAGGACATAACTTATTAAAGTTTCCAAGATGAAATATTGTACATGTTGGTAGAAAAAAAATTTAGATTGCATGCTTTTCCAAATATAGGCACACAGATGAAAGCAGAATGAGAAAGTTCACATTTCAGGTGCTCAGATTTCTCAAATGATAAAAGAGAAATAGTATATTAAATAACTATGCAAAAGTAATTTGTGAAACAGTGGGGAATGTATTAAAAGTAAGATAACTACACAAAATTGTAATAGTGGTGACTGAAATGCTCAAATAAAATTATGGCAAGAAAAGGTTAATGAAATTAAAAAAAAATGAGCAGGCCCTGTAACATATTCTCTGGATCAGATCAATATGTCCCTATTCCAGGAAAGGTGGGTTGGTACTTCACTTTCCTATTCCTATATTTGGAAAAATCACAAAATTGCTGACATTCTGGGTCAAAAGATTAAAAACTAAAAGTAAAACAATTGTATTTGATCACCTATCCCACACACATATGTGTGTGGTTTTGTTGATATTAAATAACGTGATTTTGGTGAAAACTTTGAGCATATCTTGCACTTAAAGAGTTTTCCACTGCTGATTACAGTGTATTCCGCTTTCTGCTACCCAGGAAGTCATTGCAATTTTCTCCATTATCATGTCCAGACAGATAATGTATGCTCATAAGGAAATAGTGACAATATTGTCTCTTATTGACTTTGCAAAATTATTTCTTAAACATTAATGGATAAAATGTTATTTAAAAAAGAGAATGGAAGCAAAAACATTGGAATCTCAAACTTAAAATATATGAGATTTTGCATTAGTATTGATTTTGAACACTGACGTCATTTAATAGTTTTCTCCCTATTGTATAGTACATTAAACCTGAGTTTTAAGGGAGGGTAATAGAATTCTGTTGATGATTTTAACAATCTTTAAACTAACATAATAATTTCAAGGACCAAAATGTTGCTAGTTCAAGGTGTTTCTTTGTTTCTTGTGTTTAAGTGTCATAGGCCTAATATAAATTGTAGTGTTCATGTAAATAATCAACTTACATTAAAATTTGTTTTTAATTGAATAAAGTCAAATACATGAATATATTTCATACTTTATTATAATTTGGAAGATAATTCATTGTAAAAGACATTCAATTTCAATAACAGTATTCACATTCACAGTAAAATACATTAAATTTCAGTAATAATATTCACATGTATAAATGCCTATAGGTTACTAAAAGTTTAATAAAATTTTAAGGACAAGTAATTATCTTCTGTTGCATTTTTCATATTAAACAAAGTTTTAATTAAAAATGTAAATATTTTAATATATTCCAGATTTTTTCTCATTAGATATTTTTCTTAGTTTTTATCATTCAGGTACTCTTACATATTGTAACTGTTGCAATATTGTACCTGTCTTCTCTCTTTGTTTCAAAAATATTTTTTCCATTTTGACTAATTAGAAAATATCAGGAGTAAATTTGGAAAATAACACATCTGGGCAATAGAAGCACTATATTTCTGTTATTTATTAAGCCATATTTATTCTCTGCTGAATAAGAACAGGAAACAACATGGACAATAACCAAAATTAGAATTTATCTAATATCTGTAGTGGATGCCAAATATACAGTTACTGTGCTGACGGCAGGAGATAAATCCCTCATGAAGAAGTTTATTATTAAGATTTATTTTCACTAAATAAAAATACCCAAACTAATATTTAAAAAATTAAACGTTTTTTAAAGTGCCTAGCATGGTGCTCGGTTCAAGAAATAATAATATATCAAAAACAATTAAACATTAAACATCAGTTATATTTTGTGGGGGTTTTTGTAAATAGGCCCATGATTATGACATACAACTTTTAAAATATTCATTTGACATTTTTCAATATATTACTAGATAATACTGTTATTGCCTTGCAGGGTCACATGATTTTTAGTTTTATCACTATATTTTCTCACAATGGTGATGCAGTAGTTAATATAGTTGGTCTTCCCTTGTGTAGACAGCTAACACCTGGCTTACTCAGACTAACACTTTCACATCAATAAGTAAAACTTGGTAGGATAGATTGTCTAATGCACAGATCTTGTGCTGTAGTTATAGTGTTAAGAAGTCCTTGTTATTATGAATGTGCATTATGAGTATATTGTACACAGTCCTGGTATGCAAATGTGTAGCATTCAGAGAAGTGAAATAATTCTGTGTTATTATTATCTTTGTAAATTACATCTTAAGAGTTTTTGAGGACTTTATAAAGGCAGTTTTCTATAGTCACAGTCATAGAGTATGTGCAGCACAAAGTGTTTTCTTTCACCATTAACAATAACTGAGCCAATGAAAATGCTTTTTAAATATACACCCGGCAAGCAGTTATCTGGCTCTTCGTTCTTACTCTCCACAAACCATCTTTTATCGCCTTTTAAGACAGCATATGAAACAGCTTTGTAAACATCTGTTTTTCATTGTTAATTGTCAGGAAAACTGGGGATTTAAAAGCTTCTTTGGAATCCTCTTAATCCTATCAGGAAGAATAAGTTGTATATGTTTATATTTTCTTCTTTAGATTGTTTCTTTATCATTTGAAAAAAATACACACATACTACCTTCATTTATTTTCAAAAAATTATTTTTAGGATTATAATATTTTTATAGCTATTTTGAGGACATTGCTTTGTAGAAATTCATTGAAATTATTAGCAACACAGGCTATACTACACCTAAAAAAGATGCATAATAAATATAGATTTAAATATAGTGTGCCTTTTCAAATAATTTTCAGAGTTTTCTTGGGCATATTCCATTTCGAAATGTGCACTGATAGAAAATAGAAGGAAGAGGTATTTGTTAGCCAAAGAACAGATTAATTTAGAGCTTCAAATCTCTTGCCATATTTAGTCTTTATGAAATACATGCTTTATTTTCATAGGCTTTTTCTGTTCCAATAATCAAGACATTAATGTCAATGGAGTGTTCCTGGCAGTGATATAATAAGAAGGCTTTTGCAATAATACATTGTGTCTTCCTTCTAAATGAAAAGGGGATCTGTTGCAACAACTAATTTAAAAACATTAAAATTCTGCTCTAGTCGTTTTGAATTTATAATGTAAAAGCAAATGCACCTATCTCTTGAGAACAGAGCATCCATAATTTAATAATTAAATAATACGTAATAACCAATAATTTTTGTTACCTATAAATAAACCTAAGTAATAAGAGTATGGAATACTAAGAGAAGTAGCTGATTGTTAATGAAAACTTTTTTTTCAGAGTGTACCCATTTTTAAAACACTTTATAACCTTTATTAAATTGCTGTCCTTTCAAGCAATTAGAATGCATTGTGGATTTTTCTTTTTTAAAAGGTTTGTACTTTATTAGCTTTTAAACTGGTATAAATTGGAAACTCACTACTCACTATTTATATTTCAGTCTCTGCTTTTCAAACTTGTATTGAAGTGATGTAGAACTAGGCCTTATCACTGCATGTAAAATTAATCAAAATGACATATTGTTGCAGTTTCTATGGCAACCATATCATGATGCTGATGCTCTTAAAAATTTATAAACTATAATCTGAAATATGCTAATTCTAGTGAACATAGTTAACACTTATTTGCTTAATATTCAGTTTAGTACTAAACTTCATCAACTTTGAAAGTAGGTTGATAACATATTGTATATAATTAAAAGAGTTTTGTATTGAGCTCTTGAGTTTAAATATTTTCTCCAGAAGCCTACTATTCTAGAACTTTAAGTATGACTAAGTGAAGCTTTTCACTTATTATTGTTTTAAACAGACATGAATTAACATGAGGATGATCATCGTTGCAGATTCTCAACATTGTTGTCTTTCCCCATCCCCTCACTTAAAAAATAAAACATTCAAACCTAACACAAAACATCTTGATGCAAACTTAAAAATTCAATAAAATCCAATGAGTTAAGTAATACCAAACATCCAGATACTTGGAACACTGACATAGTTTAGCTTTCATTTGTTTGCCTTTAGGTAGATAATATCTTTATCTTATATGTACGATTATGATACATTTTAGAGACATAAAACTTAGCAAGTTATAGAATAATTTTGCATAGCAATTACATTAAAGACCGATTTGAAGTTATAAAGTTTCTTTTAGAACTCATTTAAAACTAAAATGTATAAAATATGTTGTTTGGAATTAGTTTATAACTATAGATTCTGTTTTTAAATAAAGCTTTTTAAAGAGATATTTTTTGATAAGTTAGAAAAGCTTTTAGAAATGTGATAGTTTGTCAGTTAGTAAAAATATCTGAGGTAACTTAAATAGTATATGCCAAATAAAATGAACTAATATCATGTGTAATTATCAAATGTACTTACACTGAAAAGAATACTTCTGCTGACATATTTGGTAAAAAAAAATTTTCAGTATATATACAATAGACTTTTAATTAATATTTATTAAGTCAGAAAAGTGAAAAAGATAGATCCTTAGTTAATACACTTCTAATTATTTGCTTTGCACATACTAGGCACTCAATAAATATTTAAATGTGAATTAAAAATTTGGAAAACAACAAAAGTCTTCAACATAAGTGTGATATTTAAAAATACACACATGAAGAAATCCTCTATTTAGAAATGTTAAAAATAGCAATCTGGGATTTGGAAGAAAGATTTCTAAGTAACAAATTTTTAAATTATATAATTTAGGCAAATTCAGTTCTTTTAAAACAATGCTAACACATAAAACATATAAAGCATGAAATTTCTAAGGTAGATTATCAAACTTTTAAAGACTAGTAATATTAGTAAATTATTGTTTTATTGTTTGATATTTATAGTGAGCAGTTTTATAGCATTATTTTTGTGTCCTTTGCTTGTCTTTTATTAGGCACTGAAATGGATCTATATGATTTAGCAAATGCTTCT
This sequence comes from Phocoena phocoena, assembly GCF_963924675.1. Classification (NCBI taxonomy): domain Eukaryota; kingdom Metazoa; phylum Chordata; class Mammalia; order Artiodactyla; family Phocoenidae; genus Phocoena; species Phocoena phocoena. Next base: position 70,984,299 of record NC_089226.1, on the reverse strand, counting down.
AGTGTGGCTAAATGTGTAATGAATGGAGTGGTAGTCATCTTAGTGAATTGTAAACCTCAGATTTGGGAAGAGGTAAATGTTTCTTTAAACAGAGAGTGGCACACATGAAGGAATGCAAATGCTTTAACAATATTACTCGATGATGAAAAGGTGACATGTTATCTCAGAAGGATGCTATCATGTGGGATACATTGAATTTTAGTGAATAAAATTTATTTCTGTGGTTGGATCATCCTATCACTTCTCTATGTCATATGATTATTCTTTATCATATTTTTCCTTTCTGTAGTTTTTATAATTTTCATGCCTACCTATATAATTATCTAGATCACTTTTAGTTAGAAAAATAATTCTATGTATCATTGTAAGACAAACATTTGGATGACTGATAAAAATTTCACTTTTCATATGGATCTTTTAGTGGCATTAGTTTTGGCAGCCTTAAGCTATAAAACAGTCATTACTTAAATAATCTTTTTCATAAAGCATTTCAAAAATATTAGGTATGGCATTTTAAAATATTAGGTCTGATGTATATTTTTGGGGGGAATTGGTAGAGGTTTATAATTTTCTGGTTTCTACCACATTCTTTCTTGTGGTGGTTTTATTTTGCTATATTTTGCCATTGATATTCTATTTATAGTAAAATGAAGTGTATATACTGAATAGTGACAACTTCTTGTATGTTGTTAGGATTTGATTTAAAGATCACGGAATTGGTGCCTGACTGCATATGTGCCATGTGTTCCAGTTTCCTAGTCATTGGCCTTTGATCTGATTTTTCTTTGTGAGGTTTCTACCCAGGCTTAGTTTCTGCTAGTTACAGTAGACTTCACGTATATATCCCTTCCATTTAAGAGATGAACTACCAGGATTATGTATGGTAAAACCAAGGTAAAACCTCCTGAGATAAGGCTCGGGGGGCAATTCTTCCATGAGGTTGGCCCACCCCACTGTGACTAAGAAATGAGATGATTTGAAGACTATTACATTCTTAAGGTTTTCATAGTGGATTAAAATAGCATTACTTAGCACAGGTGTTTCTGTAATTGGGATTCCCTGGGAAAATTCAGTACTGTGTTCAATAACACAGCTTTCCACACGAGTGGAGGAGCGATCCAATGTTAATTTGCTAGGCTGTGGCACAAAACAGCAGAATTGGGTCTGGCTTGGGGGCCTGTTGCTTCTCTTTGCAAACACATTTTCTTTTGTCCATCATTAGCATTAGGTTGCTATGGTTCTCTTTATAAAATATATTTCTATTATTATTATTATTATTCTGACCAAACTACTGAAAGGCCCCAGTTGGAGTTAGCAAGGAGTGATTTATAGCCTCATATAGCACAAGACAGTTCCTGAGTGTCCTTTTTGTGGAGATAAACAAAATTCTTCTTCTCCTTTTGTAAAGCGTTACAATTAAACAATGTCTGTGCACCCAGGTAGCAGGGAAATTTCTGAGGCATCTTTGGGACACAGTTCACAGAGGAGGATGGACTTGGAGTGGCCTTGCAGACGTCCCCAAGCCTTGGAGGCAGTGTCCAGGCATAACAAAGAACAACCACAAGTTATTTCAGAATTTAGCTAGGGTATTCTTAAGCCTGGTATTCTTATAATGCAAGACGTGAATGCAGGAGGAACGGTTTGCGGAAAAAGGGTTTGAATAGAGGTACGGGTGGTAAAGTTGAAAATCGCTTATATAAATAACAATCATTATTATTTTACCGAATCCATTGTTAGACAGTCAGAAGGACTGTTTTCCTGAGAAACGGGCGACTATAGAGCTAAGTGTCCAGCCGTCGCGGCAGGCGGCCAGGTTGCCTGAGCACATCCCTCTCCTGCCTGTAGTTCTATTCCGGAATTCCCCTGCTAGTGACCTCGGGTCTAGCCGCGTCCTTGAGTCCCTTTGTCTCAGGCCCCGAGGGTAGAGAGCAAGCGGGAGAGTCGCCCCAGGGAGTACGAAGTCCGAGCTGAGCCGAGGTCGCTGCAAGAGGGAGCTCGGTCCTCACACAGGACCGGAGCGACTGCTATGCCGCTCCGAAGCTGCCTCCACTCCCACCCCCCACCTCCCCCCCGGCTACTGCCCTGGGAGTTAGTGCTTGAAGTTCCAGGGCTGCAGCGCCTGCCTCGCAGCTGCAGACTGGCCCGGGGCTTTGTACTTTGCTGGGAGAGTGTTCCTTCGGTCGGTTCCCTGTTACTGGTTTCAGCTAACGGGCAGTTTTAGCCCTTACTCTTTTCAGCCCGGGTCGCGGAGAGCAGGCCTTGCCTTGCTCAGACCGTCCGCTCGAGAGGTGCCCTCCCTTAGCTTCCCTTTAAAGCGGTCCCCGGAGGTCGCCAAGGCTGTAGGGCCGGTGTCATCCGGGTTGGTCTCGACCTCCGAGAGCCGGGCGCAGTCTTCCGCTCGACCTCTAGGTGGCGACTTAGGCACGTAAACAAAGCTAGGCCAAGCCGGATGGTTGGCACCCTCGCGGTTCATCCACGTATCATCCTAGTTTTCCCGCTGCTCTCAAGCGGGCTCAATTGACTGTTAAAGGGACTTGAGTTTAGATGAGGAGTTCGGCCAGAATGGCAGAATGTGTATGTGTCAATGTGTGTGTCTGTAAGTGTGTGCGACCGCGCGCGCGGAGGCGGCGGGAGGTGGTGATAGAGCGGGAACTCTCCAAGGAACCCATTTGAGACGCCGAGGTTCTCCCCCGCATCACCTGAGCCCTCAGGCCAGGCGACCCGGCGGGCTAGGTCTTCCGGACTGCTCTGCAGCCCGAGATACCGCGACCAGTGTGCAACCAGCAGAGGGACAGAGGGTCTGGTGGCTGCCGCCGGCGGTAAAAGATTTTCTAATCTCGTTTCAATGACACCCACGATTTATGAGTGGAGAGACCTCGAAAATAAAGCCCTATGTGCTGTGTCCTTCTCCAGGGTGCATGCCGGCTGACCCGATTGGAAGAGGTCCCAGCCGGTGGGGAAGAGAGACACACAGACAGCAAAAGAATAAACGTGCTACAGTCACATAGTCTTACCTCCGGGACGATAGGACACGGTTCCTAGAACTGAGATTTCCATAGCCAGTGTGCATCCCAGCTGTTTCTCCCGTAGGCTCTTTCCTGCCTAATACAGCCTTATGACTAACTTGGACAAGGCTTGAGCTGCCCCCCTCCTTTTTTCCTCCCTTTTTTCTTTCCAGACATTCCCTAAACTCAACCCAGGGCAAATCCAGAAGTCGGTACAGTACAGAGCTTCCATTCAATCATGGGGGGGAAAATCCCGTTTACAGCTTCTTTTAGGCAGATGGAAGAAGTAGATGATTACGGGACTTGGAAGGGTACATGGGGATGGCATGGGGTGTTGGTGGCAGGGAAGCGCGATTTCTCTTAGGTCTGGTGCTGCAGGTAAGGTTCCCAGATTCCAGCTGCTCTCAAGTCGAGCTTCGGTGGCCGGTGAGAGTGGAGGGAGATCCTCGTCTAATTAGAGAGGAGTGGAGGAGGGTGGAGTGGCAGAAAAACTGACCCTGGACAGGCTCCACGGACACATTGTCTTGGTTCGTGTTTGTGCCCGTTCTATGCTGCTGCCTTTGGGAGCCTTTTCAGCAGGGTAGTACGCCCGAGGCTTTTTCTCCCCTTCTTTTTTCCCCCTTCTAAAATGTGTTTAAAGATAAGGGAATATCCTTCTAAAACAAGTTAAAATCTTTCTCTGACTTTCCATTTGAGATGTCAAAAGGATTAAATAAATGGAACTTTATTTGACCGGGGAGTTTAGCCAGAGACTTAACGACATCTCGGGTCTTTGGCCTTATTCTAATTCCATGGTGGTAATTACCCTTCGTTTCTTTAAGTGCAATAGATTTATTGCCTTAGAGACTATGCACAGTTTGATTGAATTATTCATTTTTTTCTTTGGTGTAGACTGCATCTGGGGACTCTGATGTGACGTGTAGATTTTTTTTTCAGGAACAAAGGGAATGTGGAAATGAAAGAGAGAGGGAGAGAGAGGCTGGCAGATGTAATGAGACGCGGTGAAGGTGTACGCAGACTGGCACTCCCACTCCTCCCTTCTGCTCTCACTGCAGCCCTGGGTAACTCGCAGGCTAACACAAACAGCTTTTCTCCCGCAGCCTGCCCTCTGTCACTGTAAGTACATCAGCCTTCTCTTATCAGCATGCAGATTCCAGCCACGCACACCCCTAGACTCGGCTTTGCACCTTAGACAGCAGAAGAACATTTAAAAATTAACTTTCCTAAACCAGGAAAGACATGTCTGTAAAACTTATTTCTTATTTATCTTTATTTTTCTTTGAAAAAAGTTCATGCATTTTTACCACTTTTCCCCACCACTTTGGTGGCGGTGCTGCAGCTGCTACTGTCGCTACCGCTGTGGTCTTCCCAACAGCATGACGCGCAGATTCAAATGAAATTTAATGTTGCTCTCTGTCCATTTAAAGTCCAGGGACAATGCCTGGTCCTTTTGCAAAATGACATCTTAAAGAACGCAGAGCGTTATTCACAGTTTGTTTTTTGCTTTTGTTGTTGAAACACGAGTTCCGACCTCTTTGAGGCAGAGTCCCAAGGGCACTGTTATTTGGGAGTTCGGGTTATTTGGTTACACCAAACTTAAATGAAGTGCGATGGGCTGCTGGAGCGTTGGTGTGTTTGTTATTCCTGTTTAAGGAAATCAATCGCTAAAACTTTTCTCCGGGCCGTAATTAAAGTTTTCAACTTTTTCCTTTTTGGCTTTTTATACTCTTTCACTTATTCTTCGTTTCAGTAAAAGTTCTCATTCCTTGTGTTTTTGAGGTAAAAACATTTATATTTGTACTTTATACAGTACCTATAAAGCCCTTCCTGAAAGAAGTTAGAGACCTTAAGATGAAGTCATGTAGATCTGAATTGTCCTCCTGGCTGGTGTAAGGGGACTTTCAAGGCGAGAATACGAGGTTTTAACAGTCGTTATGATTTTTGCGTGGGTGCTTTAAATATTAACTTCTCGAGCAGAATTTATTGCGTTGCCCTTCCCAAGTTCAGGGGGACCTCTCTCCAGGAACCGAGTGCGCCTTTCCTTTGCCGGTTCGCGCCTCTTCTCTGGAGGTGCGAGGCCAAACTTAGCAAAGGCGAGTTGCCTTTGCCGGTTGTCGTGCGCAGGGACACCCGGACAGCACGGAAGCAGCAATAGCTGCGAGCAGGTAAGTCTGCTCCCACCGGCTCGCCCCTCCTTCCCTCCCTGGTTCCCTGTGCTAGGCGCCCGGGGTTCTTGCGCCGCGCGGGGCTCCGAGCCCCAGGGAAAGTGAGCCCTAGTGTGCCGGGATCTGGCAACGGTGCCTGGGTGTCCTCCGCTCCTTTCGGGACTTCCTGGAGCCCGAAGGCCAGGACAGACCAGGTGGAGAGCCCGGCACTTCAACACGCTGCAGCGCTCTCTGCCTTGCCCTCTGCTCTGTACTGCGGCGCCTGAGGCTTGAAAGGAAACCCTTAGGGCTCACCCCCGCCCCCAAGGGCCACGTGTCAACCCAGGCATAGCCTGAAGTGCGGCACCGAGACCCCAAACTTTAGTTTCTTTCCTTTAGGGATTAATGTTGTGATTGGCTCGGGGTTCCGCCTTATCAATCTACTTTCGTGTCAGTTTACTAGACAAAATCTAAAGAGGATTCCTGCCGCTCCTTCTCCGAAGGTCCATCGCGGCCCAGTATGAGGGCCTTGGACGCTGGAGATCTTGATAATGTCAATTTTTTTTTTTTGCCTTCCGCCAGCGGCCTGCACCTGGTCGGCGGGGTCAGTCTTAACCCCCAGGTTTCCGAGTGCTGGGTGATTTAAAGAGACGGATGTGCTGGTACTTGCAAAGCCAAACTTACTGCAGCAACTTTGAGGAACCCAAGTTGCGCCCCAGCGTTTCCGTCCTGGATGTTTCACCTCCCTCGGTGGCTCTACCCTGAGGATTCAAGCTTTGGGACTTAAATTACCCCTTCTTCTCTCTGCCCTAACTCTGCAGGCATTTAGGACAGCTCATTCGATTTTGACCTCTTTAGGCTTTTGAGAGATTTTTTGCCCCCTGTGGTTGAGTTCCAGGGCCAGTGAGAGGCTCTGGAACAGAGCGTGGGGCCAGGTCATACTCATTCACAAAAACAAAATTAAACAAAAACAAAATCAAAACCCAGAAAAGATTTGACCCTTCTCTAGGATAGAAACACAGGTCTGGGTTTGCCTGTTGGGCCTCTGAGGTCAAGGGGCACTCCTGGGAGTTCTGGGAGCCAGGTCTGAAGGAGCTAGCAGGAAAAGTGCCAGGCATTCTTTTTACTGGACTCTAGGTTCTAGCCTCTTGAGGCAGGTTTTCCAGTCCTAAAAGTCTCTGTGGGTGAAAGGGACACAAGATTGCTGGTTAGGGACTAGCTCTCCTCTCAGCCAACAGTCATCAAATCATTTTAACTTGCAGTCTTCAAGCTTCCAATCCTCAAGCATCATCTTTCCTATTGGGGTAGAAGCACAGGGCTGTTCCTTCTGCCCCACTAATCCAAGATGCTCATCCTCACCCTTACTTCTATCCCTTTCCTTCTCTTGTCTGGAGTTCATATGAAACCAAACATGGAGTATACTTTAAGAAGCCAATATATGACTAACAGACATCTCAGCTTGTTCCATATTCTGTGCTTGCTTACTCTCTCCATTTTCTTCAAAGTTAGTGGAACAAAGATGAGGCTTTCTCCCCTGTATCTTTTATCACTTAATCTGTGGGAGGTCTTCCTTGAATTGGCAACTTTAGATTGCCATTAATTTTCTGATTTTTCTAGCCATAATTCCTGACTCCTTTCTCCTGGTCCATATCTTCTTTCACAGATTCCCTGTTTATGAAATGCCTCAACGTGGCCATCTCATATCAGTTTCTACATAGCAAGGACCTCACCTCCACAGACCTCTGCAGGTTTATGCTGATCATGTCAGAATCTTCTCTCCTAACCTTTAATCTTGATGTAATTTGGACTCTCCACTGACCTCAGTTTCTCAAATCTATTTCTTTGGGCCTGGTTTATGGCAGGCTAATCTCACCTCGTGCACATTGGCCGCTAGTTAGCTCTGTGTCTGCTGTTGTCAAAGCTAGTGTTCTCATCTGACTCTTTTACTCTGCATCTCTATCTACTACCTGACATCACGATTATTCTCTCCCCTCCCAGTCCCCCAGGTTTTTTGCACTGAGATAAAGTTCCAGGTCTCTGATCCTTTAGGCCACTCTATACCCTTCAAATCTTTTATCTACCCTACACATGCATCAAAGAGAATTTTTAATTTGTGTAGGTTTATTTTGGGGGGGGGTTAAACATAATTTTCTATATCTGACTTACATGTTTTTGCAAAATGCTATACTGGGTGACTGAAACTCTTTTCATCTTCTACAACTTCTCAGCCACCCATCTTGAAATTGTTTCTCCAAATCTTTTCCTCTACAAAGTTGAGGTAATACACATATATCACCCACCCAATTCTGTGTAACACAAACTTATCCATATAATAAACGTGGAACTATTTAATTTGTTGTTGTAAAGGTATAATCATTTTTTCTTTGGTAGTTTGTACATATCTTGTTATTCATAATAATTTTAACCCATAAACTCCATAATCTACATGGCCTCCAGAATATTGCCACCTACATATGTTAAGATGTATATCATCTTAATAACTCCTGTATCAGTTTCTTTTTCTTTCAGTTGCTCCTCCTCCATCTTTTAAAATAAGTTCCTCTTCCCCTATTTACTGAGATCCTATTAACCCATGTGTTTTCATTATCTCTGTTTCCTGCTTCTCTTTCTTTACTCTCTTTACTTCTCATTTTCATTTTTCTTCATCCTTCTTATTATTCACCCTAACATTCACCCTTCTTTCCTTCTTCTTGGTCTGCTTCAGCCCCTGTTCTTCCCCTTCTCTGTGTCTGCCATGACTCACTTCTGTGGTCCAGTTCTGTATCTCAGTACTTCTTAACATTCAGCCCATTCATCCTCTGTCACATAACTTTTTCAACGCACAGACTACCATCCCTACATTTCCTCTCCCACTTTCTTTCCTCCTTTTCTCCAGTTCTCTCCTTTCTTTCTCCCCAGTTGTCTACCTTTTCCCCACTTCGGTTTGCCTTCTTCTAGACTCCTCCATCCAACAGCCCCAGCACTCCTTGGGTCCTTTATTCCTCAGCTTATTTCTCTCCACCTAATACTTGTCACTATTCCCCTATGACCTCAACTCTCCCTTTTCTTTGTCGTCTTCCATTTCTCTCCTACTAGTCGCTTCACTCTCTCTTCTCAGGCGCTTTCTCCAATTCCAACCTCCGCTCTTGCCGGTCTCTGCCCTCTCTCTCTCCGGCTCTCTCTCCTTTGCCTCCCGCTCTCCCCTCCTTCTTCTTCCCCCGGCCCTCCCCCCTCCCTCCCAGCTTCCCTGCCTGGCTCGCTGCCTCCCTCGCCTCTTGTCTCATCTTGCCTGTGTTGTCTGGGAGGGGAGCCCTGCCTCCTCTCCTTCGCTCAGATCAATGCCCTGGCCACTCACTTTCTGATGTTGCACGACGGGAAATGCTTTGAATACTTACGACATGGCCGCTCACACTGATTGCCAAGATTGACAGCACTAACCATCGCCTTCACTTGTTTCAAGGGGGAAGCCCCTAGTCACCCCGCTCTGCGCGCACCTCCCGGCACCCCGGCGGCAAACTTCTGCCGGTCAGTGTTCCCCCCGCCCGGGGCGGGACACCCCTGCCGACTTGAGTTAACGGGCTGCGCCGGCCGCGGCGCTGGGGGGCTTTGCTCTCTTGCTCCCCGGGCTGTGCTAATTGACCCAACAACGACTCCCCTTCCTTAATTTTTAAAATTTGTATCTTTCCCTTTTTTCTTTAATGCCATTTACTCCCGCGGCGCAGCGCACAAGGAACCCTCCCGTGCGGTACCATCCTGGAGCCCGCCCAGGTAACCGGGACGGAGCGAGCGATCTAGAGAGCGAGGGAGGCAGAGCGAGAGCGCGCGGCCCATTTGTGAGCTACCTGTTGGGGAGCAGGAGAGGGCAGGGGCAGGAACCCCTGGCCCGGCCGCCGGCCCCCAGCGCCTTCCGCTCCTGCCCTTCCGGGCAGCTTCAGGGTTAGTTTCATCGAGCCGGGACTGAGGGATTGGGGTAGTACAAGAACTGAGCGCGCGGAGCCCGGCGAGGGCGCGGGTTGCCGGGAGCCACGGCTGCCCAGCCGGGGCGGGTTTCTGTACTTGGCTGGGGAGGGGAGAGGGGGGAGGAGGAGCGGGAGGAGGGCGCTGAGTGGGGCCGACGCAGAAAGTGGGGGGGGAGAGTAGCGGCTGAGAAAGGGGCCCGAGCGTCAGCCGCTCGCTGGTGGACGCGCGTATCCCCAGGATGCGTCCCCCTCTCGGAGAGTTGTGCCTTGTTCCGGAGGCGGTGACAGATCTGCGTGGCGGGTTTCTGGTTTTCTTGCCACCCCCCTGTCCCCAAAATCCACTCGGAGAAAACACATGTTGTAGCCGTAGATAACTGTGCGTGGGACCCTAAGGCAAAAAAGGCAGGAGAGAAAGACAACGCAACCTTTGACAACAGAGAGCTGTTATCGCCATCCTAAGTATTCGTCCGGAAATCTGTCCGCCCTCTCAGCCCACCTTATTCCTCCTCCTCCGTCTCCCCGTATAGATATTCTAATCTATGTAACTGGGAATGATATGAAAAAGAAGTCAGGTGGCTTAGAGAATGAATTCTCAAGTCTCCGTGAAGTTTGAGGTAGGTATTTCATTGAAGTTTGAGCCAAGTGTGTGATGGAGGAAGCTCGTATGCCTGCGTGTGTAGTGTTCTCTCTCTCTCTCTTCTCTCTCTCTCTCTCTCTCTCTTTCTCTCTCTCTCTCTCTCTCTCGTGTAAGTATATGCGTGTGTGCTCTGTGAGGGCTCAGATGGGACCGCTGGGTGGAAAGGCCCTTTGTGCCCACAAGAGGGCAGCATCCTGAGGGCTTTGTGAGCGCTGTATCTCTCGTTATCGCTGCAGGCTTGGGTCTGGAGAAAGTTATACCGAAACTTTCAAACTGATATCACATCTTATTTCGTGATATTAAAAAAGAAAGACGAAAAGAAAGAAAGAAGGAAAAAACAGAGAAGTGACGAAAGAAGAGAGAGAAAAAAGAAAAGCAGGCAGCCAGCCTACCCGGGGAGAGTCCTAGTCACATCAAGACTAGGGGGAGGGCTGTTTTAATTGTGGGTTTGGCCGACTGACGACTGGAGTGCCCTCCTCGGCTGTCTTAGTTGTAGCCGGAGGTCATGTAAATCGACCTTAAAAGAATGCATAAGCCATAAATTAAAATAAACCCTCACCCAAGGGCTGATCCATAAGTAGACAATATCCAACCTGGACAAAACGAGCTTCCCTTACGAGCCGACCTAAACCGCATACCCCCAAAGAATAGAGACTAAATGCAAAGTAAGTTTCCCAGCGAATATTTTGTTTTCTTGAAAAGTGTTGGGTTGATTCGCCGTGTGACTGACTGCGATGCCGCAGTTTTCCGGAGTGCTTCTGTGTTAGCCAGGCTCGGGGTGCGGGAGATCGGGAGGACCTGCTGGGTTTCTGGGCTTCCTAACGCTACCCCCACCCCACCCCCATTTTGGTTTGGAAACTTTGGCTATTTGTGGGGTTGACGCTGGCCGAGGGCGGGCAAGAGTCGAGGATCTCCGCCGCACTCTCCGCCCGGGTGAAGTTTACCGGGAGGAGCTCATAAAGAAAACCCGGGTAGCTAGAAAAGCCGTATGCTCCCTCCTCCCACCCTCACCCCAACACCGCTCCGCCGCAACTTTCCCGGGACCCTGCGCGAGTTGCCTCCAGTTCCCTGCGCTCTCTCCTTTCTTCCCCCCCCCCCCCATTTTTGGACGTGACTTTTTATGATCTTTTTAGGAATAAGCAAACCGAACTCCAAGACAATCCGAAACCCGAGCGCTAATCCGTGGCCCTCTTTCCCCGGACTCTCGGGCGGTGGTGCCGGGCCGGCGGGGGTGTGTGTGAGGGCCCGCCCAGCCCTTCCCGGAGCGGGCTCGGCCTCGGAGTCCTCGCGGCAGACGCACAGCCGCCCGCACGTTTCTTCCGCTCTCCGCGTCCCTGAGCCCTGCCGGCGGCCCCAGTCTCTCTCGGCGCCCTGCCGGGGCCCCGCCGCCCGTTGTCCTCCCCGCAGACCGGCAGAGATCCGCCGCTCTGGGGCTCGGCCCAGGCCCAGGGGCGGTGCTGCCACCCGCCCGGGGCCCAGCCCGAGCCTGACGGCTCCCAGAGGGAGCTGCTTTCTTCTCCCTTAAAGGGCCGGTCAGAAAAGGGAAGGGGCTTGTGCAAAGGTTGCCGGGGTTGCTCGGGCACCAAGAAAGGGGCTGCGGAGGACAGATTAGCTGCGTTTCCCGGGCTGTTTCCCGGGCGCTCCGCCGAGCTTTAAGATAAAAAGAGAATCGGTGTGTTTGGAACAGATAAAAGGTAGTTGTTGCTGGCGTGTTTTGAGTTTTTTTTTTTTTTAATTTTTTTAAAGCTCTCTTAGGCTGACCAAGTTTGAAAACGTTTGATTGTATGAATGGCCAGATACCAGATATTGAATGCTGCCTCTATTTGGGGACTAAAAATAAGTCTTCGACTTTGCTGGCGGGGCTGGGATGTTAGAGAGATGGTCTGTCCCCGGCTCCTTCTGTGTGTGTGACCTCCTCTGAGGGCCAAGCTTGAAGTTTCGGTCTCGAGATGGCCCACAGCCGTTGCTGCGGCAAACTGGCCTGGGCTCCGGACCTCCCGTCGCACTGTCAATGGGGCGCTCGATGACGTCCATGTCCGGGGCGCTTGACCCCGGCGCGCACTCTTGCGGCTGGGCTTTTGGCCCTGGCCGGGCGGCCCAGCCAACAACCCAGTGGAGTCGGGATGTGAGAGTGCCCCCTCTCCCTGCCTCCCTAGGGTCTCCTCCCTTCTGCCCTGTTTAGTCACATGCCCAGGTTTCTCCCCGGGTCCCGAGGAGAACAGACACAGCCCCGCCCAGTCTATTTCTAGGAGGTGGGTTTGGTGAATAAAAAGGTCAAGTGGTCGGGTCCGAGAGCTGATCCATGGCGAGGGGGGACAGGATGGACACCTGGCAAGGACCGCCCCGCCTGTCCCCGCCCCCCCCATCGTCCGCCCGCTCACGACTAGCCTCCCCAGGCCACATTCTTGCGCTAAGTGCTTGAGTCTGTGGGAAAAGCAATCCTGAACCGGCCAAGAGCCGGCGAAGCTGATCCCACGATGGCATTTTGTTTTGAACAGTTGCTGGGGTTGACGTTTCCTCATAAGGTAAGGTGTCACTGGACAGTCGGCTGCCCAAATGCCACATGTATAATTAGCCTGCGCACTCAGCACCTCGTCCCGGAGGCCCATAGGCACGGGCTTGGCGGACCTGGTCCACTCAGCACCGTTCCAGGCTACAGGATTCCTGAGGGAGGGCCGAACCAGCCAGGACAGCCTTTGGGAGGCCCTGGCAAGAAGGAAGACTGTGACAATGTAGCCTTGTCTTTGATTTTTCTCTCGTTTTTTCCCCTTCTCTTCCTGTTTGTCCTCTCTTTATTTTTCGGTTGAGGGCGGACTACTGGTTAGATGGGCAAACCGAACACCAGAGGCAGGGTGCAGACTGAATGAGGAAAGGGGATGCAGAGTAAATCTGGCACTATACTACTCTCCACACCCCGCCCATGGGGGAGGGCTGCTAGTGCCCTTCTGTATGCACTAACCCAGTAGGACTAGCCCAGACTTGGCGTTGTATCCTGGCTGGGGTAGGGGTTTCAGCTTCTAGTTGACCTGTTCACCTGTCTCTGTGCTCCCTCGCACACCCACCCCAGAGGTCTCAGCAAATTACTGTCTGTGCCCTGACTGCAGCTTCTGTTTTCCCCCTCCAGGCCTAGCCACTTGGGGCTGCTCGTGTTCACTGTGGGGCGAACCTGGAAATATCTGCTGTCTTTCCCTGTCCTACTCTTGTTCAGCCTGAGGTTTTTAGGAGCAGTGCCTTGTCCTCTCTGTCTGTACCCAGATTGGTGCTTGAGTTTCCTACCTAGCTTCCCAGACCCCAGCTTCAGGTCAGCTTTAGCCTGCACTCTCTGGCAGAGACCAGATTTCTGCAGTCATGAACATGACCTTCCCTCTGTCACCCTGTGCAGTCACCATGGAATTCAGTACTCAGCATTAGGCACTTTCATCAGTCTCCGTTCTTCCCTTGTTTCTAGGCCATTCACATATTCCTGATACCTACTAGAAGATCCTCTTTATTTTAAAACAAACAAACAAGCAAACATCTTAAACCTTCCACAAATTTAGTGGGATAGGATTAGCTTGTCTACGGCAGCAAGAATGTACCTTTCTGATGCAAGGTGGGGACATGGTTTATTTAGTTGCATTTGCTTTTTATTGAATCAATGAAATATTTCCTCTTATTATAGTAGGGGAAAAGTTACGACTGAATTTTGTTTTACTGTACCAGACCATAAATATATTATCTATATATATTTGAGTGTATCTTCCTGAATACACATATGTGAGTGCATGGGCAGTAGGCCAAATGACATGTAAATTTTTTTCTCCTACATTTTTGAAATCCTCATAAATCAGAGAGATTGTCCCTTTCTAAGACAAGAACAACAGCCACCAACCAAAAAAAAAATACTTTAGACTCTGAAAGCAAGTAAGTGTGCACTGCACATGTTAGATCTAGTTTATGACAAAAGGCAGTAAGTAACCAGGATCCAGACAAGTGCTAGGTCATTAATTCCTTAGGCAAGCTAATATCTTCTGTTGCTTTTCTCATGTACCACCAACACCTCCTTTTTCCTCTGCTCTCCTACCATATTCCTTTATTTATAGTGGCAAAACTAAATAGTCTTTGTTTATTGTTTATCATATTTATTGTTGCTCTTAATTTTTATTTTGGAAGTAATAAGGAACTTTCTCTTGGTGTATATGTATGTTTTAAAATGCAAAAAACATTTACGGGTATATTATTATGGAGCATGATACAAACTCCTATAATAGTATATTGTGTAAGTAAAATGCTCAACATTATACTATAAAGGAAGATAAATGTAAAAAAATTAATTAATAAAGCAGTATCAATATCTATACCTTAAGTTGATTCTATAATGGAATCAGTAACTGAATATCTAGAAGAAATGACATTCAGTAGGAATATTGTCTGCTGAACAGTTTTTCATTAGTAGTAGAAAGCAACAGATATTTTTCTTAGTAAGGGAAAAGCATATATTTAAAATATGTTAACATATCTAGCAAATCTTTCTCTTATAAGGCTTTAAGATATATTACTTTAAATACATAAATGATAAATTTTGGTGGCATTATTGAGATTTTATGTCTGTTTCTATTTGACTTCTTTTAGGAATTATTGGGTTATTGGTCATTGATGAAATTTTTACACATATCCATCTTATATTAAGGAAACTAGTGACATTTTAAATAATCCTCTTTCAATTAGTACACTAGGTACTGGAATAAATGAATTTTAACAAAGTTTAATATACACTGGCTTTAACCCTTTTAATATTTTCTATACTTTTCACTATTGTTAGGTTATATATCTCTAAGTTTGAAAGAATTCTCTTGTTAGTGAGAGAAGTCATATATACCTTTTCACTATTTACAAACAGCATTCTATAAAAGTATAGTAGAGTACACCTAAAATTTTGATTGATCTCAGAGCTATTTGTTTAAATATAGTTTAGGGGTGCATATATATCAATTGGTGTTTTGAAGTCAAGTGAAACATTCCACCAAGCTAATGTGCCTGAGAGTACCATATCAGGCACAGACAGGTACTAGAAATGATAAAACACAGATAACATTCAGCAAGATGATTTGCAGATGGGATGTATTATCTGCTGTCATGAGGTTAGATGGGTCATATTACGGTTTTTTTAAAAAGTTAATCTAGGTTATTTCAGAATTATCAAGTTATGTGGGTACATGAGATTTAATGAGAACAGATTTTATTATAAAAACTTGCTAAAAAAACAAACAAATATCCATTGCTTTTTAGAGCAGAAAATGGACTCTCTCTGCATTTGCATTGCTTCTTGTTTAAGAAAGATAACTCTGCCCTATTATTTTTTTCCTAACAAGAAAAATAATATATTGAACATTTTATGTCTTTATCCTAACTCCACATTTTCTACTGATTATGCTCTATCAACATACTCAAGTAAAACAAAAACAAAAACAAACTGGCACTCTGGTATACTCTATGAAAAGCAGTTTTTATTAGCAGTAAGCACATTTTAAATGTATAGCATATCATTTTCGCTTGAGGTTCTTCAACTGTGATCTGAAAATAATTGTTTTGGTAAGAGTTATATCAGAAACTTTCATCATTCTCTTATTATATATTATTCATTTATAGGAAGAGTGTTTTTATTTTCCTTGTTCTGTGGAAGAGGGTAAAAGCTTTTCGGCTAATTGTTTTGTTTAGACATTTAGTCAAACTGGAAATAATTTTAAATTTGTGTTATGGATTTTGATAGAGCTTTTCAGGTTTAAATATCCATTGTAATAATTTGGGTGAAAATATCAATTGAGAGTGTAGGTGGAGGTTGTAAGATGGATTATCATTTAAATCTACTATGGACTCTCACCTCTGAAAAAGGGTGCTGGTCTGTTCTTCCTCAAATCTGTGATAGTCTCAAAAAAGGGACCTTGAAACCCTAAAACCTCAGAGAAGCAGTTATCGATTCAGTGCTTAACTGCAAATCCTTTATATTGTTGCTCAAAATATCCAACTTAACACTAATATTAGCCATTCTTTTTATAGTGACACCATGCTTAGTAAAAAACTTCTAAGCACTGAGGTCAGGTGTTGAGATTGGATTCTAGTTTATTTTTTATGAATCAGATAAAGATTTCTGTGCATGAGACCATATGTGAAGATGAGAGAACAAGAACATTTCCATATCAAAGGCAATATATCTGAGGCTGCATGGTAATTAAAATGCAGTGGTTTGGACTCTGTGCACTAGCACTTAAGCAGAGCATTGCCGGGACCTTGTGCATCATGCAGGCGGTTGCCTCTTGCATACTTCTTGAAATACACTTATAATTTTGTACAAACATTTATGCCAGTCCACACTTTTCTGTGGATAATTTGTATTTCATCCAAACCATTCAAAGTAGAAGTTATTTTTTGAGCTACCCCCTCATTATGGCTTTTGTGCATCAACTATTTTTATTCTAGTTGTTTGTATTTCCTTTTACCAGAATGATGGCTTGTTTATATTCAGAATCTCTTCTTGCTCTTCTGAGACCCCTTATATATCACTCGTATTTTACTATTCACTCAAAAAAACTTTCATCTTTAGTAAAGATGTGAATTATTTTGAGGTTAATTGTAGATGCTATAATCTATTGTAAACTAATAAACTACATAAAAAAATCAACTGCCCGGCTATTTCTATTTTATAATGCCAGTATATTTAGTAATCCTCACTATTTTGCACAGTACATAATATTGGAAAAAAATTCCTTTTCAAAATGTTAAAAAATTCTGAAATGTTCTTCTTTACCTTTTAATGGCATGAAAATATATAGTGGCATTCTCTTTCATAATACTTCAAGTGAAAAACAATTATTTGAAACTATAGAAATCTTTATGTTTATCTAAAGGGTTATCTCTTTGCATTTATAGGGAGACATTTGAGTTTATTTATAAAGAACTGGGTTAGCATCATAGCCTGTAGTTATTTGGGGATAGGATAGTGAAATTAAAAAACCTAACAATTGGTAGTCCAATGTTGTGTATATTTTAGAAAATTTGCATCTTTGGTAATTGACTTGAATTCGCTGTTCTGTAATTTTCTAGATTTTCTATTTCCGTATTTGCTCTCTTTCTATGCATGTGGTAAGGAATTCACTAGTATATTTTATTTACTAAGCTCCCCAGTCTATAAAGCTTTTAAAAGATTTTTCTGGATTGAAGCACCATGTATTGAAGAAGCCTAATATGATAGTATGAAATCCTTTAAGAGTTTTTGTGTTTAAACTATTTTGGATCAAAATTACTTAAGTATATTGATTTGATGCTTTTCAATGATGACATGTATAAATAAGCATAATAAATATAAGGTAATTCAAAGTTCTTTATGTGATGTGCATGTTAGCATCTATGCAAACATTCTGTATTCTCTCATTTCAAGTTCTCCCATGATCTCTTTCTTCTCTGAAAATTTCACAAGAAAAATCTTTAGATGATCTATTATCCCTGCTATGTTCAATAATTTTTTATTTCTAGTCATCTTAAAGAGACGAATTGAATTGTCTATCTTTAATGTATCCATTCAAATGCAAAAAGGGACTTAAGTGCTATTTGTGATTTTGACTTCACTGAGCACAATTTTTTTGCTTCTTTGAAAAGTAGTTCTTTAAAATTAGACAAAGAAAGTTAAAGATGCTTTACATTCCACGACTACACGAGCACAATATGAGGAAAAACGAAAATGCAACAGATTTTTAAAAATTAACTTTTATTGGAGTATAGTTGATTTACAATGTTGTGTTAGTTCCCGCTGAACAGCAAAATGAATCAGTTATACATATACATACATCCACTCTTTTTTAGATTCTATTCCCATATAGTTACTACAGAGTATTGAGTAGAGTTCCCTGTGCTATACAGTAGATTCTTATTAGTTATCTATTTTATATATAGTAGTGCACAAATTGGGAGATCGGGATTGACATATACACAGATTTTTTTTTTCAATGACAAGCATAGATTTTAAATGGGACTCATTCCGAGGCATGGTTGCAAATATTTCCTTTTATGTTTTACAAACAGATCATTGGGTAACGTGATTGAGCACTAAGTTCTAGGTATCCTGAAGGGCATTTTTGAAGTCACAAGTTTTTACTTTTTAAGGACTTCCTCTTCTATTGAAGATTTTTAATATTTGATAGGTGGGAAATTTAGGCACGGTTGTCATGGTGCTAAGCAGGTCATTGGTAGAAGTGGAGAAAAATGCTCCTAACTAGGAGAGAATAGTTCATTGTTCTCTCTTGGGAAAGAGTATCAAAGGGCAAGAATGTTAGTATTTTCTCAGAAATAATCTCCAGCTATCTCCATGGGCATTGAACCTTCCATGTAGGAGAACTCAGCCACCCCATATGCCCCCAATATACCCATGGTGTAATCTCTAACCTTCCGTTTCTTCAACTCTAAAATGAGAGTAATAATATCTACATCATAAGGTTATTGTGAGGATTAAATGAGATAAATAAATGTAAAGCACTAAGCTCAATAGTTAATATATGTTATCTATTATAGTTGAAGGGGTATTGCACTTAGAATTACACAGAGCTGGCTTCCCATTTCAGCTTTACTACATACTTGTTGTGTAATCTTTGGCAAGTTATATAATCGATTTCTTTTCCTCTTACATGAAATATTCACAGCAATACATGCTCTTTTCTTTTTTCCCTAGAAAGCAGAATTAATTAGTAGTCTCTCAGACTCGGGGTAGAGTAGTGACCAAATGCAGAGTTTGGATGTCCAGCTCTCAAATTTGAGAATATTCCAGTTCTAAGGGCTAGAAGAGATTTTGAAATATCATTTCATCTGACATCCTCCCTCCTTCAGGGGTGTATATCTCCATTCTAATTAGTTAAGAAGCTCTCTTTTTTGGGAAAGCCAGCAGAGAAGGAGATTTTATAATCTTCTTTGGTTATGTGTTTCAATGATTAACACTGGGAAGTTCTGAATGTCAAATATATACATCTTAACCTGCTTTCTTTTGCTTTGATTTTAAGAAAAAAATGGAAGCATATTCTTCATTTGAATGACACACCTACATGTGAAAAAACCAAAATTAAACTTGCAATTTTTATTTCTTGAACCTTTTCTTTAAAGTCTTATTTCCTAAATTAGTTGAGCGACCTTAGCAAAGTTATGCAACCTCTTTAAGTCTCAATTTCCTAATTTTTAAAATGGGGATTGTGATAGAATTTATCAGATAGGGTTGTTGGGAAGATTAAGTTTGAAGATGATTTATATAGACGTGCCTAGAACAGTTCTAGGCAACTGTGTTAGGATTAATTCACAATAGTTATAAGTAATCAGTAGTAGAACTGTAGCATGAAAAGGGCCCTTAATTCTCATATGTTTTATAGAACTCAGTTTTCAAAATGCTTTCATATTCATTGCCTCATTCAATAAAAGGTATACAGGGTAGATAACCTTACCAGTCATACTGTTTAACTTCCTACTTGATAGGAATAACTGTTTCGGTTGGGTTTTGCTTCAGGATATTATTCACTATAAACAAAGCTTGTGTGTCATAAATTAGGGCTGACATTTTTGGCCTTCTTTTTTCCCCCGATCTCTTTTATATGATGTCAGTACTCATTTGTTTTATCTTCATACTTATTTCCAGAGCCAAACCAACGCTGCTTTTCCGTATACTGAATGTAGATGAATAATACATTGTTGATCAGGAGCATTAAATGTCAGTTTATATATGTCTTTAATTTAAAAATTAAGAAATGATTTAATTATAAATAATAAGTATGGCTAGTTTGAAAGACAACACTTTTTCAAAATATGGGTTTTATGAGGGAGGATTAATAAAAGGACCCTTGACAGTGAAAAGGTGAGAACCACTTGCTTACATAATTTCAAAGATGAAAATGCAAGATTGATCCTAGTGAGGAGGTATGAATATAGGTAATTCTATGCAGTGTGCTTGTTGCTGTAATGGAGATATGTATAAGAGCAGAAGTACCTCTGTCAAGGAAAGCTTCTAGTAGGAGATGGCCTTTGGGCTGTGTCATAAAGGTTAATTAGGTTATTTGAAGTAACATCCTGAAGAGCATTGGACATGAGGGAAACATTTGATGGTATTATTGACTATTTTGTAAGTCTGATAGCAAAATGTCTCATATTTGTGTCTTTGTGATCCTAGAAAGGCCATGTCTATCATGAATGTGAAGTGGCCATAGGCCAGCAGCTTAACCTCTGCACTTCTCTTTCCTAGCTCAGTTTTGTGGTCAGGGACATTGTGAGTATATTTTAAGGTACAGAGAAGTTTTCCAAATTATTGCTTTCCTTCAAATATGTAACTAAGTATGAAAATTAAAATAAATGGCTTATTAATATATGAACTGATGATCTGGACCATGAATTAATGAAATTTTGTATCTTGTACTGTAAAAAACTTTTTTTTTCAATTGGCAAGCATGGTCTTAGAGAAAGGGAGATATCTGGAAATTTTTAGATCTGGGTGTTATTTCTGAGTTTTCCAACTATAATGTTGGCATATTCCATAACTTCTTTTTCATTGAGGGATAATGTGAAAAGAAATTAATCTTAAGAGTGATTCAAATTTTTGGGAAGAAATACAAATTATTATTACATAATGATGATGATGAACATCAGCAGTAGTAGAAATAGTAGTAGCAGCAGCAACCCCTCTCTACTCTTGATAATTTCAAATAGGGATGCTAAATGCACCCTTTATAGTTTTGTAATCTGGGATCTCATGTTTTCTAATAACTTTCTGAATGCCTTTTCTCTGAGCTACAGGCCTTCTTTTCTGTTTTTGGTTTGCAAGTTTTTTGTTGTTTAAGAACTTGTTTCTCCAAATTAAATACACCTATTGAGATTTTGCAGCTTATATATAGACTTTGTGACATAATCACTTTCTGAAAAGGGCTTTGTGGTCACATAGGCTGGAGAAGTTATGGCCCTCTTCTGCAATGACCTTAACCTACTGTTTTCCTTACCAGTGCTTTGGTATGCTGTAGACTCGAAGTGTTGATAATGCCATGAAAAATATGATGAAATTTCTCCATTAAAAAAGAAAGGCTCTGAAGCTGAGTAAAAAAGAGGAAAAAAGATGTGAAAATTCTATAAAACAGTTTAAAAACATCCCCTTAGTCATATTAAATTAGTTATGATGCTTTAAAGAACATTTTCCTTTACAACTTTCAGTTGAGTTCCTTAATAAGAAACAAAAGCCCAAGCAAAAAGAAAATAAAAACTGAAATAATATAGCAACTGAACAAAGTTTAACAAACTTGGAACACAGCATATTAGTTAACTGAGTCTCAGGAACATTTTTTACTCTTGAGTTTGAAGATCCAAATACATACTGGAGGAAAACTGGCCTATTTTAAAATTTCTTTTTTTTTTACACTTGCTTCCATTTAGTCAACTTCTGAGTTTTGAGTTTATAAGCAAAATATAAGATGATGCTAGCAGTGGCCTTGAATTTGGTTGTCTTTTTTTTTTAATTGAAGTGTAGTTGATTTACAGTGCTGTGCCAATCTCTGCTGTACAGCAAAGTGACTCAGTTATACACATATAGACATTCTTTTTTAAATATTATTTTGCATTATGGTTTATCCCAGGAGATTGGATATAGTGTATTTTAAAATTTCTTAACTGTAGTCTTTTCCCACTGTTAAGGTGAGTATTGGAAATAGATATATTGAGGTTTAAAAAAGGATTTTAATCTTGGAACCAACTAAAATTACATGTTATATTTAATTTTTATTTTTTAATATAATACTCTAAGGCATTATTAAAAGAAATTTTCAGCTTCTCTGAGGTTAGACCCTTTAAACTTTTACAGACAACAGTTCCAGAGAATGCCTACATTTGTACTTTTTGTATAGATTTGTGTGATTTACAGGCATGCTAAGGTAGGGTCATGTACCCTGAATACTTACGTGTTTTAAATTGTGTACTAATTTGTAACAGGCTTATTTTCTCCAAGGAAAATATATATAGCAACCTACATTTGGTGGAACTAGTGAACTTGGCAACTCTTAATTCTGTGTATGGCATGGCAGGAAAAGAATGAAAAATACCTCAGCCTTTAATTATGACACCTTGGGACCTTTTCCAAAGCACTCATCATAATTAGTTATGTCTTAGTTGTGAAATTTTGTGTTTAATTTCTTCGTTATGTTCACATGGAAAGCTCATTCATGTTACCAGGAGTGAGAGTAAAGTATATGGAAATGTATACCCTTTCATATTGTATGCTGATTTTTTTCTTTTGAATGTTGTTAGCACCACTTTCACATCTTTGGATCATTTTCTTTTTCCTTTCTGCTATATGCATACACTGGTTTCTATTACAATCCCAGTAAAACAGGACATTTGTATCAATGTCCTTTGTTTATTTACCTTATTTTTTAACATCTTTATTGGAATATAATTGCTTTACAATGGTGTGTTAGTTTCTGCTTCATAACAAAGTGAATCAGCTATACATATACATATATCCCCATATCTCTTCCCTCTTGCATCTCCCTCCCTCCCACCCTCCCTATCCCTTATGAGGCTATGATTATACAGTTTTTAGTTTTGCTTATTTAACAAATTATGTCAGGGGTAATTTTAAAATAGAAATATAATTTTATTACATTTAGTAAGAGGGACATTAAATTATTTGGACATCCTAAATTGTTTCAAAGGAAGCTTCTATTTAATTTTAAATACATATATTGCTATTGCATCTTAAAAGTAAATAACTTTGATTATTAATAAAATGTTTGTTTGAATGTTATCACATAGTAGCACTAGTTGGTATCCTCCCTGCTTGATTGGTGTGAATGTAGCATTTTCAGTAGCTGAGGTGAAAAGATCATAATTTAGGATGTTTAAGGAGAGAAGGAAATAGAAATCTTAAGTGGCTGGGTTAGCCTAAGGACAACTGGACAGTGTTGTTGGTAAGGGTGAGCCTGGAAGTATTCCTCTTGACAAGATAATTTTAAGGCTTATTTGGGGGAACTTCTGACTATAATAGAATAGTGACCTCCAAACTTTTTGGATAGGGCACACCACCAGCGAAATATTTATGAGCATGTGCCCTAATACATATCCATATTTATTTAAAATTTTATACATGTACTACTGTGGTAGTATATGCTATAAAACATTCATAAATAGATATTAAATTGAAAGAGGTATAGATAGAATAAATAATATTTAAAAGCTAACTGTGGTCCCCCCAAACTCTGTTATATGCTTTGGTATTTTTAAAAGTCTTAATTTAACACTCGGTGATAAAATGATTTAAAGATTTGGTTCTAGGTTTGGCTTTCTTTGCTACATGGTTTTAATGCTACCACAGCTAAAACTAATACCTCAGAAAGAAACATACATCCAAATGGAAGAAGTACATTATTGTTTGCACTTAGTAACATGTGATACTAATTTATTAATCCTTTACACAAAATATGCAAAAATTTGTTAAAATGTGGCTAGTAAATCTCTATCTTCTCTGATGACAATCAGTTGTTTTTACCATATTTTTAATAAATGGGCTCAAAAACACATTGAAACTCTTTGGAACAGCATTAAACAGGTTAGAATATTCTGTTGCCAATTTTCAAATTGAAAACAGATGAAAGTTTTTGTAGGTGATAGACATAGAATTTTTGGTAATAAAATCACACTATGATGGAATCATTTCCAAACATGTTTTTAAAATACTTTTTAAATAGAATTTATCTGTTTTGAAAAGCATTTACTGTATCATTTGATAAAATATCACCTTCACCTTGAAGAGACAGATTAAATTTGTTTGATGGTATGTATGTACATATCATCTATCTGTCTGTCCATCTATCTATCTAGTCTAGTCTAGCTAGTTGATAACACGCACTCACAGCTACTTGTCATCACATAAAAGGTTAACACATTTGGTACATGAGTTTTTTTGTTCCTTATCCTTAAGTTTGGAAACTTTGCCATGAGATAAGCAGTGGAAACTGTGGGTAGTGCAAACAATTCTCATGGTTACTCCTCATCTCATTTCAAAGCATTGTAAAGATTTTACTGTGTTTTATAGTTTTATTTTTTAAAGTAATCGCATCATCCTGTAGCACTTGGCTTTAACATTGTGCCGAAATTGCTTGACTATGAATGATGTAGTTAGTCCATGGTGTTATCTCTGTAATCTTATCCCTAATTTTTTCTGTTTAGTTCCACCAGGGCAATCACTTCACCAGTAGTTACACTTCGTCACTTTTCTCTAAAAATTACTTTTATTTAAAAAGTAACACTGTTGAGGTTATATCTTCTTTGGTACATATTTTGGTGACTCACTCAAAAGTAGTACTTTGCCTATCAAAGATCATAAATTGAGGCATGTTCAAAAATATGTACATTCATTATCTGAAAACCAATCATTCTACACGACATTAGTTTCTTTTTCAAATCTACAGCCACGTTTTCTATGCAACTTCCAACATTGTTTGTGGCACTACACACTGTACAACCCATAAGGACATCATTCACATTGCATTCTAGTTAAATGGTTACCCAGGGATGTACATTGTGGCAGATCTGATTTTTTAGCCAGGAAATGTATTTAAATGTTGCATATTGTTTTCTATGTATTATTTTTAGCTGTTTTTATAGCAGCAGGAAGAACAAGAACTTTTCTAGTAGCATGTGGCTTTTTGTCTTTTATAACTAAGGAACTTCAGAAGAGGTTTCTAAACATTTAACATAAGTTTGGTGAAATTTTGTAAAATATTGGATTGAGTATTATATGATTTTAAACATTATTGGAAAAATTGCAGCAAGTACAAAAGTTTATATCTGTTTGCTTTGTTTTTAAATGTCTTACTGATTGTAATGGCTTCATATTATTATTTAACAGCTCAAAGTACAGTAGGGTAGGGTACACTGTTAATGATACTAGATATAAATCTATATCTCAAATTGTTTTTTTGATATGTTAAAAAAATCTTGGCCTATTTCTTATCAGATCTGTTTGGATCATTGTTGTTTTATTGTATAATGTGGCCACTAAAGGGCTACTACTATGGTACAAGTGTTAGCTTGGTCATGGTATTATTGTCACTAACGTGTATATTATTAATATTGTCCTCAAACTGTGGTCTCTTTGGAAGGATCTTTTTAAGCCACTTGAGTGTTTGTTCAGGGTTAATTTAGTTAAAAACTAAGTATTATTATCAATAATCAGACTACTCTTGTTTCCTCTGGTACAGGATGTGACATATTTATGTTTGATAATCGGTATTTAAATTTAAGTGAGGATTAGTTTTTCTTACTTTTCAATAAATAAATATACACCAGTATATTTCTATAGTGTACTCCTGGGATGTGTGAGCTTACTTTGGAGACCACTTAAATAGAAAAGCAAATGAGAAGGAGGAGGGGTGAGGGTATGATGAATCAAGGAGGAAAAGCATAGTTTCCAGGGAACACTCTACTGGGACAGGATCCCACTGAAGAATGTAGCCAGTCGCTGAAAACCTGAGACAGGGAGTAGGGCTACAGATTTGTCAGTATGGGGGTTCATTTTTATAGGGCTCTGATATGAGAGAGGAAGCACTTAAGCCACCTTTTATTGCGAGGCAAAACAATCTGAGTCATTTGTTGGCGTGAAGGGGTCAGTGAGATTCCATAGCTCGGTGTGTTTATCATGTTGCAGGGGAGGGGACCAAGTGGAGCATCACTACCTCCTTGAATGCCTGGGATTCTTTGTTGCTTCTATTCTCAGCCTTCCTTGGATTTAGATACAATCAGAGCAGAAGTTGGGAAAAGTGAGTAAGGCAGCAATGAGGGATGGCTATAGGCTAACACTGTTTTCAGCTTTCTCTTCTCCCTTTCCCTCTTTTCTCTAACTTGGTATACTTGTTGGGCAGCTTGGTGTAGTAGCAAGGACCCAGTTTGGGAGTTTCAGCTCTGTCAATAAACTTTTGGTGACTTTGGCTAAATCACTTCTTTCTAGGAATCAGTTTCTTTACTGGTAGAATGGGAAGTCTGATGATCTACAAAGAGGTTTCATCTCTAACATCCTGTTTATACCCTTCTGGGATAGGGCTCTGTGCTGCCTCTATACAGAGCTTTCACTGAAGTTCCCTGTTCTGTATATCAGCCTTAAAGCACCATGTCCACTCGCTGTCTTCTAAACTGACAGATGGCCAGGAATCTAATTAATAAACGAATTCATGCTGGTTTGATTAATGAGGAAAAACTAAAATATTTCTATCTTCTTCCCTTCACCCTTCCAACTTTGATAAAGTATATTTCCACAGTGTGATCCTAGACAGCGCTCTTGCTTTCTAACCTAAAGTGGCTAGTGAGAACTTTAGGAAGGAAGTGTTAGCATCTGAAGGGTTGTGTCTGTGAAGGAGGTTGGGCTGGACGAGATGGACAGGGCATTGGGATACAGCCATCAATCCATTGCATGTGTTTGGCCAGGCTGGCAGCGGTAGACAGTGCCAGGTTTTTTGAGTATGGTTTCTGTCACCAACAGAGTTGGCTGTCTTTGAAGTCTGCTAGTTAATCTCTTCCAGAATCTTAGAGTGTAACTAGCACTTAAGAGGAGGAGGATAAAGGAATCTCTAGGAATAAGAATCCCCCCTATTTTCAGTAAGAACTTAGTTCTCTTCTTTCAACAGTTTTTTGAAGCATCTAATAAATGAACAGATTCCAGATTTTTTTTCTTTTTAGTACCTATTCATTGCCATGGATGGAGGCAATACTGAGTAATGAAACAGATGGATATCACCAAAAATATATTGGGCAA
The DNA here is from genome assembly GCF_963924675.1 of Phocoena phocoena. NCBI lineage: Eukaryota > Metazoa > Chordata > Mammalia > Artiodactyla > Phocoenidae > Phocoena > Phocoena phocoena. The sequence goes on along the minus strand of NC_089226.1, from coordinate 70,957,765 downwards.
TAGCCACATATTTCTGGGTGCTTTCATAAGATGGAGACAATAACCTGAGTATCATAGTTTTTGAGAGGTTTCAATATACAAAATACACTTGGAAGAGTGCCTGATACATTGTAAGCTCTCATTAGACATCAGTGATTATTTTATTATTTCATTTGCATAACAATTCTGGGAGATATATGTCATTATCCTCATTTTATAGACAAAGAAATTAAGGTTTAGGGAGGGACAATGACTTGCCCAAGGTCACATAGTCATTAAATGGTAGAACCATAATCTAAACCCAGATGTCCTGGTTTGAAGTCCTATGGTATTTCTGCTATATAATACAGCTGCCTCTAATAGCCACGTAAGTCATGAGATTTCCCCCAGATAATCTACAAGCTAGATAATTGGGAGCTTGGATAATCAGGATAATCAGGAGCTGAACATGTTATTATGTGATGTTGAGTTTCAGTAAGTTTGGTTATTAAGGCAGTCCTTGTTTGCAGGCTCGATGTGAACTGAAAGTCATCTATATCAGAACCATATCCTCCTTTTGCATAGTTGTGATCTCAGTTTTACATAGTTTGGATGTCTTGGTTTGATCTCAGTTACTGCAGAACCTTGCAAAGTGAGGACCTGGATCCAATATGCACTAGTTTCAGTTAACACAGTGTAATGCAAATTGAGGGCTGTCTGTATATCTATTAGCTTAACATTCACATAAAGAAACTCTCACATTCTTTTTCCGTTGGACCAGTTAGATGGTTCATTTCCACTTGATGACCCATTATTTTTTGCATTCTTTTGCTTACAAGGTTCTGTTTCTGCTAAGGGAGGGCACCGTGTTACATAAGTAAGATCTTTGAAGGTCACTGGTGATTGGCTTTTGGCTTAAAGGCACACCACCCCTGACATTTATTGTAATGCAGCAGTAGATCTCTCTCTGGACTTAGACAGACACATCTGTTTTCTTTACCTTTTTTTTTTTTTAATTCTCTCCACTCTCCATTACATGTCTAAGTTGTCTTTCTGAATTGATGTGTCTCTTTCCATCTTTTCCAGCAATGTAGAAGAAGGCCAGTGGGGCCAGTTATCTCTCAGTTGTTGTTTTACAACTCACCGTTAGTTGCAGTAGACAGTGAGCCGCCATTAGGCAAGAACTGAGTATATTTAAATTTCTTTTTATATATAGATGCTTAAATTCTTTTTAAGCACTTATTAATAATTTCAACCTGAAGTTAGATGCATAGAATGCATAGGTATCAATATTAAGGCAAGATAAGATTGAAAATACTGGTGCTTTGAATGTCCTCTTGTCCCAAATGTTTAAAAATTCTCCTCCCTTGAATTTTTATTGTTCTCCTGCCCCTTCCCCATCTTTAAGATTATGTTTTAAAACCTGTTCTTAGTTTCCTTTGTCAAGCATGCTGAAGAGTAGTAATTCTTTGCTGACTCAGATTTTATTTCTCTTACCTATACAGTGCTGGAGAATTCGTTTGGGGTAAAGCGAGCTTATGACCTTTTGGCTGAGAGCATACTCCACCACTTTCTGGCTTTACCTTGGACCTGTTATGTTGAACTCTTTAGGCCTCAGTTTCCTTATCTGTAAGATTGCACCCACTTCTTCAGGTTGTTTTAGGATTAAATGATTAAATATAAGTGCTTAGAACAGTGCTTGGCACATGGTAGGTGCCATGTAAGCATTAGTTATTATTAAAGTGAATGTCTTTAAAAGGAGAATCTGGCTAAAAGTAAAGAGTATTATATTCAAATACTTTATTGAAGGGGTAAAAATAAATATTACTAGAATGTAATGTAAAATTATCCTGCAATTTCCCCAACACAATGACTCTACAGTACTTTTGAGAGAGAATACTCACTGTTCTATAGTAATAGGTATTTTGAGAACCTCTTCAAATGCAAATCAACAAATCTACTTGAACTAATATTTCTTTACTATAAGGTCAACATCTTAATTTTTGAGTTTCGTAATTTATGGAGAGTAGTTGACTTGGGTACAGAGTGAGTTTGGGTATGAGTTTTCTTGGGGCTAGATTTTTGACAGTAGCAATAACTGAAGAATCAGTGGTGAACTTGTGGCACCTAGCGGTGGCAGCTAGCAGACAGGGAGTTTGACCCAGGAGGCACCCCACAGTGAGGACCCAGGTGCAGCCTGGCTTGGCCAGTGATTGCAGACCTGATTTCTAGGCCCTAGAAGGTTATGGGCGGAGGCAGCTGGCTGAGATTGGGGTGTGGAGTTGGTAACTTTCTGTTGTCCTCAAGACTTTTTTAGATGCAGGCTCAAGTATCCTGTGGACCCAGGTGGCATCCTCTGGGAGGAGCTCAGCCTCAGCCAAACATGGGCCAGGGATTGCAAGCTTGAACTCCAGGTCCCAGAAGATTCCTAGTGGAGGCAGCAGACTGGCTATATTAGATCTAGGATTTGAACCCAAGTTTGTGTGCTGGCAAAAGCTAAGCTCTTTCCACTAATGACTCCATGCAGTTTCCCTGGCGGAGAGGGTACCGGTGGAGAAAAGGAAAGTAGCTGAGGCAGTGGAGGTATCTATGACTTCAGCATCTAAATGCATAGATGATATACAGTATCTGAGAGGACAGCTCTGAAATCAAAGGGGCTGCCTGCAGGCAGCAATGACATGGTGAAGGTGCCAGAGGAAATGGCAGTGGTATGGTAGTTATTATAAGCCTTTCATGGATAGATTAGAACTTGGGAATGCATTTCTGTGTATTCCTGTTAGTGCTTATACCTCAAATCATAAACTCATAGTTTGCATCATGGAATCTCAGAGTTGAAAGTGTTCAGTACAGTAGATTTCATGTACATGATCATCCAGTCCATGCTGGGGGAGCGATGATAGAGACGTTACTTCCCCCTTTCCACTCAAATGTGGATAGGAATGGATAGGAATTTTGTTTGTTTGTTTATTGTTTAATTTTTAGTGACTAGAGCAATGCCTGGAACCTAAAAGCACCTAAAAGCACTCAGTAGATATTATTGAATGAAAGAGTACTTGGATAATTTGTTTAAAAGTATGTTTTATATATTAAACAATATTATGTACCAAGTGGTATTTCCTTTAAGTCTTACCTTAACCCTGTGAGGTATGTATTATTATTTCCAATTTATGGATGAGGAAACTGAGATTCAGGAATTAAGTAATTTTCTTTTTCTTTTTTTAAATTGAAGTATAGTGGACATATAATATTGGTTTCAGGTATACGACATAATGGTTTGGCATTTATATACATTACAAAATGATCACCACAATGTCTAGTAACCACCTGTTACCATACAAAGGTATGAAAATATTGTTGACTACATTCTATATGCTGCACATTACATCCTCATGACTTATTTATTGTATGGCTGGAAGTCTGTACCTCTTAAATCCTTTCACCTATTTCATCCAATCCCCCATCCCCTTCCCTCTGGCAATCACCAGTTTGTTCTCTGTATCTATGAGTCTGTTTCTATTTTGTTTTGTTTTTTGGATTCCATATATAAGTGAAATTGTATGGTATTTGCATTCCTCTGACTTATTTCTCTTAGCATAATACTCTCTAGATCCATCCACATTGCTATAAATGGCAAGATTTCATTCTTTTTTATGACTGAGTAATATTCCATTGTATATATCTATCTATTTCTTCTTTGTCCATTTATTTATTGATAGACACTTAGATTGCTTCCATATCTTGGTTGTTGTAAATAATGCTGTGATGAACATAAGGGTGAATACAGCTCTTTGAATTAGTGTTTTCATTTTCTTTGGATAGAAACTCTGGAGTGGAATTGCTGGTTCATATGGTAGTTCTATTTTTAATTTTTTAAGGAACCTGCATACCATTTTCCATAGTGGCAGTACCAATTTACATTCCCTCCAACAATGTATGAGTGTTAGAAATTAAGTAATTTTCTTAAGGTGACATTACTAAAACACAATGGTCAAGATTTAAATCTAAGAGTATTAACATTACATTATACTGTGGAATTATCACCTTTGTTATTTTAGACAATATTCTTTTATTAATGGAGCCTAAATTTCTATGGAAGCCACATCATGCTGTTGATTCACTAATCTTACTGCCAACTAAAACTCACAAGCCTTTTAGTTACCATGTCTCATCCATCCTATACTTGAGCTGCTGAGTTTTTGTTTTGGGTGTGGGGAGCTAAGTGCAGGAGCTTGCCTTTATTCCAGATAGATTTTCTCTGGTTAGATTGATTTGATCTTTCTTTTTAATTAATTAATTAATTTTTGGCTGCCTTGGGTCTTCATTGCTGCGTGGACTTTCTCTAGTTGCTGCGAGCAGGGGCTACTCTTCATTGCGGTGCGTGGGCTTCTCATTGCGGTGCTTCTCTTGTTGCAGAGCACAGGCTCTAGGCACGTGGGCTTCAGTAGCTGTGGCATGCTGGCTTAGTAATTGTGGCTTGCGGGCTCTAGAGCGCAGGCTCAGTAGTTGTGGCACACGGGCTTAGTTGCTCTGCAGCATGTGAGATCTTCCTGGACCAGGGCTCAAACCCATGTCCCTTGCACTGGCAGGCGGATTCTTAACCACTGTGCCACCAGGGAAGTCCCTGATTGATCTTTCTTCATTAAGATTTTTTGGTTTAGTATGCTTTTAAAATTTCATCAAGTATTTTTTGGCATTTATTGGTAAAATAATTTGTTTATTTTTTAGTTTTAGTTAATATTCTATAAAACATGTTGATAGATTTTCTAGTGCTTAACTAGCCTTGTATTACTCAAATAAGCTATTTAGTTATAATATATATTTATACATATACATATATTCATGCTGCTGAATTTGAATTTTGTATATATGAGTTATATCACTGAATACAATATATCAATGTATATCTGCTTTCATTAATTTTTATGCTATCTTTATAGAGTTTTGATAGTAGGATCATGACAGTTTCATAAAATGAATTGGAAGCTTCACATCTTTGTCCTCTGGAAACACAGGAATTGTCTACTGCCATCTTTGTCTATTGGAGAGCATAGGAATTGTCAGTTCTTTACAAGTTAAAAAAACTTAGTTGTAAAACCATTTGGTCTTCACACCTTTAAAAGAGATAGGTATTTAACAGTACTTTATTGGTCTGTTCATATTTCCTATGCTTTATCGAGTCAGTTTTGGTAATTTAAAAGATATATTGCTGTAAAGTTGACATGATATTCTCTTATTTTTTTCTTTTTCCTATCTATGGTTATATTCTCTTTCATATTCCTTATGTTTTTAAAATTTTTGTTAAGACCTTTTTGGATCTTGATTCTGTCATTTAACGTATTAATTAGGGAGCTCCCTGGTGGTCCAGTGGTTAGGACTCTGCACTTTCACTGCTGAGGACCCAGGTGCAATGCCTGGTTGGGGAACTAAGATTCCACACGCTGTGAGGTGTGGCCAAAAAAAAAAACCCCAAAACAAAATAAAACAAAACAAAAAAACCACATTAATTATTAGAAACTTTGTTTGAGCGTGGCTTAATTAATTAAATAAAATTCAAGAAACATTTATTTAGTATCTTTTATATGCCGGATAGATGCTAGAGATACAAAGATGATTAAAACAATGTCCTACTCTTAAGACATTTGCAGTATAGCAAGCATATTGGAGACTGGTTGTCAAATGGCTTGCTGAAATTCAGATACATTATTTCTAATGCATTACTCATCTAGCAATAAAGTACTTCTGAAAAAGAAACAAAAGAGGTTGATATGATGTTCTTTGTGAACCAATGTTTTTGTCCTAATGATTACCTCTTGTCCCTGTAGGTGGTCAGTTATACATTCTAGAATCTTGTCCTGGTAGTTAAATTCGTGTAAGGGATGTGTACTGGGACATATCTTGCTCATTAATAGAGATTCCATTGGAAATATTTTTAGGGAATATTTAAACCATTCTAGGATTTATACACTTTATCATCTAGAGGAGTGCTTCTTAAATTTTAGTGGGCATACAGATCATCTGGGGATCTTATTAAAATGCAGATTCTGATTCTGTAAGTCTAGATGGGGCATGAGATTCAGTATTTCTAACAAGCCCCCAGGTAGTGTCATTGTTGCTTTCCCTCAGAGCTGCTGACTAGGACCACACTTTGAGGACAGAAGGGTAATATATATTCTGATTTACCCTTAGTAAGATGCCAGGTTTCAGAAAATTAACAAATAGAGGATTTAGGCTAAAATTAAGAAGACTGACAATGCCTCATATGTTGGTGAGGATGTAGAACAACTGAAACTCTAATATCTGCTGGTGGGAGTATAAATAGTTATAACCGGTTTTGAAAATTATTTGGTATTATATGCTAAAGTTAAAAATATGCCTGTCTATGACAGCAGTTCCAGTCCTAGGTATATACCCAAGAAAAGTGAGTGCTTATGTCCACCAAAAGACATGCAAAACATCTTCATAGCCATTTTATTCATAATAGCCACAAATTGTAAACAACCCAGATGTCCATCAACAGGAGAATGGATAAATAAATTGTGGAATACTTATTCAGTGGAATACTAACACAGCAATAAAAACTTATTGATATTCACAACAACATGAATGACTCTCAGAAATTATGTGGAAAATAGAGAAGTAGGTAAAGGAGATAGAGCTAGATAAAGATTAGAGGAGATAGAAGATAGAGTAGGTATGTGATTCTACTTATTAAATTCAAGACCAGGCATAACCACTCTACAAGTATAGAAGTCAGAATGGGGTTATCTCTGGGGATGGGTTATTAGTTAGGAAGAGGCATGTGAGAACTTTTTAGGGTGCTTTTAATCTGGGTGGTGAGTACATATGTAGAAATTCAATGAATGAACTCACTGACTGAACTTAAGATTAGTGCACTTTACTCTCTATTATACTGTAATGAAATTTTTATTTTAATAAAAGAAATAGAGCATTAAAAGATAAAAAGGTACCTTTTGAATTCTGAACAGGGCTATTTTTTTAGCAGTGGAATTGATTTCCAAGTGAGTTATATGTTTTCATTCACAGTCATCTACTGATGAAAATATTAAAAATGTATTTAAAGGTAGTGAATTATTGTAGCTAACCGATTCCTTAAAATAATAAATATAGTTGCCATTGGATTCTAGGATAATTGAATCACAGCTCAAACACATTTTGGTTAAGTCAGAACATTTCCATTGTTTTGAAGGGAGATGTGAAACTCCCAAGAAGACTAGCTCTCATCAGCTATTTTGGAAATCAAAGAAAACCCTTTAGAGGTGTGCTTTGTCTTTTTACTCTTGAAACCTTCCCTATCAATTTGTAACTTATGTTCTCCATCCAGATGCCTTAGTACTCATGCTGTAATCTCTTACTGCCTAAAATTCCCCATTGTTTCTTATTCAGGACAGATCTTAAATCTATTTTTTATCTCTATCTTTATTTCTCTAAAATTTCTCCATGCCCCTCTTCTCAGGGTCATAGGGTTCTGTAGTTTTCAGACTTTTCGTAAGCAGTAGAACCCATTTTTCAAGTAAATCCTTATTTATGGAAATCTAACAAAGATAAACTTTGGCTGAAACCTTGACTGCTCAGATCCCTTCAACTCTTCCTGAATTCTGCCTTTCAGCTTACTCTTTCCTCTTTATCCCACAACTTGAGGGTGGGATACACTGGGGGGCAAAATAATATAACCTAGCCCAATCTTTTCACTTTACAGAGGAGACTGAAGTACAGAAAGGGCTTCACAGCTATAGTGGTCAACTACTTCAGGCTATCATAGAATTAGTTTTAATTGCTAAGTAGCAAAATTGAAATGTGGAAAAATAAGATTTAAAAAATCTTTACATACTATTTGAATAATCAGTATAGTGATCCCCAAAATATGCTTTTCACGTTGTGCTCATAGGCAAGTAGCCACAATTAAAAATTCCCTGTTACAAGGAAACATTAATGATATCTTAAAAACAGTAGTGTTATTTTTGACAAGGGTGCCAAGACAATTCAATGGAAACATAATAGTCTTTTTAACAAATAGTGCTGGGACAACTGCATATTCCCATGCAGAAGAATGGAGTTGTATCCCTACCTCACCTCTGACTCCTAAACATAGGAGTATATCTTCTCGACCTTGGATTAGGCAGTGATTTCTTAGATACAACAAAAGCATAAGTGAAAAAAAAGATAAATTGAACTACATTAAAATTAAAAACTTTTTTGATCAAAGGAAACCATCAAGAAAGTGAAAAGATAACCTATAGAATGGGTGAAAATATTTGCAAATCATATATTGATAAGAAAGTAGTATTCAATCTATAGAAAGAACTCTTATACCTCAACAATAAAAAGACAACCCAATTTTGTAAAAGGGCAAAGGATTTGAACAATTATTTTTCCAAATAAGATTTACAAATGGCTGATAAGCCCATAAAAAGATGCTCAAGATCATTAGTCATTAGGGAAACGTAAATCAAAATCACAATGAGATATTACTTCTCACACACTAGAATGACTATAGTCATGAAAACTGAAACTAACAAATGTTGGCAAGGATGTGGAGAAATTGGAACCTTTGTACATTGCTGGTGGAAATGTAAAATGGTGCAGCCACTTTAGAGAACAGTTTAGCCATTTCTCAAAAAGTTTAATATGTAACTACTATATGACCCAGAAATTCCACTCCTACTAGCTGAGATATGGTCCCCTCAGAAATGGAATAGGTGACAAAGAAGCCTTTGATAGCAAGAAGGGAAATTAGGAAAGATATATTATAATAAATAATATTGTGAAATGCAATACATATTTAAATTGCTTTTTATAAAGCCTAATGAAGTTAAGTATTTAAAAAATTCTCTAGTCATTTCCCTTTTGCTTACCAATTTAATAAGTGAGATAATGTACGTTTGTGTGTATACATTTTACTTTATTTTATTTATTTTTATTAATTAAAAATTTGATAGTTTTGGCTTTTCTAATCACAATATTATATAACTTCCCATTTTTTCTTTCTTTGACACCTTTTATTTCTGTTTTCATAGTTCTTTCTTCCAGTTTTTTTGGATATAATTGACATAAAGCACTGTGTAAGTTTAACATGTACTGCATAATGACATACCAGCATCATGAATGGGTTATCACAGTAACTTTAGTAAACATCCATCATCTCATATAGATACAAAATTAAAGAAATAGAAAAAAAGTTTTTCTTGTGATGAGAACTCTTAGGATTTACTCTCTTAACAGCTTTCATATATAACATAAACCACATTTAATTATATTTGTCATATGGTACATTACACCCCAGTACTTGTCTTATAACTGAAAGTTTGTACCTTTTGACTGCCTTCATCTGATTCCCCCTCCCCCAGCCCCTGACCTCTGGTAACCACAAATCTGATCTCTTTATCTGTTAGTTTATTTGTTTTTGAAATATAATTGACCTACAACACTGTGTTAGTTCCTGTTACAAAACAATGTGATTTTATATTTCTGTACATTTCAAAATGATCACTATGATAAGTCTAGTTACTATATGTCACCATACAAAGATATGACATAGTTATTGACTATATTCCCCACACTGTACATTTCATACCCAGGACTCATTTATTTTGCAACTTGGAAGTTTGTACCTCTTAATCTCCTTGACCTATTTCTTCCCTCCCCCTACCCCCTTCCCCTTTGGAACCACCTATTTGTTCTCTGTATCTATAACTCTGTTTCTGGTTTGTTACATTTGTTCATTTGTTTTGCTTTTTTAGATTCCATGTATAAGTAAAATCATACAGTATTTGTCTTTCTCTCACTTATTCACTTAGCATAATGCCCTCTAGGTCAGTCCATGTTGTCATAAGTGGTAAGATTTCATTCTTTTTATGGCTAATATTCCATCATATAAATATATGACATCTTCTTTATCCATTCATCTATTGATGGGCACTTGGGCTGCTTCCCTATCTTGGCTATTGTAAATAATGCTGCAGTGAACATAGGGTGCATATATCTTTTCTAATTAGTGTTTTTGTTTTCTTCAATTAAATACCCAGGAGTAGAATTTCTAGACCATATGGTAGTTCTATTTTTAATTGTTTGAAGAATCTCCATATTATTTTCCATAGTGGCTGCACCAATTTACATTTCTAACAATAGTGCAGGAGGGTGCCCTTTTCTTCACATCCTCACCAAAACTTGTTATTTGTTGTCTTTTTGATAATAGTCATTCTGACAGATGGGAGGTGGTATCTCATTGTGGTTTTGATTTGCATTTCCCTGATGATTAGCGATGTTGAATATCTTTTCATATTCCTGTTGTCCATCTGTATGTCTTCTTTGGGAACATTTCTCTTCAGATCCTCTTCCATTTTTTAATAGCGTTTTTTGATGTTGAGTTGTATGCATTCTTTGTGTATTTTTTTTTACATCTTTATTGGAGTATAATTGCTTTACAATGGTGTGTTAGTTTCTGCTTTATAACAAAGTGAATCAGTTATACATATACATATGTTCCCATATCTCTTCCCTCTTGCATCTCCCTTCCTCCCACCCTCCCTATCCCAAGTGTGTATACATTTTAAAATGGAATTTGTGTGTGGGATTCAGTTTTTAAAACTAGAAATTAGTAACTGTAAATTGATTAGCTTCTTCAGTTCCTTCCTCCCTTCCTCCCTCCCTCCCTTTCTTCCTTATTTCTTTTCTTTGTTTCCTTTCATTTTTAAAGTTTAGTTCCGTTAGTTATTTACATTTTGGAAAATTTCCCTTTAATTTTTAAAGATAATTATCTGTAGTATTTTGAAGAGACTATTAAATAGGAATAGGAGTGCTGTAAGGAGACATGAAATAGAGTATATTTATTCTAAATTTGAAAATCCCCTAGTCTTCCTATTGCAGTTCCTTTAACAATTCTTTATAGTTTTAGTTCTCTGCTTAGTATATTTTCTCAAGAGGTATTTGGATTTTTAAAAAAGTGTGATGTTTTAATCCAAAGGAATGAATCTTTAAAAGAAGAATGTTAAATGCTATTTTATGATATTAGAGAAAACATGTCTTATTTGAGGTGACAACATGTGTTTTCCAGATTGGGGATTTTATATCATGTAGGTTATTGCTTGGTTGGTTTATGAATGAGAGTGCCTTCAGTCCTTAATTAACTTCAACGAATGAGTATGTGTGTAGTTGTTTGTGGTTTTCAAAGAGCTTTTCTCATACATTACTTCACTTATATTCACAATAACTCTGTGTGAAGTAGATTTGTTCTTTTTAAAAACTGAAGTGTAAACATGCAAAGTGTATAAAGTAAAATTGTATGTATATGTAATGAGTACTTACAAAGTGAATTCCATGTAACCATCATGCAGGTTAAAAAAAAAAAAGAACACTGACATCATCCCAGAAGCCACATGTGTCCCTTCCCAATCATACCTCACCCTCTCCCTTTAAGGTAACCACCATTCTGTATTTAATGTTAGTCATTTCCTTTGCTTTATAGTTTTACTGCCTATGAATGCAGCTCTGAAAAATACAGTTTGATTTTGCCTGTTTTTATGAATTATATAAATCACACAGAGTATATTTTTATGTGTTGCAGTTTTTGCTCAACATATATCATCATGAAATCCTAGTTCATTAATTTGCTTTTTATTGTGTTAGTATCAGAGTTTATCCTCTCTATTGTCAGTGAGCATTTGGGCTATTTCCAGTTGCTGCTTATTATGAACAATGCTGCTGTGAATTTTTTGTACATATATCTTCTTGATGTATATGTGCACAAGTTTCTCTAGGTTGTTTTTGCAGGAGTGGAATTGTTGGGTCAGAGGATATTCCTGTCTTCATCCTTACTAGATAATGCTAAACTTTTAAAAAGTGATTGTTTATACTCCCACCAATAGTCTATGAGTGTACCCATTCCTTAACATCCTTGCCAACAGTTGATGTTGTCAGACTTTAAATTTTTGCCAATCTCCTGGGTGTGTAGTAATATCTCATCATGGTTTTAATTTGCCTTCCTGATTACAAATGTTATTAAGCACTTTTTGATAAGTTATTGATTGTGTAGATTTCTTCTATTGGGAAGTGCCTGTTCAAGTCTTTTGCCCATTTTTCTTTTGGGTTGTCTGTCTTTTTTTGTTGTTGTTTTTCTAAAAAATGATTCATAGTTTTATATATATTCTGTATATGAATTCTTTGTTATTTATGTGTTGCAAATATCTTTTTCCACTACTGGCTTGTTTTTACTCTCTTTGTTTGATGAACGTTCTTAATTTTAATATAGATGAATATTTATTGATCTTTTCCTTTTTGGTTAGTGCTTTTCCTATGCTGTTTAAGACATTCTTTCCTATCTGAGGTTATGAAGCTAATCACAAGTGACTTTCACATTGACTTTTAATCCACCTGCAGTTGTTTGGGGATATGGTTTGATGCAGGAGTGTAGTTGTATTTTTTTTTCCTTTTTTAGGTACCCAGTTGTCACAGATAATTTACTAAAATCTATCCTTTCCTGACTGCTCTGCAGGGTTAGCTCTGTCATATATCAAATGCCCATATATGCGTGGGTCTATTTTGGGGTCATTTATGTATTTGTCTTTCCTTGCACCATTACTTAATTATATTTGCTCAATAATTCTATTATCTTGAAGAGTAAGTTCTGCCACCTTGTTTTTATTTTTCAGGGGTTTCTTGGCACTTCTTGACCCTTTGCATTTCCATGTAAATTTAAAATTAACTTAAGTTCCACAAAGAAAACCTGTTGGGATTTTTTACTCAATTTGCAATTAATCAATAAGTCAATTTTAATAGAAATGATACCTTTATAACATTGAATCTTCCAACCCATGAACTTATTATAGCTCTCCATTTATTTTGGTCCTCTTTAAAGTATCCCAATGAAGTTTATAAATTTTCCGGTATCAGTCTTTTACAACATTAATATTAAGAAAATTAAATAACAGTTCAAGATGATAGTAACAGAGAAGTTAGAAAGTTAATTGTTAAATGAGCAATACAAACAATAAGTTGTTTTAAGAATTCAGAAGAGGAACAGATATGCCTTAGTGTTTCATAATAGATGACACTAGAAAAGATTTTGGGTCAAATATTAATTAAATAGTATTATCTTAGTTCCCATAGGTGTTATATACATGTCTGAAAATTAATTGTCCTATTTTCAGTTGGTTATTAGGTTAAAAAAGAAATCAATGTACTGATTGAATCATTTTTCCCTCTGTTAATGAATCTTTTGACCGACATGGCTAATCTTAAACAGATATTTGGTATCATGTAAAAATATCTTAAGGGAGAGGTCTGTATTGTCATTTCCAACCCAGCTATGTTATAAAAGTCTTGAAACATAAATGTTTGGTGTGACTTCTGAAATAGTGTGTTAGTTGCTTCTTAGTAGTAAGTTTAGCCATTTCCACTTGGCCTGTTAATTCTTTGAAATACCAGAGACCTTCTTCAAGCTTATAGGCTTCAGGGCAGAATTGAGCCAGATGCATTATGTGACATTAAAGTGTAATTTATTTTTATTTTCAAAATGGAGATTGGCATGTTTAAAAGAATGAGGTGGCATTCTTAGTTCCTAATAAAAATAAATCTCTGTTGGTAGTGAGGGTTGCGGCACGGATAGGTCCCAACCCTGTCACTTCTGGGGAACAGCAGTGAAATTGTTTGTTCCTGACAGCAGACAGCCCCACTGCAGAGCACTGGTTTCATGTTACATTAAGTATTAGTGCTGTTCTTTCAGGAGCTATTATGCTGTGACATCAAAGATTTTCTGACAGGGCAGTGGTAGGTTAGCACTGAAGTTGTCTGCTGAAATTTTAAAGAATGAAATTAAATATATATGATCAGACTTTAATATAAGAGATAGAGACAGAATTAGAATGGTTTAAAGAAAGTTGAAGAAATGATGAGTCTATAGGCTGGTATCTTTGTCTCTGCTTGTTCAAGCCAAATTTTATTACCTTTTATTTTTACAGAAAATACAAGTGGCCATGATGTTAATGCTAGGATAGTTGATCATTTTCAGAAAGACTTTATAAATAAGGAAAAAATAGCCTTTTTTGAAATAAAAATGGTTAGGTTGACCTGTAAAATATTTGATGTAAATGGATGTGTAGACAGTAATTGCAGTGGCCTGACTTGCTTCTTACTAATCCACTAATTCGTTAAAAGAATCAAACTACATATTCTATTAAAGTTACAGGAATACAGTTAGATGGCAAGTAAAGAGATAAAATGTCTTGCAACTAAAAAAGCTAAATATATCATAGCAGTTGTATAAATATAGGTAACTTAAAAATTAATCAGATTACAGATTACAGTTGTCTTTTTTTTATTGGAGTATAATTGCTTTATAATGTTGTGTTGGTTTCTGCTGTACAATGAAGTGAATCAGCTATATGTATACATCTATCCCCTCCCTCTTGGACCTCTCTCCCCACCCCCATCCCACCCATCTAGGTCATCACAGAGTACAGAGCTGAGCTCTCTGTGCTATACTGCAGGTTCCCACTAGCTATCTTTTTTACACATGATAGTGTATTTATGTCAAACCTAATCTCCCAGTTCATCCCACCATCCCCTTCCCCTGCTGTGTCCACATGTCTGTTCTCTACATCTCTGTCTCTATTCCTGCCCAGCAAATAGGTTAATCTGTACTGTTTTTCTAGATTTCACATATATGCGTTAATAGACGATATTTGTTTTTCTCTTTCTGACTTACTTCACTCTGTATGACAGACTCTAGGTCCATCCACATCTCTACAACAGTGTTGTTTTTTGAAAAGGTTAACTTTTGTTAAATGTTGCAAAATATTATTAGTAATTTTTGTTTGTATAGGCTTTCTATTTAAGAAAATTAAATTAAGCATTGCTATAACTATAACATTACTATGATATTTTCATGAAATGATCTTGGTAATATGAAATGTCAGTTAATTTTATAAGCACAATTCAATGTCTGGGCATTTTAGATAATATAACAGTTTTTTGAGATTATGCAAATAAGTTATATGTTAAAATGGATATGTTAACAGTATTGTAGTTTTCTTTTTGTTAAAGTAATAGTAAATAGAACATTTTTTCAATTATATTCAGATACAAGCTACTATACATAAAATAGGTAAGCAACAAAGATTTACTGTATAACATAGGGAACTATATTCAATATCTTGTAATAATCTATAATGGAAAATAATCTGAAAAAATAACTGAATCACTTTGCTGTACACCTGAAACTAACACAATAGTGTAAATCAACTATATACTTCAATAAAAAATACCATGATACGTTTATTTTAAATAATATAATACTAATAGTGTCAGTTGAGAAGTAACTGGAACAAAAAGGAATTTCTTTATATGTACTTGTGTCTTTGGTCATGTTTCAAGATAATTTCCATTCAGTTGAAAGTATTTTGTAATATAGTCATGAAAACAGTTATTTACAAAACTGAATTTAAAGGTCTTTTCTCTGGCACGTATCTCACAATTTTATTCATACAGATTGAATTGCACCAGGAAATATTGCTACATCCTTTAAAAATCATTAAAAATGATTACTCTAAAATGAAATGGCCAAGGAGTTGTACTGTATTTCTCATACCATTTGTTGAAATTGAGACACTTGAAACTGTAGATCTGAATGAATTTGATTATATAAAAATGCTTTTGGGGCTTCCCTGGTGGCGCAGTGGTTAAGAATCAGCCTACCAATGCAGGGAACGCGGGTTCGTGCCCCGGTCCGGGAAAAACCCACATGCCGCGGAGCGGCTGAGCCCGTGAGCCATGGCCGCTGGGCCTGCGCGTCGGGAGCCTGTGCTCCGCAACGGGAGAGGCCACAACAGTGAGAGGTCCGCATACCACAAAAAAAAAACAAAAAAAATGCTTTCACCTTTTAAAAGTTTTTGTATTGTTTTTATTTTTGGTGTAACAAAATGCAGCAGTAATAAATCAAAAGAAGCAACAGGCCAAATATAAAAAAATGTTATGATATCTTCTCTGAGGACTCTGAAATCTTCTATTTCAGAAATATTTGAGTAGATTAAATGTTTTTCTTTTACAAATGTTATAATTGTATTTTATTTTATTATTTTTTAAAGTTTTGAAATCATTTCTTTTTTTTTTTTACATCTTTATTGGAGTATAATTGCGTTACAATGGTGTGTTAGTTTCTGCTGTATAACAAAGTGAATCAGCTATACATATACATATATCCCTGTATCTCCTCCCTTTTGTGTCTCCGTCCCAGGCCCTCCCTATCCCACCCCTCTAGGTGGACACAAAACACGGAGCTGATCTCCCTGTGCTGTGCAGCTACTTCCCACTAGCTATCTGTTTTACATTTGGTAGTGTATATATGTCCATGCCACTCTCTCACTTCGTCCCAGCTTACCCTTCCCCCTCCCCGTATCCTCATGTCCATTCTCTACATCTGCGTCTTTATTCCTGTCCTGCCCCTAGGTTCTTCAGAACCATTTTTTTTTTAAAGATTCCATATATATGTGTTAGCATACGGCATTTGTTTTTCCCTTTCTGACTTACTTCACTCTGTAATGCATTCTCTAGGTCCATCCACCTCACTACAAAGAATTCAATTTCGTTTCTTTTTATGGCTGAGTAATATTCCATTGTATATATGTGCCACATCTTCTTTATCCATTCATCTGATGATGGGCACTTAGGATGCTTCCATGTCCTGGCTACTGCAAATAGTGCTGCAAAGAACATCGGGGTACATGACTCTTTTTGAATTATGGTTTTCTCAGGGTATATGCCCAGTAGTGGGATTGCTGGGTCATACGGTAGTTCTATTTTTAGTTTTTTAAGGAACCTCTGACCAGTCCTTGGTCAGAATGGCCATCATCAAAAAATCTACAAACAATAAATGCTGGAGAGGGTGTGGAGAAAAGGGAACCCTCTTGCACTGTTGGTGGGAATGTAAATTGATACAGCCACTATGGAGAACGGTATGGAGGCTCCTTAAAGAAGTTATAATTTTAAATTAAAGTATTTGATAGGAAAAAAAGGGAGAATGTGGGATAGATATTTACTCATTTAAAAGCAGTAATCCTATATAAATATTTATAGTATCAATATTGTTTCAATCCTTTCACTTCTTCCAACCACAGGCATCCTAATTCAGAATGCTTTGAATTGCCATTCTACACATAGGATATGTAGAGTTTAGCAATGTTGCCATTAGCTGGCTAAAAATAACATAGGTGCGTTTGAAAATTTTCTAGTATACTTACTAACTGAAGGACTGAAGGACTTTAAAGAATTTAGTCTTTTTCGTCTGATAAGGAAAGTATGAGTACTTTAATTAATTTGAACTGTTTTGAAAAACTTTTAAAGTCTGTTTTGTCACACTGTCTATAAAACAATTGATCAGCACTAGTGTTTCCAAGAGAGCTGATTATAGATACAGTCAGCTCTTCACAAGAGGCTGCTGGATGAATGTTAAATAAAGGGGTTGTTTATTTATTTATTTTTGAAAATTTTGTGCATTTAAATTAAGGGCTACTGGGAAATACATTTTGGAGAATTTGTTGTTATGGGAGACATAGTTCCCTTTTAAAATAAAAGTAATCTTCCATTTAAAAAAACCTAAGCAATCAGAAATACATGCTAAATTCATCTCTATTGTTTGAGTTTAAATATGTGTTACATACTTTTTCAAATCAACAAATAATTTATTAAGTGCTGACTATGTGCCAGGCCTTATGGGGATAGGAAATAATTAGTGTACATTTCTGAACCCAGAGAACTTAATAGTTGTTAGGGCAATACAAGAGAATATATAATCAATTTCTAGAATATGTGGTTAGTCTGTATCTTCAAAGATGAGAAAGAATAAAATCAGCTACAAGAAATTAGGGTAGGCTTGAATAAGTAAACTTTTGGATTGAAGCTTAGAGGCCTTTCAGGACTTGGATTGACATTGCAGAAGGGTGAACATCTTAGGGTGGGTGAATTTGCCTTTGTCTTTGCTGTGTTAACAAATTTATATTATTTGGGTACTTTTCTTTGAGCTTACATTAATTAGTTAAACTTATTAAAGGAAATACCTTTAGAATTCTTTCCCCAATAAAAATCCAGAAGCTTAGTTTCCTGCATAGAATATCTTTTTAACTAACGTAGTATTTTTGTTCCTCTTTTAATGAATGACAGCAAAAATGACTTGAAAGTTCCACCAGTAAACAGGTCATATAATTGAAGTGAATCCTCAAAATCAAGTTTTCAATTCTATTTAGTAAGTGAAAGGTAAGGGAAGATCTTCAGAGGCTGAAAGTTTGCAGAGAAGAAGGTTTTTGTCTTTTTTTAAAACTATCTTTGCCTTCCTGCTGCAAATGTAACACATTTCATACATTGTATTAAGTCTGTTTCAAATCTGCACATAAAAAGAATCTAATAATTATATTATGTAGTTCTTGGCAAATTTTTACAGTTCTCTGGACTAGGGATTGTTATTACTATTCAATACCCTAATTTATGTTTTATAGCATTATAAATATTTATCTGGTAAATGCCAAGATACCCAAAAGTTAACCATTCATCTTAAAGTTAAAACATTAAAAAATTAAATTACTGAGGTGTGAGTTAAAAGCTCAAATTTAGCTTCAGTTTCAGTTATTTCTATTTAATTAATTATTTAATTAACCATGATTTCTTTTTACCTTTTTACCTAAAGCAAATAAAACATTGAAACCAAAGACTACTCTGAAGATCATACAGTGTAAGAGAAACAAGATTATTTCAAGTAAATAGTCTCATTTATATCAGATGGTACATTGCTATATCCAAGAAACAAAATTTATCATTCTTATATTTAAAATAATTATTCAACACATAACTAGATGAATATTTAAAAATAAAAATTTGGTTGGTATTTGATTTTCTTTGCCTTTGCAATGGGCACCAGTGTATAAAATGAATTCTGACCATTTTACTACACTGTTCTTTTGTTTTGTTGAATTTTGAGGTATACTTTTTCAAAAAAGTGCAAGATACATTTATTTATTTAAAAATTGATTTAAATTAATTTTAATTTCGTATTTTTGGAGAATTTCACAAGAGTCTTCAAAAACTGCAGTCAGCTTGGCAAGTTAAAAAAATGTTAACAATCAAATATCCAGGTTTGGGGTTCATTGGTGTAACGAATCTGAACTCAAGATGCAGAATTTGATACTGTCCTTCAACCTCTATGATGCTGACATGCGGATGTACATTGCACTTATTAATTTGTTTCTTATTTCATTCACTTAAATTTATCAAGCATATACACTGTACCAGGCACCAAAGATACAAAGATGAAATGGTTACTGCCCTTGATAAACTCACAATTGGGTGATGAGAGGGAAGATTGAGAATGAAAGAAAGTAGAGATAAAAAGATACATTGGGAGAGTGAAGGTGGGCAGTGTAAAAGGCATCAAAAATATTTTCAGATTCTATAGTGTGATGATTGTTTTGGAGTGATGGGCAGAGGGCTGTGGCAGCACATAAGAGGGAGTATTAATATTGACGGAATAAAGGGTTCTCAGCTACTATATTTTATGCATACAATTTGAAAGTTTTATTGTTCACCCCATTGCCTTAAGGTCAGCTCAATATGTTCTTATTTTCACATTTAAAAAATTATGGAGGTAACATTTACAAAAGTTACCCATTTTAAAGTGAACAGTTCAGTGACATTTAGTACATTTACAATGTTATGCCATACCTATCTAGTTCCAAAACATTTTCATCACCCCAGAATGAAACCCTGTGCCTATTAAGCAGTTATTCTTCATTTCTCCCGCTCCCTAGCACCTGGCAACTACCAGTCTTCTTTCTGTATCTTGATATCTCATATAAAAGGAATCATACAATAAACAACCTTTTGTGACTGGCTTTTTCACTTAGTGTAATGTTTTCTAGGCTCATTTATGTTGTAGCATGCATTAGTACCTTTATTCCTTTTTATGACTGAATAATATTCCATTGTGTATAAACCATATTTTGCTTATCCATTCATCCATTGATGGATATTTGGGTTGTTTCCACTTTTTGACTGTTTTGAATAGTGCTTCTATGAACGTGTGTACAAATATTTGTCTGAGTACTTGTTTTCAATTCTTTTGGATCTATACCTAGGAATGGAATTGCTGGGTCATATGGTAATTCCATGTTTAACTTTTTGAGGAACTGCCATACAGTTTTCCAAAATAGCTTCACTATTTTACATTCCCACCAACAATGTATCAAGCTTCCAATTTTTTCACATCCTTTCCAAGAGTTGTTATTTTCCATTAAGAAAAATGATAGCCAACCTAGTGAAGGTGTCAGATACTATTTACATGCCTATTTCTTGAAGTCAGAACTAGGGATCTGTGGAAACCGTAGGGAAGCAATGGGTTTGGTTGAACTCCCAGTTAATTAAGGTACAACAGGCTTCACTGAATCTATTTCTTCTTCCTCAGCAGGAATTATCCTGAGCTTCCTAGAGATACCTTTAGGCTAATCAAACCTCAGTACTTCTTAGTGTTGTTCATTCCCCACAATCTGCTGTCAACAGAGCAGGATCCTAACTCCCCCAGGACAGATGAAGTTAAGTATTTTAGAGGCTGGTGACAATGTTTTTGGATCCTCACAGGGATTACTTTGAGATGAGCCTCTTTTAAAGAGGTGTTGCTCATATTTCAGAAGACTCTTGAAGACTTCTGATGTAGCACCTTAGGTAGCTATTAGTAAACTAAAGAGCTGGTGCCTTAAATAAGAAGTGCTAAACATCTTCATCTTCCCAGAAATGGAGGTCTCCAAAACAGAAATTTTAAAACACAAGAATATAGAAGCACATATTCTGTTAGCCTTTAGAGGAATGACATCATTATGTAGCTTTTGGAAAACTCTACTGTACGCTTGCAAGAGAATGAGAGTGAAAAAGGCAAATAACATGTTATTATCCTTATTAAAATAATTTTGACCTTGCAGATCTCTGAAAGGGTCTGGGGGACCCTCATAGGTTCATGACCATACTTTGAGAACTGCTGCCCTAAATTATAGTCTATCCAGGGACCTCAAATATTAATGTTGACAATATCAATTTTAAAGTAGTTTTTTTAAACACCTATTGTCTTAATCAGGCACTGATCTAAGTGCTGGGGATATAGCAGTGTAGGAGATAGACGAAGTCTCTGCCCTCATGAGTTTCGAGTTCTTCTAGTCAGTTGATCTGGCAACTGAATGAAGTCATGAGTTTTCTATTTGCCTAAGCTAAGTCCTTACATTCATATCTCAGGATTTGTCAGGGCGTGTATGGGGCTGTTTATTTACAGCAGGTGAGGCAGTACAGCTGCAGTTGTTGACAGGAGTTCAGACTAGTGGGCAGACTGTGGTGCCCAAAGCGAGTGGATAGCAATACTTAGTTGCAGCCCAGACAGCACGATTTTTGATTTTGCTGTTCTTAAGACACCTGTGTCTCTTCCCCCCGCCCTTCCTTCCTTCCCTCTTTCCTTCCTTCCTTCCACTGTAAGTAGACTATTTCCTCAGATCACCTCTCCAATTTTACCACTCTCTTACCCTGGCAAAGTTATAGCCTCATGCTTCTTTATTATATGTAGAATAAAGAATATATATAAAATATATATAGAATAAAGAATATATGTATTATACATAGAATAAAGAATACATGTAGGGACTTCCCTGGTGGTGCAGTGGTTGAGAGTCCGCCTGCCAATGCAGGGGACACAGGTTTGAGCCCTGGTCTGGGAAGATCCCATGTGCTGCGGAGCAACTAAGCCTGTGCGCCACGACTAGTGAGCCTACACTCTAGAGCCCGGGAGCCACAACTACTGAGCCCACGTGCCACAACTACTGAAGCCCACGTACCTAGGGCCCGTGCTCCCCAGCAAGAGAAGCCACTGCAATGAGAAGCCCGTGCACCACAGCAAAGAGTAGCCCCTGCTCGCCGCAACTAGAGAAAGCCCACGCGCAGCAACGAAAACCCCAGGCAGCCAAAAATAAATAATAAATAAAAAAAGAATACATGTATAATATACGTAGAATAAACATATAGAGAATACATACATATATGTAATACCAAGCATCTGCTTTGTTTCAGGCACAGTGCTAGGTACTAGCAATAACTCTGGCGATTGCATTTGAAACCCTCTAGTCTTAGAGCAAGAGTTGAAATATTTTATAGTGTCATGGCTTAAAGAGGTCACTCTAAGGCATGCACTGTAGAGCCTGCATATCCCTAGCTATTCTAGTTTCCAGTTTTAACGGGTTTTAACAGTTCCTTTGTGTGAATTCACCAAAGCTTTGAAAACTTCCCTATCCCATCTCCCACCCTCAGCATTTAAATCATATAAGTGGACTTCCTCTGCACTTTCTTGAACCATTGCTCTCAAGGGTAGTCTGATATTAGGCATCAAAATATGCTAACTATGGCTGTAGTCTGAAACTTTTTTTCTTGGCACAAAAGGGAAAATAAACCCAAATTTCAAACTTTTGCTTTAATTAAAATAAGCTTTATAGACATGCATTTTAATGGTGCACTGATAACCTAGGAAAATCAGGAGTTCAAAAGTAAATATTGCCAGCATTCCTTAGACTCAAGTAATAGCAACAAATATTGTGAAAATTACAGTTTAGAAAAGACGATAGTACAATACAATTAGTAAGGCATGAAAGACGGTAGTAAGTAAACTGAGAGGTAGGGGTAAAGTGATTTTATTTATTTAAAAGGTAGAAAGCTGCATTTCTGTGTTTTGATTTTGCTATTTTAAAGATCTGTCTCACTTGCTACAATCACAAATTCCAACTGTGAATAATGGAAACTATTGAATGGGTGTATTGACTGCTCTTTTCAGTCTGTAACACACCTTCCTTGTTGGCACCAAAGAGCAATGAATGAGGCATTTTATTAAAACTGAGGCTCGTGGTTCTAATCAAAGGTCACTGGTTGGCTCTCACTTTTCAGTTTCAGATTTGTCTGTTTGATCAGGGGGCAGCAACGAAATTACTATGACAAAGACTTTGTACTAGGCTGTATCTGTCTGTTGAAACTTGAAAGTCTTTGGAACCGTGACGCTGACAGCATGTGAACACTGCAGGAATGTGCAAGCTGTGTAAGGTCTTAAAGAAACTTTTAAGTATCATCTTCCTTTTGTGTTGTTTGAAAGAGTTTCTGATACTATTAGGGTACTAGTGAAAAGGTGTTTTATTGATTAAAGAAGATTTTTTTTCTAGCAAATGTGCATTAAGACAGTCTTCCTATTACTTTTTCTGCTCAGTCCCTGCTTTATACAGCAAGTTCATTAACATGTAGATATGCGGTGATTGAAGTCAGACTGCTTTTTACAGTGGAGTTGTCTTGATATAATGAGCTCCTCTTTAATGTTCAAAAAATTGTTGTTACTTTCTAAAAGGGGTTGTTTGTGAATTTCATTACATTTAATCTCCTCTTCAAACAATTTCAGCATTGTTCAGTTTACTACAATTAAAATGCGTTCTGATGCTAAAAAAATCACTTTTTATAGATGTATCACAAATGTAAGCACTGTGAGAGGGGTTTGTTTTTTACTTTGAAAGAAAAGCTGCTATTTAGCTGAGAATTCTCATTGTTTTAATTGGTGCTCCATATGGAAAATCAGAAGAGGGTACACTTACTGTATTGCTAAACAGGCTAGTTTGCTTCTGAGGATTAGGTTTCACAACTAGTTCATTCAATCCCTGGACTAAAGCATTGGTCTAATCATAGTTGAAAAACAAGGGCCTTAACCTTGCCTTCTCAGTTTACTAGAGTACAACCCCTTCATCTTTAGAATGCTGCAAGTCTTGAGAAAGAACAGATATAGTGAAGCTAGGTTTCTGCTTTGGACAAAAGTTCTCAAAGGGGCATATCAGAAACCTGACTAAATTCTCAGTTGCAAACCAGCAATTGTAGTTCATAGTGAATAGCTTCATTCTGTGTAAATTATCCTTTCCACTTGGGCAAGCATAACTTCCCCCTAGTCAGTAGGACTATGATATGGTATGAGAGCAATCCTTGGCATTTCTTGAAGATTGGTCACAGAAAGAGGTAGAATGTCTTTCTAGAGAGTATTTAGCAGGTGGAAGGTTTAAAAATTCCCAGGTAGTGGCAAGGAGATTTTTCAGGTGAATCCCAGGAAGGTTGGCTTGTGAAGGCATGAGGTTAGAAAGCTGAGAATAAATTATTTGATTTCGTAAAGTTTTGGCCAGCCAGCAGTTTATAGAGCCATATGAATCCTACTATGAACAGTGCTCAGGAAGATGTTCTTCCAGGATGTTTCTTCTTGCTTTAGTTTTTAGCGGTCATTAACATAATGACAAAACATCTAGTGAAGTCAGGAATATACTCAGAGATTCTTGATAGTTGGCATTGCATAGATAAAATATTTTAGATGATTGGCTAATTTTTGAAATTGTGTTTTGACTTCTTGAGGACAGAGCCAGCATCTGAACATTAACAGGGGTCTTTAGTAGACTGAGATAATCGCATCACTAAGTGGGCTTTTATAAGCCATTATGATGTAGCTACATAACAAAAGGGCTTAATCAGATATCTTTATTATCCAAAAGATAAGAAGACACTATCATCTGAAAAAGGCACAATTCTTGTGTTGTATAAGGCATGAAATACTTCCATAGCCTTGTAGGTGCTAATAATGATGATAACAATATACTGTTATTATCATATATATAATAATGATAAATGATAATGTTGCTAATATTATCATTTATAATTATAAAGGTAATATTTTCAGATGAGAAATAAGGATTATTTTCCAGTACATAAAGAGAAGTTGGGACAGAAAGATGATATTTTATGAAAATTATAGTTAAATTTACTAGTTGTCATCAGTGTATTTAACAAGACTAACTGGAAACACTACATCCTGAGAATGTCATCAGAAGTTCTGGGATTCTGAAGCTTGGAAGACGTTTAATTGACATTGAAAAAGGAAAATTATGTGTGGCAATCATTTTATGGTATATAAAAATAATGAAAAGTTGGAGAATAAAGTCAGAAATTCCTGGTCCCATAAGCACTCACAGCAGAGGCCTATGAATTTGTTTATCTACAGAATAAAATTTGTAAGCATTCTATATTTTATTAACTTCCCGTGCTTTTTATTATATGCAAAAGGCAATCAAACAAAGTGCAAGAACAATAATGTTTAAATATTAGCAGCAATTTGAATGAAAGTAAATTTATGATCAGGATAAAATGTTATTTGCTGAAAGCAAAGCTATATTACATGACTTGCTACTGGATACTTTAATCTGAAATGTTAAATATTTGAATCAACATAGAAAATGTTAGAGATGCTTATCCTTGATTAATAACTAATGTTTTTATGATCACTTTTGCATGTGATTCTGTGGTTATATTTGAACTATACCCTTAAAGAGGATGGCATAGTTACCCTTTGTTTTTGAATATTTGGGCCAAGAGATGTAGTTGAAGTACTTTCATTTTTATGGGAGGAAATGTAAAAAATATGATGTACTCTGAGACAAAAATGAATTAGAGCAGCATTGCAGGGAGTTTTTAGAATATCTAACCATTTAGTATATTTTTCAGCCATAGTTCCATTTATTTCAGTCAGGTTTAACCAATGGTGGGAGAGTGTTGCTGATTTGAGGACGGGTAATTTCAGTGCTTTTGACGTGCTTTCTTTCTCATTTTTAGGCTATGACTATAAGGAATCTCTGATAATTATGACTGAGTAATACCCTCAGCAATGCTGGCTATTTGAACTTATTACTAAATAATGTTTCCAGTGATGATTATGTATCCATTTAACAACCTTTTGTTAGATGCTTGAGGTATAAGATACTGTAGAATATAATTAAGAGCTGTGGTATTCTTTTTTTTGAATTTTATTTATTTTTTTACAGCAGGTTCTTATTAGTTATCTATTTTATACATATTAGTGTATACATGTCAATCCCAATCTCCCAATTCACCCCACAACCCACCCCCCCCACCACTTTCCCCCCTTGGTGTCCATATGTTTGTTCTCTACATCTGTGTCTCAATTTACGCCCTGCAAACCGGTTCATCTGTACCATTTTTTTAGGTTCCACATATATGCGTTAATATACGATATATGTTTTTTCTCTTTATGACTTACTTCACTCTGTATGACAGTCTCTAGATGGATATCTACAAATGACGTCTCTACAAATGACTCAATTTCATTCCTTTTAATGGCTGAGTAATATTCCATTGTATATATGTACCACATCTTCTTTATCCATTCATATGTCAATGGGCATTTAGGTTGCTTCCATGTCCTGGCTATTGTAAAGAGTGCTGCATTGAACATTGGGGTGTGTGTGTCTTTTTGAATTATGGTTTTCTCTGGGTATATGCCCAGTAGTGGGATTGCTGGGTCATAAGGTAATTCTATTTTTAGTTTTTTAAGGATCACCCATACTATTCTCCATAGTGGCTATATCAATTTACATTCCCACCAACAGTGCAAGAGGGTTCCCTTTTCTCCACACCCTCTCCAGAATTTGTTGTTTGTAGATTTTCTGATGATGCCCATTCTGACTGGTGTGAGGTGATACCTCATTGTAGTTTTGATTTGCATTTCTCTAATAATTAGTGATGTTGACCAGCTTTTCATGTGCTTCTTGGCCATCTGTATGTCTTCTTTGGAGAAATGTCTATTTAGGTCTTCTGCCCATTTTTGGATTGGGTTGTTTGTTTTTTTAATATTGAGCTGCATGAGCTGTTTATATATTTTGGAGATCAATACTTTGTCCATTGACGTTTGCAAATATTTTCTCCCATTCTGAGGGTTGTCTTTTCATCTTGTTTGTAGTTTCCTTTGCTGTGCAAAAGTTTTAGGTTTCATTAGGTCCCATTTGTTTGTTTTTGTTTTTATTTCCATTACTCTAGGAAGTGGATCAAAAAAGGTCTTGCTGTGATTTATGTCAAAGAGTGTTCTTCCTATGTTTTCCTCTAAGAGTTTTATAGTGTCTGGTCTTACATTTAGGTCTCTAATCCATTTTGAGTTTACTTTTGTGTATGGAGTTAGGGAGTGTTCTAATTTCATTCTTTTACATGTAGCTGTCCAGTTTTCCAAGCACCACTTATTGAAGAGACTGTCTTTTCTCCATTGTATATCCTTGCCTCCTTTGTCGTAAATTAGTTGACCACAGGTGTGTGGGTTTATCTCTGGGCCTTCTATCCTGTTCCATTGATCTATATTTCTGTCTGTGTGCCAGTACCATATTGTCTTGATTACTGTAGCTTTGTAGTATAGTCTGAAGTCAGGGAGTCTGATTCCTCCAGCTCCACTTTTTTCCCTCAGGACTGCTTTGGCTATTCAGGGTCTTTTGTGTCTCCATACAAATATTAAGATTTTTTGTTCTAGTTCTGTAAAAAAATGCCATTGGTAATTTGATAGGGATTGCATTGAATCTGTAGATTGCTTTGGGTAGTAGAGTCATTTTGACAATATTGATTCTTCCAATCCAAGAACATGGTATATCTCTTCATCTGTTTGTATCATCTTTAATTTCTTTCATCAATGTCTTATAGTTTTCTGCATACAGGTCTTTTGTCTCCCTAGGTAGGTTTCTTCCTAGGTATTATATTCTTTTTGTTGCAATAGTCAATGGGAGTGTTTCCTTAATTTCTCTTTCAGATCTTTCGGTGTTACTGTATAGGAATGCAAGAGATTTCTGTGCATTAATTTTGTATCCTGCAACTTTACCAAATTCGTTGATTACCTCTAGTAGTTTTCTGGTGGCATCTTTAGGATTCTCTATGTATAGTATCATGTCATCTGCAAACAGTGACAGTTCTACTTCTTCTTTTCCAGTTTGTATTCCTTTTACTTCTCTGATTGCTGTGGCTAAAACCTCCAAAACTATGTTGAATAATAGTGGCGAGATTGGACATCCTTGTCTTGTTCCTGATCTTAGAGGAAAAACTTTCAGTTTTTCACCACTGAGAATGATGTTTGCTGTGGGTTTGTCGTATATGGCCTTTATTACTTTGAGGTAGGTTCCCTCTGTGCCCCCTTTCTGGAGAGTTTTTTTTATCATAAATGGGTGTTGAATTTTGTCAAAAGCTTTTTCTGAATCTGCTTGTGCATTGAGATGATCATATGGTTTTTCTTCTTCAATTTGTTAATGTGGTATATCACATTGATTGATTTGTATATATTGAAGAATCCTTGCATCCCTGGGATAAATCCCACTTGATGTGGTGTATGATCCTTTTAATGTCTGTTGGATTCTGTTTGTGAGTATTTTGTTGAGGATTTTTGCATCTATATTCATCAGTGATATTGGTGTGTAATTTTCTTTTTTTGTAGTATCTTTGTCTGGGTTTGATATCAGGGTGATGGTGGCCTCATAGAATGAGTTTGGGAGTGTTCCTTCCTCTGCAATTGTTTGGAAGAGTTTGAGAAGGATGGGCGTTAGCTCTTCTCTAAATGTTTGATAGAATTCACCTGTGAAGCCACCTGGTCCTGGACTTCTGTTTGTTGGAAGATTTAAAATCACAGTTTAAATTTCATTACTTGTAATCGGTCTGTTCATATTTTCTGTTTCTTCCTTGTTCAGTCTTGGAAGGTTATACCTTTCTAAGAATTTGTCCATTTCTTCCAGGTTGTCCATTTTATTGGTATAGAGTTGCTTGTAGTAGTCTCTTAGTATGCTTTGTATTTCTGCAGTGTCTGTTGTAACTACTCCTTTTTCATTTCTAATTTTATTGATTTGAGTCCTCTCCCTCTTTTTCTTGATGAGTCTGGCTAACGTTTATCAATTTTTTTTATCTCCTCAAAGAACCAGCTTTTAGTTTTATTGATCTTTTCTATTGTTTTCTTTTTTTCTATTTCATTTATTTCTGCTCTGATCTTTATGATTTCTTTCCTTCTACTAACTTTGGGTTTTGTTTGTTCTTCTTTCTCTAGTTCCTTTAGGTGTAAGCTTAGATTGTTTATTTGAGATTTTTCTTGTTTCTTGAGGTAGGCTTGTATAGCTATAAACTTCCCTCTTAGAACTGCTTTTGCTGCATCCCATAGGTTTTGGATCGTCGTGTTTTCATTGTCATTTGTCTATAGGTATTTTTTGATTTCCTCTGATTTCTTCAGTGATCTCTTGGTTATTTACTAACGTATTGTTTAGCCTCCATGTGCTCATGTTTTTTACGTTTTTTTTCCTGTAATTGATTTCTAATATCATAGCACTGTGGTCAGAAAAGATGCTTGATATGATTTCATTTTTCTTAAATTTACTGAGGCTTGATTAGTGACCCAAGATGTGATCTATCCTGGGGAATGTTCCATGCTCACCTGAGAAGAAAGTGTAATCTGCTGTTTTTGGATGGAATGTCCTATAAATATCAATTAAATCTATCTGGTCTGTTGTGTCATTTAAAGCTTGTGTTCCCTTATTAATTTTCTGCCTGGATGATCTGTCTATTGGTGTAAGTGAGGTGTTAAAGTCCCCCACAATTATTGTGTTACTATCGATTTCCTCTTTTAAAGCTGTTAGCAGTTGCCTTATGTATTGAAGTGCTCCTGTGTTGGGTGCATATATTTATAATTGTTATATGTTCTTCTTAGATTGATCCCTTGATCATTATGTAGTGTCCTTCCTTGTCTCTTATAACATTCTTCATTTTAAAATCTGTTTTGTCTGATATGAGTATTGCCACTCCAGCTTTCTTTTGATTTCCATTTGCATGGAATATCTTTTTCCATCCCCTCATTTTCAGTCTGTATGTGTCCCTAGGTCTGAAGAGGGTATCTTGTAGACAGCATATATATATGGGTCTTGTTTTTGTATCCATTCAGCAAGCCTGTGTCTTTTGGTTGGAGCATTTAATCCATTCATGTTTAAGGTAATTATCGATACGTATGTTCCTATGACCATTTTCTGAATTGTTTTGTGTTTGTTTTTGTAAGTCCTTTTCTTCTCTTGTTTCCCACTTAGAGAAGTTCCTTTAGCATTTGTTGTAGAGCTGGTTTGGTGGTGCTGAATTCTCTTAGCTTTTGCTTGTCTGTAAAGCTTTTGATTTCTCCATTGAATCTGAATGAGATCCTTGCTGGGTAGAGTAATCTTGTTTGTAGGTTCTTCCCTTTCATCACTTAAGTATATCATGCCACTCCCTTCTGGCTTATAGAGTTTCTGCTGAGAAATCAGCTGTTAACCTTATGGGAGTTCCCTTGTATGTTATTTGTCGTTTTTCCCTTGCTACTTTCAATAATTTTTCTTTGTCTTTAATTTTTGCCAATTTGATTACTATGTGTCTCAGCGTGTTTCTCCTTGGGTTTATCCTGTATGCGACTCT
The DNA here is from genome assembly GCF_963924675.1 of Phocoena phocoena. NCBI lineage: Eukaryota > Metazoa > Chordata > Mammalia > Artiodactyla > Phocoenidae > Phocoena > Phocoena phocoena. The sequence goes on along the minus strand of NC_089226.1, from coordinate 70,927,480 downwards.
CTGCACTTCCTGGACTTGGGTGGCTATTTCCTTTCCCATGTTAGGGAAATTTTTGACTATAATCTTTTCAAATATTTTCTCAGGTCCTCTCTGTCTCTCTTCTCCTTCTGGGACCCCTATAATGCAAATGTTGTTGCATTTAATGTTGTCCCAGAGGTCTCTTAGGCTGTCTTCATTTCTTTTCATTCTTTTTTCTTTATTCTCTTACGTGGCAGTGAATTCCACCATTCTGTCTTCCAGGTCTCTTATTCATTCTTCTGCCTCAGTTATTCTGCTATTGATTCCTTCTAGTGTAGCTTTCATTTCAGTTATTGTATTGTTATCTCTGTTTGTTTGTTCTTTAATTCTTCTAGGTGTTTGTTCTTTAATTCTTCTAGGTCTTTGTTAAACATTTCTTGCATCTTCTCGATCTTTGCCTCCATTCTTTTTCCAATGTCCTGGATCATCTTCACTATCATTATTCTGAATTCTATTTCTGGAAGGTTTCCTATCTCCACTTCAGTTAGTTGTTTGTCTGGGTTTTTATCTTGTTCCTTCATCTGGTACATAGCCCTCTGCCTTTTCACCTTGTCTGTCTTTCTGTGAATGTGGTTTTTGTTCCACAGGCTGCAGGATTGTAGTTCTTCTTGCTTCTGCTGTCTGCCCTCTCGTGGATGAGGCTATCTAAGAGGCTTGTGCAAGTTTCCTGATGGGAGGGACTGGTGGTGGGTAGAGCTGAGTGTTGCTCTGGTGGGCAGAACTCAGTAAAACTTTAATCCTCTTGTCTGCTGATGGGTGGGGCTGGGTTCCCTCCATGTTGGTTGTTTGGCCTGAGGTGACCCAACACTGGAGCCTACCCAGCTCTTTGGAGGGGCTAATGATGGACTCTGGGAAGGCGCATGCCGAGGACTACTTCCCAGAACTTCTGCTGCCAGTGTCCTTGTCCTCACTATGAGCCACAACCACCCCCTGCCTCTTCAGGAGACCCTCCAACACTAACAGGTAGGTCTGGTTCAGTCTCCTATGAGGTCACTACTCCTTCCCCTGGGTCCCGATGCACACACTACTTTGTGTGTGCCTTCTAAGAGTGGAGGTCTCTGTTTCCGCCAGTCCTGTTGAAGTCCTGCAATCAAGTCCCACTAGCCTTTAAAGTCTGATTCTCTAGGAATTCCTCCTCCCGTTGCTGGACCCCCAGGTTGGGAAGCCTGACATGGGGCTCAGAACCTACACTCCAATGGGTGGACTTCTGTGGTATAAGTGTTCTCCAGTTTGTGAGTCACCCACCCAGTAGTTATGGGATTTGATTTTATTGTGATTGCACCCCTCCTACCACCTCATTGTGGCTTCTCCTTTGTCTTTGGATGTGGGGTCTCTTTTTTGGTGAGTTCCAGTGTCTTCCTGTAGATGATTGTTCAGCAGTTAGTTGTGATTCCGGTGCTCTTGCAAGAGGGAGTGAGCACACGTCCTTCTGCTCTGCCATCTTGAACCAATCTCAAGAGCTGTGATATTCTTTTGTGTACATTCTCATTTTGAATCAAACATAATAAAGTTTTGATTCATTTTTCTTTTACATAAAAAGTGTAAATATCAAAAACCTGGAAGTAGTATGTCAGTTTTTTCCGATTAGGATATCGAGATCAGAATCTTGAGAAGGAAACATGTATATTAAAAAGCCCATCTGGGGGCTTCCCTGGTGGCACAGTGGTTGAGAGTCCGCCTGCCGATGCAGGGGACGTGGGTTGTGCTCCGGTTTAGGAGGATCCCACATGCTGCGGAGCGGCTGGGCCCGTGAGCCGTGGCCGCTGGGCCTGTGCGCCTGGGGCCTGTGCTCCGCGGTGGGAGAGGCAACGGCAGTGAGAGGCCCGCGTACCGCAAAAACAAAAACAAAAACAGAAACAAAACAAAAAGCCCATCTGGATATAGAATTACCAAAACATATTACTGAATTATTGGTAAATATAAATTTTTTTATAATTTTACTCAGCTAGTCAAGAGTGCATGGTGGAAGGCACTTCTATTTATTAATACGTTCATCGTATCTCTACTTTTAAAAGTGATTTAACTTTCTGGTGTGTGAAATTCTTCTGGTAAAATTTTTTATATGTTTAAGACTTTATATGTAATAATAAGGACAATATATTTTATTTAAGAAAAACATCTAAATGCTTAAATTACTCATCATACCTGAGCAAAAATAATTTAAGAAAAGAAATAATTACAGTTATCTTGGTTGATGATCAGCTAATTAGTGGTAATTTAAATTCAATAAGTGTACACACTGAAAGATTTAATGAGTTTTCATAGCATTGTCAACTTTTTAATGTATCAGTTAAAAAGATTCTTTTCCTTTGAAGATTGTTGTATTTTTAAAATGTTATTGATACGACAGATTCTATTTGATTGTTTATTTATATATTTATTTTTGGTTATGAATTTTGCAGATTATCCTGCTGGCTAGTATGTGATTCAGATTGAGTTGTTTTCCATTTTTATATATTTCCATGTGAAACATTCACAGAAGTAATCCTGCACATCTTTTAAGCAGTCAATGACCTTATCTTTTACCAAAATCAAATGACATTCAATACTGATACTATGGAGAGAGGAATCAAAATAGACACCTAATTATAATTACTTTTTCCCCATCATTATATCACTACGTGCAGAACAACTGATTTTTAAGAGATCACACAACTGCTGAATTTTGGCAGGTACAAAAGGTTTTTATCATTGCTTCTCTCACCCTCCCCCTTCCTGCTTTCATCACATGTAGGTTTACTGGAACAGTTCAGACTGACCTCTTTCTTGAAAGATTTAGTTTGAATTATAATAGTTTTTAGGAAGTAGAAGTGTAAAGGAAGGTTAATATGTTTATGATAGCTTCATATTTTCAGAAATCCCTTATGATACAGTTCAGTTTTTAAGAGAGTAAGGATAGTTTTGGGTAATCTTGTGGAAATGACTATAAAGCCTTGGACCAAATGCTATACAGCTAGCTTCCAGAGTTACTGCTTTTGCAACAAAATCCAACTGTGAGCAATATAAAGGCAGAGACTACACTTCTTAACTTTTCTAACCTAGTACATAGTATTGTGCCTGGTACATAGTAGATATTCAATAGTTGCTGAAAGAGCAAAGGAAGATAGGATGTGAAGGAGGGAGGAAGGAGAAAAAAGCATAGGTTGATTGGACAAAGTGGTAAATCCCATGTTATCCTTTTTGTGTGTGTGTGTGTGTGTGTGTGTGTGTGTTTGTGTTTGGCCGATGCATTGCTCCCCCAGACCAAAAACAGGGCATGAACATGGTATAATTTACACTGAACATGAACATGGTATAATTTTGAGAAACCTGTCATTGCAGGGGTTTAAGTACTTTTATTTGCTGTTAGTTCACAATGGCTCAGTTTTTTTTTCCTGTTCATTTTTGTTGGATAGTATTGGGAATAATATAAGTAGGGTTGCATGTGACATTTCAAGGAAAGCTTTGATGATGACTATCATTATATTTGTTGTCTCTTCTCTTAAAACTGCAGATCCCTGTGACAAATTCTCCTTTTGAATGGGCTGAATACCACCTCACAATAGGGGCTACCACTTCCTGTTCAGTGTTGTTCACCACACTAAGACACTTCAATTACTCTGTAACATGTATATGATATTTAAGAGTCAAAAATACCCGCTAGGTAGCCAATTGACAGAAAGTGGTTTATTACTCATCTTTTAGATAAGATCCTTGATGAAATGGTGTTAGAAATTAGGACAGGTAAAGGACCTGAATAATAGAGTCCATGCTTTTGTTGTAAGTCAGCAATGAAACACATCTATCCTGTCTTTATGAATTTGTTGTCATTTTATTTACTGTTAATTTTACCCTGGCTCTCTTCTGAGTCAGAGGCACCAGTCTACATTAGATGGCCCTAGGATCAGTGCCTCTTTAAAGATATGGTCTCCATTGGGAGATATGGATACTGGATTGTAGCCACTTACACACTTTTGTATTAAAATGTTATCATTTCAAGTGTTTTCCTTTTACAGATAGTTTTGTTAATAAAAGGAAAGTTATTAGAGAAAGAATGTAGTTTTGAAGATGATAAATTCCTAGGTTTAAAGTATAGATTTTTAATCCTTTTGTTGACACTGCTGTTTAATAATTGTTATTTTTATTATGAAATATAATAGTCATTGTGTAGAATGATCCTCATATTCATATAGTGTTATTTCTCAAATAATTTCATATCAAATATTTTTTATTCCCTTCTAGATAGGTATTATACAATGCCATACTAATTTTCCCATTCCCCAATTTTGTCATTTTGTCATGGTTCTATGATGTTTACCAAATCAACCTAACTTAGGAGTGTCAGCCCAGAGTAGGCTATAATTGTTTATGGCACAGAGGATCTCATTCTGACATTTTAGGGCTTAATTTATAACTTCTAGGAATGTTATATAAAGCTTTACAAAAAACCCTTTGGTTTTCTGAGAGACCTGAACCTCATTCTTCTGTAACTCCCAAATTGGACAATATAAAATACATATTTCTTTATAAAATGCATGGATAGCAACATCTTGTTACCAAATGTTTAGAAAAATTACTTTCATTTGTGGAAGGCTCTAATTATCGTTGTGTGCAATAAATGTTTGACTCAATCTTATTCATGTGACCGGACTAGTAAACTCTTAAGTATTCGAATAGATAAAAACAAAACTTCCATACTAACTCATAGAGTGAGATATATTTTGATTGCATGCCTTTTTTGGGGAGATGGGGCAGTAAATAAGCTGATCGTTGTAAATTACATAAATCTCACTTTTGGTCTGGAGAATTTTCATCCCACATTTAAGTTTTTACAGTGAATTTTATTTGTAAAATGTCAGCTATAAACGTGTATTTTCCTGTTTTTATTTTACCTCAGTGGGTTTTTATGATTAACAGAGATTTTTAAAAGCATAACCTCTGTTTTACTTTATAATTTGTCAAAAGTACTAATTTATTTTGGGATCATGTATATTAAAGTTTAAGGTATTGGAGAAAATTTTAGGTGTTACTGCAGTGATGTTTCTCTATATGTAATATTCAAGTGTCAACGAAATAATGCAAAATTGGGAAAATAGAAGCTATAGCTTATAGGTGTGTAAAAAAAATGTGCAATACACATTTGATTAAAATGGTCTAGAATATTTATAGAAAACACTTTGAATTGTTAACTAAGAAATGCATAAAACATATTCTATTTGATCAGTTTTGTTTTTGAATAAATTTCTCATGTTAAAATTATTTTTGTGCTACTTCTTTACGTTTAACCCCTTATTTGTAAATATTATGGAATATATGCCAAATAGGAGAGTGTTGCATTGTATGAGTCTATTTTTAAAGTGGGTTACTTGTAAATGGCACATAGTTGGGTCTTGGTTTTTATTCAGTCTGGAAATCTTTGCCTTTTATATAGAGTGCCTAGACCATTTATATTTAATGTAGTTATCTATATGGTTGGGTTTAATTTACCATCTTTTTTATTTTAAATATGTTCCATTTATAGAATATTTACAAAATGATTCCATTTTATCTCCACTGTCCTCTAATTAGCTTTTATAGTTTTAGGTTATATATTTAGATCTATATTAAGCTCATTCAGCTTTATTTTTATGTATGGTATGATAGTGTGAGGTAAGATTTGAGTTTCAGTTTTTTCTTTGCATGTGGAGCTCCAAATGTTCACAACTATCTTTTGAAGAAATTACAAATTGTGAAAAATTTTTGTTTAAGTTCTCCATATAATTACTTTTGTAAATATAGATTTCTATCTGGCATTGTTTCTTCTACTGAGGAACTTCCTTTAATGTTTCTTGTAGTGCAGATCTGCTGCTGCTCCCAATTTTTGTTTGTCTGAAAAAGTCTTTTTTTCTTCACCTTCCTGTTATAAAGATATTTTTCTTAGGATTCTATATTGGCATTGTTTTCCCCCCAATATTTTAAAGGTGTTACTTCATGCATAGCTTCTAATGAAGAGTCTGCTATCAACACATTGCCATGTCTATATTTATTGTCATCTCCACCCCCCCACACTGTTTTTAAGAAGCTCTCTTTACCACTGTTTTGCAGTAATTTTATTGATGTACCATATGTCTTTTAAATGTGGTTTCTTTATGTTTCTTCTGCTTGTGCTTTGTTAAACTTCTTGGCTCTATGGGTTTATAGTTTTCTTCAAATTTTTAAACCTTGGGTTGTATTTCTCACTCTTTCTCCTCTCTTTTAGGATTATCTTACATGTATGCTAGACTACTGATGCCCTGTTTGTTTTTTAAATTCTTCTTTTCTGAGTGCTTTAATCATTTATTTCTATTGCTCTGTCTTCAACTGTTAATCCTATTCAGTGTGTTTTTTCATTTCAGATATTTTCCCTCTCTAGAAGCTATGCATCTTTTTAATATATTCCATTTTTCTTCTTAACATGTTCATGTTTTTCTCTATATTTTTGAACATATGGAGCACATTTTTTTTTTTTTTGCGGTACGCGGGCCTCTCACCTCTGTGGCCTCTCCCGTTGCAGAGCACAGGCTCCGGATGCGCTGCCTCAGCGGCCATGGCTCACGGGCCCAGCCGCTCCGCGGCACATGGGATCCTCCTGGACTAGGGCATGAACCCATGTCCCCTGCATCGGCAGGCAGACTCTCAACCGTGGTGCCACCAGGGAAGCCCATGGAGCACATTTTAATAGCTGTTTTAATATCCTTATCTGCTGATTTTGTCATCTCTGTCATTACTGGGTCTATTTCTATTAATTGATTTTTCTCCTGGTTATGGGTCATATTTTCCTGTTTCTTCACAAGCCTGTAATTTTTTTAAGCTTTTAAAATTATTGTGGTAATATTCATATAATGTAAATTAATAGTTTCAGCAATTTTAAGTGTACAATTCAGTGGCATAATGTTGAAAAACCATCACCACTATCTAGATCCAGAACATTTTCATCACTCCAAACATAAAACTATACGTTTTAGACAGTCACTCTCTATTTCTCTCTCACTTCAGCTCCTGGCAATCACTAATCTTTCTGTCTCTATGGATTTTTGTATTCTAATTATTTCATATAAATGGCATCATACAATGTGGCCTTTGTGTTTGGCTTCTTTTGTTTAGCATATTTTCTAGGTTCATCTATGTTGTAGCACATAGCAATACTTCATCTATTTTTATGGCTGAATAATATTCTGTTATATGGCTATACCTTAATTTCTTTATTCATTTATCAGTTGATGGACATTTGGGTTGTTTCTACCTTTTGGCTATTGTGAAATAGTGCTGCTATGAACATTCATGTATAAGTTTCTTTTGAACATCTGTTCTCAGTTTTTTTACAACAATACCTAGGAGTGGAATGGCTGGGTCATATGCTAATTCTGTATTTATCATAACAGGAACTGCATAGTGTTTTTTTTTTTCTACAGTGGCTGCACCATTTTACATTCCATCAGTAATGTATGAGGGTTCCATTTTCTCTGCATATTCATCAACACTTGTTATTGTCTGCTTTTTAAAAAAATTATAGTTATCCTAGTGGACGTTAAGTGGTATCTTGTGGTTTTGACTTGCGTTTTTCTAATGAATAATGATGTTGAGCATCTTTTCATATGCTTATTGGCCATTTGTATACTTCCTTTGGGAAATATCTGTTCAAATCTTTTGCTCATCTTAAAATTGGTTTGTCTTTTCTTTTTTGAGTTGTAAAAGTTTTTTTTTTAATGTATTGTGGGTATTAGACCTCAATTATATATATTATTTGCAAATATTTTCCCCATTCTTTGTGTTTTAACTTTCTTAATGGTGTTCTGTGGTGCACAGAAGTTTTTAATTTTGATGAAGTCCAATGTATATATTCTTTCTTTTGTTACTTGTACTTTCGGTATCATATCTAAAATATCATTGCCAAATCCAAAGCTATGATTTACCCGTGTTTCTTTCTAAGAGTTTTATAGTTTTAGTCCTATATATGTCTTTGGTCTATTTTGTTTTTGTATATGGTGTGAGCATGGTATTTTACGTGTGAATATCCAGGTTTCCTAGCACTGTTTGTGGAAGAGATTATCCTTTCCCCAAGGGTTTTGGTACCCTTGTTAAAAATCAGTTAACCATAGATGCATAGGTTTATTTCTAGGCTGTTATTTTCTATTACGTTTATCTATATGTTTATCCTTATGCTGGCACCATTTTGACTGCTGTAAGCTTTGTAGTGAATTATGAAATTGGAAAGTGTGAGTTCTCCATCTTAGTTCTTTTTTTCAAGATTTTTTTGGATATTAAGGGTCCCTTGCAATTTCATATAAATTTTAGGATCAGCTTTTCTATTTCTGCAAAAATGGCCATTATATTTTGATAAGGATTGTATTGAATCTGTAGATCCCTTTGGGGAGTATTACCATCTTAGTAATATTGCCTTACAATCTATGAACATGGGCTTTCTATTTATTTAGGTCTTTATTAATCTCTTTCAGTAACGTTTTGTAAGGCTTGTAATTTTTAATTAAATGGTGAGCATTATGGGGGCTTCCCTGGTGGCGCAGTGGTTGGGAGTCTGCCTACCGATGCAGGGAACGCGGGTTCGTGCCCTGGTCCGGGAGGATCCCACATGCTGCAGAGCGGGTGGGCCCGTGAGCCATGGCCGCTGAGCCTGCGCATCCGGAGCCTCTGCTCCACAGCGGGAGAGGCTGCGGCAGTGAGGGGCCTGCGTACCGCAAAAAAAAAAAAAAGATGAGCATTGTGAATTTTATGATATTGAATGCTAGATTTTGTTTTATTCCTTTAAATAATATTGTAATGTGTCTGGCATATAAAGTAACTTGGAATTAGTCAAATGAGGCTTGCTTTTAAGCTTTTTGAGTTAGGCATCATGTTCTAGGAATAATTTAGGCCCACTACTTGATGAGACCTTTTTGATAACTTTTGTCAATGTCTATATATTTTGAAGCCTTTTCCTCTGTAGCTAGTGGGAATACACACTCTTGTCAGCCCTCTGTAGGCTTCATACATTTTCAAACTATTGTTTTACCTTAGTTACTTTTCCAGAGTAGGGTAATTTCCTCTAACCTATATGCAGATCTCTATTCAGTCAAAGACTGAATAGGACCCCTCTGCCCATCCCTGAATCCCTTTCTCTGTGTAGCGTTCTTCTTTTTAAAGTTCTCTTCCCTGTTAATTCTAGCCTTTTGGTCTCTCTGTTCTTTAACCTTTGTTCCTCAACTCAGCTAGACCTCTGGGCTCTTGTTTGGGATCCCCCTGTCCGTACTGTGGCCTAAAGACTTTAGGAGCAATCACAGGCTCACCCCATTTGTTCCTTTCTTCTCAGGAATGATAGTCCTGCACTGCCTGTTGTTCAGTTTCTGAAAATCATAGTTTCATATATTTCAGTTTCTAGTTGTTTAAGGTGTTAGGGTTACTGCAATATTGTCAGAAGTAGAAGTTGTGCATCACTGTATCAAAGAAAAGTCAAATTGAACTTTCATTGATGTAAAGTGAAAAGAACACCTTAATTCTTGTGTAGTGCCTGGATGAATTTAGGCACCCTCTTTAACAAATTTATCTTAAAAGTTGAATACATCCTTAATGCTAGTTAATTATTAGTGAGAATTTTTTTATTGTGCCATTTTCCAAGTAAATACTAGCTTAATGTCCACAGTATTAAGAATTTAAAAAAAATTCAACCTTAAAAGCATAACATTCTAATGATGAAAGGTGTGTGTGGTTGATGGAAGGCGAGATTGATCTTGAACTTGCTTCAATTTCTTCGTCTCTAGAACAAAGAAAACAATAATATAGTTGTTTTGATATATGTAATATGATATATGTAATGTGATGTATGTAATGTGATACATGTAATGTGTTTTTAGGAGAGTGCCAGGCATATACTAAGTGCTGTATAGGTATGAATCATTATTATTCTCTTAATCATAATCATTATTTTTATTATCATATGAGGAGACATGGAGGGAATTAGATCATGAAATTTAAAGCTATAAAAACATTTATATAATTTAATATCAAATTATGTCTGGATATATTAACTTTGAATATCCTTGGCATGAAGAGTTGAAGACAGAACCTGTAGTTTGGGCTAGTTATGTAGCGCTTAACAAAGAATTTTGTTCTGTGAAACTTCTGTATGTTAGCTAGCAAACTTTTTCCTCTTACATCTGTGATGTGATTACTGAAACCATCAATGTTGACAACTAAAAGGAAATTAAGCTGAGATTTTTACTGGATTAGAAATGAAAAGATCTATAGCAGAGCCATTCACATTTTAAATAGAGGTTCAGATTTTTGATATTGTTAAACTCTAAAAATGATATGATAATTAGACTTTGGGGAAAAGTATATGGGGGTATATATTGGTCTTCACAGTAAATGTATTTTATAAAGTTGCATGTTCATTCAATTTTGGTTAGTTAATTTCACTTCCAAGTTCAGTATGGAGGACTGTACTACTAAAAAGAACATGCTTTTGAGGTAAAGAGTTCCTTAATAATAGACATTACTTGGTATATTAGTAAGTGCTCAATTAACATTTCTACCAAATTAATTTTTAAAACATTTTCTTGTAGCAATTTGTGTATATGTAGACTTCTTTTGATTTGGAAATAAAATACTATGCCTTTTCAGAAGTGGAGGTACTAGACTAACTATGGGTAATATTAAATATAATATTAGCCATCATTTACTAATCAGGTCTCTGATGCTGGAAAAAGTACTCCACTGAGTTCATCACAGTCTTTAAAATAATACCTGTTTGTTGAAAAAACTTTTGAATTCTAATGGTGCAGAGCATTGAGGTTACTTAAGAAATTAGGATTTTTGTTCATGCTGTGTTCGGATTGGGTAATATTTCTGTTTTACCTCAACAGAATTTAAATGGAGCTGCATACCTGATTCTGAAGTCTTCTTGATTTGCTTTTTCTGGAGTTATTAAAATTCTTAGTCACACTATTGATTAAAGTGCTCAAGTTTTTTTACCTTGCTAAATTCTGTAGGACAGGTTTGTTCTGGGAGATTTTTGTTTATAAACAGTTTAACTTAACAGTTCAAACAATTGCTGTAGAAATTTGCTAGTGAAGTTATGATTTATAGCATTATTTTTATAACACCACAAAATAACCTTGCTACTATAGCTAGCAGCAGATTTGGAAACTGTAGGGTCTAGTGTGTGAAGTTATTGCACATGAATGGAGAGAGATGTTATTTCAGTGATATGTTTTTATTACTAGCTTCTGTTTTTATTAAGGATAATGAAAACCTTGTGTCTGGGCCTATGAACAAAACTAATGTGACCTTTCATATGACCCACCTGTTGTGCTTTCACAATTGATAATAGTCCCCTCATGTGAGGGTGATCTGGAGAATAACAGTGTGCCAGCATGATGGAAAATAACATTTGCAAATTTAAGTTGCAGAAATTGAAATATGCTTGGATCAGGTCTTAGATTAAAATAATGAAAACAACTTATCTAACCAAATATTTTGAGAAAAGAAGATATTAACAGATTCCTGATTCACAAGGCCTTTTACGGGGGGAGTTGTTCCTTGGTTATATACTTGTCTATCAGGCTCCTTAAAATAAATGGCCTTCTAAATCAATATTTGGCAATTTTTACAACAAGAAGAATGAGATAACCAATGCCTGGATTGTAGACATTCCCAATGTTGTCACAGTTATGGAAATTTAAAACTTTTATTTAGCACTTAATACCAATTTTTTTAAAGCATCAATTATGCTTTTAAAAAAAAAGGAAAGAAGGAAGGAATAAGCAGTTTGCTTATTTGATTCTTGGAGCATGGGTGTAAAGAATAGCTTTCTCTGCTAAAGCATGTCTGGTCTGAATTTACCTGAAGAGTAGTCTACTGGCTAAAGAATTGTATCAATTTTGCAGATAAATTTAAGGACACCATCATCTGGTAGATATTTTCACTAGATTGCAAAGCGTTCTTTAGCATATTCATTGTTAAGAAGATCCTAGTGATGATATATGTAGTATCTGAAAACTAATGCACTACTGTTCTGCAGTGTACAGGCCAAATACCATCATTATGGAAATCACTGTACTATAAAAACATTGACATATCTTGGCTTCTGGCTTAGGTTAAATATAGTCCCTAACTAGTCAATACTCATTTTAAGTCTTCTGCAGACACCACTCCCTCTTTTGCAGCTGCATGAACATTAGTGCCATGGCTATAGCTTTGTTGATGAGGGTTCCACTGATAAGATCTTTGTAGAAGGAGGAAAAGAGGGTGGCATTAAGGCTTTAGTTGAAGGTGTGATGGATGATGCTTTACTAATGTCTCATGCTTGGCTCTTGGAATTGCTGCTGCAAATACCAGTGGAGTCCTTCTTCCTCCTGGGATGGTAGGGAGTGAGGGTCAGGAAGCAGTTTGCTCTTGGGATCCCCTTTTAGGACTCAATGCATATTTTCTTATAGAAACTAGAGTGTTATAATCCAGTGTTCAGCTATGCTATGAGTGGGCTAGCATAGGATCCTAACCACTATTAATATCATTTTTTCTTTGAGAAAGTACATTCCAAAGTCTAAGAAGAACTTTTGGAACTAAATCCATTTGTGTGTTTATGTTTCCTATAGGAAATCTAGGACTTCCTGCATTACTTTAAAAATGGAGAGACTTTGGAAGTCATCTATTTCAAATTCATTTTATAGATAAGACAAAATTCTAGAAGAAACTTAAGTCCAGTTTGGCTGGAAAAAATATCATCCCATGGGATTGGGTCTTTAAGACATTAAAGAAAATCAATTTTATCTATAAGCTTATTTCTTTTAGGTCCCAAGACTCTTGATTTTTAAATTTTGCATGGTTCTGTGATGTGCAGGTCAAAGAATTTTCCTGGTTTCTCTGTTATGAGGACCTCTGCATCACTAACTAATATTATATGATCTGTAGATTAAAAGATAATAAGACTTTGTATATTTTGTTGGACTTATCTGTTCTGCTGTGTTGTTTTATTAATTGTATCTAACATAGTGTTGAAAATATGTTACAGTGGACAAGTCATTGCTTTAAATGGCCAATTATTGATCCTGAACTGATTCATATTAAAATTCCTAATTTATGTTTACATGAACCTTTATATGCTTTTGATCTGTAGACTGGTATGTTATGTTAATTAAAGTGGACAAGAAAAGAACACGTGCTCAAAAAAATGTAGTGTTGGGCTTCCCTGGTGGCGCAGTGGTTGAGAGTCCGCCTGCCGATGCAGGGGACACGGGTTCGTGCCTCGGTCCGGGATGATCCCACGTGCCGTGGAGTGGCTGGGCCCATGGGCCATGGCCACTGGGCCTGCGCGTCCGGAGCCTCTGCTCCACGATGGGAGAGGCCACAGCAGTGAGAGGCCCGCGTACTGCAAAAAAAAAAAAATGTTGTGTTACTGGTTTTCAAAAACTGACCGTGATTCAAAATTATATTTGTTTGGAGCTGTGCATTTTAATTTTTGTGTGATATTTTTTTCTTGATATCTTGTAGAATATCAATAAAGGTGTTTGAAGGAAGAATATGTTTAATTTTAAAAATGACATTTGAACAAATTTGTTGTCACCTAATGATGTATTATTGTGATGATGATATATGGGAACTTCCCTTTTACATCTCCTGCTTAAACATGCTCCCTAATAAGTCAAAATAAAAAATAGAGATATTAATATTATACTGAAGACAAATTTTCATGTTTCCAATGAAGGTATTTTTCATTTTAAACATCTTTATTTTAGGATGAAAATGTAACAGCCATTTTCTGTTGCTGGAAAGGAGTTGATAGGCGACTTTCAAGTGTGTTTTTCACCTTTGACTTCTTCAGAATTCAAATCTCAGACTATGATTTTTCATATCTCAAGTAGAAGAGTTTTTTGGTCCTAATCCTCTTCATTGGGCTTACTGTTAGTCCTCCAACTTACCTAATTTTTAGGAATACAGAGTTTTCAGTCATCAAAGTCACAAAACATCTTACCCAATCTCACAGACTAAATTATGCCCAAAATATTAAAGATATATTCATTTAGTTTTAAATATTATGTTCTGTTACAAGGTACTGATATTATATACTTTACATTTATGTTGAACTTTTAAATCACTTTTTGCTGAATAAGTATAATCAGTATGCTATGTATTACACTTTAAATAGATACCATATGTAACTTTGTGTCTAAGTATTTTTTGTTGATATAGGGCATCAACACTAAATGAAAATTTAATTCATTGATTTTGTTTCTTTGAAAATACTTCTCTCAGAAATTCACATTTTACTTGTTTTATGTTGAGTGTGATAAAATGTTTTCCTCTTTCCCTTAATGTGTCCTTATTTCAGCAATAGCCAAAACATTCAAAAGTTTAATTTAAAATGAAATATTTCTCCATAGAATAAACAGAAAATCTCACCTGCAAAGGGTGATTACACTTTGTAAATTTGTTTTCAGACCTTTGTAACTTACAACTCATAGCTTTATGTACCCAATGCTTAAAAACATTGACATAATCATGTTTCAAAAGATATTTTAGGGTATTTTTGAACCCTGCTATTGTCTCATTGAGACTAGAAGCTGATATTGAGAATGAATTCGATTTGGACTTATATATTCAGATATATTATGTCTAGGTTTGTTTTTATAAAGTAACTTCATTAAATTACTCTGGAATACATGTTAATTAAAAAGATTTTGAATCGTGATATAGTGGACGTGTTCTAAGTAAGATTCAGTAACTAAGATTTGCTAAGGAGACTATAAGAACCCCAAGTTTCCTTTTATTATTATTATTATTTTTTAAATAAATTTATTTTATTTATTTATTTTTGGCTGCTTTGGTTCTTCGTTGCTGTGCGTGGCTCTCTCTAGTTGCAGTGAGCAGTGGCTACTATTCACTGCGGTGCACCGGCTCCTCATTGCCGTGGCTTCTCTTGTTGCGGGGCACGGGCTTTAGGCACGCGGGCTTCAGTGGTTGTGGCACATGGGCTCAGTAATTGTGGCTCGCGGGCTCTAAAGCTCAGGCTCAGTAGTTGTGGTGCACAAGCTTAGTTGCTTCACGGCATGTGGAATCTTCCTGGACCAGTGCTCAAACCCATGTCCCCTGCATTGGCAGGCAGATTCTTAACCACTACGCCACCAGGGAAGCCCTCCTTGTATTATTAACTAGATTACTAGCTAATAATAGATTACTAGATTACTACTAGATATAATTGTATATTAGGCATCAAGATTGAACAGTTTTTACAGAACCAAGTAAACTTTTATGGTTTTGGAGAATTTAGAGCCCTGTGCAGATGAGATTAAGGTCATGGGATTATGAGCCAGTTAGTTAGCTTTGCTTTATTTTTTGATCATACTGTGAATTTAAAAACCTAAAGAATAGAAATAAATAGACCCCTTCCTTAATAGAGTAGTGTTAATAGAGGGTTCCTTGGGGATTATTTCTAGGACTAATCACTTTTTAAAAAAATGATTTGAAGAGAAAGTGTATAGGGAAATCTCTTGTTTCTTAGAATAGAAAGCCTATTCCAAGCTTTTTCAGGTAGTAAAATGCTAATCAGGAATGGATAATGTGGACTTCCCTGGTGGTCCAGTGGGTAAGACTCCACGCTGCTAATGCAGGGGGCTCGGGTTCGATCCCTGGTCGGGGAACTAGATCCTGCATGCACGCGGCAACCAAGAAGCCTCAGTGCTGCAACTAAGACCTGGTGCATACAAAATAAATAAATAAATAATTTTTTAAAAGAATGGATAATGTACAAAAGATATCAAAGATAGGTAAATAAGATTAAAATGGCAAAACATCTCCACTTGCCCGAAGTGGAGATTGTTCCCATTTTTCTTCCTATTTAATATGAAGACAACAAAGCTTTAACTCTTACTTATTATGTAGAATAAGCAGAGTTATTTTAGAAGTTTCTGTGTGTTTGTACCCCCCCAAATTAGAATAAGTGCTGGATATTATCAGGAAAGGTATTAGAAACAAAATACAGCAGAATTTTGTCCTTAAGCAAAACAATGTATCAGCCAAACTAGAAAACCACGTTTTAAAAAAATTACACTTTCAGAAAGAAATAGAACTAGAAGAAATCCAGAAAAAATCATTAGGAAGTATGAGTGAATTCACATCAACATAGACTGAAAACCTTGTAACTTTTTGGTTTGGAAAGACCAAGTGTGAGAGAGGATATGATTTAAGTATAAATACTCATGAAAAGTATATATAAAGGGAAGATGGATTTAATTATCACATTAGCTCACCCGCCCCCTGAAACCCTGCAGTATTCAGTGGTTTGAAGCACAGTTTACAGTATGAGTTTTGAATTCAGAAGACTTGGATTTATGTCCAAGTTAATACACTTAACAGCCATATACATACACACACACACACATGCACATATATGTATACATATACAAACGTGCACACGTGCGCCCCCCCCCCACATATATATGTATAAAGGTTATATTAGTTACAACACGCATGAGTGGAAATACCTGACACATAGTAGAACTAAATAAATGTAGGTTGAATTAGAATATATGCCCATATCAAATCCTTCCCTCCAGTCTCAGGTTCTTTTAAGGAGAATTCTCAAACTGGGTCTGTGGATATGAAGTCCATATTGTATAAAAATTCTATTCTTTTCTTTGCTAGATCCACTTTATTTTGTCCCCTGCTCCCAAATCAGGACATTCCCAAAGTTTAACCCTTTGTTCTATTGTATAACCCGTGTTGCTCTTGTCATTTCTTATATGTCTGTATGTCATTTCTTATATGTCTCATATGTCTGTTTTCTTAAGTCCAATTTATTATTCTTCATTAGAAAAGTATGAAAAATGGTAAGGTTAAGTCTTTCAGTAGTGGATAGTATGACTTCTGGGGAAATATGTGAACGTTTTTTACTCAGGTGGTTTAGCAGGAGAAAATTTTATTCACAAAATAAGGCCAATATTGTATTAAGTAATTAAGGAAGTTATTATTAAAACAAATATTTATTGAGCATCCCCTATGTGAAAGGCACTGTTAAAAATTTTAAGAGCTCTTATTGTTTTTATGATAATTATTATGAGTCCAAAAGAACCTGCACTACAGGAGGCACTCTTTCTTCTATTTCCATTCCCGCTTCCAGCCAAGAGGAGGACCTTTATCTGTCTCCATTTGTGGTTCCCTCAGGACACAGATATTTTTTTCTCACTCGTTGCAGGGAAGGATACTGTTAGAGCATATTTGATGGGCTAGAAGCAGCTGATGGCTATCCTCTCTTCTGCATTCAGGGTTACCTTCATATCTCCATCACTGTCAGAATTCTATGATTAAGAACTGTCAAATTCCACATCATCTTTATCCATTCCTCTGTTGATGGACATTTAGGTTGCTTCCATGCTACTCAGTGCTCTGTGGTGACCTAAATGAGAAGGAAATCCAAAAAAGAGGGGATATATGTATACGAATAGCTGATTCACTATGCTGTACAGTATAAACTAACACAATATTGTAAAGAAACTATACTCCAATAAAAAAATTAAAAAAAGAAAGAACACCATTAGTAACTTTTAAGTAATTTGTTGTTTAATCTTTAGCTATTGAAATAAGATTTTTATGATAATTTTATGACATTGTCATAAAATAAAAGTGAAATCATCCTCTCATGCTTCTAATGTAGTGAGTCTGTAGTGTCCATTAGTGAGGTTATCATTAAGTTTCTGTGTTCAAGAAATAATTTTTTTCCTCATGAGTTAATTGATGAATATTTTTCAGAAAATAAATATTAGAGGTTTGGAGAGGGAGAATATGTATTGTATTTTCCTAAGAAAATAGCTTTAACAGAAAATACTCTTAAAAATACAAAAGTTTTAAATTTAGTTATTATTTTCATATGTTTGTAAAAGTTTGGGATTTATCCTTATATATTGCATATACATTGTATTATATATATGAGTGATCCCCAACCTTTTTGGCACCAGGGACTGGTTTCGTGGAAGACAGTTTTTCCATGGACTGGGGTGGGGAGGGTGGTTTCAGGATGATTCAAGCGCATTACATTTATTGTGCACTTTATTTTATTATTATTACATTGTAATATATAATGAGGTAATTATCCAACTCACCATAATGCAGAATCAGTGGGAGCCCTGAGCTTGTTTTCATTTGCCACTTACTGATAGGGTTTGATGTGAGTCTGCAAGCAATTGATTTACTATGGTCTCCGTGCAGTCAAACCTTTCCGCTAATGATAATCTGTATTTGCAGCCGCTCCCCAGCGCTAGCATCACTGCCTCAGCTCCACCTCACGTCATCAGGCATTAGATTCTCATAAGGAGCGCGCAACCTAGATCCCTCGCACGTGCAGTTCACAGTAGGGTTCGCGCTCCTGTGAGAATTTAATGCCGCTGCTGATCTGACAGGAGGTGGAGCTCAGGCGGTAATGCGAGCGATGAGGAGCGGCTGTAAATACAGATGAAGCTTTGCTTGCTCGCCTGCCACTCACCTCCTGCTGCGAGGCCCAGTTCCTAATAGGACACGGACCGGTACCGGTCCATGGCCCAGGGGTTGGGAACCCCGATATATATTATATATTGTTTGTTTATGTTGAAGAAATGTGTGTGTATAATTAAACTTCATTAATGTCAGGTCTGTTTGAGTTAGGAAAACTTTGACTAATGAACTATTTTAAAGGAATTGGAATTTTATTACTCTTTAAAATAAATATGGTGACACAACCCAGGAATATAAAACATTTTGCCATGATCTGTTGTTAAGTGCAAGCTCTAACTTATTTTAGTGAATAGGTAAAAATGATTTGTATTTATGACACTGAACGTTTATATTTAAATATTGACTTTTTATTTCTACCTTAAAATATTAGAAACTTTATAAAATGACCTATACTTATTATAGAAAATTAAACCAATACAAAAAAAGTACAAAGAGAAAGGTAAAAAGTTACCTCAGGGCTTCCCTGGTGGCGCAGTGGTTGAGAGTCCGCCTGCCGCTGCAGGGGACACGGGTTGGTGCCCTGGTCCGGGAAGATCCCACATTCTGCGGAGCAGCTGGGCCCGTGAGCCATGGCCGCTGTGCCTGCACGTCTGGAGCCTGTGCTCTGCAACGGGAGAGGCCACAACAGTGAGAGGCCCACGTACCGCAAAAAAAAAAAAAGTTACCTCAAATCTTGCCTCCCAGAAATAACAATTAAATAACATTTGGTAAGTATTCCAGACGTATCCCCGGGTATGTGAACAAATAGATGCCTAAAAAGAGAAAATACTTTCACAAAAATAGGATCATATTACACATATACTATATTTCATAAAAATTATTAAATTTAATTTTAGAATGACTTAAAAAAGAAAAAATTTAAATAAAACTGAAGAAATTTCTAAACTTCAGATATATCTTTATAGCAAGACATATTAATTCCTAAAGGTCTTTCCAAAGTGAAAAAAAAAGGGATGAGGTTAAGGACATTAAAAAAAGGAAAACCACCTAGTTCAACTTCAGATAGTATTCTCTGCTATGAAAAATAATTAATTTACACTTCCTCCCTTTCCCCTGCTTTATTATTTTCACACTGTATCATAACTTATGGTATTGCTTAGTGCTCACTTTCTAGCCCTGGCTTTTTTTAAAATTATTTTTTAATTTTTATTTTTTAACTTGTTATAGTTGATGTACAATAGTATACAGCCCTAGCTTCTTTTTGATTCATACCAATTCATACCTTGCTTAGTTGGATTTTATCTTCAGGTAGCATTTTCTTGCATGCAAATGTCCTTAATCTTTATATGGTTATATATTTTTATATGCTTAGACTTTGTTGCTTTTATGCTTGAAGGATAACTTGGCTGGGTATAACAATATTGGATCACACTTATTTAAAGGACTCTAGATTTTGCTCTCCTTTTTTTCTGGCATTTAATGTTGTTGAGGCAAAGACGGAGGCCAGCATGATTTCGTAACAAGCCCTCCCACTTCCAACTTTGCAGATGATTTGTTGTTGTTGTTGTTTTTACCTGTAAGCCTTTAAAGTACAAAGTTTTTCAGGATATATTTTAATATATGAATTGTTACGTTTTACCTTTTCCTGGGGACATAAACTACTTTCTTCTATTATATTTAATAGAGGTGGAGGTCCGTTTTTAAAAAATTCTCTTCAGAATCAGTAATTTTAAATATGTTGCATCTTCATTGTTTTCCTAGTTATCAGCTGTTGTTTTGGTTTTTTTTTTGACTGTGTTCCAATAAAACTTTATTTATGAACACTGAAATACAAATTTCATATAATTTTCACATGTCACAATATTTTCCTTTTGATTTTTTCCCCAACCATTTAAATATGTAAAAACCATTCTTAGCTCACAAGCCATACAAAAATGATGAATAGACTAGATTTAGCCAGTGGGTTGTAGTTTGCCAACCCTTGAGTTATAGTAGTAACATATTATTCATTTGGATATTTTTTGATTTCATAGGTGGTAAACAATATATTACTATTCTTTCAAGAAGTCTAAAGATAGGCAATTCCTGGATCGGTTAATTCAGAAACAAGATTCAATCATGCCATCATGGGCCAAGGAAGCTGCAGTGGCTTCAAACATCACTTCCTTACCAGTGGTTCTCAAACTTCAGCCTGTATCAGAATCATCTGGAGGATTTGTTAAAACAACTATACTCAGTATTCTATAATTCCTAGTTATCAGTTTTATCTCCATTACGTTCTCTTTTCATTTTCACCATTTCTTTTTAAATGATTTCCTTCATCCTCCCTCTGTGTTGTAAGCATTAAAAAAAATTATATCTAATGAGACTTTTATCTATGCAATGGCTTAATTTTCCTTTTTATATTTCTTTTGTGAGGTCTGCAAGCTCACTTTTCAACTACTATTGTCTTATCTCTTCTTTGATCTCTTTATCTTGTCTTTGAGCTCTTTATTTTCTCTCCCCGCAGAGATCATGCTATTTTTATTTGAGACTGAGGAGAAATATTTGTCTAAATTTTTCCTTTGTTTCTTTGAGCAGGGGAGGAAATCACTATTTTTTTTAATGTGTCTTTAAATAATATCCTATTTTTTTCTATTTTCTATTATTTCTATTATCCTATTTTTTTCTGTATATTAAATATATATGGATTCTGTGCTAATTCATTTCTTATTGCTTATCTACAGCTGGGGGCATATTTATACAGGATGGCTATTTGCTGAAAAACAATATTAGGAGGGGTAGTATAGAGTGAATTGGGGTAGTCTTAGAAGCTTTAAAATTGACATTTGTTGTCTTGAAAAATCTCTATTATTATAAGATATAGGCATTCTGCCTATATCTTTCCTTAGTTTCTGACATTAGAAGTTTGGCGTGGCTTACAATGAAGCACCTGAAGTCAGGCTATCTGTGTTGTGATCTGGTCATCTCTGTTTCCTTTCCCTCACCTCAGTCAGTGTTTTAGATTAGATTATAGACAAGATGATGTATCTGCATGTTTCCTCCTTATTCAGCTCAACTTCACCTGTAGTTCCTCAGTGTAAAACCAGGTCTTCACAGGAATATTCCCTATTAGTTCTATTGTCTCTCATGCCCTTAAATCTTATCACTTTAATTAAAGGATCATTTGATATTCTTTCAGACTGTGACACTTGGTTTTAAAGAAATTTATTTCTGCTCGAGGTCTGAGGAGGTGGGTGTCAGCTCATAGTATTCTCCTTTATTGTGGTTTAGATTTCAATATATTTGGAATATATTCTTCATTTTGTGATTCAAACTTGTAGGTATTTCATTGTTTCATTGAAGATAACCTCAGGGCCCGCTTCCACCCCCCCACCCCCCATTTTTATTCTTTTATGTTGTTTTCAAGGGAGAAGAGTTAAGAAAAAATTGCTTTTACTCCCTCATCTTTGACCAGAATTCTGAATTGTCTCTTTAAAAATATTTATAAATATATCCTCTACTCCTTTTAAGTCAATTAAACATTTTCTAACATTTATTATCTGCTATGTGTTAAACCTTGTTCAATGAGCTTTATGTAACTATTATCTCTCTTACTCTTAAAAATCCTGTATGTTTTCAGTATTATCTCAGAAATCCGAGGTTCAGAGAAATTAAGTAAACTGTCCCAGGTCATACAGAAGAAGATCTAGAAGTAAAACTCAGGTCTGTTGGACTCCAAAGCTGTATTTTTTCTGCTATGTCCCATCTAGCCCCTGTCCATATAATCCCAAATTTTGAATAAGAGAGTTTGTGCATATTTCATAGTTAGATTTTTCACTGCCACATTTTGGCTAATTTGAATTTGATAAATGTGTCTATACATATCATCTACCCACACATAATAATAATACTGATAATAATAGATCATAGGCTTACCTTGATGACTCATATCTGAATATGCATAGATACACATTGTACTAGTAAAATTTTTCTCCCATTTGGGTTATCTATCAAAGGAACCAGTGGAACTTTAGGTTTAAGTACCACCAACTGGAATAATCTACTGGTGCCTGAGCACGAACAAGATAATATTTCTGAGATAGATTATTCATGCACCAATTGATCCTATTCTGATTTAATCTACCATGTGATTTATTTGACATTCTGAATTGCAGAAAAATATCCAAAGCCACCTTAGGTAAACACAGCTTATCACTGTACTGGAAGATCATGAATGGTGAGCTATATAGCAGCATGTAGGGAAAAAGTAGGTGGGGGCTGAAGAAGAGAAAAAATTGGGCCCAGGTTGTACAGACAACTGACTGTTCCAGTTTTCTTCTCACATCTGGGAAACGATCTGCTTGTCTTGTTTTTAAAAAAATTTCCTCATTGTGTTATAGAGTAACAGCGTCTTCAAATATACACAAACAAAATAACATGGCATACTTGTCAGAGGCTTAGTTACTAGCAATGCGTGGTACTACTTAGAGATGGTTTGCCTTTTCCCCAGTAGCAGTCTGGCTATCTGGTATGGAGGCCTGCTATAAGATTCTCCACCTTTATTCTAAGTACTAATGTCCTTTGGTGCCTCTACGACTCTAATTACTACTTACCTGATGGTTAGAAAGTTTTGTGTTGGCATAATGTATCTAATCAGCTTTAAATTCTTGAATTAAAAAAAATCAACAATAACAATTAGAAATTAACATCACTATCATAGGGTATTAATATTTCAAGTAGAATTACAGTTGTGGTAGAAATTGGCAGGTAGAGCAGATCATGATCTGGAGCCCCAAAGATGTGACTCAGATGAAAAATGACTCCTTAAATAAGTTGAGAGCAGCTCATTCAGGTGCATCAGGAATGGCAAGTTTTTTGTTTTGTTTTTTAATTTAAAAAGCACTTGTGATACCGGTAAGCTAGTGACCACCAGTCTCAAACGAGGCACTGTAGTGAGTACATGGTAATATTCAGGCAGCTATGAAAAAACTGGGTGTGCACTTTTTAAAGGAAAGGGAAACACCCTAATGCTTTTCTTATGGCCTGTGAAATCAGAGTCTAAAATGTTTTCCCCTGAGGCAAGCTATTTTTGTAAGTGCTCTTGCCTGGAGAAGTGCTATCAATTTCTCTTCTTATTTTTCAGTTCCTTGGGTTCTCATTCACATACCTTCTCATTGTTGTGCTTATTCCTGTCTATCTTTCCATAAGTCTATTTCCATAGATGTTTTTCTCTTTTTTACTACCTTTACATTGCCCTATTTCACTTAGAAAGGTTAGTTATTGGAGTCTTCAAGCAATATTGGTTTTATACATGGACAGATCCCATCTGTTAAGTTAATGCTTATAACTTGACAGAGAAAAACAGTGTGTGAGTGTGGGGTGACTGTAAGAGCAGGTGCTTTGGCATCATGTATTCCTGTACCAGGACCCAGCCATCCATTCACACATCTTTGGAATACCTTTGGACAATTTACATTACTTCTCTGAGCCACAGCTTTCAAGAAGGTGGAGATAATGCTTTTCTTACTGGGTTGGTGTGAGATATAAGTGAGATAACTTATGTAAAGTACAGTTAGTACAATGACTAAAACATAATAAATGTGACATATGGTACTGTTGATCAAAATTATTTATTCCTTTATTTCTTGTAGATGAAGTATACTTCTCCCTCCCTATTGATTTGGGGTCTTGGCCATGTTATTTCTGAGCAGAATCATTTAGGAGGCACAAGTTTCTACCACTCTCTTATTCCTGTGCCCTCTGTTATGAGATGAGCATGTTTCAGATGTAGGATGTATCGTCAGTCTGGGTTCTAGAATGAGAAGACAGTGGAGCAGACTTGAATCTAACTCAGCCTAGAGCAGAGACACAGAAGCTGACCTCCTTCTACCAGCATGTAATATGAGCATAGAAATAACTTTTTTTTGTTGTTAAGTCATTAAGGTTTTGAGGATGTTATGCAGTATACAGTCGTCCCTTGGTATCTGTGGAGGATTGGTTCCCGGCCCCCTCATGGATACCAAAATCCACGGATGCTCAAGTCCCTTATAAAAAATGGCATAGTATGTAGTGTGTATAACCTATGCACATTCTCCCGTATACTTTCCATAATCTCTAGATTATTTATAATCTCTAAAACAATGTAAATGCTGTGTAAATAGGTGCTGGCAGGTGGAAACTTCAAGTTTTGCTTTTTGGAACTTTCTGGAATTAAAAAAATATATTTATGATTCTTTGTTAGTTGAATCCACTGATGCAGAACCCACAGATACAGAGGACCAACTGTAATATCATTTCTGTTACCAATTTCTGTATTTGTCAGCTTTGCTGCAGTCACAAAGGATTCCGCAGTCACAAAGCATTCCAAAATCACAGTGGCTTACAACAGCAAACATTTATTTCTCAGTCATGGGTCTTCAGGTTGGCTGTGGCTATGCTTGATTCTTTTTGGCCACATGTCATTTCAATCTGTGATCCAGGTTGAGGGGGCAGCCCCTATCTGGGACATGCTGTTCTCATAGCTGAGGCCAGGAGTACAAAAGGCTGAATTAAACTATGTAGGTGCAAATAAAGCTTCCTTAAGGATATGGCATATGTCACATCTTATCATATTGCATTGGCCAAGACACTTGTCCAACCCTGACAATGGGGCAGGAAATACACTCTACCTACTGGGAGGCACTGAAAGTCACATGTCAAAAAGGTGGGAACAAAAAAACAAACAAAAAAAAAGGTGGGAACAGGTTGTTGGGATTGTAATATAACCATCCACAGTAGTATTTCCACACGTTAGATTTCTTTTGTCTTCAGTACTTCTCTTTCCATTCCAGGATTGCTGAGCAGGTATAAAATACAATACATCTGGGAGAGGTAATAGATTAATTTCACTCAGGGTAGAACTGTTATGTACTTTTCTCAGAGCAGATTCCAGCTGATGGTGCAACGGCAACAACAAAGAATAAAGAAAACAGTTAAGTATCAGGAAGTGTGTTGGATCCATGCAGATTGACTATGATTCCCAGATAGCAATGGGGAAAACTTTTCGTCTTGGAAATGTAATTTTATGATGCTGTCAGGTTTCCAGGATTCTAAAATGAAAAGGGCAGTGACCCTTTCTTTTTGACTAATTGCCTAGGTTGATTTTTTTTTTTACCCTCCTCAGTGCTCTAGGAATTTTTATGAGCCTCTTTAAAGTAACTGAGATGCCAGTCAGGATACTTGCAATGAACAGGTGATATTTGTAGTCTAGTTGTTGCCCCTGAGTGAAAAGTCCCTTTGGCCACTGGAGCTTCTTCTTTGGATTGGCATCCACTGTACTTGGGAATGAAAGCTCATTAAAAAAGTGTTTTTTCTATTACATAACCTGCCTCCCTACATTTATGCATGTCTATGGGGGTCAGAGTATCTTAGAAGGTGTCTGGGGAAAACTTAAACTTAATGCCATATTTAAATCATTCTTTGACCTTAATTTCTCTTCTCTGTCTCTATTTTCTTGTCACTTAAAAAATATCTGAGTCTTATTTTAAGCAAACTTGATATAGGAGAAAATGCATTAACTTTCAGATAAATTAGTACATTTTAAATTTAGTATCATATCTTGAAATTTGGAATAGAGGTTTTCTTTAAGAAGTTTAGCCTATTAAATAGAATGTGGAAGACATGATTAATGATATGTTAGATTTTTTAATCCTACTCACTGAAAATGAAAGCTTATTTATGTTATTTCTCTTCTTTGATCCTCATTTTCTCAAAATCCGGCAAGTGGAGGAGATCGATAGCCTTCCTTCCTTTTCTTACTGGGATATGTACTAGTAGATCTGAAAACATCTTGCCTTCAGAAGAAATGTGCAGGAATTCCCTGGTGGTCCAGTGGTTAGGACTCCGAGTTTCCACTGCAGGGGGCACAGGTTCAATCCCTGGTTGGATCCTGCAAGCCATTTGGTGTGTGCCACCCCAAAAAAGTAGAAAGGTGCACAAGAATTCCATTAGTGATATAAGTATAAAGGTGAGGTCTGCTTGGATATGAATACATTTTGCCTTTAGTGATGAATTTACTTTCCAGTCCAGCTTTTGAAATAGAATGACTTATGTTCATTAATTGAGTTCAAGAAATAGAGAGAGAGGGGTTTTTGGGAAGACAGATACACTTCTTTTGCCATGAAACATGATTATTGAAAAAGTTACTGTTGTATTTTTGAAAATAAAGGGCATAAGTACAGCTTTTAAAGTTTTTTTTTGTTTATTTTTAAAACAGTTGCCAATAATTGAAGAAGATGAGATATATATTATGATGTGACACACAGTAGCAAATATTTCCCTCCGTTCATCATAGGAATGTGTTTCTATTCTTTCCTTAGCTATGATTTTTTTCTGGGTGAAGTTTGTTTACGTAATGCTTCCATATTTAAATTCAAAAGACATATTACAGAGCTCCTGATACACAGAGCACTCTTCTAGGCTTTGCATGTAAAATTAAAATGAATTAGACAAGTTTTCTCCTCTTGATGAACTTACAGCCTAGTGAAAGAGACAACAGATATTGCATAAATTATTGCAATTAAAGCAAAACTTATGTGTCCAAGCAAAATATATAGCCAATGATATCAGCATGCTGAGGAATGAGAGATTAACTCCAGTTGGAAAACTTAACTCTCAGGAGGACTTCATGGAGGAAGTAGCATTTGAATTCAACAGGTAAAGGTGGAGGGGAGTGGAATTCCACTTGTTTTGAGGAAAGAATATGAACAAAGGCCTGAAGGTGGGAAAATGCAATTCACTTTGGGAGAGCAGGAAACAATCCTTTTTGACTGAAGTTTTGCCCGTGCTCAAGATGATGAAGCTGTGAAGGAAATTGTGGCCAGATTTATGAAGGCCTTGAATGGGATAGCAAAGATTTTGGTCTTTATGCTGAGGGGTAAAGTGGAGCCAAATAGATTTTGGGCATAGTAGTGATGTGATCATATCTTTATTTAAGGGAGGTAACTGAAAAGATTAGGGATGGAGTGAGCAATGAATTAATAGGAAAAGAGACTGGAATTAGATATCTCAGTTAGGGTGCTTAGAAGTTCAGATGAGAGAATAAGGACTTAGTCAAGGGCTGTGAGAGAGAGTAGGAAGGAGTTTAAAAATTAGAGAATCATTTTGGAGATGACATAAATAATGTTAAATATTTCATTTGGAAATGAAATAATTTAATGACAGATTAGTTTCCAGACTCAAGATGCATTTTGTAGATAGAATTCCGATGATCTGGTAACAAGTTGTTATTCAGGAATAATTTTAACATGCTTTTTAAAGTTAATTCAGTTGCAGTAGCAATTATTTTCTTCAGTCTTCTGTGATGCCTGGATATCTGATGTGGCCATCAGTTTAAGTTCTAGTACTTCAGGTGTGATCTATCTGGGTGTAAAATCTGTAGGTTACCTACAAGGTCTATCGAAACTGCTTTGCTAGTATGTCTGGCTCTTCCTAAAGTTCATGTGAGAATGAAAGTAAAAGTACTATTTTGAGAGGTTATAACAATATCTTGACTGAAGAACTCTATATTTTTAAAGAATTTTCATTCTTTTATCATATCCCATTCTTTCAACAACGTTGACACAATAAATATTACATATTGCACATTTTAGAAGCTTGGGAAAACTGAGAAACAATAAGATTAAGTGACACTTCTAAGATTACACAGAGCTAGTATAGAGAAAGGAAGAGAGTACTCGACTTTGGACTAATAGCCACTATTATGTGACAATGTTTCTCTGCTTTTACTGGTTTCCCTTTTGTGTGACCTAGTTTTAGTAAAATAACTGCATAGATATCCCAGATAACTCCTCCATTCCCTCCAATTCAATTAAATAACATGAGTGTATCAATAGTGTACTTTCGGCATTTAAAAAAAAAACACAATTTTTTACTAACAGTTAGCAGTCTTACATTTAGATGGAATTTTGCTTTTACATTAAAAATCTTTGTGTGCTGATTAGGAGATGTGAAACTCTCTTAGGTTCAAGTCTCATCCTTTTTTATTTGTGGAATAAAGATCATTCCTTCAAACCAATTGACATTGTATTTTGCTATAATGTTCTAGTGACGTTCTTGTTGGAATCACAATTCTGGGCATTGCCTGGCCTCATCAGTAGTCTATCGTTCCCTGACTTTACATGAGAATTTATGGGTTGTTTTACGTTCGTTATCCTTTTCACTCTGTTGAGAGGATCCTTCCCCTTGCACTGTTATATTTTATCTCTAATGTCCCTCTTTTTTGAGTGTGTGTATATATTTCAAAGTCCTAGGACTTTGTTTTCTTTTTTTTTTTTTTACTTATCTGTTTCTTCCATGACCTCATGTACATTTCCTGGTTACAGGATCAGAAATACTACCAGACACTGCCAGGATACCTCTGAGTGTGAAGTTACACAAATGCTTATATCTGTCTCTGTCACTTTCTAACCTAACAACGTTGTTTTTCTAGTGAGTTTTCTGCTATATAGAGTGCTTCTGATTTACTTTTCTCAGGTTGTCTCAGCACTTTCATCTCACATTTTTCCTTTTTGGATTGCATATGTATTTCGAGGCACTGACTTATTTGGCACTGACATTGAGACTATTGATTTTGCTCACAGTAATCTCAGAGTCATTCCCTTCCTGTGGACCAAGTTTATTCAGACAGTGGGTGGAAAAGTGCGTTTTCAGATACTTTCATTATTTTCCTTTACTTATCAACAGTGATTTGCTTTTATTTACTTGAGTCGTGTGTATTCATAAGTAAGAAGGCTCTAAGGCTCTAAGCCAGAAGTTCTCAAATTTTCTTGGTTCATGGTGTCTTTAGTGTGTCAGTAATTTTTTCAAGGTGGCTCTGGTCCAAAAGAAATACCTAACAGTTCACTTCAGTACTTAGTTTGGATCAAACAACTTAAGTTTTTATGTACTAAAAACTTAGCAGATTTTGAAAAAATAATACAGATAAATTGAAAGGAAAAACACTACTTCAATTTCATTTTTAAATGATCACAATTGCTAATGATATGTGTCAATCAACAGATGTCGTGTAGAGCTGTGTTTCTCTTAAAAAGTTAAAATATGTTAGTATTTCTATGAGTTCTCTATGGTGCATTGGGGTACTTTGGTGCATAATGTAGGAACTGTATAGTCTTTGGTACTTTTCTTTTGTCTACCATGACAACATGTTTTTCTGGTATATGTTAAAGTGTCTGGAAGATGGTTGGTACTCATTAAATTTTGGTTGTTTCCATTGTCCTTAGGCAAGCAGTTGTTTCACAGAAGCTGGGACAAAAAAGAACATAGGTACAATCTGAAGTTCTGGTGTAAGACATATTTTAAGGCACAATACTTTGCTGAGTTATGTTTTGCCATGCTTCTTGCTTTCCTCTTGAATGAATTCTGACAACTGTAAGACACTCATGAGCTTGTCAGAGGTATAGTTGAAAAGCTTAATCTCCTCCCATTTGTTTTTAATGTGAGGAACTCATCTTAGACATCTGTTCTAAGGAAAACAATTAGAGAGAAATCATGATGCAGTGGTCTTATCTTGAATGTTATTTTGCAACTTGGCTAGCTCCTGTGCTTTTAAGTTTTAGTAGCATAATAGCCTTATTTCAAGGTAAACACTAGAAGGCAAGTATAGCTTCAAATTTCTCATCGTTAGTTGAATGAATCACCTTGTTCTGATTCACCACTGCAGACGACCAAATTGGGAATGAGAATTTAGATGGAGGATGCAAGGGGTAACATCTGCTTTGCCAGCATTCTACTCACCGAGTATACTGTTTGTAGAGTTCAGGTACTGCAATCAAAGAAACAGGTAAATCCTGAGCATATAAAGATCTCCTTTTGAGGTTTTGATACATTACAATTCTGTTTTGACTTGGCTGGAATTTTTTTTTGCCTAAAAAAATTGGTTTAATCTTTCCTAGCGTGTTAACTGCTAACTCAATGTTTTACTGATTATGCAGAAGGAACATCAGATGGTTTCTGAGGATGACACTGTATAGGTGGGAGCACTGGTGACTAAAACTGTGGTAAACTTTGTAGCTCCATAGTCATCATCATCCATAGCAGCATGTGCTTTTGTGACAGAAGAACAGACATGTAAAATTTTAAGGAAAAAAACCTACTTTTAGTTCTGAGGGAAGAGTTAGATTGCTTGTAAACTACTACGCAGTAAGGAGGTATCATTTAGAATGAAGCCCCTGTTGTATTATATTCATTAAAGAAGTATATTTGTATATATTTCCTTGGAAACTTATTTTTTTTCCTCTTACCATCCTTTTCCCTGAAAATCATCTCAAATTGTTAATTTATTTTTTTATTCAACGGAATCAGAATCTTAACTGAGATTATTTTTTTTTCTGGGTTTTGTTATATTTTCTTTCAGTTAACCTGCAAGAAGCATTGGTTACTGTCCACCGATCCTGATCAGTTTGCCTACACTGAAAAATGGAGAAATAAAATTAATTGCTATATCAGAAATATCTCTGTAATGGATCTCAAATCTAAGACAATGGTGATACTAGTCTCCAAGATGTGATGACATATGACAACATATAAGTTCAGAATAATGTACCCTACAAGGGTATCTTATTGGAAGCAAGAGCCAGGGTGTTAATAATCATAATTTCCCATAAAAAGATGAGTTCTTATTAAAATGAACTTTGATTAGTAAATTGATATATATCAAAATATCTCTTTTCACCAAGTAGATAAACTAAATTGTCCTTTGCTTTTTACAATGTCACATAATGAAAAAAAATTATTGAAGACTCAGTACTAAGATAGTGTATAAATGTACAAAAGGAAAGAGAAAATACTGGTTTACCCTTAAGAGATTTACGGTCTGAAGAAGTGCATATTAAAACAATTTAAGAGTTGCTCTGTTCATGTAGACCAGGATCAGGTGCTTAGTATATGTTGAAGGAAAAAAAAATAACAGTTGTACATAGGATTAAGGTAAATAAGGCCATTGACTCCAACCAGTTCAGAGTAATAGATTTTTGATTTGAAGAAACAAGTAAATAAGTAACTAACTGTAGAGTTAAATGTGAATTCAGGAGCTTGTACTCTTTAAAGTTTGTGAGCAAGTGGATCAGAACCATGCTGCAGTCTACTGATTTGAGAATTAACAGCTTCCGAATTTTGAGAGTGGCAACTTTTTCCTTTCTCAGATGTCATTCATTCCTATTTGTTCTGATGTGACATGAGATTGGTAGATCTTTCATACTCTCATGATTGTACTCAAAATGAGGTCTGTAGATAGTTGAATTAGCTTAAAAGACAGACATGAGATTAACTGAAATGAACGAGACACTCATAAAATACACAATAAAGTTAGATTCAAGAATATTAAAACGAAATGTCCTGTTTAAATGATCTAGGGTGCTGCCATGTTCATTGAGTTGTTTTTACAGAGAAAGGGGTCAAGTTGAAGTGAATGATCTGCTTGAGTTAACCCATTTTACAGCAGT
Source organism: Phocoena phocoena (assembly GCF_963924675.1). Lineage (NCBI taxonomy): Eukaryota > Metazoa > Chordata > Mammalia > Artiodactyla > Phocoenidae > Phocoena > Phocoena phocoena. Next base: position 70,895,588 of record NC_089226.1, on the reverse strand, counting down.
CATTTTACTTTTGCATAAATGGTTAAGTCAGCTGGAAGAAAGAATTATTTCTCAAGTATGCCCAGTTAATATAAAATAAAAAATTATTAAAAATTATAGAAAGAGGGAGTATATATTTAGTGGACCTGTCTGGGCATAGACACGACTTGTTCCCCTGTCATTTATATGATCTTGTTCTATAGTGTTTACTCTGATATTCATTAGAACAAGACTAAAATACCCCTCATCCTTGCTTTGCTTAACAATATTTTGTAGTATATTTAAAAAACAGTGTGTAATCTTAAAGGCACTTCCATATTTTGCGATCATTATACCAGGATGATAAATTGCAAAACTTCACTCAGTTGTACTGACTCCAGGGATATAAAAGATGTTTGTAGCTAATATACTAACTGTGCATAAGATAGCATACTTTACAAATAAAGGCTTGCCAGGTAATCTTTATATCTTATTATTAGTCACAAGATTAGACACTTATTATATGGAGGGACTGTGAGTACTTGTGTGAAATTCAGTTCCAAAATAAATATATTTATTTGTTTAAATAGGTCTTCTGTATATATGGTACAAATTTATAAAAGTACAGAAGGTGTAGAGTAAAAAGTTGATCTCCTACTTATTTCCTGCAAGTTCCTCAGGTTCCCTCCCTGAAAGCCACGTCTATAACCAATTTCTTATGTATCCATCTAGAGATATACTATGAAATGCTTTTTTTTTTTTTTAACACAAATGGTATTCTTAACACAAGTAGTATTATACATATTTGTCTGTATCTTGCTTTTTTTCATTTCCACAATATATATATCAGGACATATAGAGCTTTCTCATTCCTTTTAATTGACTACATAATATTTCAATATATTAGTGTGATATAACATTTAATCCTTGTCTTAAATGGACTTTTTGGTTGGTTCTAATCTTTTGGTATTATTACTAACAATATTGCATTGAATATCCTTTACGTTCATGTACAAATACATCTGTAGGAAAAATTCCTAGAAATGGAATCGTGAGTTAATAGTTATATGCAATTTAAAGTTTAAATAGGTGTTATCAAATTGCCTTTAGTAGATGCTGTGCCCATTTGTACCCCTAACAATAATGTTTGAATACCTGTTTCTCTATGCCCTGGACCATACAGGTGAAAATTGGTACCTCATGGTTTTAATTTGCATTTTCATCATTTTGTATTAGATTGCTTATTTTATGTTTAAATATGAGGCATTTAAGAAAAACTTATTTTTTAACCTTTGTATCATGGAATATAATAACCGAGGGGTCATGTTTTTTTTTTTTATTTTTCTGTATGGATATCTAATTGATGCAGGATTATTTATTGAAAAAAGTAAACAAACAAAATCAACCCCATCCTTTCCCCACTGCTTAGTAGTGCCAACTTATAACTTTGTTGTAAATCAAGTACGTATATCTGCTTAGTTTCTTCTTTTTCTTCTTCTGGGCTCTTGATTCTGTTCCTTTTCCCCCACCCAGGGCCAATTCCTTTCTGTCCTAATTACTATTGCTTTATAATAAGTCTAGATATCTGGTAGACCAAGTCTATCCTTTGTGTTCTTCAAGATTTTCTTAGCTTTTCTTGGATTTTCATATAAATTTTAGAATCAAGTTAGCAAGTTATATATACACACACACATGCACAAAACTATTGGAATTGTAATTCCATTGAATCTATAGATTAATTTGGGGAGTTAGACTTCATTACAATTTTGAGTCTTCCAATCCATGAGCATAGAACACAAACTTGCCAAACTCACTTATTAATTATAATTATTTTTCTGTAGATTCTTTTGAATTTTTTACATGTATAATCATATCATCTGCACATAAGGACAATTTGATTTCTTCTTTTTCAATGCTTATACCTTGTATTTCTTTTTCTTGCCTTTTTGTACTGTTTAAGACTTCTAATACAATGTTGGGGATAGAAGTAGTGATGATGGGCACCCTCATTGTATTCTCTATCCGAGAGAAAAAACTTTCAATATTTTACTATTAAGTATGACTGACTAACATTTGCTTAAAAATAATGTATATTATGCAATTGTTACGATTGTTTGGTTCACCCTTCTAAATACATCAATTAAGTCAAATTTGCTGATCGTATTATTTAAATCTTCTTTATTTTTCCTTGTTTTTTTTAGTTATGTCAAGAGAGGTATTTAAAAGTCTTCACTCATTATGAATTTCTCTATTTTGCTTTATATTTATGACAAATTTAGCTAAATATTTTGAGACTATATCATTATGTTCATACAAATTTAGAATCATTATATCTTAACAAAATATGCTTTATATATAATTAATGAATTAACAATCTTTTATTGTTAACTATGATCTTTATCTCTAGTAATACTCTTTGCCTTTAAGCCATTCTGTTTGATATTATTAAAGTTTTCCTTTGTTAGTATTTGTATGTTATATTTTAAAAATTCACTTGTTATCTTTTTTGTATGCTTAGGGTTTAAAAATATCTCTTATAAGCCACATTTAATGAGGATTTTAAAATTGGAGTATTTGTCCATTTACATTTAATCTCTCTGAACATCCTGTGTATCATACTTATAACTCTAGCACGCCCTATCCTCCAACTGCTTCACTTTTCTCTATATCATTTACCATCATCTAAAATACTATTTGTATTGCTTGTTATTTTTTTATTGTTTGCCTCCCTATTGGAATGTAAGCTCAGTGAAGGCAGGGACTTTTGCCTGTTTTATTTATTTGTATATCCACATCACTAGGTGAATAGACATTCAAAAATTTTTGCCAAAATAATGACTCAATGAATTATACTCCGCATGCTCTTTTTGGAGATTTCCAAAGACATTAATGTATAAAGAATTTCTACAGACACAAGATTTGTTCAACCAAGAATTTCCTAAACTTTTTATTTATTTATTTTTAAATTGAAATATAGTTGATTTGCAGTGTGCTCATTTCTGATTAATTTTTACTTAAACTTTTATGATCATAGAATTTTATTGAGGTGTAACTTCTACTAATGTCTCAGGAAATGAGTGTTCCATAGAGCACACTTTGAAAACACTGATTTAGAAGATTTGAAAATGGAAGGAGTTTTCCTAGGAGGTCGTAGTGTAGAGAGCCATTTAGAGGATATCCAGTTGGGGAGTCCACTAAATCAGGATTCAGCAAACTATGTCCAGGTGGCCAAATTTGGCCCACTACCTATTTTTATTTTTTTTATTTTTTATTTTTTCGGTACGCGGGCCTCTCACTGTTGTGGCCTCTCCCGTTGCGGAGCACAGGCTCCGGACGCGCAGGCTCAGCGGCCATGCCTCACGGGCCCAGCTGCTCTGCGGCATGTGGGATCTTCCCGGACCGGGGCACGAACCCGTATCTCTTGCATCGGCAGGCGGACTCTCAACCACTGCTCCACCAGGGAAGCCCCACTACCTATTTTTATAAATAAAGTTTTATTGGAACATATCCATGCCCACTTATTTATGTATTTTCTATGGTTGCTTTTGCTCTATTATGGCAGAGTTAAGTAGATGTGACAGAGATCATATGGCCCTCAAAGCTTAAATTATTTACTGTCTGGCCTTTTATAGAAAAAGTTTGCTGATCCCTGTTAATAAATGCCAAAGAAAATGTTGAGCACTTACTACTTTGTGAGGTCAACATATTTGTTACATATTTTATATAGATCGTCCCATTTAGTTATTCTAAAAATCTTTTGAGGTAGGTAATATTATTATTATTTTACAGATGAGAAAACTAAGCTGCAGAGAAATTAAATAATTGCCCATGGTCACACATCTAATAAGTTACAGGGCAAGGTCTGAACCTAGGTCTGCCTCCTAGCCTTCATTCTTTCTCACTATACAAGACTACCTCTGGTTCCTGTTGTTCTAGCGGAGTGTGAATTAATGGACTAAATAGTAAGGAAGGTTAAAAAACTCATACTGTGCAATGATTGTTACTCTGGGAGGTTAGCTATGCAAGAACATGATTTTCTTTTATTTTGAGGTTCTGTGTGCTTACAATTACTTGAGCACAGGAATAGTAAATATATTCTTTTAAAAGTCTACATTTTCAGAATAAGGTTTAGATAAGTAACTTCCCATATATAAATTTTGTGTTTTTCATACACTCTTACGATTTTAAGTTGATTCTGATACTTAAATCTTCATTTTTAATTAAAAATATATCCTTCTTTCAGTCCGATTAGTCTTGCATAGAGTTTATCCTAATAGAAAGGAGAGAGTAAGTAAATATTTTAAGGGCAACCATGCTCATAATAGTAATAATTGCTACCATTTGTTGAGTACAATAAGTGCCAGGAGACTGTACTAATTGATTTACACTTATTATCTCATTTAATGTTAGCAATAAATCCGTGAGGCAGTATAATATTATTATGTGCATTTTATAGATGAGAAAACTGAAGTTACTTATCAAGGAAAAAGTAGTTTATCTTATTCCATACTTCACAGGAATATTGCTGATTCAAAGGAAGTTAGGGAATTCTATTGGCTAAATTACAACTTTATTATACAGTAGAGTGGATGTGTGCCACGTGAGTATTTTCCCATGCTGTTAACTAGGATTCTAAGTGAAAGTTTTAATTAACACATAATATTATGCCTGGTAATGGGCTATATTTTACTTAAACTTTCCCTTATTTTTGGATATAGGATATAGAATTCACATTACTAATTAAGGAGATTTACTTGTATGCTAATTACAGTTCAGAAAAAACTCTTGAAAGTTGGTCAAGATAGTGACATTTGAAGGTGTGAACTCTGTATAAAATAGAATTGTATACTTTTTTCCCGCTTTATTAATTTTTTCCACTTAAAAATGTTCAGCATTATGAAAATTTGTAGAAGTACAAAAAGTGGAAAGAAAAGAAAGAATTTATCCCAGTCCTATACCCAGTGGCAGCCTTTGTTACAGCTTAATATTTCCTCACAGTTGTTTTCTTAAGCGTCGGCTTTTTTTTTTTAGAAGTATGTATATATAATTTTTATTCCTTTTTTTGCTTCACGTTATGACATAAGTATTTTCCCATGCTATTACCCAGGGTTCTAAATAAAAATTTTAATAACCACATAGTGTTATGCCTAGTGAGTGGATGATATCTTACTTAGATATTCTCTTATTTTTAGATATCAGTTGCTTCAAATTATTATTATTATTTTTGCCATTTTATCTCTTTTATTCTTTTGCATTTTAAATGATAAAAGTAATCATGCTCATGACCAAAATTAAAATATGGAAATGTGTAAAGTGAAAAATCAAGATGTTTGTTCCACCATGAAGAATTTTCTGGGTATCCCTTTAGAATTTTTCTATGCCTATTATGTAAGCACATTTATATCTATCCTTATTTTACCTAAATAGGATCTATAACCTGCCTCTTTTGTTTTGCTCTTTTAAATAATACTGGAATAAATATATTTGTACAAAAATTATTTTTGTGTTTATGACTAATTCCTTAAGATAGATTTCTAAAAGTGGAGCTGGGTCAAAGTGATGGACATTTTGCAGGAAAGCTCTAACTAAATTTGCCAATTTAAAACACTGCTGTTTTAGGAAGAGTATGCTAATATCACCAAATCATAGATCATTCTATTGTTATGGATGTAACATATTTACATACATTATTTGTGCATGTAAAATATGTATATTCACATACACTGAATTTTTTTAACCAGGGTAGATCTAGTCATTTTCCCTCTACAGTAGATTTAAACCTACCATTTTAGATTTAGCATTGTTATTCTTACTGGTATTAGTTAGGATTATCTTTTTCAGCATCGTTTTTTAGGGTTATAGTTTGGTATAAAAAATTTGTGTTTGAATATTAATTAAATCTTTACCTCATTTTAAATTTATTTAAAAATAAAAATCCTTTCTTTTTTGATTATACAAAAAAAGAATGTCAAGGCGTATAAAAAATTCAGAAAATAAGGAAATGAATAGAGAAAAAAAGAAAATTTCAATGATAATCTCAGAATTCATTAATAATCTTTTGCTGCATATCCTTTCTTTTTTAACTTATGCACATATATAAGTATAGATATAGATATGAACACTCATAAATAACATTTTGCCATATATCCTTTTTTTGTGTTCATATGCGTACATACCCATATAATAGTTTATATGTTTTTATACGGTTGGAAGAAAATACATGTGCTTCTTCAGCCTTTTTTTTTTCCCCTCAGTAACTATGCTGTGGGTATCTTTCTTCTTTATAAATATGGATTTTTGTAATGACTGCATTGTACTCTATTTTTTGGTTGTACCCTAGTTATTTGAATATTGATTAATCATTGGTTGTCTCCAGCTCCTTCCTATCATAAACAACACTTCAGTGAACATTTTTGTACATATGCTCTTCACCCATTTGTCCAATAATTTCCTTAGGATAAAATAAAACTAGAATTCTTGTATCAAAGGACATGTACATTTAAAATTTGGATGTAGGGCTTCCCTGGTGGCGCAGTGGTTGAGAGTCCGCCTGCCGATGCAGGAGACACGGGTTCATGCCCCGGTCCGGGAAGATCCCACATGCCGCAGAGCGGCTGGGCCCGTGAGGCATGGCCGCTGAGCCTGCGCGTCCGGAGCCTGTGCTCTGCAACGGGAGAGGCCACAACAGTGAGAGGCCCGCGAACCGTAAAAAAAAAAAAAAAATTTGGATGTATTGGAAAGAATATCTTTTACTTTTTTCTTATGCTTTTCCATATTGTTGGATTTTTTTCTATAAGTGATATAGGGAATGCAGAATTGTCAAACTGCCCTCCAGAAAGGTTGTGCTGTATTACATTCTCACCAGTGAATGACAGTGCCCAATTCCTCATGCTCATGAACATTACATATTACTAATATTTTAAATCTTTGTTATCTTGTATTGAGATATGAATCAATGTATTACTTAACATTTTAAAAATTAATTGTGATATTGAATCATTTTTTAGCTTATTTTCTTTTTCCCTTTTCTCATTTGTAAATATTCTATTCATTTTTGTGGCCTATTTTTCTGTTTTTTTCTTATTGATTTGATGTTCCCATTAGTCATACCATACCAAAAATATACTTTTTTTTTTCTTTCTGGTTTGTGGTCTGCCTTCTAACTTTGTTAATGGTCTTTTTTTTTTTTTAATACAGAAGTTTAAAATTTTCAGTGTAGTCAATTTTGCTAATCTTTTCCTTGTTTTAATGTCATTTTTCTTTTTTGTTTTTACATTTAAAAAATCCATCTGGAATTTACTTTAGTGTAAAGTGAGGTAGAGATTCAATATTATTTTTTCCAAATGTCTACTCATTCCCAGCATCATTTGTTGAATAGTTTATCATTTCTCCACTGATTTGACGTGTCACTTATAGACTAAATTTTTCTACAAATTGTCATCTATTTCTAGATTTTCTGTTGTTTATTGATCTGCCTATTATTCCTGTGCCAATAATATACTGTTTGAACTCTTGTACTTTACATTACACATTTTGAACCTAAAATTTATTTAGATTATTTTATTATTGGAAAGGAATTAAGCATATATATTTAATTTTCAAAACCATCTCAAATTTAAATTATTTAATGTACAAAATAATATCACTGACCTTAGAATAAGTTTTGGAAGTTTCCTTATTGTGTGTGATAGATATGCTAAATATTTTCTTTTTTTTTTTTTAGAAGAAAGACTCCTCTGTCCAGTAAAATTGTTCTGGGAAGCTACCCTGGAGTAGAGAATGCAAGAAACAGGCTTTGAATTATAGGCTGATGTGTGGACTTGGCATAGTGCCTGTCCCAGAGAAATATGGTGGTTGAAGGGCAGGAGTAGGATCAATGTATAGAAATGGTGGGATTTAGGATCTCTTAAACAAAGCTCTTTTAGCATCAGAACCAATAAGTTTTGAAAGGATCTGGAATATTAAGGAATGCTACTTAAATGAAACATGGAAAGTACACTAGCTTTGGAACCAGAGATTGTGAATTTGAGTGCCAACCGTGCCACTTACTACCTTTGTAAATATTTAATCCCAGTGAGTTTCAGTTTTTTCTTTTTTTTTAAATGAGGATAGTAATCCCATCACAAAATAATTATGATGATTTAATAAGAAAATAAATATCAACTTATTGCTTAATAATGCCTAGTCTTTTTTTTACTGTGAATTCTGCAGAAACAGCATTGATAGGGATGAAATTTAGGGCTGGGATTTGAGTATTGGAGAGCGCTGTGCATTTCTTCCATCTTCTCACATTAAAGAGGCAATGTTTTTTGTCCCAGTGGTGGCATGAGAGCAGTAATGTAGGGAAATGAGAATTATGTCTTGTGTAGCAGAGTATTTTTCCTAAGTGTATCTACACACGTGTAGACACAGACACAGACACGCACACACAGAGTCCCATCAATCTCATTGTGAATCAGAAAAAAAAAAAGAGGAAAATTAGGAAAATTCTAGGACAAAAAGTATACAGGAATTGGTGGTTGATTGGAGTTGGGGGAAATGGGAAGGTACTAGCACCAGAGAAATATATTTCACCCCAGGTATTTAACCCCTTTCCATTTTATGAAGTATCTTTTTTCAAATGAGTTAAGTGTGAAGGCAAAGTAGTGAAACTGACATGGTATGAGAGAAGTGAATGCTAACTATCCCATTTTACAGATGAAATAACAGGAGACATTTATGTTCCTCATAGAATAGACCTGAGCTCAGTAATTGGAAACTCTGACTTAAAGTGAAAGCTCTGTCACCAACTTGTCATGTGGTCCTAAGTGAGTTATGTGCCTGTAAACTTGGGTACATCTCATCCTGGTATTCCTATTTTTCACTTAGTAAGTGAGGCACTCTGAGAGATGCCAGGCCAGATCTTGTCTGGACTTCACAGTGAAATCTTTAAATTGTTATGAAAGACGTACAGTAAAAGGATAAGCAGGATCTCTCTACATGATTTTCTTCATTTGTTTCTGTGTTTTTGAGAGTGAGCAGAAGACTTAATTATGTCTGGGAAGAACTAATCCATAGTGTATGACTGAGCTCCCTGAGGACATGCAGTGTGTCCATATATTGAGTGTGATGATGGGGTAGCATTGCCAAGGTCATATACCCTTAAGACATTCTTCTTTAAAAAGTGAGTGGTTATATTAGCCACCAGGTCATCTGAGTAAGTTGTGACTTGGGCACATTTCAACCAAATCTCAGGGAAAAAGCAAAAAGGGAAGTACATTTATAGAAGACATATCCCATCTAGGAAGCATTTTCTTATCTCTAATCCTCACAAAAACCTTAGGAGTTAAGTGGCAGCATCCCCAATTTCTATATATATTCTTTATTTCAGAAAATTGGATTACATAGTTTTATAAAATTTTCTTCATCTCATGTATTTCACACAAAGCTGTAATTATTTGTCTCTTTTACTAGGTTGTGAACTCCTTGAAGTCACCAACTCTATGTCATTCATTTTTGTTTTTCCAGTGCTTAACACAGAGCAAACATTCAGTAAATGATGAGCTGTTGATAATGCAGCTGTTATTTTTATAATCTCATCCTAAGTACATATTTGCACAACAGGCCGTGTCAATTCATCTAAGTAACTTGGTGTTATTTGCCTGATACTTTAAATTACAGAGCTCCATTACTGAAGTCATTATTTGTGGTTAAGAGGGAGTGGTACAGAGAGTGGTAACAAGAAGAGTATCTTAAAATGAGTATCAAAACAGATCCTCTTTAGATGTCTTTAGATTTATCTTGATTTAATTACCTAGAACAAGTACAAAGAACAACCCCATCTCTTTTGCCTATCAGTTTACCCTATAGAAAATAGTAGATTTATTTTAAAAATTTATGGTCTTAAAAAATCAGTACTTATTTAGAAACTTTTGTTAAATGATTGCTTTAAAAATGTACTGCCACTTTATTTTGTGAGCAGAGTTCAGGGAGAAAAAACTCAGCAGGGATGGAATCCTCTCCTTATTCCAGATATGATAATGCAACTGCAAATGTTGAGACTATTCTAAATATAATATTTATCTCACAGTGAATCCAAATTGTCAGTTGCTGGAGATTTGGGATTGTGCTTTGTTGTTCTGAATCCCCAGAGATTCCAATTCATGTTATGTATCCTGTGGGCTCTCAAAAATGTTAATTATATTGGTGGAGAATTGCATGTATCATTCTCAAAAAAAAACCACTCTACAATAACTAAGCCTTAATTTTTAAGTTAAATTCTAGTTTCTAATTTATCCTTACATTAAAAAAATATTTTATTAAAAAAATAAGAAATCCAAAAGCATTGAGAATCTTTTTAGTAAGATAAAACATTTTATAGAATTATTAAAAAAATTCTTTTTGCGCAAAATTTTTTGTGAGCTTATCCTCATTTAACACAGTTGCCCTTTAGCCCAGCAGTTATTGAATTTTAGTGTGCACAGGAATCACCTGGGGGCTATGCTTTAAAATAAATTCCTAGGCCATGCTTTTGGAATTACAGAATCAATAGGAATGGGTGGGGCCTCTTTTAAATTTTTTTTGTTTTAATAAGGAACCTGGTACTTCTGAAATAAGGGGTCTGAGGATTATGTTTTTTTTTTTTTTTTTTTTTTTTTTTTGCGGTACGCGGGCCTCTCACTGTCGTGGCCTCTCCCGTTGCGGAGCACAGGCTCCGGACGCGCAGGCTCAATGGCCATGGCTCAGGGGGCCAGCCACTCCACGGCATGTGGGATCTTCCCGGACCGGGGCACGAACCCGTGTCCCCTGCATCGGCAGGCAGACTCTCAACCACTGCGCCACCAGGGAAGCCCTGAGGATTATGTTTTGATGATCACTTTTTTCTCCAGTCCTTCTTACACAAGACCTTCTCTGACTTTTGTTATTAAGCTGATATCATATATGTCTGAAATCAGTCAGGCTGCAAGAAAAAAAGGGATACTAAAAAATACATTAATAGGTGTTATTTCCAAGAAGTATGTTTTGCTAAGAAAGCAGGAGAAGAAAGAAGAAATAAAAGAGAACAAGTTTATTAAGTGAAAAGTTACAAAATATATTGCAAATTTTTTTTTGGCCTATTGCTAAATTTTTGTTTGATTCTGGTAAAGTGGACAAGTTGCCTTATGTTGTGTTTATGAAGTATATGAAATTTTTCTGTAATCAAGACCTCAAGATACAAGAGTTTTGGGGATTAAGTCACATGGTAGTAATTCTATAAATAGGTTTTGGAGGTTTGAGATCTATATTTTGGTCTTGGTTCATAGCAATAAGCTGCCTTTGTAAAGTGGAAGGCACGTTGTCTTCTCAATAATCTCATTCATTTTTCATGTAGGTACTATTTTTATACTGACCATTTTTTTAATGGGTTTTCTCAGTTGTGAATATGTATCAAACTTAGTCAATTCTATCTCTGATTTACTATTCCGCTACATACGCTGGCAGAGGTGAACTCGCAGGCCTAGGAAATGCAACATTAATTCCTCCTCTTCTGACCCAGAAATACCTTGATCCTGACCATCTATAATGTGTGAAAGTAGGCTTAGGAAATGTTACATTAAAGTTTAAGGGTATACTTCCAGTGGGTGTGGATAAAATATAAAATTGTAGAATGTTGAAGTGGTAGTGAGTTTAGAGGTGAACTGGTACAACAGTTCTTGAACACCATCTGCAGCTAGGTGGGCTTTAACAGTCACCTCTGGAGCTTTCAAAAAACTGGAAACTCTTGGCCCACTCAAGAAGATTCCAGTTTAGTACGTTTTGGGGTGGGGCCTAGAAATTCAAATTTGATAAAAGCTTTCTAAGTGATTATATAATCAGTTAAGTTTTGATACAACTTTAAACTTAGGGTAAGAATTCTTTCTACAGCATCCCTGGCAAAGAGTCATCCAGTCTTAACTTTGACAAACTCAGGAACAGATCTATTTTTTGCGAGGCAACTTATTATATTGCTTTTAAAGATTTGTCTGGACTGAGCTAAAATTCACTACCTTGTAATTCCTACCCACTAGTGTTATTTTTTTATTTTGGAAAGAAGAAAGAGTAACTTTCAATCACATTACACTCACTGTGCTAGATATTACCTTTCCTTTGTGGGCTTGAAAATATTAAACTAGATAGTTTCCTTAGCTGCAAAATGGATTATCAGAGTAGATAAGCAGTTATCAAAATGGGGTCTGTATGGGGACCCCTGACACCCTTTCAAGGGGTCTAAAAAATCAAAACTATTTTCATCATAATACTAAGATGCTATTTACCTTTTTCAAAGTGTTGCCATTTACACTGAGGATGCAAAGCAATTTTGGGCAGGACTGCTGGTGCCTTAGCACAGATCAAGGCAGTGGCACCAAATTTTGTTAGTAGTCCTTGCATTTTTTAGAATAATCACCATTCACAGAAAAAAAATCTAGTTTTGCTTAAGAATGTTGCAGATGAAGCAGTACAAATTATTGATTTTATTAATTCTTGACCCTTAAGTATATTTTTAATAGTCTGTGATGAAATGGGAAGTATGAATAAAGCACTTATGCTGCCTACTCAAGTACTGTAGTTACCTTGAGAAAAAATCACTTGCATGATTGAGTTTCAAGCTGAACTAACTGTTTTTTTCATAGAACATCATTTTTACTTGAAAGAATGACTAACAGACACACAATGGTTATTCAAACTGTGGATACTTGGCAGACGTATTCTCAAAAATGAGCAAAGTGAGCCTCCCATTTTAGGAAAATCAACTGACACTATTTGTTGTCAATAATAAAATTTGAGCTTTCAAGAGAAAATTAGTTGTTTGGAAAACTTGTATCCACTACCATGAGGTTGATGGCTTTCCAATATTTAAAAACTTTTCTAAGATTGGTGATATTAACAATTGGTGATATTAACAAATGTGATTTTTTAAAATATTGAATAATGAAATACATCAACGTTTTGAAGAGATGCACAATTCAAGTGAACCAGTATTCTCCAAATGAACCAATGTATGATGTTGCAAAAACATGCATGGGTAAAAGATGCATTTAAAGACCAGTGGTTTTTTGTTTGTTTGTTTGTTTGTTTGTTTGTTTGCAGTATGCGGGCCTCTCACTGTTGTGGCCTCTCCCTTTGAGGAGCACAGGCTCCGGATGCGCAGGCTCAGTGGCCATGGCTCATGGGCTCAGCCGCTCCGCGGCATGTGGGATCTTCCTGGACCGGGAACGAACCCGTGTCCCCTGCATTGGCAGGCGGGCTCTCAACCACTGCGCCTCCAGGGAAGCCCAAGACCAGTGGTTTTTAAAGTAACAGAATATAAAAAGTTAATTGATATTCAGGTTTCAGATTCCATATTGCACTTAACCTTTGATAAACTATTACTTGTCAAATTTTGATATAGTACTAAAGAAGAATAGCTACAATTATCTTGAAAGGCTGTTAAAAAAATCTGCCTCTTTCCAACTTCATATCTGTGTGAAGATGGATATTTTTCACATACTTCTGTCAAACCAACATATCACAACAGATTGAATGCAATAGCACCTATGAGAATCCAACTGTCTTTTATTGAACCAGGCATTTGAGATACTTAAAAATGCAAAACAATGCCAGTCTTCTAATTTTTTTGTTTTGTAAAATATGCTTGTATTTAAAAATTATGTTATTTATGTTACCATGTAATAGGTTCATCACGAAATGATTATTACTTAATCATTTATTTTATTTTAAATGAATTAATAACTATTTAAATTTTTTCTTAGCTTTAGTTTCAGATATAATAACTATTGATAAATATAACCATAGCTCTTTGGGACTCTGAATAATTTTTAGAAATGTAAAGGAGTCCTGAGACCAAAGAGTTTGAGGATCACTGGATTAGATGATCTCCAAAGTTCAGTCCAACTAACCACCTTTAGAGCATGCAACCATTTTAATGTAACATGTTTCCTCTAAAATTTCTTAGCCATTCTCTTATGAATGCTTGTCAACATCCCTTCTAAACTGTGGCCCTTAATACTGGAATCATATTGAAGGTGTAGGTTGAGCAGCATAGAATATATAAATAGGCAACTAGCAGTATGCTTCAGTAGTAACTATCTTTGGAGATTTTTTAAAATAGGGGAAATTCCTATTTCTTTGAGGAAATAGGTTTTTGTTCCAGGAAAGCGGAGTGGTACACTAGGTAGCATCTAAGTTGTCTTCCTTGATACATCAGAAATACTCTTACTTTGCCTTAGAAGATGTAAATATCAATAAGTGAAACCTCATTTTCCCCTTCACTATTGTGATATTCTTAATTATTAGTAATTGCATTTTAAAAAAATTGTGCATTAGCTTAGTATCAGTTCCTTTGCAAGATGAATTTCATATTTCATTTTCACATTTCATAGTTCAAATTCTACATAATTTAGTATAATTATTAAGAGGAAAAGGAAAGCTAAGAATGATGGAGTTCAAGAAATATGGCTTCAGCCTAGCATTGCTATAAAGAAGAAAAGATAATATTATGGAGGGTTTTGCATTTTTTTTTTAATTGATGCAACTTGGGAGAGAATAGCAGTTTTGATGCAAAAATCACATCTGCAGGAAAACTCATTTGTATTTGCATACAGGATAGTTTTTAATGTCTCTATAATTTTTGTTTTGATGTATGAAACACCAGGCATTGATGTCTTTCCAAAAGTTAGTTGAGAAAATAAATGCTTTAAATGTAGTTGTTTTAACTCAGTGGCTCATTATGTATAACATAACATTATTAAACCAAAGAATCAATCCTTGAGTTGAGTTTTAAACATGTGATGCTACAATTTAATATAAAGGTGGACAAAATTTTGTTACAGGTGTTTTTGGAAGCATTTTGGTACTTTAAAAAATGCCTTAGGTTATTGACTCTCAGAGTTGGAAGGTCATTTAATCCAACCACCCACTTGAACCTTCTTGCTTAGAAAAAGAAAAGAAGGGATGGGGATTAAAAAGAGAAATGGGTGTGGTTTAGAGACAGCTTTAAGCAGGATTTTAAAATTTAGCTTGAAAGCTTTTAAAGTCTAATTAGGGAGGTGGCAGTGTTTTTATTTTCTGTTTACCTTTGCTCTGTTACCTATTTTTGGTAGAGGGGGACATACTTTGTGAAAATCTTTATGGCTTCTTCATTTGATGTCAAGATACTTGTTTGAAGTTGCCTTGTAATTCAGAGGTTTTTCTTTTTGTAACTAATATTAATATTTGGCTTTTGCTGCTAGATTAATAGCACGTTAGTCTGGATTTGGTGACTACTTTTGAATGTATAAGTGATATAGTGAATTTTAGAAATAGCTTTTTTGTTTTGGGACAAATTAGACATGTTAAGGATAAAAAAAATCTAAATAACACCAACTCATAAGAATAAGAAAGTAAAAACAAGCCCATATCTCACTCAGTGTTAACATTTTTGTTAAATTTTACTTTACTTTGTGTGCATGTGTGTATATACACATTTGATTTTCTATAAATTAGCTCTTATTATACATGTTATTTTTTTATTCAACAATATTTTGTGGCCATCTTTTAATGTCATTAAATATAGATTTATATCATAATTTTTAATGATTACAGAGTACTGTTATATATATGTACCATAATTTACTTACGCAGTTAGTAGGTTATTTCCAATTTGGGGCTATTAGAAAAATGCTGTAATGAACATGCATATTACATGTATATGTCTTTTAACATTTTTGTGATTAGTTCCTTAGGATAATTTTGGAAATAGCCTTTCAAACTCAAAGGATATTGATGTTAAAAATATTAACACTCTCTGGGGCTTCCCTGGTGGCGCAGTGGTTGAGAGTCTGCCTGCCAATGCAGGGGACACGGGTTCGTGCCCCGGTCTGGGAAGATCCCACATGCTGCGGAGCGGCTGGGCCCGTGAGCCATGGCCGCTGAGCCTGCGCATCCTGAGCCTATGCTCTGCAACGGGAGAGGCCACAACAGTGAGAGGCCTGCGAACCGCAAAAAAAAAAAAAAAAAAAAAAAGTATATATATATATATATATATATATATATATATATATATATATAAACACTTTCTGTCAAATTACCATTCAGAAAAGTTGTACCCAATTTATAATCCCATGAATGGTACCTGAAAGTGTTTATTTTTCCACATCCTCATAAATGCTAGTTTTTGTCCAGTTTACAAGATATTTTGCCAATATTATAGGTGAAAATACTTTATTTACATTTACTTGATTATTAGGGAGACTCATATTTTTGTTATTGGACATTTGTATTTCTTCATTTGTAAATTTACTCTTTGTATTCTTTGTGCATTTTTATATTGAAGAATTTGTAGCAATGCACTTTTTCTTTTAACATCTTTATTGGAGTATAATTGCTTTACAATGGTGTGTTAGTTTCTGCTTTATAGCAAAGTGAATCAGCTATACATATACATATATCCCCATATCTCTTCCCTCTTGCATCTCCCTACCTACCACCCTCCCTATCCCATCCCTCTAGGTGGTCACAAAGCACCAAGCTGATCTCCCTGTGCTATGCGGCTGCTTCCCACTAGCTACAATGCACTTTTTATTTAGTAAATTAAGAATATGCAAAAGATTTGATAACCAAATAATATGGAGGATGTCAGCACCATGGTCAGATGTAATAGTTTGTTGTCCAGTTTGGATTATTATTATTTTAAAAAAATATTTATTAATTAATTTATTTTTGGCTGCAACAGATCTTAGTTGCGGCATGCGGGATCTTTGTTGAGGCATGTGGGATCTTAGTTCCCTCACCAGGGATTGAACCTGCATCCCCTGCATTGTAAGGTGGATCCTCTACTACTGAACCACCAGGGAGGTCCCCACGGTTGGATTACTGATTGTTTGAAAAGTCTTTTAGGACAAAGGCCATGATTTAAAAATATTTATTTATAAATTGAGATGTAATTGACATATAGCATTGTATTAGTTTTAGGTGTACAGCATAATGATTTTCTTTATTTAAAAAATTTGTGACTATATTGTCCAGTGAAATCTTTAACCCATGATCAATATTTGCTGAATGAATGAATGAACTAGTAGAGGAGTAGAACAATCCATGGTGATTGGGTATTCTGAAGATTCATTTTACTAAACATATTGTGATTTTCCAGATCAGATGGTATTTCTTTCTCTATCTTCTTACTTTTGTGCTGCCCTCAGGACCAAAGTTGCCAATTTTATTTTGGAAATGTTTTCTTCAGCTTAAACTTTTCTGGTTCTTGAAGAAGTAGATTACTTCAAGTTGTGTGCTAATTCTTGTGAGTTGATTCTTAATTCTTTGCCCATCATAAAATATTGCTTGTTTATTCCTAAATTCTCTACAGGAGGAAGTATGCATTAAAGTCTTTTTTTAAAAATTTTATTGGAGTACAGTTAATTTACAATGTTGTGTTAGTTTCAGGTGTACAGCAAAGTGATTCAGTTATAGATATACATATATTCATTCTTTTTTAGATTCTTTTCTCATATAGGTTATCACAGAATATTGAGTAGAGTTCCCTGTGCTATACAGTAGGTCCTTGTTGGTTATCTGTCTTATACATAGTATTGTGTGTGTGTTCATCCCAAGCTCCTGATTTATCCCTCCCCCGACCTTTCCCCTTTGGTAGCCCCAAGTTTGTTCTCGATATCTGTAAGTCCGTTTCTGTTTTGTAAATAAGTTCATTTGTATCTTTATTTTTTAAAATTGGATTCCACATATGAATGATATCATATGATATTTGTCTTTCTCTGTCTGACTTCACTTAGTGTGTTTTTTTTGTTTTTTTATAATAGTGAACTGTGATTTTAGAAGCTTATACTTTTAAATTTGTTTGCTGCAAAATTCACCAATAGTATAAATCAGTTGATAATGAGATTCAGAGTTACTTTTCAAGTATGCAGCAAGAGACTTCCCTGGTGGCGCAGTGGTTGAGAGTCCGCCTGCCGCTGCAGGTGGACATGGGTTCATGCCCCGGTCCGGGAAGATCCCACATGCCGCGGAGCGGCTGGGCCTGTGAGCCATGGCTGCTGAGCCTGCGTGTCCGGAGCCTGTGCTCTGCAACGGGAGAGGCCACAACAGTGAGAGGCCCACGTACCGCAAAAAAAAAAACCACAACAAATAAAATACGCAGCAAGACTGGACTTATATGACAAATGAGATTTATTGACTTCATATTGACGAATGTTAAAATACTATTTGCCCTAAATCTCTGGAATCTGACTTATTCTAAATTTAAAATATCTCCAGAGTTAGAGATCTGAACTGAAAAAGATGAGACATACATCAGTCACAATATTATCTGGATGCCTTTTATTTTGTCCTCCATTGTTTAAATGGAAGTGAAGAAATGGGATGTATAATATTTATTGCATAATTCCAATTCATGCTTTTAAAAGAATAGTTGCTAGAAAGACAAGGTGAGATCCTTTTAAAAGTATGTGAGCACTTAAGAACACTTAGATTCTTCCAGACTTTAGGCTTTTGGATATACAGCATTTTGCTAGAGATTTACTTTATGGATAACTTCAGTTATAATTTTTAATTCAGGGTCAGATAAAATGTGAGAATAGCTTATATCAGAACCAGAATTCTTTTCTGGCTTTGACTAGTACACAGAGTGTGTCCACATTGGGTTGTGTGGTGTCCCAGGTAAAATTGCTCTACTGAATCCCGAAACATCAGAAAGCCATGAGGAGGTAAAGGGTATAACACCAAAAATAAATGACAGAGCTACCTTCCTCAGGGCGGACTCTCTTGTACTTCTCGCATGCAATAGAAATAGCCATTGCAGAGTTGCTAGAAACTGGTGAAATTTGATTGGGGAAGCCTGAGGCACCATTTCCTACAGAGAGAAAGAGGTCTGGTGAGGAAACGTATGGATACTTAAAGCTGTCCAAATGTCCAGGACTTTTAATCTATCAATCCTGACTAGAAAATAGAATAATTATATGGGTCACTTAGGCAAAAGCATGTTATTGGAGCTGGGGAAGGGCTGAGTTGTATATTTATTTCATATCTCAACTTAATTTCAGAGGCCAATACCTAATCTATTATGGCCATTTGTTCTATAAATGCAATATTGGGAGTAGTAGTTCCTATAAATGATGTTGAACAAGATCTATGTTTTTTGAAATGAATTTTCTTTAAATCTAGTTAGCTAACTAACTAGGTTAGTTAACTAACCTAGATGTTTACTGGCTGTATTTAAAATATGTGGATTGAATCAAACCAGTCCCCAGAGTCTAGGAAAGTTTCTGACCTAAATTAGGAACCCAAGCTCCATTATTATTTTCACTTGAACACTACTCATAGCCATCCTAACTTTTTGGAAAGAGTAAGGCCTTTGCAACAAAGTTTCTTTGTTTTCATGGAACCAAAAATGTGCTGTATTTAGACCAAACAATAAAAATAAACTACCAAACTACTTTCTAATGCATGGGGGTTCTGGAGAGAGGAAACCATAGATATTTAGAGGCATAAAGTGAGTCATTGTGCTAGTTAAAACTTTTTACAAGGCTAGCTCTGTATGTTTGAGTTGCATCTGTTACCTCTTCAGCCAGAACTAAAGTGTGTGCAAGGAAAAGAATTTTGAATTGAATTGTGACTCATACAGAATGCATTGTATATAGCCTAAGCATCTAAATGGATTCCACATCTTGGGCAGAACTAAAACTGCATCTTTTCGTATTTAGTCTACCTTCAAGGTATTCCTGTTGGACATATCCAAGGTATTTTCTGTGAATCTAATTTGTTTTAACTTGCAGACATAAACAGTTTTTCAAATGTAACTTGTAAGCCTTTATTCCCTTAAAATTTTTTCTTGCTTTTGTTTTTACTTATTCATATTTTTAAACACCACTTTATTACTGACAGTATTTTAAAAGCCATAATTGATGGAGATGTTGTATTCGATGAAGAACAATGAACGAATTGTTTCTTTTGGTATTATCATCTTGGAAAAAGTTGTTTGAGTAGACAACTGACCGAGTTAAAAAATAGTATAATTTGTAGCCAGAATGTATTCTTTAATAAAGCAAGTAAATGCAATTTACTAATCCTTTTTCATTTCCTTTTTTGTCTAAACTTTCAGGTCACTTTCATGAATTCAAAGGCAATTTACCAGTGATTTCTGGGTGCTGGAGCTGATTTTTTTGTGCGTATTTGTAAGTATTGGCTTATTTATTACCCTTACTACTCTTCTCATTGTGTGATGAGAACAGTTACAGTGTTTTTAAAGTGTTATTAGTTTTTTGTAAGTGTTTTCTTAAAAGGAGTGTAGAAAAGTATCAGAGGGTGAAAAAAGCCTCTGTTATGATTTCCAGTGAAATAACACAACGGCAGGGCCAATTACAAGAGGCTGAAACAATAAATATCTTACTTTTTGAAGATGGGGCTCAATTGTAGGAATGGATTATTACCTTAAAGGGGCTAGTCTATCTGCACATGAATAATTTACCTTGATAACTTCTTATAGTCTTCTGGTTGTCTGGACTTGAAAAGTTCTATGTGCCTGTGCTCATTGAAAAGATGTGAGATGATACAGAATTCAAAGAGCTGTCAGTACTTGAGGAGATTATGTATTAAGGAACCAAAGACTCATTTAGTGAATGTATAATGTATATCAAAATCGGGGT
Organism: Phocoena phocoena; assembly: GCF_963924675.1. Lineage (NCBI taxonomy): Eukaryota > Metazoa > Chordata > Mammalia > Artiodactyla > Phocoenidae > Phocoena > Phocoena phocoena. The sequence goes on along the minus strand of NC_089226.1, from coordinate 70,875,000 downwards.
ATTCCTGTCTTCTTCACCATCCTCAAAATGCTATTATATTTTAAATGGTATTTTGGAGAACAAAGATAATTTTTCTCAGGAAAGAAGGTCAATTTCAAGAAAAAATATTGAATGAACTTTAATGATCAATGAAAATACTTTAAATTGTTATGTATTTATTAATATAAAAGTAGTTTAGAGTATGTGGCAGGTATTAAAAATATTTGTGTGTATATAAGACCATATTTAAGTAACTTGAGTTTAAGATATATTTATGTGTGTACATTGTACCAAACCATTGAAATCTAAGGTGATCTTTACATTCGATAACCACAAAGACAGAGGAAACTTTTTCTCTGTTAGTGTACTACTATAAAGGAATTTTAGGGAATAAACTTCTAGGAAAGTATTTGAAAAAAAAGTAACATTATAAATTACAGTTTAAGTGATTCAGTATTTAAACAGAGAGCAGTGAAAATTTATTTAAAACCAGCTTTACCTTTCTTTTAGTAGTAGCATTGATTGGGGCAGGTATTTTGAACCATCTTAAAGAAATAGATGTGAATATTTAATATAGCTTAACACAGTTTGTATATTTTTTAATGTTTTAAGAATGAATAAGATGTTATTTTTATGAGACTATCAATTCACATTGTATTATTTGAAGACTGAATTCTTATGTAAAACACAAAATATTAAACTCCATGGTTCATTTGGATTAAATATAAGCTTTTAATTTGTGCAAGGTATCACAGTGAGGATTAGGAGGCAAAGAAGATGGAGAAAGAAATGTAAAGTATCTTTGAAGGGCTCTCGAGAAAAAGGATGGTTCCAAGGAGCTGAGCTTATCCTATTAGAAATCTGTGTGAAGGGAAATAATTTTGAACTGTCCAAATCTTGTCTTTGTTGCTTTATCCTTTCTTTTACTTCCTTTCTCTCTTCTCGCGTATCATTCAGTCATTTCCTATAGTAAGTTTTTAGGATGATTAATGTTTTTAAACTACAAATACGAGACAATTACCAGCATTTCAACCAAGATGGCCTTAATCAAAATATAGTCTACATTTCTCATCACCCAAAGGCTCTGTTTCCTGAATTTTTCTCTTCTCTACCGCCTCCTGCCCCCCAGCAATCCAGCAATACCCCAACCAGATATACGAGCTTTGAACAGAGGTGATCCAATTAGCTGAATTTTTTTTCTTGTGACCTGACAAAGAGAGAGGCTAAAAAATAGAAGGGGCACTGTGGGTGTAGTTTTCATATGGTTATTTCTGGAGTTCAACTTAAAAAAACCCAAAAAGCTCTAGTCAGATTTTGTGTAATCACTTAGGTAGAAGTCATAGTAATCACACAGGCCTAAAGTAATTGTTTTCCAGACTAGAGAATTTCCGTATGATAGTTTAGGGTGTGGAGTTTGTTGTTCCTTTGGTCTGTGGTCTCAAGTTTTGTTCCAGCCATCTCCTGACTATGGAACCTTCTTATTAAAGAAATGTAGCAGGATACTATGACTAAGATAAGTCAAATAAAATTAACATGGCATCCAGAATGCTTGCATTCTCACTTCTTTTAATTATTGCAGAAACTGTCTGCCACTTACACTGAATGATGAGGCAGCTAGAACAGTAGAAATATTCATCTAGTCTAGCCTAAAAACAGGCAAATGAGATCAGTGACAATGGCTTCTTTTAGGAACTTTAATTTCCATGTTTTGGAACTGCTTATTTGCTACATGATCTAAGGCAGAAAGTTATACCTCATGGCCACGGGAAGGTTTCTTAGTAAGGTATGCAGAAGCCGGTCTGTGAGATAAGGAGGTGGGATATTGTTTTGCACATCCATAATGAATAGGCCACACCAAAGGTGTGTGAGAACCGATTGGAATCTTACCTACTTACATCTACTACCTAGGTCAGAGTAGGAAAACACTGTGAAGGAAAATGGTTATCTTTTCAGAAGCTGAAAGCATCTTATTCTAGCTTTTTTTTTTTCTTTTTAAAAAATAAAACTACCTTTTTTCTTTTCCCAAAGTAGGCATTGTATAAGAAGACCTTGTTTTGCATGTTAATATCCCACATTTAATTTTTTATCTCTAATTAAAATGTAATTAATTAATTCTGTCCTTTCAGTTTTACCAGGGCAGTAAATGATTGGTTAAAAACAATGAAAATAACAACAACAAAACAGAGAATTAGATAGCCTGCTTTTTCAGGTTCCCAAGCCTTTTTAGAAATTTGATAATGAATTCCCTTTTATAAAATTCTGTCTCTGTTCATGGTCTCTAATAGCAGTTTTTTCTCTGAAAAAGTCCGGAACTATTTTATTGTCTGGTACCAAAATGATTATTGCTTAGCTCCATGCTTGAGTTAATAATGACAACAATATCTTAATTCAGCATAACACTTGCTTTTGCAGACATTAAACTGGCTAAATTTCATAAAACTCTGTGAGATGAGTAGGAATTATCCTTATTTTTGCAGAGTGGCAGGACTCAAACCAAGGGATTCATAGTATAAATTCCATGCTCTTTCCATAACACCAATCTGTCTTCTCTCAGAGAATATTTTAGCTCTCTTTCTTTTGTTGTTTGATCACTATCTCAGTCTCTACTTGGTTGCTGTACAAATATTTTTGAAAAGTTTAGGTAGAGTAAGTCAGGCAGGAGATTTTGGAGAACCTTATACCACTTTATTTCCTCATGTTCCTCGATCATTTGCTCCTCCCTGACATTCTCCTATCCCCCTATTTCCAAACTCCACATGTCATGCTTCAGCTGAAATTTTTTGAATTGCATAGATTTTTAGGAAACAAACAAAAAGAATCATGAAATCATCTCTTTGTCGTATTTTAAAATGGAGAGAAATTTGTTTCAAACTGAGCGTAGCCCAGACCAAAGCTCCCTCAGTGAGAACATCTGTGATTTTAAGGACAAGTAGGTCTAAGTGCATTATCTTTAAAAAATATTATTCCAGGCTAATCTTGACATAGAGCAGGTAAATAAAAAAGATGAGCTGTGAAAATCCACAAATAGGGCTTGAATGCCATTTTCCATGACAACGGGAGCTGCCCCATGAAAGCATTAATGCTGGGAATGTAAGGAATTTAAAATTGTGTCTTCTCAGTTTTACAGTTGTGTGCTCATGTTAATTAGAGATATACTGACATTTGAAGTATCTACATTAATACACACAGCTACTATACATTTGTGAACTGTGGCCAGAAATCTACTTTAATTGAAAGCAGTTTGCTAATCTGAATGTGTATATCCGTTACATTTTAAGCTTTTAAATTTTAATACTAGTGCCCTTAGATACTTGTTCTTTTTGCTCTCTCCACTTTCTGTTTCTAATTTATACCTGAAAGGACAGCCTGGCCTATTTTTAATCTCCTAGTGATGTTTTGGAGCAATATTGATGGAATTTTGAGAAAAAAAATGTTTTTTAATAGTGTCTTTTTACTTGCTGTACTTTGAATCTCTTTTTACTCTCTGACTTTCTAAATTGTTGGTTTTTCTTGCAAACCTTTAAGATGGCCTGCCACCGAAATAAGGTAGGATTAGGTTTATGGAATTTGCTGCACTGGCTATATTTAAGTACTAAAGAGCTACTCTTCACAGTCATACTATGGTTTTAGCCAGAAAAGCCCAGTATTAGAGACCTTGATGAGATGAGCAGTGAAGAGGCATTTTGATTTTTTTAGTATAGCTGAATTTTGTCCTTCCCTCTTGATGTCAAGCCATGTATCTTAATTTTTGATTTGCATATATGTTCACAATAGCTTGATGACTTCTTGAGTCATCTTTAGCCCTAGAGTTTTTGCTTTGCCTGTCTTAAAGGAAGACTTTACATCTATTTTTCTGCAAGTTTGTGTTTCTTAAGAATCTGCCTGTCAGGATTTTTAACCTAATTGTTTTGTCCTTTTTTGTCTAATGAAACTCCCACACTTACTTTTTGAACTAATCCCTGTGTATTACACAAGACCAGTTAGAAAGAAGCTTCCTTTTTGTAGCACCAGAATAAACTGCTCTAAAAATTTGTAATACTCTGGACTTATTTCATTAAACCATTTTACTGGCACCATTAAACTACTAAGACCTGGGACCATTAAAACTTACTCAGTACTATTATTATTATGGCCGATTTTACCCTTTATTAATTTTTTTTCACTGTACTAAGTTCCTCTGCTCTTTATTTTTTCATGTTGCTTACTACATATTGTGCCATCACAGCACATTTGGTAATTTCAAGTTAATTGCTCAATTATCAGTGATAGTCATGAAGTACTTGAAACATGCGCAGTGGAGGATTTAAAAAATTTCGAAATAAGTTGGTGTGTCATAATCTTAAATGTGAAACATGCCAATATCTGCAGGCATAAAAATACACTGCCTGAGCTAGGCATTTCAGGCAAGGCAAAAACCTACTCTTAAAATCAGGGCTTTTGTCTGGCACTGAAGTGTTTCATCTTTGCTAATTTCAAACAACGTATCTAAATTTGATCTTGGTTTCCTTTTCAACTCTAAATACTTGGTCGTGGTAATAAGGGAAAAGGGAAGTAAAACTGTATTGATTCTGTTCGAATGTTTAACCGGAACCTTACAGTCACGATATTCACTGTAAAGTGGAATTTGGTGTGAGGTGGATCCATATTGGATGCCAGTCAAGGAAGTTGACTTACTAAGGAAGCAGAATGGTCTCTTTATAATGTTTCTGCACACATTAAGGCAATCCTCTAATCAGAGGACAGTGTTTCAGTGAAGATAGTATGTTGATGATTTATTTATATCGAAAAACCTCATGAGAACAATGACACTTTGGGGACTTTTTCTGTATCTTACACAGTAATAGTCTAAGATGCCTTCAAGATAACTTATACATTATGGCAAAATACTTATTGTAACTCTTTTGGCAACTAGGCAAACTATCCTTAAATTTTGCATTAGTATTCAGTTTAAGGTTTTTTCTAAACGAATATAGTGCCAACAGCTCTTTTTAAGATGCTATTATGGTTCTTTCATATTTTTATAGTACTGTAGTAAAGCTTAATTTACTGGTTACATTTGAAGGTGGAGTAGAGCAGCACAGGAGTCAACATTAAAGTGATTCAGTGCCTGTTGGAGAAAAATTCTTCCTAACTTGAGATTGGAAACAACGTGGGGCTTGAGGGCTGTTTGCTAAGAACAGCTAATAAATTTGAATATTCCCCCCAAAAGCTGCTCTCTGAACTTGTTTTTAACCAAGAAGATAGGCTTAATCATTTTCCAGTATTCTTACATAAATTTTATTAATATTTAAAGGAATTAAATGCATATAGAGAAGGGGAAATAAAGCCATAATTTGAACTGAGTGGTGGTCTCAAATACGGGGAAATGAGGGAGTGTCCATAAATATACTAATTATGCACAGCTAGCTATTATTTTATAATATAATAATCTATAAAATGTGAAATATAGTCTATTTATAATTCAGGAAAAAATAAACTCATTGATTTACTCAAGCATTTAGATAGAAATATTTTTAGTAACTATTCAGTTTATAAATATTGTGTGAATAAGCAACAAAATCTAGTGCATTTTGTTGTATGCTTGTCTCTACACATCACTTTCAGCACATAGTTTTATCTGAAGTACATATTTTATGTTATCTTGGGGTATGGGTATAAATGCTTATCATTTCACCAAATTTTTGCCATCTCCTAACATTAAAATGTGAGTTAAGTATTTCCAGTGAAGATAAAAACATTTCTGCATTCTCTTCTTTCTCCCTCTCTTCGTCTCTCCTTCCCTTTTGCCTTACTCTCTCTGTCTCTCTTCATATTTCTTACTGGAGTTTTTCAAAGATGCAAGGCAATTATTGTGTAAAAAGATTAATTTCCTAAGCATTATCTTCCATGATGACTGGCAAAAAAGACTTATTTTTAATGTTTAATCAGTCAAAAAGTTTGTCCACATGATGTAATTCCTGTTTTTATTATTATTTGCTTAGCAAGTGCTTGCAAGAGAAAAAAAGATGGTCCCTAACCTAAGCGTTTAAAAATTGATTGGTTACTAGACAGTTTATGTGGGTGGAGTTTTCTTTGGATACAAGCTACTGGAGTTAGCTCTTTCTCTTTCTTTTCAGCTCACATAGTTTCATATAAACTTAAGTGAATGAATTCATTAATAAAAGCAGATTTTCTATTTTTATTTCACCTTTGGGCTCTTTTATACCTTTGGAAAATACAAATACAACAAAAAAGTATGTTTGACAGTTAATTATTATTTTTACCTTTTTGACCCACGTATAGTAGATAATTAAGCAATAGCATCAATGGAATCCAGGTCTGCATCCCTATAACTGCCTACATTAGGCAGAATATAGATTATTTTTTTTCTTCAATCTGTGGCAGCTGGTAACAAGCCTATGACTTGGTTTTTAATTATTACCACTAGTGTTCTGAGTTTCATTGAACATAGTACAAAAGAAATACAGGTGTTATTCCTCTTGTGAATATTATTTTTCTTCCAATTATTACATATATATGGCATCGTCAATTAGAATGGGTTGTTTTAAGGTGAGATTGGTTGCACATAATTTGATACCTGATAGAGCATCAAGTGCACACTCACTGAATGGTTGACAGCTTTAAGGGATGGAAACATTTTGGGCTTTGTCCCTGGTAGTGGCAGTATGTGGAATCCACTGTTGATTTTGTGACTAGTTACAGAGAATTTTTCCCTGGACTTGAGTCACAGAATAGATAGCTGCAAGGCAATATCTGGCGGACGGCTGAGAAAGTAAAGCATGAAAAATGTGGGTGTAAACAAGAGAGCTGAGTGTCAGAAATCTTTGAGCATCTGGAGCTTTCTGAGGAGAAGATATGGTTGAACAAATGGAAGAAATACCTGTCCCTCCAATTTCACTGCAGTAATTGAGAAGAGGAGACAAAAAGGAGAGAAATTAGTGAAATAGGAAATGACTGAAATAGGAGATTTTTGTGAAATCACAAAATGGATTTGAGGACGGTTTTTTAAGATGTGGAAATACTTGTTTGGGTCTGACAATAGTAATTTAAAAGGAGTTCTATAGTTGTTTTGTTTTTTTTTTCCCTAATCTGTTTCAATTTTATTGATTTCAATTCAATGCATTCTAAGGACAACGGTAGGAATTTTGGGAAATGGGTACCTCCCAGGTAAAAAACCAGTGAGAATAATTTTGCTTTATCTGGGTAAAGATTAATATAGAAATATATGAAAATAATCATCTATGTATCACACTCTATATTTTATATGGGATACCTTTAGAAAGGTCTCATTGTAACCATGACCAAGTAGCATCCTTATATCTTCTAGAACAAGGAATCACATGAATTAGGTTTCAATTATGGTATATGATGTTTTTAGTTTTGGAGGTTGGAAAACTCTTTGAAATCACATTTTTATAAAGTGATTTTTTAGTGTGATGTATATTCCTTCCTTTCCTTTCTCCCTCTACTTCCCTTTCTTCCTTTCCCTCCATCCTTTCTGTCCTTTCTTTCATTTAGAGATAGTTTGTTTTCAATTAGTATGTATGCTGCTTGCCAAGCTATAAAGTAATACCTAACATGTGTTCCTTAAGTTGTATGCAGGGTCACCTTTTTGATTAAGGACTAAAGAGTCCTCTTTGGGTTTCTTATATGAATAAGAGCACTCTCATCCATTTTATGCAATCAAAGAAACTGAGGAACTTTGGAATTAGTTTTACTCTTGTGAGGTGATGAAGATAAGATAATTGGAAAGAAATTATAATCTTTATTGACCCAGCAGTTTACTAAACGTGAATTAGGATTTGTCAAATTTCAAGGCTTGTTGAGTGTTTGCTCACTAAGAACAAGATAGAGGAATAATCATGGTCTAAAAGGAGAACTTTTAAGTTTTCAGAAAGACTTCCTGCAGTGAGATATTCTGTGAAACCGTATACTCACAACCTTAAGGGAGGTCCTTAGTTGTGTTCTTCTGGCAAGTCTTCCACATTGAGTGAATTCGTCTCAGATCTTGATTTGGGTTGTTTCTTGAGAATAGTTTGACTTAGCGTTAAAGGGGGTTAAATATCCTATGCAACCAAAAGGGGAAAATTTATAAATTATCTCAAGGATACTAAGCAGGAGATGAAACCCAGATATGCCTGAAAGAAAGTTGTGGATTGGTCAAGGTTATGGTTATATAGAACACTGATAGAACAACAAACTATGCATCAGTTTGCAGTGTCTGGAGCGAATAGACTGCCACTCTCTCCCAACAGCACCTACCGGTGCTTTAATACTTCCCAGTTTCTCTGTCAAGAGACGAAGGTGAGGGAATCAAGTGTCTATATTTGGCAGAGAGAAGTTAAAAACAGCTGTTGTTTGTGTTGAACACCTGTGTGTTCTAGGCATTGGGCAAGGCACTTTTACCTTGTTATTTTTAATCCTTTTAACAAATCCCTCAAATCCCTGGTTGTTTTCTATAAATTCTGATTTATTTTTTTACCTTCATAGCACTTAAAATGATTAGTAGTTATCCTGTATTTGTATGTTTATGTAATGTCTATTTTCTTCACTAAACTAAAAACCCTGTCAGGGTAGAGACCAAGACTATTTTGTTCAAACCTGTATACCCAGTTTCTAGCACAGTGTATGACACGTACTAAGTTCCTAGTAGATATTTGTTGAATAAATAAATGAACAACAACAAAAACAAAAGGTAAAGGAAAGAAGGAAGGAATGCAAGGAAGAAAAAGGCAGAGCTGGGGTTCAAACACAGTCTGTTTGATTTCAGATCACATCTCTTCCCACTCTAGAACACCAGCACAGTTTCACTTCATCTAGAATATTCTTGATTATATACTTAACTGATAAAATTTCTCTAAGTTCAGCTGTCTTAGAGCCCCCCAAATCTGTTTACATCTTATTCTGAGAACTCTTACATCTTACCCTGAGACTGAATGACATGGAAAAGGCTGTCCCATCTTTTTGTCATCCTTTTGGAATATTGCAACCATTTTATGCTAACAGTTCTCTCCAGAAATACAGATTTCATATTCTAGATTGAGGGGTTTCTGTTTCTCCTACACAAGGAGAGTGTACTTCTTTCTTTCCTTCTCTGAGATTGACCCTTAATTTAGATCGTTGTGCTGCTAAATTGACTTTAAGTAATGAGCAGAGTGATTGTTGTATGCCCTGCTGAGTTTTCTGCTCGAGGAGAAGTGTGTCACTCTTACGTAGAGAGAGCCTGTGGGAGGAGTCAGGCCAACCCAAGGGGCTCTTATCCTGGCAGGTGCCAGGCACTGGGGCTTGGTTTGGTCATTCGGCAGTGACCTCTTTCCATTTACTTCATTTTTACTGCTTGAATTTTTCCTTGACAAATATCATTGTCAAGAAGTTTTTTGTTTTAATATTGGTTTTTACATGACACTATCAACCGTTTCATTTCCTTTTATTCCTGGTGTCATCTTTTTAAAAAGCCTTACTGTGTTTTTCCATTCTGTTTCCCAGGATGGGAGGAAATGTAAGAATGTAGAGAGTAAATGCAAGGTTCATAGTGTGGAAAGGTGTCATTTTAGTTAGGCTTCCAGCGATGCCATGTAACCTTGAAAACGTACATTTTTATGGCTGTATACATGTGGTTAGTTCAAACAGGAATTGTGTATCTCCCAGGTATATTGAATGGATACATATTTAAATCTTGATGTCAACTTAAACGAGTCCTATTTAAATTCCCAAGAGGGTACAAGAAACAGATTTTTGTGATGTGAAGCAATAACCATCTTTTCTGGACCAAATGGCAATTTTGGAAGCTCTGGCCATCTGGGAATCTATCATTTGAAGCAGCCTGGCCTACTTGGAAGTTAGTATGTTAGTGAGGAGTGATCTGAGCCATTAAGGTCTTCACACTGGATGGTGTGATCAGTGGTCAATCTGACCTCCAAGTTGCCCTCTGAAAACTGTTTAAAGATGTGTATATCTGTTTTGCAGCTATGGTAAATCCTTTTTTGGTAGCAAATATTTTCTTTCAAGGAGAGGGCTTAGCTTCTGTTGGAAATTAATTCAACTCCACAAATATAATATATACTGGGTGCTGAGTGTATTCAAAACAGAACATCAGATGCTTCATTGGAAACAAATGCAAATGTACAGAGTTCCTGCCATGAAGAACCTTAGAATCTAGACATAATTATTAAACTCTCTTATTCCTTTTTGTGTTCCTGTGTCTAACTCAGTGTGTGGCTCAAAGGAGGGATTAATAAATGTTAATTAAGTTGAATTGATTATTGCAGAGGAGATATGTAATTCCCTATGCAGAATATGTTAAATGCCTTAGTAAAATAAAAAATTGTATCTGCAGAGCTTGTAAGAATTAAAGATACATCCCTTAAGAAGGACCTTAATTTAGGAAGCAGACTTTTTGATATTCTTTGAAAGTTGAATAGAATTTTATCAGTGGAATAGGAGATGCAGAGAGAGGTGCATCCTGGTAGTGAGAGGGCTAGCACAAGCATGGGTATGGGACCGATGGAAGGAAACAGGGAAGTATGGGATAGAGAACAATGAGAAGCCCAGTTTGACTGAGGTATAGGGTATCTATAAGCTAGAAAACTTAGTGTGATCATATCATTGTGGTCCATAAGGCTAAGCTAAGGTATTTGGTAGATCTTAGGGGGCCATCAAACCAAATAGCTGAGCAGTATGGCAAGAGCTTTGCTTTTGCAAAATTTTTGAAAAATTAGTTCAGCCAGCAGCTTGTAGAGTAGATTAGAGGAAAAAAAAAAGACTTTAACTAGAGAAACACCTTGTAAGATACTTCAAGCAGGAGGTAAGAGGTTTAAACAAGAGTGGGTATTTTGAGAACAGAATGTTAGGAACAGAAAGAAGAGACTTCGCCAGTGTGGCATCAGTAAGACTGGATTATATGTGGTGGGGAGCATGAGGAAAAGAAAGGAGTCAAAATTACTCATTGTTTTTTCCTGTTCCTGTTATTCATCACAGCACTGAATTTTTGAAAAGGCAGAGGGAAAATATCTTGCTAATTATCTCTTGTCAACGCTCAAATCCCTTGCATCTCATTGGTTAGATTCCCACTGAAAATTGAGGATATTTTTTCTTCCCATGGAGGCCTGGAAGGAAGATGTGTTTTTAAAGGAATGAGAATATACTTAAAGATAAAATTACTTGGATGATTTAAAGGCATAACATAAACACAGAAGATATTAACACTAGGAGCTCAATCAAGTGCACAGGCAGGACCTTGTTGATTTCGGGGGCATAAGGTAAAACTTGGCTACCATGAGTGAGAATAGTGAAGACACTGGAGATTATGACATTCCTATCAGGTGGCTTTCACATAGGGATTAGTACCTGACATCTGTGAGGAATAAAACGGGTATGCACAGATAAAATGATGAGTACAACTCCCTGGTTATATTGCTACATTCTGTCCTCCACAGAAGGTATAGTCACAGCAAATATCATGCTTTGGATATAGGGCCTCTCTACTTGTCTCTTTCAAGGGAAAAGGAAATAGTGCAGGAAAATACACTCATGAGTAAGAAAAGACATTGAAATAAGATTTAAAAAATAGACTTTTTCAAGAAAATGGCATAAAGTCAAGTTGATTTTGAAAAGGATCCTTATCATTCTCATTACCTTATCATTCAGACTAACACTAACATGCATTAATTCATTTGTTCATTCACTCAATAAGAATATGAATTCAGGACTCTTCTGGACATGAGGTGGAATTTAAAATGGTAAATGAAGAATTAGTCATCAGGAATTTATTATAATCTATTGTAGGAGGAGATGAAATATACATATATGAAAAAGAACAAGAAAGTAACTGGTATGAAACCTAGTAATTCGGGCTTCCCTGGTAGCGCAGTGGTTGAGAGTCCGCCTGCCGATGCAGGGCACACGGGTTCGTGCCCCGGTCCGGGAAAATCCCACATACCGCGGAGCGGCTGGGCCCGTGAGCCATGGCCGCTGAGCCTGCGCGTCCGGAGCCTGTGCTCCACAACGGGAGAGGCCACAGCAGTGAGAGGCCCGTGTACCGCAAAAACAAACAAACAAACAAACAAAAAACACCGAGTAATTCATCTCTGGGAAGTGCTTTGCCCATTGTTTCTTCTTGGAGACCTATGGTAGCTGTTCCTGTCCATTCAACTGTCTGTACCTTACCCTGCTGACAAACTGAGCCCCTTGCCAGTACTTCATCAAAGGGTGCTCTTTCATAACCTGTGTATGACTTAAATATCTGTCTCATTTGTGCTTAGCAAGTTGTTCATATTATGTAGTGCATAATAGGTTCCAGTAAAATGCTTTTTGAATGAATGACAGAAACTCTACCTCTCATGCATTCTATCAATTAAGATATTTGGGGTTAAAAAATCTTCTTTAAAAATTTATGTATCTTATGGGAAAGTTAAAATCTATTACTTTTTCACATCTTAAGCTTTTTATATGCCTTTAAATTTTAAAACTCCAAAACAACTTTTGAGTACCTTCTGTGAAGCAGAACTGTATTAGTTACTTCATATTAGTTTAAAAATATACCGTGTGGAATTCCTGCCACCCCTGGATACTGCTGTGTAATAGCTGTGATCTTAGGCAAATCATAGAGCCTCTTGGAGCCTTAGCTTCCTCACCTGTAAAGTGAGAATATTACCTACTGCATGTTCTTTTAATAGCTTTATTGAGATATAATTGGCATATAATAAACTGCATACATTTAAAGTGTTTAATTTGATGTTTTGATATACATATACACCAGTGAAGCCATTTCCACAGTCAAGGTAATTTACATATCCATAACCCCTAATGGTTTCTTAATGCCCCTTCTGAGTCCCTTACTCCTACCCCTCCTGAGTCCCTTACTCCTACCCCTCCTTGATCTGTTTTCAGCCCCATCCCCAGGCAGTCACTGATTGTTGCCACTATAGATTGCATTAAAAGTTTTGCTTTATGTAAGTGGAATCACACGTTATGTACTCTTTTTTGTCTAGTTTCTTTCATTCTGCATAATTATTTTGAGATTCACTCATGGGCATGTCAATAACTTATTTTTTAAATTGAGGAGTAGTAAGTATTTCATTGTATGGATATACCACAATTTGATTATCCATTTAGGTTCTTTCTAGTTTTTGGCTATTACAAATGAAGCTGCTTTGGACATTTGTCTTTGAGTGGACATATGCTTTGTTTTCTTTTGGGTAAATACGTAGGAATGGAATGGCTAGTTTACCTAGGTGCATGTTTAACTTTATAAGAACTGCTGATTTTTCCAAAGTGGTTTACCGTTTTACATTCCTACTAGCAATGTGTAAGAGTTCCAGCTGTCCCACATTCTTAACAACACTTTGTATGTTTAGTCTTCAATTTTAGCTATTCAAGTGGTTTGTAGTGGTGGCTCATGGTTTTAATTTTTATTGCCCTAATGACTGATGATGTTGGGCTCTTTTCATGTGCTTGTTTGTCATCATGTATCTACTTTGTTGAAGTGCATATTAAATCTTTTGCTGTTTTTTTTAATTGGGGTTGTCTTTTATTGAGTTGTAAGAGTATTTTTTTATATTTTTTAAAAATACAAGTTATTTATCAGATAATGTTATGTATATATTTTTTACTGGCCTGTGGCTTGCCTTTTAATTTTAAGTGTCCTTTGAGAGCAGTGTTTTAAATTTTGAAAAAGTCCAATTTATTGCTGTTCTTTTCTTTTTTTTTAACATCTTTATTGGAGTATAATAGCTTTACGATGGTATGTTAGTTTCTGCTTTATAACAAAGTGAATCAGCTATACATATACATATATCCCCATATCTCCTCCCTCTTGCGTCTCCCTCCTACCCTCCCTATCCCACCACTCTAGGTGGTCAAAAAGCACTGAGCTGATCTATCTGTGCTATGTGGCTGCTTCCCGCTAGCTAGCTATTTTACATTTGGTAGTATATATATGTCCATGCCACTCTCTCACTTCGTCCCAGCTTACCCTTCCCCCTCCCTGTGTCCTCAAGTCCATTCTCTATGTCTGTGTCTTTATTCCTGTCCTGCCCCTAGGTTCTCCAGAACCATTTTTTTTTCTTTTTTAGATTCAATATATATGTGTTAGCATATGGTATTTTTTTTTCTCTTTCTGACCTACTTCACTCTGTATGACAGACTCTAGGTCCATCCACCTCACTACAAATAACTCAATTTCATTTCTTTTTATGGCTGAGTAATATTCCATTGTATATATGTGCCACATCTTCTTTATCCATTCATCTGTCGAGGGACACTTAGGTTGCTTCCATGTCCTGGCTATTGTAAACAGAGCTGCAGTGAACATTGTGGTACATGACTCTTTTTGAATTATGGTTTTCTCAGGGTATATGCCCAGTAGTGGGATTGCTGGGTCGTATGGTAGTTCTATTTTTAGTTTTTTAAGGAACCTCCATACTGTTCTCCATAGTGGCTGTATCAATTTACATTCCCACCAACAGTGCAAGAGGGTTCCCTTTTCTCCACACCCTCCCCAGCATTTATTGTTTGTAGATTTTTGATGATGGCCATTCTGACTGATGTGAGGTGATACCTCATTGTAGTTTTGATTTGCATTTCTCTAATGATTAGTGATGTTGAGCATCCTTTCATGTGTTTGTTGGCAATCTGTATATCTTCTTTGGAGAAGTGTCTATTTAGGTCTTCTGCCCATTTTTAGATTGGGTTGTTTGTTTTTGATATTGAGCTGCATGAGCTGCTTATAAATTTTGGAGATTAATCCTTTGTCAGTTGCTTCATTTGCAAATATTTTCTCCCATTCAGAGGGTTGTCTTTTCGTCTTGTTTATGGTCTCCTTTGCTGTGCAAAACCCTTTAAGTTTCATTAGGTCCCATTTGTTTATTTTTGTTTTTATTTCCATTTCTCTAGGAGGTGGGTCAAAAAGGATCTTGCTGTGATTTATGTCATAGAGTGTTCTGCCTATGTTTTCCTCTAAGAGTTTTATAGTGTCTAGCCTTACATTTAGGTTTTTAATCCACTTTGAGTTTATTTTTGTGTATGGCATTAGAGAGTGTTCTAATATCATTCTTCTACATGTAGCTGTTCAGTTTTCCCAGAACCACTTATTGAAGAGGCTGTCTTTTCTCCATTGTATATTCTAGCCTCCTTTACCAAAAATAAGGTGACCATATGTGCGTGGGTTTATCTCTGGGCTTTCTATCCTGTACCATTGATCTATATGTCTGTTTTTGTGCCAGTACCATACTGTCTTGATTACTGTAGCTTTATAGTATAGTTAGAAGTCCAGGAGCCTGATTCCTCGAGCTCCGTTTTTCTTTCTCAAGATTGCTTTGGCTATTCGGGGTCTTTTGTGTTTCCATACAAATTGTGAAAGTTTTTGTTCTAGTTCTGTGAAAACTGCCATTGGTAGTTTGATAGGGATTGCATTGAATCTGTAGATTGCTTTGGGTAGTAGAGTCATTTTGACAATATTGATTCTTCCAATCCAAGAACATGGTATATCTCTTCATCTGTTTGTATCATCTTTAATTTTTTTCATCAATGTCTTATAGTTTTCTGCATACAGGTCTTCTGTTTCCCTAGGTAGGTTTCTTCCTAGGTATTTTATTCTTTTTGTTGCAATGGTAAATGGGAGTGTTTCCTTAATTTCTCTTTCAGATTTTTCATCATTAGTGGAGAGGAATGCAATAGATTTCTGTGCATTAATTTTGTATCCCACTACTTTACCAGATTCATTGATTAGCTCTAGTAGTTTTCTGGTAGCATCTTTAGGATTCTCTATGTATAGTATCATGTCATCTGCAAACAGTGACAGCTTCACTTCTTCTTTTCTGATTTGGATTCCTTTTATTTCTTTTTCTTCTCTGATTGCTGTGGTTAAAACTTCCAAAACTGTGTTGAATAATAGTGGTAAGAGTGGGCAACCTTGTCTTGTTCCTGATCTTAGAGGAAATGGTTTCAGTTTTTCACCATTGAGAACAATGCTGGCTATGGATTTGTCATATATGGCCTTTATTACGTTGAAGTAAGTTCCCTCTATGCCTACTTTCCGGAGGTTTTTTTTCATAAATGGGTGTTGAATTTTGTCGAAAGCTTTTTCTGCATCTATTGAGATGATCATATGTCTTTTCTCTTTCAATTTGTTAATATGGTTTATCACATTGATTGATTTGCATATATTGAAGAATCTTTGCATTCCTGGGATAAACCCCACTTGATCATGGTGTATGATCCTTTTAATGTGCTGTTGGATTCTGTTTGCTAGTATTTTCTAAGGATTTTTGCATCTATGTTCATCAGTGATATTGGCCTTTAGTTTTCTTTCTTTGTGACATCTTTGTCTGGTTTTGGTCTCAGGGTGATGGTGGCCTTGTAGAAGGAGTTTGGGAGTGTTCCTCCTTCTGCTATAGTTTGGAAGAGTTTGAGAAGGATAGGTGTTAGCTCTTCTCTAAATGTTTGATGGCATTTGCCTGTGAAGCCATCTGGTCCTGGGCTATTGTTTGGTGGACGATTTTTAATCACAGCCTCAATTTCAGTGCTTGTGATTGGTCTGTTTATATTTTCTCTTTTTTCCTGGTTCAGTCTTGGAAAGTTGTGCTTTTCTAAGAACTTGTCCATTTCTTCCAGGTTGTCCATTTTATTGGCATATAGTTGCTTGTAGCAATCTCTTATGATCTTTTGTATTTCTGCATTGTCAGTTGTTACTTCTCCTTTTTCATTTCTAATTCTATTGATTTGAGTCTGCTCCCTTTTTTGCTTGATGAGCCTGGCTAAAGGTTTATCAATTTTGTTTATCTTCTCAAAGAACCAGCTTTTAGTTTTATTGATCTTTGCTATTGTTTCCTTCATTTCTTTTTCATTTATTTCTGATCTGATCTTTATGATTTGTTTCCTCTACCAACTTTATGATTTGTTTCCTCTGATCTTTGTGATTTGTATCCTCCGCCAACTTTGGGTTTTTTTTTGTTCTTCTTTCTCTAATTTCTTTAGGTATAAGGTTCGGTTGCTTATTTGAGATGTTTTTTGTTTCTTGAGGTAGGATTGTATTGCTATAAACTTTCCTGTTAGAACTGCTTTTGCTGCATCCCATAGGTTTTGGGTCGTCGTGTTTTCATTGTCATTTATTTCTAGGTATTTTTTGATTTCCTCTTTGATTTCTTCAGTGATCTCTTGGTTATTTAGTAGTGTACTGTTTAGCCTCCATGTGTTTGTATTTTTTACAGTTTTATTCCTGTAATTGATATCTAGTCTCATAGTGTTGTGGTTGGAAAAGATACTTGATATGATTTAAATTTTCTTAAATTAACCAAGGCTTGATTTGTGACCCAAGATGTGATCTATCCTGGAGAATGTTCCATGAGCACATGAGAAGGAAGCGCATTTTGTTGTTTCTGGATGGAATGTCCTATAAATATTGATTAAGTCCATCCTGTTTAATGTGTCATTTAAAGCTTGTGTTTCTTTATTTATTTTCATTTTGGATGATCATTTCCATTGGTGAACGTGGGGTGTTAAAGTCCCCTACTATTATTGTGTTACTGTTGATTTCCCCTTTTATGGCTGTTAGCATTTGCATTATGTATTGAGGTGCTCCTGTGTTGGGTGCATAAATATTTACAATTGTTATATCTTCTTCTTGGATTGATCCCTTGATCATTATGTAGTGTCCTTCTTTGTCTCTTTTAATAGTCTTTATTTTCCAGTCTATTTTGTCTGATATGAGAATTACTACTCCAGCTTTCTTTTGATTTTTATTTTCATGGAATATCTTTTTCCATTCCCTCACTTTCATTCTGTGTGTGTCCCTAGGTCTGAAGTGGGTCTCTTGTAGACAGCATATATATGGGTCTTGTTTTTGTATCCATTCAGCCAGTCTATGTGTATTGGTTGGGGTATTTAATCCATTTACATTTAAGGTAGTTATTGATATGTATGTTCCTATTACCATTTTTAAAATTGCTTTGGGCTCGTTATTTTAGGTCTTTTCCTTCTCTTGTGCTTCCTGCCTAGAGTAGTTCTTTTAGCATTTGTTGTATGTAAAGCTTGTTTGGTGGTGCTGAATTCCCTTAGCTTTTGCTTGCCTGTAAAGGTTTTAATTTCTCTGTCGAATCTGAATGAGATCCTTGCTGGGTAGGGTAATCTTGATTGTCTTTTTTTCCCTTTCATCACTTAAAATATGTCCTGCCACTCCCTTCCCACTTGCAGAGTTTCTGCTGAAAGGTCAGCCGTTAACCTTATGGGGATTCCCTTGTATGTTATTTGTTGCTTTTCCCTTGCTGCTTTTAATATTTTTTTTGTTTGTATTTAATTTTTGATAGTTTGTTTAACATGTGTCTTGGCGTGTTTTTCCTTGGATTTATCTTGTATGGGACTCTCTGTGCTTCCTGGACTTGATTGACTATTTCCTTTCCCATATTAGTGAAGTTTTCAACTCTAATCTCTTCAAATATTTTCTCAGTCTGTTTTTTTTTTTTCTCTTATTCTTCTGGGACCCCTATAATTCGAATGTTGGTGCATTTAGTGTTGTCCCAGAGGTCTCTGAGACTGTTCTCAATTCTTTTCATTCTTTATTCTGCTCTGCAGTAGTTATTTCCACTATTTTATCTTCCAGGTCACTTATCCGTTCTTCTGCCTCAGTTATTCTGCTATTGATCCCTTCTAGAGAATTTTTAATTTCATTTATTGTGTTGTTCATCATTGTTTGTTTGCTCTTTAGTTCTTCTAGGTTCTTGTTAAATGTTTCTTGTATTTTCTCTATTCTATTTCCAAGATTTTGGATCATCTTTATACTACCATTATTCTGAATTCTTTTTCAGGTAGACTGCCTATTTCCTCTTCATTTGTTAGGTCTAGTGGGTTTTTACCTTGGTCCTTCATCTGCTGTGTATTTCTCTGTCTTCTCACTTTGCTTAACTTACTGTGTTTGGGGTCTCCTTTTCACATGTTGCAGGTTCATAGTTCCTGCTGTTTTTGGTGTCTGCAACCAGTGGGTAAGGTTGGTTCAGTGAGTTGTGTAGGTTTCCTGTTGGCAGGGACTGGTGCCTGTGTTCTGGTGGATGAGGCTAGATCTTGTCTTTCTGGAGGGCAGGACCACGTCCGGTGGTGTGTTTTGGGGTGTCTGTGACCTTATGATTTTAGGCAGCCTCTCTGCTAATGGGTGGGGTTGTGTTCCTGTCTTGCTAGTTGTTTGGCATAGGGTGTCCAGCACTGTAGCTTGCTGATCGTTGAATGGAGCTGGGTCTAAGCATTGAGATGGAGATAGCTGGGAGAGCGTTCGCCATTTGATATTATGTGGAGCCAGGAGGTCTCTGGTGGTCCAATGTCCTGAACTCTGCCCTCCCACCTCAGAGGCTTAGGACTGACACCCGTCCGGAGCACCAAGACCCTGTCAGCCCCATGGCTCAGAAGAAAAGGGAGAAAAAAAGAAAGAAAGAAAGTTATTAAAATAAAAAATAAATTATTAAAAATAAAAAATTAAAAAGTAATAAAAAAAAGAAAGAAGAGAGCAACCAAACAGAAAAACAGATCCAGCAGTGATAATAAGTGCTGAAATCTATACTAAAAACAAAAAGCAAAAAACAAAAAACGGGCAGACAAAACCCTAGGACAAATGGTAAAAGCAAAGCTATACAGACAAAATCACACAAAAAAGCATACATATACACACTCACAAAAAGAGAAAAAGGAAAAAAAATATATCTATATATAAAAAAAGTAAGAAAGCAACCAAATCAATAAACAAATCGACCAATGATAATATATTCTAAATACTAAACTTAAGATAAACATAAAACCAGAATCAAATTGGATGCAGAAATCAAACCCCACGTCTACTATTGCTCCCAAAGTCCACCACCTCAATTTTGGGATGAGTCGTTGTCTATTCAGTTATTCCACAGATGCAGTGTACATCAAGTTGATTGTGGAGATTTAATCTGCTGCTCCTGAGGCTGCTGGGAGAGACTTCCCTTTCTCTTCTTTGTTTGCACAGCTTCCGGGGTTAAGCTGTGGATTTGGCCCCACCTCTGCATGTAGGTCGCCTGAGGGCGTCTGTTCTTTGCCCAGACAGGACGGGGTTAAAGTAGCAACTGGTTAGGGGGCTCTGGCTCACTCAGGCCCCGGGGAGGGAGGGGTACGGAATGCAGGGCAAGCTTGCGGTGGCAGAGGCCGGCGTGACGTTGCAACAGGCTGAGGCACGCCGTGTGTTCCTCCTGGGGAAGTTGTCCATGGATCACGGGACCGTGGCAGTGGCGGGCTGCACAGACTCCCGGGAGGGGAGGTGTGGATAGTGACCTGTGCTTGTACACAGGCTTCTTGGTGGCTACAGCAGCAACCTTAGTGTTCATGCCTGTCTCTGGTATCCGCGCTGATAGCCGCGGCTTGTGCCTGTCTCTGGAGCTTGTTTAGGCAGTGCTCTGAATCCCCGCTCCTCGTGCACCCGGAAACAATGGTGTCTTGCCTCTTAGGCAGTTCCAGACTTTTTCCCGGACTCCCTGCCAGCTAGCTGTGGTGCATTAGCCCCCTTCAGGCTGTGTGCACACAGCCAACCCCAGTCCTCTCCCTGGGATCTCACCTCTGAAGCCTGAGCCTCAGCTCCCAGCTCCCACCCGCCCAGGCTGGTGAGCAGACAAACCTCTCGGGCTGGTGAGTGCTGGTCGGCACCCATCCTCTGTGCGGGAGTCTCTCCGCTTTGCCCTCTGCACCCCTGTTGCTGTGCTCTCCTCCATGGCTCCGAAGCTTCCCCCTGCCCCCGCCACCCCCCGTCTCCACCAGTGAAGGGGCTTCCTAGTGTGTGGAAACTTTTCCTCCTTCACAGCTCCCTCCCAGAGGTGCAGGTCCCATCCCTATTTTTTTGTCTCTGTTTCTTGTTTTTTCTTTTGCCCTACCCAGGTACGTGGGGAGTTTCTCGCCTTTTGGGAAGTCTGGGGTCTTCTGCCAGTGTTCAGTAGGTGTTCTGTAGGAGCTGTTCCACATGTAGATGTATTTCTGATGTATTTGTGGGGAGGAAGGTGATCTCCACGTCTTACTCCTCCACCATCTTGAAGGTCTCCCCTCTTTTCTATTTCATGCTTTTTATGTTACATTCAAGAAAGTTTTGCAAAACCCAATGTTACTAAGATTTTTTTCTATACATTCCATTAGTTGTTTTATAGTTTTAGCTTTTAATTTAGGTGTATGATTCGTTTTTAGGTAATTTTTGTAATAGGGTGAGATGACGTTTATGGTATATATTTTGGCTTATGGCTCTCCAGTTGTTCTAGTGCCATTGTCTGAAAAGATTATCTTTTTCCCCATTAAATTGCCTTGGCACTTTTGTTGAAAATAAGCTGACCATATATATATATATATATATATATATAGATTTATTTCTGGAGTCTCTATTCTGTTCCATTGATCTATTTGTCTATTTTTTTATGCCACTATCTTGATTACTTGATTACTGTAGCCTTATATTGGTAGAATGAGTTGTGAAGTATTACCTTCTATATAATTTTCTGGAAGAATTTGTGTACAGTAGGTATTATTACTTTTTAAATACTTGAAAGACTTCACTAATGAAACCATCTGGGCTTGGAGTTTTCTTTTGGGGAAGGTTTTTAACTACAAATACAATTTTTAAAAATAGGTGTAGGGCTATTGAGGTTATCTATTTCATCTAAGTTTTGTGGTTTATTTAAGTGCATTTAATCTAAATTGTTTAATCTATTGGCATAGATTTGTTCATAATACATATCTTTTAATATTTGTAGAATATTTAGTGATGTCGCCTCTCATTTATGCTATGAGAATGTAAACACAACATCAAATTTAATATTGCTTTCCTTTTCTCTATTTTATTGATTTCTGTTTTTAGTCTTATTATTTCATTTTTTTCTGCATACTTTGGGTTTATGTTGCCCTTCTTTTTCTAGTTTCTTAAGGTGAAAGCTGAGATCATTGATTTGAGACCCCCTTTTTCAATATAGGTTTTAGTGCTATAAAATTTACTTCTAAGTACTGCTTTAGCTGTGTTCCATAAATTTTAATATGTGGTGTTTACATTTTTATTCATTTCAAAATACTTTCTAATTTCCCTTTTGATTTCTTCTTTGATCTGTGTGTCATTTAGAAGTGTTATTTCCTAATATTTACAGATTTTCAAGATATCTTTTTGTTATTGAATTACTAGTTCTTTTGTTGGTTGGCAAGTTCTATCAATGTAAACTAGGTAAAGTTGGTTGACAGTGCTGTCCATGTCTTCAATATCCTTACTGATTTTTTTGGTTTACGTGTTCTACCCTTAATTGAGGGAGAGAGATTTTGAGAACTCTGATTAAAATTCTTCCTGAAATTTTATTAGTTTTGCTTCCCTGTATTTTGAAGCTTTATTAGCTTTATTAGCTTTATTAGCTTTATACATGTTTAGGGTCATTATGTCCTCCTACTGAGTTGACACCCTTATCATTGTATAAAAATCCCTTTATCCATTGTAATATTCTTTGCTTTGAAATCTACTTTGTCTGATAGCCCTGCAGGTTTCTTTTTATTAGTGGTACTGTGGTATATATTTTCCATCCTTTCACTTTTAAAGTATTGTGTCTTCATTTAAAAGTAGATTTCTTGTAGCCAGCATGCAGTTGAGTCTTGCTTTTTTATCCAGTATGACAATCTCTCCCTTTTAATTTGGGTGTTTAGACCATCTACGTTTAATGTGATTATTGACATGGTTGAGTTTAAATATATGATATGCTCTTTGTTTCTTGTTTGTACCACCTGTTCATCATTCTGTTTCCCCTTTTTCTTGTTTTCCTTTTAATTTATTGAGAATTTTTATGATTTCATTTAAAATCCCTTATTGACTTCTTAATTTTTTTGTTTTAATATATTTTAGTGGTTGCTTTAGTAGTTATAGCAACCCTATACAACTTACCACAGTCTTACTTCAAGTAATATTATCCCACATCACACATGGGATGAGAATCTTACAATAGCATACTTCCGTTTCTCCCTCCTAGCCTCTGTGCTATTGTCATACACATTACTTCTACATATGTTAAATCTAAAGATAATTTTTATTATTTTTGCTTTGAATAGTCAATATTTTAAAGATATTTAAAAAATAATCTTTCATATTTACCCACATATTTACCATTTTCAATGTACTTTATTTCTGTGTAGATTCAGATTTCCATTTGGCAAATTACCTTCTGCTTGAAGGACTGCTTTAATATTTCTTGTAGATTATGTCTGCTGGTGAGATGGTGATATTTCCATCACCTTTTATATTTCTGAAAAATCTTTATTTTGCTAGGTATAGACTTTTAGATTAACTTTTTGTGGTTCAGTAATTTTAAAATATTGATCCATTGTCTTTTGGCTTGCATTGTTTTCAGAAAGAAGTCTGCCTTAATTTTTATTATGTTTCTCTGTGTATGATGTGTCATTCTCCTCTGGCTGCTTTTAAGATTTTCTCTTTTTACATTGGTTGTAAGCAACATGGTTACTATGTGCCTTAGTGTAGTTTTCGTAATGTTTCCTGAGCTTGGGTTTTTTGAGATTCTTGAATCTGTAGGTTTATAGTTTTTTGTCACATCTGAAAAATTTTCAGCCATTATTACGTCAGAATTTTTTTCTTTAACTCCCATTCTTTGTGGAATCCAATTACACACATATTAGACAGCTTGAAGTTGTTCTTCAGTTCTCTGATTCTGTTCACATTTTTTCATCTTTTTCCCTCCCTATTCTGTTTCATTTTGCATTGTTTCCATTGATAAGCCTTCAAGTTCACTTATCTTTGTCCTGCAGAGTCAAACCTGCTTTTAATTCCACCCCTATGATTTTTAATCTCAGACATTGTATTTTTTATCTCTAGAAGTTATAGTTGGGTCTTTATTGTATATTTGATATCTCTACTTAGTATGTTCAGTCTATTTTAGTTTCATGAACAAATAGGATACAACTAATAACTATTTTAATATCCTTGTCTACTAATTCTATCACCTGTGTCATTTCTGGACAAATTTCAATTGATTGCTTTTTCTCTTCATAATGAGCGGTATTTTTCTGCTTCTTTGCATGACTGGTGATTTGTTATTAGATGCCAGAAATTGTGTGAATTTTACCTTGTTGAGTGCTGAATCTTTCAGTATTTCTATAAATATTTTTGGACGTTTTTTCTGGTGTGTAGTTAAGATACTTGGAAACAGTTTGATCCTTTCAATACTTGCTTTCAAGCACTGTCAGTTGGAACCAGTGCAGCCTATAGTGTAAGGCTAAGTTTCTGCACTGCTGAGGCAATAATACTCTTCTGAGTATTCTGTCCAGTGCCCCTGGCATTGTGAAGTTTTACACTTTGATGATGGGAAATTGAATTATTACTGGATTTGTGTGAGCTCTGGGGATTGATTTCTCTGCTCCTTTTAGGTATATCTTTCCCTAACTTTGGTTAGTTTCCTCACACATGTGTGCTTATCAGTAATCGTGAGGGATTCTCTGCAGACCTCTGGAAGTGTATGTGCAGGTCTTTCTCCTCTGTTACTTTACCCTACCAACTATATCCACCTGGGCCTCCCTAGGCTCCCAGCTTCGTCTTCTTAACTCAGTGAGACCATTAGGATTTGCCTCTGTACGCTGCAGTTGGTAATTTCTTTCTTGAGGCAGTAATCTGGGACAACTGTAGAGATGACCTCATTTGTTTTTCCTTTCTCAGGAATTACTTCTTCATTGCTTGATGTCCAGTTTCTGAAAACTGTTGTTTTTATATATTTCATCCAGTTTTTTTTAGTTGTTTAACCCAAGAAGGGTACATCCAGTCCCTGTTAGTCCATCCTGGTCAGGAACAGAAATGTCTACATATGTGAAGAAAATATATGATATATATTAAACATACAGTATATTGAGTGCTTCACACATAGAAAGTATTCAATAATCAGTCACTATTGCTATTTCTCCACCTGCATTCTGTTCAATAATGAAGCTTTATTTTATATACCACCTTCCATATGAAGGCTTCCAGATGAATTATTACTCTTTATTCTTTGTACTCACATCACTTTTTTTTACATACTTTCATGATGACATGGATCTACATTATAAATTTTGGTTTACTTGTTTGTATTTTGTGGTAGATTGTAAGCTCCTAGACAAATAAGATCTATCTCGTTTATCTATCATTAGTTTCCAGCATATAGTAAATGCTTAGATCTTTGTTGCATAAATGAATAATCGAGAGTATCTCACACCTTTTATGAAATATTCAAGAGTAGAATTTTTGATTGGGAAGGAAAGAGAGATGGTTTAGTGGATGAGAACCTTTGAGCAGAATGAAAGTGGAGAGGAGTTCCAGAGAGCAGCATGAGAGCAAAAGGTGGTTGGTTGAGGTTCATAATAATGATAATGATAATGACAATCATACTAGTAAATACTACTACTACTACTACTTCTAAAGTTATTGTGAAGGTGAGAGAGGATAGAGGAGTATAGAATGGAGACTAGGAAAGACTTATTGTAGTATGTCAATGCAACCATTTTGTGATACCTTCAGCACCTTGCTGGATATAGATGGTAACGTTGGTAACATTTCATAAATGTGTATTGTGTGAATCAGTGTAATTTGAATTGTTGTAATAGAGGCTTTTAAACAAAGTGCTGAGAGAACACAGTATACTTTTTGGAGTATATTTGTGAACCTTGGAAGGAAGTGGTAGGGATGGATTAACTGAGAAGAAGCAGAAAGAAATTCTAGATAGTGGAGAATAGCATAAACATAAAAAGTACTATAGGTGATAAATAAGCATAATATAACAGAAAGAACAAATGGACCTTGGAGCTGGGTTCAGTAGGGCTTCAGTTTTATCTCTGTCACTGGTGTAACTCTGGAAAATTACCTAACCTGTCTGAGACTCAATTCCCTCATCTATAAAATGGGTGTGGTTGTTGGGAAGATTATATGATGCATAGAGTAAATTTATTTTATGTTGCAGATAGTGGGTCCAATAACTATTAGTTTCTTCTTTTTAGACATTCTATATCTTCTGATGAGGAAAGAAAAATGCTTCAAGAAGGACTTTGTGACCCCTCATCACTTTGTATAAGAGCCCAGGTATAATATATAATTTATGAGTATAACTAATGTTCCCATTTATTTCCTATTTCCGTGGCAAATGAGGATTGCATTGCATTTTTGTGGTCTAATACTAAGACCTAAGTAATTTTAACACCCAGTTTCTTTACATCTTCTAGTTTTAACTTATGTTTATAACTATGAGGATTATTGGCTAAACTTTACATACAAATGAAACAATTTTACTACCACAATTCAATATTTTTCAGAAATGTTTCTATTTATAGGGAATATATCTACTGAATGAAAGATTGGAAAGATGAGTATCAGAAATCCTAAAATTTTTCAAGTCTGGAAACTACTTGTATTCTTTAAAATTATTTGTTTTATGAATAAAATCAGTTTTGATATTAATTTACCATCATGGAAATCATATAATACAAGGTACAGAGTAAAGTTTAGAAACTTTTGACTTTTAAAAAGTAATCATACTTTAAATTTCCAATTGGTTTATAAAAAAACATTGTTCATGTGCACTTACAAAAATATTTTGGATACATGGAGATTTTAAAAGGAGTTCTAGCATAACTAAAACAGAGTAATCTTTTACTTTTTTCACTGAAGGAAAAATTCAGGACTCTTCCAGTTAAGTAACTCTGTCCTTGGTTTAGAGAACTGAAAAATTTGCATAGTCAATAGAATAAAAATTGATAAGCCATAGCAGTTTTGGAGCCAAT
This sequence comes from Phocoena phocoena, assembly GCF_963924675.1. NCBI lineage: Eukaryota > Metazoa > Chordata > Mammalia > Artiodactyla > Phocoenidae > Phocoena > Phocoena phocoena. The sequence goes on along the minus strand of NC_089226.1, from coordinate 70,848,258 downwards.
TTTCAGCACTGTTTTTGGTTCTTGAATACTTGCATTGACATATACAACTCATAGGTATAGTGCATAATGCTGCTGATCCTGCCAAGTGAAGAACCACCATTAGTCATCTACCTAGTATCTCAACTGCTGGGTGCTGAGTTGGCAAGGATCTGGCATGTGGTAGCACCTGACTTCATCTGCTGTCTTCACTATAGACTGGTTCTTTGCATTTATGAATCTTAGACTGGCCTTGATGACAGTTTGCTTGGTTGAAAGTCACCTTATTTTAATTTAAGACGTGTTGCCTCCATGATACTTGTAAACATGTTGAGAGGCTGAGTTTTGATGAATCTCACAAAACTCCTCAACAGGGCATGAACTGAAACCAAGGAGCTGACAATATTAATAATTCAGCATTTGGCAGTATTGTGGATATTAATGCATTTATAGTTCATCTTGACAAACCTGGGCCCAATCACATGTGAAAATGAGTTTAGTCATCTAATATTAGTTTCTGGTGAGTATTTTTATACTTTTCTTTCAAACTATAGATGAAATGAAGAAAATATTAGTCACTTCTTAGAAATGCAAGGTTCATAGCCCACATGACTATGTGCTGTGAAATTTTAAAAAACGCTTTACAATAAATTACCATCTTGATTTAATGAAATAATGCATAAGAATTCTTATAGTGCATTATGGCTGATTTGTGATATTTTAAATTGCCCATTTATTCATAGTTTCAGAGTGAAGTACCTTTTTTGGTATTTCAGCTAAACATGTAACTCTTAACTTTAAATAACCAGTAAATTTACATAATCTATGCAGGTAAACTATATAAAGCATTTGTCATAAAATTTAAAACATGCTAATAATAATACATGTAATAGCTAAGTATATTCAGTATTTAGGACTTAAAAGTTATTTTACAAATATTGCTTTCGTGGGGAAATAAATGTATCTTTTTGTAATAAAATGCCACAGGAGTGACACAATTTTATTTAATTATTAGTAACTCCAGGACACACCTCTTAATATGTGGGGCCTAGAAATAATATGGCAATGACTGAAGTGGAAAGATCTTGCTCCTTAAAATTTGGTGGCTTGTTGAGCTGTCTGAATCATCTATGTCCTTCTCGCACATACCCCAATACATTTTATGATCACAAAAGAATTATTTTTAGATCTCTAAACTGGCCTCTTTCAGGCTAATATAACCACTTTGTTGTAAGATTTCTTCTTTTAAAGGGTATAAATGAAGAATTTAAATTTTCATGCGAAGAAAAAGGATATTATTTGGTCCTTGAAATATTTGGGTCCATATTTCTACCTAGAAATCCTAACTATTATAGTCAAGTTGAACTGCAAGGGGAAAAAGCTTATAAATTAAGCTTTTTTTTAAAAAGGGCCATTTATTTATTTATTTTTATTTTATTTTTGGCTGCATTGGGTCTTTGTTGCTATCTGGTGAAACACTTTGACTTAAAACTGGAAGGAAATAAACAAATCGAATGGACACTATTTTGGATGCTTATAAGCTTTTAATAAATTTCAATATAGTCAGGCTTATGTCTCAATATTATATTTTCATTCACATCTTCAAATGGGCAATTATGTCCACATGATAAATATGTGGGGTTAATGATGATAATTTGCCACCTGTGTCATGAAGCAGCTCCTTTTCATCCTCATGTAAAAAATTCCGTAGTTTTCTTGGTAATTCTTTAGAGTATAAAAAATCTGAATTAAAAGGAAAAAATTTTACACTATAAAAATCTCACTCTTGCCAAGAAATGAATTATACATAAGGTCTGAAAATAAGTAGAGTAGAAAAGAAGTAGAGATATATTTTAGACAGCAGATTGGATCCATTCAAAGAATTTGCAGGAATGCTTTCATTATGCTATGGTAGTAATAAATGATATTGTGCCACAAACTTCGTAATAAAAATGGAATAAGTTTTAAACCAAAAGCTTGTTTGGTAACTTTGGCTCAATTTCTTGCCACTTCTGTATCCCTTGCAAAGGAGAATGCACTACATCTTTGTGAACAACCTGAATTTCTCTTGCCCTGGAAAACCATACAGTCCAACTTGGCTTTTGACACAGTCTAAACTACTCCGATTAGGTAAAGCTGATCTTAAGAGAAAAATTGGATACTCAGCAAACCCCAGCAGATATTTTGACACAATCTTGGAGCTGATAAGTCATCATAAATTTAAATATTACCTTTCCTAGCAGAAACCTCACTAATAAATGGTTTTGAATATTTTATGAATGACTGAGCACCCTACTTTGTTAATAAGTCCTCTGGAAAGCTATGACTTTTTGGGGATGGTTTTACTTTTGGAGGAAGGAGTGTTGAAGAGAAGATACTGATGAGGTGTCATATAATTTTACAAGTTGCATAACTGCTTTTAACTACAAAACTATCTCTGATTATAATAACAATTGAGCTTGTAATTTTTTCTGAACAGCTGCTGCTACAGGGGGTCATTACCTTGCAGAGCTCGAAAATAATCGTACTCTTGGTACATGAGTTATGTAGTCTTGTGTTTTACAGCAAAGCACAAAGTTTAAAGCCTATAGAAGAATGTTATTTGAAAGCTGTCAAACCATGTTAAAAAAGACTGCATCGTCAAAAGGCCCTGGTGGCCACGATTCTGCATGTAGCCTTGTCTTATTCATTACAAAATGCATGTTTATAAAGTTCCACAGAGCATCCAATTCCCAGTTCACTTATATCAGCAAGACTTAACTTGCTCATTAATCTAAATTCTTTTGCAACTTTAATCTACATGTTTAATTAATCATAAAATGAGGCGGTAAGTAATTTCAGCAATGTGTGGCTTGTTATCAGATGCATTTAATCACTCTTCTGTGAGCTCATTTGGAAACACCTGAAGATGTCGAGTGCAGTCTGAATAAGCATAAATTATTCTTTGTCAGTGTACTTCACTCAACTAATAAGACATTAATTTAAAAGGCACTGTTTGTCATTTTCAGATCTTTACCAATATTTTTAGCTTAGCAATATAACTCTAATTGTATATATGATTCACAACTAGTGCCCGACATAGGAAAGGGTAAGAGTTTAATTCATTTTTCTTATTTACATGTAATTATGTCATGTAATCTTAGTTTTTAATGAGGATTAACCATCTTGTAAGTATTCATATGCTTTTGGAATAAGGTACTAATGAATTATAGTTGGAAAAATTATTTGTTGGTACAAAGGCTTGTGATTTCTTGTTGTTGCCTAGGTTAGGTCTGAAAAGACATGAGGTTTGGGAGAGTGCTTTGATTTGAGGATACAGGTATTGCATAGAGATTATATGATGCAGATGATAACCTTATAAAAATTCAAGTAAAACAGTTATATTCAGCTATCCCACATAATAACATACGTAATCCTTATATAGGATCAGGTAGCCTAAGATAATGACAGTCCCATTTTTTCCCCCTAGTGTCTTAAGAGTATTGCACAGTTGATGACAGCATTTTTTAAAAAAAGACAAGAAACAAGAACGACAATAAAAGCAAAAACACACTCATAGCTTCAGAGCAAAAAAAATTCATGAGGGCTGAATGAGTTATATATCTCAATGCTGACATCGAGATATATTTTTATAGGAATAAAAATTGCATTTTATAGGATGTCATCACCTGTCCTCTTCATGCCATGAGAGCAGTGACACATGGTAAGAATAATAATCTCAGTGGAAACAAATTTATTTGCCGTGGAACATCCCTGTTTATCTTATGAACTTATCTCACTCATATGCTATCTATGGATTGTCAGCAGTGAGCCAGAGGGGATGATTCCTGAAATGGGAATATTGGTTTGAGCTGAAATATAGCCATATTCTCCATTTTTATTTGATGTGCACATCTCCTGGGTTTCTTCCCTTTCTTCAGGGATCCTTTACACTTAGCTAACGGTTATTTATATGTCCATTTCTTGCCTTATGCCTCATCACTGTGTAAAAATCCTCCTTCCTGTTTTCCTTTCTAAGGGAAAACAAAATCCCAGGAAATCTCATTTGTACTGTTCAAGTCACATAGGCCATCGCAGCACATTGCAATGAAATGCCATTTACCCTTATTTCACTTAAGGCATTATAAATTGTTTTCTTAGAACCACTGATGAAAACTTCACATCTTCTTTAGAATCATTCTTGAGAAACAACATTTCATTTAAACTTAACTTTCTTGGTAAGAATACTTTTCTCATTCCTGTAAAATCTTAGTGAATAGACATATACAGTCTAATATGAAGGCTTGCTGTCAGTTTTTCTTGATAAGAAACCTCAAACTTCCCTAACTCCCCTTCCCTTGGCAAAACCTGAGATAATTTTTTCCAGACAGGTTTATTTTCTAACTTGTTTTGGTGCAGAGAAAGAACACAGTGTTCCCCCCTCTCATCCCAACTGATGTGCAAGAGGCCTGCCCTATTGTCCTGTTAAGTTCCTCTACACAAATACAATGATTTATTTTATAAAATGCTATATATTAACTGTAGCTATTTGTCTATATTACGTACTTCAAGAGGAAAATGATAAATTCAGTTCCATGCAGCTCTTATACCCTCAGATGTTTGGATATTACAATGTTACCCAAAACACACATACACTGACACTTTTGCCCAGTCACAAACAACAAGGACATACCACTTAAACATGCTTCTTTCATGGAGACCTCACAGTTGTTTAGAATGCACAGTACCCAGAATGAGGAACTACTCCAGTGGGTGCAACTGAATGAGTGGATCTTCCATACCCAGCTGAACTGACAGAGATGGTTAGCAAGGCTCTGATTTTAATGCACAACTTCTGTGGCTGAAGGACAGCATGCTGGTAAAGAAAGTGATTACTGGTGGCAGAGAGGGGTGGGTGAAGAATGAGTTAGGAGCTTGTGCATTGTGGTGTCCACTAGCAGCGTACTCAGGGGGAGGGTTTGGAAGTCCTGAGTCATCAAAGTCTTCAGCTGCAGTGGGACTTCAGGCTCAGCAGATGAATGAGAATGTCACAGTGCAGCTGGTTACAGGCGATGCTTCTGACTTCTTACTGCAAGTCTCAATATCTTATTTATGTTAAATGTAAGAGAGCAATGATGTATTCAGTTATGCTTTGTGCTACCTCAGGAGAAAGCCTAATATCTCCCTCTCTCCTTCCTCCCTCCAGTTTCTTAAACAAATGAAATTCCATTCTAATTTTTACCAAAAAATCCATGTGTTATTTCCTATAAACACTTACATAATTTATGCCCACCCATCTTTCCTTTGAATTCAGGTTTTGTCTATGAACATTGCTTGCTTTTTTATAGTAGGCTTGTTTTTCTTACTCATTTGAAATTGGCTTTTATTAGAAGATCATTTAGGCATATCAGTACAGTACATTTGGTGGCTTTATAAGAAGTTCTGATGCTAGATGTTCAAAGCTCTGCTTAGATGACATTTTTATGGATCCACACAGCCTTGCTCATATATGAAAAGAAGGTATTGAGTTATACAGATGATTAAGTTATTTCTCTCAAATTTCTATGGGAATGGGTTGACTTGAAGTTGTGTTACTTTCCTAGTGCCCTCAGCTTAGAAACTTTGTGTATTTTTTTAGGCAGCATCTGCATCACTTATATTCAGGAGAACATAATAATACGTGCAGTTTTAGAAACTGTCTGTATTTTCCCCATTACCCCTAATTCATAGGATTGGCACGATTACAACTCTTGTTGTCATCATATTAACAATGTGTTATAGCCACTAATAATAATTTTTCATGCATACTTCCAAGTGCTGTATTTGAAGATCCCAGACTTCATATATAGTAAATGAGGAAGTAATTTATAACTTTCACATTGAATTCTTGCTTTTTCAAATTTGTGCTTACCCTTTTGTAAAGCATATGACCTACTTAAAAAAGGCTAATAGTCAGTTACCTGTTTTTTAGTATTTTTAAATCTATATCACAAAAAGACTTCTTTGAAGTATACACAGGGATGTATTTGTAGGCAATTTCCAACTAACTAACGGGAGAAGTTCAGAAAGTTTGTTGTTTGGAATTTGGAATGGATATTTTTATAGAAAATATGTTATAGATGGTGATTTGATTACTTGTGCAACCTACTGAAATCCATTTAACCTTATAGTATGGCTGAATTATACTATTGAGAGTACTATAGTAGCTAACTACTGCCTGTTGAGTGGTTTTGGTATGAAATCTCATTTTGAAATCTAACCTCAATAACATTCCTTTGACCAATTTTTGATGGTGGGATTTGACATTTCCTACTTCCTCTCTGCCAGTGCACAATAGTGGAAATGAAACACTCCTTGAAATGGAATTTGGGAGGACTTCCTGTTGTCCCTAGCTATGGAAAGAAAGTAACTGGGTATTCTGGCTGAAGTAAGAGGGAATGGATGACCCTGGCATGAAGATGTATATCTGTTTACAAATAAAGGGCATCCTACTGGAGGTTTATATATTTTGAGAATGAAGAAAGAGCATTTCCTAATTTTACACTGATGAGCCAAAAGGGTGGAGAAGATCAATACTTCTGCCCATTCACTATGCTTTACAGTATATTCCAAGTATTTTCATTGTATATCTTCTACTTTCTACCCCACCCCACTCCCATAAGTTTGGCTTTTGGTTTTTAAATGGTAGCACTGGTGATAGTAGTTCAGTTTCTAATATCAGAACAGTTTGGGAATGTATTATTAATTAGATTTATATAAGATGCAGTGATATATGCAGCTGAGGTTGACTCAAAATTAAATACAAGTGGCTCACCTTGTCCGAGGATTCTGCATCCGTGGATTCAACCAACTGGAGATCGAAAATATTTGGAAAAAGAAATTCCAAAAAGTTCCCCAAAGCAAAACCTGAATTTGCCATGCACTGGCAACTGTTTACATAACATTACTGTTTAACTACATTATGTCCTTTGAGAGTATCCGAAGAAAGTCATATGAAAGTGCAAATAGGTGATGGAAAGTTTATTTGGTCACATGTAAAACATCATCCTGAATCTCAGCAGTTGAGTTATATTCACCCCTTTTACTTCAAATCTGGCAAACTATATGTATTGTTTGATTGCCAGGGGGAAAGTATGAAAAAAGGAGAGTAGTGGGGAGAAAATGAGAGAAGTGGTATGTTAAAAGGCTCTAAAGATTTAAGTTGTCAGAGAAAACAGTTTGATGAAGTATGGGTAAAATAGAATTTTGTTTCCCAAAGAAATACATGGCTCAAAGTGTAGGGGGAAAGTGCTCGGCAATACAAGCCATGTATTTTTCTTAACCTGGGAAGTTTGAAAAAAAAAAAAAAAGACACATTTGGCAAAGTGAAAACTCAGGTGACTTCATGCCTACTAAGTGAAGAATCTGATTCTTTTTTTTTTTTTTGCGATACGCGGGCCTCTCACTGCTGTGGCCTCTCCCGTTGTGGAGCACAGGCTCCGGACACGCAGGCTCAGCGGCCATGGCTCACGGGCCCAGCCGCTGCCGCGGCATGTGGGACCGGGGCACGAACCCATGTCCCCTGCATCGGCAGGCGGACTCCCAACCACTGCGCCACCAGGGAAGCCCCAGAATCTGATTCTTTATCATCCAAGCACATAGTTGGGTAACTCACAAACAGAGCTACCCAGTGTATAGGTTGCAATGGCAAGAAGCCAACAGTGAAATCAAATTCATAAGCACCCTATAGAAAACTCCTCAAATTACTGCTGTGCTGTTGCCAGCTGTATTGCCAGAGAACAAGAACTGTACAGATTTCTATGGAATGACTGGGTTACTTAACACCGCTTGATTGGCTCTGTTCCTGCCCCTGTTCTCTTTGGCTGACAGCTGACCACCATACTGGTTTGGTTTGGAATAAGACTGAAGTGAACATAACCACTTATATGCACCTTCCTCTTGAACACTTCTCTCCCTTCCTGCCACCCAAAACCCACACATACCCTATATATCTTGCAAAAGGAGAGATAAATATTACTGAGTTTATTTAAGTGAAGTGTACTGGGTGGCACTATGCTGTCCAGTTATTCTACAGATTCATCAGATTTTTAGGAGAAGAGTCATTTCCTCGATCTTTTATTTGTAAGTGCCTGAATTTATTGAATGTGAAACATATCTTAAATCCTTTAATTTTACTAACTTTTTTTCATTTTACGTCATTGCATGCTTCATGATCCTAGAGCTAGACTGGTTATCCAGAAGCCATATAATCTTACTCTCTTGCCCTTGGATAATCTCTGATAGGTAGCTACTTCTGTCTATAGTATTTCAAATAAGGAGATATCACAAGATACCCAGACGGGCACTAGATGGCTTCAATTGCTATACTGCATGAATTAGAGAAACCTTTGAATGAGCAAGGTGGTTGGTTGGCCCTTTTCCTGTTATACAAAAGCTCATGGATTCACATGTCCTAGTTTCCATTAAGTTAGCAGGCTTTTAAACTTTTTTGACTGTGATTCAGAGTAAGAAGTAAATTTCTAATCTGACCCAGTATGCAATCTAATATAACCAAAGTAAAAAGTTTACATGAACAATACTTATCCTTAATATGTGCAATGTGTTTTATTTTCTCTTTTCTTCCCTATCCTTGCCTCTTTTTCTTTGCTTCCTGTCTCCTCAGTTTCCTTCTCTCCTTTTTAATAAAAAATGCTGATTCATACTCAGAAAACTGACTTTATCACTCATTCAATCCATAGTTTGAAAAATATTGCATTAAAGTAAGCACTTTAAAAAAAAGTCTTGATCTGTATGTTCTTTGGTCTAAGATTTTTTTTTTTTAATTGAAGCATAGTTGATGTACAGGTCTACCATTGTAGACCTGTGTCTTCACCTGAGTCTCCTACACAAGATACTAATTCCATTGCCTGTTTATCATTAGAAAGATAAATTTTGTACTCCACTAGTGGCATATATAGCCTGTTAATAACACCATGTTCTAAGTGCTTAATTGTGCCAGATGTTGTGTTAATGCTTTATATATATTTGTCATGAGAATTTTATTATTTAATCATCCTTATTACCCTGTGAGGTAGAAACTGTTATTACACCCATTTTTATAGTTGATGAAATTGAGACTCAGAGTGTTCTGTCAACTTTCTTGAGTAACAGAATGATAGAGGTTGATTTCAACATTGAGATTGTTTGTCTTCATGACCATGCTTTTCCCCTCAACTCTAATACGTTCTTAATTTTAACTCTAAAAAAAGTTAAGTACTTTTGTGAAGAGTATATATATATCATAAAGAAAAGCAGACTTGTGATGATGGTCACCACATATTTTTGATAATGTAAATTGAAACTTCTTGATAAAATAATTTTCACTCTGTAAAGAAAAATAGAAAGGACAGAAGAAAGAAAAAAAGCACACCTCTCCAGAGCCATGGATATAAAAACTTGCTGTTCTATTTAAATCTTATATAATTGAATCTTGCAAAAGTCTTCTTTTTAAGGAAAAAAGAAATAGATATACATGGAATTACATCTTATGCTACAGGCCAGGATATTTTAGCAAGCCAGAGGAACTCAAACACGAATGAAGAGTGGAATTTTCCTTTCGTTTTCTATAATAAATAACTATGTTTGTTGGACAGAAAAACGGAGGAAAAAATGACCAACATGCCTGGTTTTGAAGAAAAACTTGTTTATATGTGTAATACATTGGATAAATTGTTTGGGATCACTTTGACTATGCAGAAATGTGACCATTGAAATTCTTAAGCAAGGTGTGGGGCTATCGGTTCCATGAAACTAATTAAGTCAAATAAGAATTTGTATTTTTGAGGACAATTGACTTACCTCATTTTTTCAACCTCTGTGAAAGGGGAAATATTTTAGAAAAAAAATAGTGGGTACATTTGGTTTTTATGACCTTTTCTTCCCTGTCCCCAACCCCTGCCACATTCCTAGGTTTAGTACTAGACAGTTTCCCTCTGTCCTCCATTCTCTCTCTCTCTTCTCTGCTATCTTCCTTCTCTTCTCCTCTCCTGTGACTTTCCTCTCTGTCCCTGCTACCCTCCTCTCTACCTTCTCATCTCCTCTGCCCCTTCTTTCATTTTTCATTCTTACATACAATCCTTATAATCTCCATTATCAACTTCATTCTCTGAGATTTGTGAATCTTCTCGGTAAGGTGCAAATGGACCTTGTTTCTGTTTATTAAATTGGTAATCTAGAAAAATAACATCCTTTCTACCTACTTGCATCTCTCTCTTTCTCCCATAAACCAAACATACACTTTCAGAAGAAATCTTTTGTCTTATTTTTGGAAACTGTTGAAATGTTGCTTCCTACTTCATACTTTATTTTTGGAAACTGTTGAAATGTTGCTTCCTACTTCATATCTTCTTGGGAGTAAGATGTGTCTATGGTCATTGTATGATCATTAAAGAGAAAAATCAAAGATTCCATACTAAAAATTGGCATTGACCCAGATACTTCTGCCGCACTAACTAAAAACGAACCTTTGCAGACACACTTTTATACAAGGAGATGGACTTGTTCAATATGTAATTGCTATGTGATGCTATCCCAGAGGAGAATTTGAAAGCAGGCAGGTGTGCTAGATCTAAGCCTCATTGAACTCAAGGTCAGGAATCTAAAACTAGCCTCCTCAAGGGTACTCAAAGTGGAATAAGAGGAACTTGGATTCAAAGATACTACAACAAAAACATTCTTTGAAGTCCAGAAGAAGTTAAGAAGGAGTACTTTCAGTGATGGTAGAGTGTAATAAGAGCATGATCGGTAATAGATACATGATTGAGATAAAACTCTAAAATACTGCTGTGAATAGACAGATTTGGTTTGTGAATAAAGATATAAAAACACTCACAGACATGGGCTGCAACTGTGTTGGGCAAACACACAAATATACAAATCATGGGGTAATTTTGAGTGTGTTGGTAGAGTGAGATGCAGAACAAGAAGTAAAGCATATATATATTCAGATAAGATCTGAGACAAAGGAGAGCAACAATTCCCTATTAGTTGGGTCAGAATTTTCAGAGTTGGTGGATTGTATGTTACAGTTTCTCTGATTTATTGAATCTAAAGTAATAGGTAAAATGTTACTCTTGTCTTGTTTATATATTTTAACTTGAATCTTTAGGTAGAGTCCAAGCTTATATATCTTTAGACATGGATTCTATTCTTGATTCAAGATTCTTCTGGACCTTAGGATCATGTAAATGCTGTCAAGATATCACCTCCCTAAAGCACCACTGTTCAAGTATCTTTTAAATTAGCTAAAATAAATGGATTTTTTTTTTTTTTGCGGTACGTGGGCCTCTCACTGTTGTGGCCTCTTCCGTTGTGGAGCACAGGCTCCGGACGCACAGGCTCAGTGGCCATGGCTCATGGGCCCATGCGCTCCGCGACATGTGGTATCCTCCTGGACCAGGACACGAACCTGTGTCCCCTGCATCGGCAGGCAGACTCTCAACCACTGCACCACCAGGGAAGCCCGGCATCAACTATTTTTAACAAGTTCATTTAATTTGACTCTTGGGAAAGGGATCTTTTGAGGCAAAGGGTCTTTGATGACAAAAGATATCCTAAAATCCTAAAGTTTCTACTTCTTGCTGTCCCACTCCAAGTTTCATTAGATAATAATTACCAATTTTTAAACAAAATACTAAAAAAATAGATGAAGTTACATGTTTAAAAATATAGAGGAGCTATCTTTTTTTTTAACTTAAAAAATTTGTGGAGATTTCATCAAGCATCTAGCACTGTGGTTGATTTATAACAGATGCTCAATAAATATTATTGAAATGAAATGTGGAAATAAATATGTGCATTTTCATTTATTCATTCTTTGTTTAATCAACAGACATTTACTGAGGGCTTACTATGTCCCAGATAGATATGTTTGAGATTTAAATGTGAATACCATACTAAAGCCCAGCCGTTAAGTAGCTTAAAAATCTAATGGAGAGACAGGTAAGAAGAGAAATTATAATAACATATTAGATTTAGAATTGAGATATAAATGAAATAAGATACACAAAAATTTGAAATTTGCCAGGGAGAGTTGGGGGAAGGCTTCTTTGAGTAGGCTAACATTTGAGCTGCTTCTTAAAGGCATAATAGGGAGTTACTTAGAGGGGACGTGGAGATAGAAAGAATATTCTAAGCTGAGGGTATAGCATTTGTAAAAGCACCTAGACGTTGAAAGGGCCTGATATATTTTAATAATTGTAAGAGTTCAATATCATTGCCACATTTGGGGCAGAAGGGGTAGGGAAAGGAATTAGGTTGAAAATAAGAGTTTTTGGTGACGCAGTTGATTATTTCCTGATATAACCTGGAAAATGTTTTATTTCAACTAATTAATTTCAGTAAGATGGGCATTTTTCTAGGAAGTTACCCATTTTATTAGAATCTCCATGATATACCTTTTAGTGCCTTTTATATAGCAAAGGAGATGTTAAGCTATTAAAGTGATGAAGTTGTGCAGAGTGTGATATGGTACAAAAGCAGTTTGGAATGATGTATTGAAAAAATTGCTAGTCACCTTTCCTTAAGGTAGTCCTTTTTGAGTTGCTTTTTGAACTTACCTATACTTTATCAGCCAGTTAATTTGCTAGACAACTTATAGGTCAGTCAAATAGTTCTAAATCCTAAGAAGTAAAAGCACTGAGTGGTAACATAAATACACTTTATTTATGGTTAATAGTTTTTATTTCTATTTTTAAGAGAAAAAGAATATGCAAAACATGTGAATGCGTATCATCTCTCTAGCTTCAGGAAAATGTTAGCTGGGTATATTTTTGTTTTCCTCATTTCTGTGAGCTACTTATGATGTACACTTTTATGACTTTATTCTAGATGTGGGTTTCATTTTCACATAAGGAGAAGGTCAGGCTTTACAATGTTTGTCATTAAAAAATATTTTTTTTTCTTCCAGAGAAACATCTCAGAGGTTCCAGGCTTCGTTTTAGAGAAATTATAGTTCTTTTAACTTTAAATTGCTTCGGTAGGTCACAGCCAGATTTTAGAGAGCATGATGTGCTTTACAAGTTGAAAAGTTTTCCACCAAGTAATAGCAGCAGTGAAAATTGTCAGAGAAACAACTAATTAATCTCTGCTCCTTTACAGCTGTTTAATGCAATGCATAACTAAAAGTCCTGTTAAATTAATTAATGATTTCAATTACAAACTTTTCTCCAAAATGTTATGATTCGTATCAGGCTGATAATGCAGTGACCTGGGAGTGTGAAATCTGTGTTATGAAGAGAGTCGCCAGTTAATTGATTCACAAATTATTTAAAGTTTGTTGCACTCAAGGGAGTGCTCAGTTTCATGACAGTCAATTCTTAAAGTGTACAAACTCCTTTTTCACCTTAAGAATGTCTGCAGTTATTAAGCACGGTAAAATGCCAACATGTTTCTGGGCCTATGAGTAATCTTAACATTTATGATTTAGAATCTGTAGGTGAATATGTGGAGATTAAATCTATGTTGGAAGGAGAGAAAAGTTAGCTAAATTATCAATGACTCTTGTGGCAGTGTTTTCATTGCTTTTGATTTAGTAATTTTAAATAGTTTTCTAAACATCACTCCATAATTTTTCTTTTTGCATTTGCTATACATGGAGCATATTTTATGTTGAAAGACAATATAGTTATTACTTTAAAGAAATTTTGAATGGGTAAATAACACAGTATAAATTGTTTTGATGATTGGTGTCTAAAGCATTTGGATTTCTGATAGGTCTAAAATGCCAGCCTTAAATGTTAGAGAAGGTGCTGACTTCTCAATGCAAGAAAATAAATTTCTATAGGCCACCTTGAGTCTTTTTTATAGCATACAGGAAAAAATTAAGAGAGTCATATGTACTTCCTTCTAGTCTGGTTATTTTACCCATAACTTAAATAACAAATAAAAGTGTACATATGTTCAAGGAGAAGGGAGGGAATCAATAATATCATTAATATTTTATAATACATTTATTAAAGTTTTATTAATGTTTGTATACTGGGCTTAGGCTGATTTCAGAGTGGAAGATATGACCATAGTGAGAATCTTTTCTTGACTGCCCATGGTGAGCTGAGGTAGAAGCGGGAGAGAGGTGATACTTGAGGAAAGATTCTTAAGCAGGAGCAGTAGGTAGCAGAGAGGTCTCTGGCCATGAGTAGTGGCTCTATTATTAGTGGGCTCTATAATCCTTTCTGTTCCATACACATATTTGGGCTTAATGAATAGCTAAAAAGTCTAGTGCTTTTAGAGTGAACAATATCCTTAGCAGTTTCACTCCAATTTGATAGGCAGTGTAAGAAAGACATTTTTAATTTAATATGAAAAACAAAGTTTTCTTTAGAGAAATGTGCCTCTCAGCTCTGAATTGGTAGCTGTATTTACAGTATGGAGCAGGAAGCTTGTATTTTGGACAATGTTTGTAAATTTCACTTATCCTGGTGACTCTTCTGTTTTACTTTTCTCATTTTTTCTGCCCAAGAAAATTACCTAAAAAAAGACAAATAGAGAAACAGTATTATTAAAAATAAGTTTATCTCCGTTAAACTTGCTGCAGGGCAAAAAGAAATGGACTTGAAAGGGAAGTAAATTTATACTAATTTTTGCATTGTAAGAAATGTACTATTTCAGACATTGACTGACTGCTTCTGTTTTCTAAAATTAAGGAGCCTATAATCTCAGCACCATTAACAAGTGCTGTCATTCAGATACACAGTGTCTGGCTGATTTAAATAAAATGAAATGAAGATAGTTGTTTCTGGTCCCTTGGCTTCACTCATTGCCATAAACATATGCTCTGCGTCCCGCTTCTTTCCATCTTATTTATGACTTTAATTTGTTGTGTGGGCTGCGCTAGAAATTAAATTTAATATAATTCTCCAAGGGACCCTGTCATATAATAACATGGTAATTTCTGTGTATCCTTTTGAAAAATGAGGAAATTAATTCTTCCTGACATGTTCTAATTATTCCAGTGTGAACGGCAAATCCGTTTTTCCTAGCCCCTGAAGTGTTATAGGCAAGTGGCTGGTGTTCAAAGCTGGGGTGCTAATGCTGACCAGCAGTGCGTTTAATTTGAAACATGAGCAGACACCTTTCAACACACCTTTGTAATATTGGAGTACTTTACAGAAATTAATTCACTACTTATTTGGCAGCTTAGCCTTGGGGTTATGTTTTTTTATTCATCAATACTATGGTCATGTTAACATAATGTTTCCTGTTTCCTTCAGTGCTTGGTGTCTATGTATGGAACTTAAAGTGTGCCATGGATAGTTCAACTGTATGAATGAAAGAGAATCCACACACTTCAGAAATACCAGTTTGTGTTTACACTTCATAGACAAGTGTAGTAAAGTCTTGAATGTTAACTTAATTATAGCCTGTGGTTAGCAGCTTTAACTGAAATTACATAGTGTAGGAATTATTGGGACAATCTTGCTGTGAAAAGACTACTATACACTCTGCTAGTCTGCTGTAAATTTCAGTTGTGAAAATTCAACTTATAATATGGGGAATGATAGCATGAAAAGTCAGTTTGTGAATAAAATTTATGGAATAGGAATCTCAAATTCTGAACTCTGCCTGGAAGGAAGTAGCTATACCTTGATAAATAAAGGATTAAAGCCATTTTTTGGTACTGTTGGCCATGAGAGGTGTGTGACTTACTTATTTGGATCATTTGGACTTATTCATAGAGGGTCTATGTAGTATTTTTTAGAGGAATAACAAAAAAGAACTTTCTGATACTTGGTCCTTTATCTGTAATCTTTATTGTAAAACTAGCTATCATTTCTCTAATCAGGGTCAATCATTTGTGTCAGCCCTGATACAGTTCCTTTGTTTCAGTGAGCCGTTGATAAATACCGTTATATATTGGACATTTATTGTTATAATTAACAAGAAAAATGAATGTGTGAGATCCTACTTAAAATAGAAGATAGAAATACAATTAAACTTAAATAAAAGAAGTAGAATTGTGTTTGGAGTGGCTGTAATCAAGGCTCTCTGTTTATTTTTGTATCTATTACATTCTCTTTAAATTTTAACTTACATAAGAGAAATGGAAATGGTAGTAAATAATTATTATGATAAGTAGCACTAATAATACCCATATTTTTTGCTGACCATTCAGCTGCTAGATAGAATTTTATTCTTTCCATCAATCTACTGGGGCTGCTGTCAGATTTAGATTATGGACAGGAATGAACATACTTAAGACTTCTCTGTCTTAGCTTTTCGTTATACTAGACTAATGGAAAAAGTGGGCTTCTTTTCGCTGGAAACTGGGGAGAAAAGACTCAGTTGTTCTAGCTTAGACCGTAGACTATACAGGTTGCTAAAGATGACTCCAATTTCTGCCTTTATCATCCTGTGGTATTCTCCCTGTGTCTCTGTGTCTTCACATGTCTGTCTACTTGTAAGGACACCAATTATATCTGATTAGGAGCCCACTCTACTCCAGTATGAACTCATCTTCATTTAATTAATTTTTATCTGTAACTATGGTTAAATAAAGTTGCATTCTGAGGTACTGGGGGTTAGGACTTCATATCTTTTTTTGGCGGGGGGGGGCACAATTCAACCCAACAGTAGGTATTTATGGATTACTTTATCTTTTAAACCTAATACAGCTCTGAGGTACTTTTTAAGCATGTTTCTCCTACTATAGTATTATTCATTCACTAATTTTGCAAATGAAACGTTGATAACTTGGAGTCTTTGGTATATCAAACTAACATTTGTCATGCTGTGTCTAGTTGAGGCCTGTCACCTACTTTGCTCAGTCTCCCAATGCAAGCAATGTGCTCCATGTGCTATTATTATGTTAATTCAAGAAATATTTGTTGAGTACCTTCAGTAGCCTAGAACCATGATAGGGGCTGTGGGGCACAGCGTCCTAACTAGTGTGCTGTGCAGAGTTTGTGCTTTGGGTTACAAATGTTTCAAGCTATGTATTCCTCTAGGCTTTAGGGTGTCAACAGAGTCTGCAGTGCCTGGAGCATGGGCCAAGGACCTCTAGCCACCATTATCCTTTAGAGCTTCCTCCAGCCTGCCATACAGATATTAATATTTTATCTGTGTGCTATGGAGTATAAAAGATGGGGAGCACTTCTGGGTTTACAGAGAAGCATAAATTGTCCCTGCATCAAGGAGATGATAATCTGGCTGGAAACTAAGGTCAATATATGAATGATTTAGAATGGAAGCCAGTGTGTGACAAATGCCCAACATGAGATCAAAGGAGACTTTAAGGGATAGGTTGAATTTGATGTGGGCTATGAAGTCTTGGTAAGTTTTTTATAAGGGATGACTAAACATTTTAGGTGGGAAGTAAGGCATGACTAGACTTACGGGCATGCAGAACAGAAATACAAGGTATTTTCACAAGTGTAGAGTAGGGCATTGTTTTTAAGAGAAGAGATTTTATATAGGAAAGTTATGAAAGACTTAGAAAGATGGCTTGGGGTCATCTACTGCAAATGGCTTAAGGACTGGGATTATGTCTCAAATATTTTTGGTCACCTATAATGCCTAGGGAAGTGCTTGCATGTATTAAGTGTGCCGTAAAAGAATTTTGATTGGCTGATTGAAACTTTAAAACTGGGGAATGGTAAAATCAGAAAAGGAAGGCAAAAATAGCGTATTTTAATTTAGCTCTAATATGATTAGTGGTTATTTCAATGATCCAGAGGTTGCTTATTAACTGTTGTTTTCATAGTTATTTTAAATATTTTATGGTTCTCTTTCTTATTGTGTGCCCTTGGCTTGTTTAGTTTCGTAATAACAAAAGCTGAATAATCAATAGATCTTGAACTAGTCTGACAACTAAATTATTTTATTGAGGTATGAGGGAAGAGAACAATGACAAATGTTTTAAAAGACTTTTTTTTTTTTTCTTGCAGTGGAGGTTGGGTGGACTCACTGACAACTAAAATGCTAGCAAAAATGCTAATTATTTCACCTTTTCAACACCAAATTTCTTCATCATTAAAATGAAGGTGTTGAAAAAGATTTCCTGCTAGGGCCCTTCTATATCTAAAATTCTATGATTCTACAACTAATAGACTGTATTGTTACATAGTTCATATTCTTAAAGGGAAAATTGCATACAGATATTATGCTTTGGCTGTTAGCCTACAAGTTGGTATTTTATGTGTATATCATCATATAAAGACAATTTAAAGATAATTTGGAATTTGCAAAATACATAAAAGCAATCAGTTAAAAAAGTGTAAAGCGGGCTCCTAAGTTTAACTTTTCAGTTCTTAAAGCCATAGCCCTCTTCAGAAGAAATTAAATTTGATTACATTTAAAATCATGTGATTTTAACAGAAATAAATATTTATACAAATTATTTGTACTCTGCACCATTATTGGTATTCATATGTCTTCATTTTTAATCAATAGTTATTTTTTTTCCTATTTCAATAGAACACTGAAGAAATAATTCTTGTAATTTCATCAGCTGTGCGGATGAATTCTCAATAATAACTTTAAGTTTCAACTATGATGAATACTGTTTTTTATCTTACATACTGGACAGCAGGGCTCTATAATAGTTATATACTTATGGAAGCTGGTTCAAAAGTGTAAGTTAGATTGTTATTGTCTAATGTTTAATGTAATATCTAACATAACCTGGACACTAAAAAGCACCCAGGTAAGACGTAAATGAAACTTTAAACATTTGTGGCTACTGCTTTTTCTGTGACTAATTTTTATACATTAAACTACAGTACTTTTCTTTCAAGTATTTTTAATGTTTACTTTATATAGACTATATATAAATATAATCTGGCACCTCAGGCAAATATTTGATGTAGTTTTCTATTAACTCACTCACTCACAAAACATTTCTTGAGTACTTGCTTATGAACCAAGTGCTCTGCTAAATGCTGGGGATACATATCTAAACAGGAAAGACTTCTTTATGTCAAAAAGCTTCATAGGTTAGAGGGGGAGATGAGATAGGTACATAAACAATTATATTACAATACAATAGGCAATGATAAAGGTTTATATAAAGTACTATTAGCAAACAGAAGAAATTAATTTTACAAGAAGAGATGCAAAGGAAATTTCTTATCAAAGAGGTGACTTATAGTCAGGTATTGATAGAAAAGTAGGAATTCAAAGAAGGTAAGCCCCATAATGGCTAAATCTTTGTCTTGCTCACTATTCTATCTCTTGTGCCTAGAACAATGCCAGACACAAAATGAGCATTTTAATAATTATTTTTGAATGTTGAATCAATCTGGGGGGATAAGATTTAAAAAGGACATTCCTAGAAGCAGGACCAACATGGGCAAAAGCATGAAGACATGGAAGGTCATGGCATATGTGAAGACTTATGATTGTAGTTTATTATGGCTGGAATGAGGGGGTATGAAGAGGATGTGCTAATATCCAGTGACTAAGAGCATGTACTTTGGAGTCAAACAGACCAGAATTTGAATCTTGGCTACATCTTTTGTGACTTTTATGAACATGGGTAAAATGCTAAGCCTCAGTTTTCCTACTTTAAAATATAACTAATAGTATTTATTTATAATGTTACCACACAAATTGCCTGGCAATAGTGCCTGGCAAATGGAAAGCATCAAATAAGTTATTAAACCATTATTACTTTTTTGGGGAAGTGGTAGGTCTGAAGACTGAAAGGACATATATGGTGAAAATCTTGACTTTGTGTCATATTAAGGGGTTTAGACTATCCTGTAGGTGATTGGGACTTATTAAATTTTAGTTTGCAATTGAACTTTAGCCACAACATATATACAAGGCACTTTGGATGAGGGCATTTAATAGCTTATAAACTCTACTTTATCCTTTTCAAAATATTCTCTTACTGTTATGCAATTTCAACATTTTCCATCCTGCTCATATTGCTCAATGATTTGATGCTTACTCCAAATGGGGAATAGACAGCATAAATTTATTAACTTGGTTAAGCAAAATGACTTTTCTTAAGTCTCCTGAGGTTAGGAGGTGGGTGAAATAGCACATAACAAGAAACCAAAAATTTTTAAAAATATAATAAAATAATTCAATTGGATAGATGTTATATATTTATAGAACTAATACAGCAATGGCTCAAAATATAACTAGAAGTGGCAAGTGGATGATCCATTGGTTGACAGTTGAAAGTTCATTTCATTTTTATGTCATGTTCCAAGTCAGGCTGACCCAATAAAGTCTTTTAATATACCATAAGTTCTAGAGTTCATCCCTATATCAAAACCTTCTTGTGTGATGTCTTACATATCATATATTCACAATTATATTTACTGTTCAGTGTTATAATTTGTATTTCAGTTGATATAATCAGTGTTCACACTTTTAAAAACTGTCTTGAAGGGCAAGCAGAGTGGAAAAATAATGAGTGGATATGTTTTGTTAATGAAAAAAAGCTATTTGCTATTGTTAACATTTTCAGGGTGGAAGAGGGCAAAAACATCACCTCTCCCTTATTTCAAATGAAATGAATACTGCTAGTCTGAAAATTTTAATTAGTCTAGCTTTGGCAGAGCAACCTATCTCAAAGAGGTTTCTATAGGGAGAGAATGATTATTTTTAAAGGCCTTGACGTGTCATTTTTGAATCCTGAAGCAGAAATCATGTAGTCCTATAAGCCTTATAATATTACATTATAGCTGGCCATATGGCAGGCCCTCACAAAATACCTATTGAATAAATGGTTTTGATATTTGAATTACGGATGTAAAGTGAAATGTACTGGGCTCTAGAATTCATGGGAGAAGAGTAGTCTGTTAAGAATGGGTAGAAAATAGCTACTACTGAGGCTTTCTAGATCACTATTTCTCTAAGTATGATTTGAGCACCATTAACTGGATTAACTAACTGGATAAATAACTAGATTAACAATGCAGTTTCTTGATGCCCTTCCCCAAACTGTTGAATTAGAATCTCTAGAAGCCCAGGTATCTTCATTTAAACAAATTCTAGAGAGGATTCTAATCACTGCAAAGATTGAGGACCACTGTACTAGAAAAATAACTTGGTAAAAAGCTGAGATTTTAAAAAAGATAAGGCAAGTATAAAACTAGATTTCTGATTAAGGCAGTTTGTATTATGAGTACATCTAAAATAACTCTGATATTAAAGACTGAACTTTTAAATTCATTTGTTTTAAATTTAAAACTCTTCAGAGTAACAACATGTAAACAGCTAATTTGTACATTATTTCAGTTTGATTTATAAATTACTTTTGTGTCCTTTGGATTAAAGTGAGAAAATTCCATAAATCTACTTTTGACTATAGTTAACTTGGCATATGCTTTTGAGTTAAAAACTGGAGTTCTGAACTCTTTTAAAGAACTTTTAAAATGGTACTGATGCCTTTTCATTGTTTCTGAGTCACTGGGTGGAGCCCGAATATTTGTCATAAATGATGTTGTGCTAATTAAATATTGTTATTCATCTCTACCAATCAACTGAAGATAACTGTATTTGTGACTTGGTAGGAGTGGAGGGATGGAAAATGAAGGAGGTGACATGAAACTCTATGAAATGAGTGCCAGTTGAATACAGCGAAAGTATTATTAATAAGATTTGGTGGTAATTATTTTGCCAGGGGACTTCTGGGGAAAATCCCTAAACAGCACTATTTCCTTGTTTCTGAATATAATATGGTTTTATTTTCCCTCCTTTTTATGATCCCACACCTTATTTCTTATAGAGAACTTAATGGTTACTAGAATGTAGGAAATGCTTGATACTAACTGGGGAGGACCATTTATATTTTTAAGAGGAAAAAATATGATAATGCCTTATATAACTCAGCAGACTGTAAGAAATTGGGAGTTATCTATGATGAATACTTCACATGAAATCTGAGCCATAGTGAGCCAAGTAAAACACTAGGAATTTAGTAATTTTAAGTCAACAATAATAACTAACGTTAATATGCTTCCTAGTGAAAAATGTGCATTCTTTTTTCTTTTATAATCTCTTGTTCCATTTTGCTCTTCTTCATGTTTTCTTCATCTAATTTATAAATTTGAATATTTGCACTTTTTTTTTTACCTTTTATCTTCTTTTTTTAACTATAGTTTAGAATAAAATTCCAAAAGGGCATTGGGATTTTGCCTAGTTATTATGAGATGACTTGAACTTTTATTTAAAAAATTTTCCAGCTGTATAAATTGCTTATTTTAGAAATCTGTCTAGTTTGATTTATGGCAATTATCAACTTAGATGTAGTGTCTACTATGTGCCGGTTACTGTTGGAGAAAATGAAGATGTAACAGTGAATAAAACAAAATCCCTCCTCTTATTAAGTTTATATTCTAGTGGTATTGGTGGGGAATATACTCCAAAGTAAAAATAAGTAAATAATATGTAGTATGTCAGAAGGTGATAAACGCTATGAAGAGACATCAGACAGGATAAGAAGATAGGGAGTGCTGAGGTGGGGAATTTGCTGTTTTATCATGTAAAATACTATAAGGCTTCATAGATAAGGTGATCAGAAGGAAGTGAAGGAGAAAATAATGCAGATATATAGGGGAAGAGAATTCTAGGAAGTGAGAACTTGTGTCCTGATTTAGAGGAGTAAACTTGATGAATTCAAGGAATAGTAGTAAGGAGGCCAGTGTAGCTGTCTGGTGTGATTGATGAGATGGTGAAGGATTTAAGTCACTGCAAAGGCTTTGTTTTTACCCTGAGGAAGATGGGAAACCATTGGAGGTTTCTCAGCCAAAAAGTGATATAATCTGACTTTCATTTTAAAAGATTTTAATCTGGCTGCTGTGTTGAGTATAGACTGTATCAGGGAGACTAGTTAGGAGGTGTTTGCAGTAATCCAAGTAAAAGATGATGGCATCTTGGATGAATGAATGAACAACTAAATAAACAGTGATTATATGCGATTCTGAACAAATGTAGTTAAAATTGACCTAGTTAGGTAAGTTTTCCCTGAAGAAGATTGAGCTACGATTTTTTTTTTTAATTCAGTTTTTTTTGGCTGCATTGGGTCTTCGTTGCTGTGCACGGGCTTTCTCTAGTTGCGGCGAGTGGGGGCTACTCTTTGTTGTGGTGCTCAGGCTTCTCATAGCAGTGGCTTCTGTTGTTGCCGAGCATGGGCTCTAGGTGCATGGGCTTCAGTAGTTGCAGAATGCGGGCTCAGTAGCTGCAGCATGCGGGCCCTAGAGTGCGTGGGCTTCAGTAGTTGTGGTGCATGGGCTCAGTAGTTGCAGCACGTGGGCTCTAGGGTGTACAGGCTTCAGTAGTTGTGGCACGTGGGCTCAGTAGTCATGGCTCGCGGGCTCTAGAGTGCAGGCTCAGTAGTTGTGGCACACAGGCTTAGTTGCTCCGTGGCATGTGGGATCTTCCTGGACCAGGGATCGAACCTGTGTCCCCTGCACTGGCAGGTGGATTCTTAACCACTGAGCCACCAGAGAAGTCCCTGAGCTAAGATTTTAAAGAATAATAGATAATGATAAAATAAAAGGGATGGACAGCAAAGGAAGCCATAAACCAAACAAAAGACAACTTACAGAATGGGAGAACGTATTTGCAAACAATGCAACTGACAAGGGATTAATCTCCAAAATATACAAACAGCTCATACAGCTGGATATCAAAAAAACAAATAAACCCAATCAAAAAATGGGCAGAAGATCTAAATAGACATTTCTCCAAAGAAGACATACAGATAGCCAAAAGGCACATGAAAATGCTCAACATTGCTGATTATTAGAGAAATGCAAATCAAAACTGCAATGAGGTATCACCTCACACCAGTCAGAATGGCCAACATCAAAAAGTCTACAAATAATAAAGGTTGGAGAGGGTGTGGAGAAAAAGGAACCCTCCAACACTGTTGGTGGAAATGTGAATTGGTACAACCACTATGGAGAACATAATGGAGGTTCCTTAAAAAACTAAAAATAGAGCTATCATATGATCTTGCAATCCCACTCCTGGGCATATATCTGGAGAAAAATATAATTCAAAAAGATACATGCACCACAGTGTTCATTGCAGCACTATTTACAATAGCCAAGACAGGGAAGCAACCTAAGTGTCCAGTTGACAGATGAATGGATAAAGAAGATGTGGCATACACATACACACACACACACACTCTCTCTCTCTCACAATGGAATATTACTCAGCCATAAAAAAGAATGAAATAATGCCATTTACAGCAACATGGATGGGCCTAGAGATGATCATACTAAGTGAATTAAGCCAGACAGAGAAAGACAAATATCATATGATATCATTTATATGTGGAATCTAAAAAAATGATACAAATGAACTTACTTACAAAACAGAAATAGGGGCTTCCCTGGTGGCGCAGTGGTTGAGAATCTGCCTGCCAATGCAGGGGACACGGGTTCGAGCCCTGGTCTGGGAGGATCCCACATGCCATGGAGCAACTAGCCCCGTGAGCCACAATTACTGAGCCTGCGCATCTGGAGCCTGTGCTCTGCAGCAAGAGAGGCCGCGATAGTGAGAGGCCCACGCACTGCGATGAGGAGTGGCCCCCACTTGCTGCAACTAGAGAAAGCCCACACACAGAAACGAAGAGCCAACACAGCCATAAATAAATAAATAAATAAATAAAATTTAAAAAAGGCAAAATTCCTTTAAAACAAAACAAAACAAAACAAAAAAACAGAAATAAACTCACAGACATAGAAAACAAATTTATGGTTACCAAAGGGGAAGGGAGGACAATGGAAGAGAATGTTAAAAAAGAACATATATGTTTATATATATATGTGTAACTGAATCACTTTGCTGTATACCTGAAGCTAACACAACATTGTAAATCAACTATATTTCAATAAAAATTTAAAAAAATAAATAAAAGGGCTGGGTTTGGGGGGGATGAAGTAAAATATTTTAGTCAAAGGAAAGAGCATATGCAAAGGTCAGGTGGTTGGAGGGTGCATGTTGTATTCCAGGAACTGGAAGATTGCCTGTGAGGCCAGAGCTGAGAGAGCTAACATTTATGCAAATTATTTTATTTCTCAAAATAGTCTTAAGTAGTTTTATTGTTTCCATTTTACAGTTGAGGAAATTGGAGCTTAGAGAAGTGAAGTGACTTGCCCAGGATCAGATTACTAAGAAACAGCAGAGTTTATTTATTACAGTCTCTCTCCCCATCCCCATTACCACTCCCACCAGAATATAGGTTGAGTGAGGGCAGAAACTTTATTTTGTTTGAAGCTGTATGCTCAACAACTAGAACAGTGCCTGGCACTTGGTAGATGCTCAGTAAATACTTGCTGAATGAATGAATGAGAGAATGAATTAGAATCAAAGTGCATCTAACTCCAAAGTCCACGTTCTTAACCACATCCTGTATACTCAGATGCAAATTAAAGCTCAGATTGTTTCTTAGAGAAGGTTTTGATAAGGGACCAAGCCTTTAGCCAGTGCAGTTCGAGGGGGTGGGAAGGGGGGGATGAAGAAAAAACATTATGGAAGGGGAAATAGAACTCAGAAAGAACAGACTAAGTGGTTAAAATTTTTTTGCTATAAACTAGAATAGGTAAAAAGAGAGGAGAAAAAGAAGGCTCTGACTCTAAAACTGGCTGGTTAACTTCCACAGCAGCTTTCACTACATCCTGGGCCTGGAAATTTTCTTGCATTGCATATTGCCTTGACTTAGCAAGTCTGTTTCCTGGGAAACAGAATACAGTCAGTATGCCCCACGTCTTCTTTTCTAGCTTTGTCCTGATCTTTTGTTCTGACTGTTTAACTCTATATAACTGCTTTCAAGGATCTTGTTTCTAGTTGTTTGCTTTCATTCATTCATTTACTCAATATTTATTGAGAGTGATGAGATGCTATTTTATATAGGGTTGTCAGAAAAGGCTTCTCTGATGTGGAGACATTTGATCAGAAACCTAAATAAGGTGAGGGAGCAAGCTATGCAAATTATTGGGGGAAGAACTTTCAGGCAGAGGGAAAAAATGTGCAGAAAGGCCTTTAAGTGGGAGGTACTTGACTGTTCAAAGAAAAGTTGCTACCAATAGTGTGACTAGATCCAAGTGAGTGAGTAAAAGGGAAGTTGGAGATAATACTAGGGAGATTGTTGGTGGCCTCTAGACCATGGTGAAGATTCTGGCTTTTATCTAAGTGAAATGGGAAGCCATTGGAGGGTTTAAAAGAGAAGCAAGATGATTTCCATTGTTAAAAGAATCCCTCTGCTATGAGAATAGGCTAGAAAAGCAGGTATGGAAGCAGAGATACTAGTTAGGAGACTAGTACAAAGGTGTTCAGATGAGAGATGGTAATGGCTTGGATTAGAGTGGTAGCAGCAGAAAATGATACATGCTATGAATGAGTAACTTAGAAAAAAGAGCCTTCCCAGGGAAGATGTAGCCTTTCTTGGTAGCATGGCTTGGGGAGTTGGTGGAACCTTTCGTCTTAGGTGCCTTTCCCTTAGAGAGTTAAACCCTATGCCAGGGTACATGTAGTATTAGTTGTCATTTGAGAGCCTGATTGTTTCAATGTACCTGGGTTTGTTTTAATGGCTGATACCAGCTGCAAGAAAAGTGACAAAATACTTGATGTTTTTCATATGTGCCTATTTCAGTAACTCAGCAATATCATGAAATGGCCTGGTGTGGAGGATGAGGCAAGTCTAGGGACTGCTGCCAAGTCCTGCATGGCAGCAACATGGAAGTAGTTTAGTCAGTTTCAGTAAAAGTTTGAAATCTACTGTATTAGAGGCACGTGCAGAAGCTGTGTTAATTGCTAGCTTATTTTCCATATGGTTCTGTTTTAATGAAGCATATTTGATGCAGATGGTTGGAAAGTAAGTTGGATAATGTCTAAACTGGTCTAACTAATCCCCACAGTGCTTCCACTCCAATAACTTAACAGTGCCTTTGCAAAGTTTCTTCACTTACAGCTTTTTTTTTTTTTTTAGTTGAAATGTGACCTAAGATAACTGAAAACTATTCTTCTTTCTTTAAACTTGACTCCTGAAAAGAACAGGAACAGTCATTTCCCCCATCATTCCAGGTCAAAACCACACTCCAACTTGGTTTCTTTAGTATTATGGGGTTCTCTTCATCATTATTATGGCTTTCTAATATATTTAGTTGAGGAATTGGGCATCATGAAGGATCATATATAGGAACTGAAGTGATTTTACCGAACGCTGAAGTTAGTTTTGTTAACAGGACAGTACTTTGACCTCTTCAGGGATATGAAATAAAACAGCCTAGAATATTAATAACTATCTCTTGTTTATACATTCTCTATATCTTATGTAATTAAATTAGACTTGCTAGATAGATATTAATGTTAAGTTAGAAATGAAATTAAGGATAAATTGTCCAGCAATATTGCAAAAATCTTTCCATTTCCTTTTTTTCCTTCTATGAGACTAGAGTACCAACATATATTCATTGTATTTTTCTTAAATCTTTATCAAGAGTTCAGATACGTTATCTTACTTAAAAATAATATGCTGATTTCCTCTAAATATTTTATTTTGGTGTACTTGTTGCTAAATATGTACATTTGTCTTCATATTTGCTCAAGGATATAGATAATGTCCTTGTTAGACTTGAGGTTGAGTTCTGCAGAGCAAAAAGGGAGACATGGTTCATGGGTTTGTATTCATTTTGCTGTGTTTTGTTTTTTTCTCACATTGTCACTAAAATATTCTCTTTGTTATCTGAATAGGACATCTGCTGACTAGCCTGACCCTCTTCACCTGATTGTGTGAAAAGTCTTGGTTAAATCTGCTAGGCCTTGGAGGCCCAGGAATCTGCTAAGTGCTTTTGTGCTTGAAAGACACACTGTCCTTGGTCTGTTTTGTCTTTTTCATTTATGGACACCTTTGATAAATAACCATGATGTAGGTATGGGATAAGTCAAACATGCAGTCTTCTGAGCAGTCATTGACCCAAAGGACTAATTACCTCTTAATAAGCACTGGACTTTTTCTCATATTCTGGAGAGGTTCAAAAATGCAATACAAAAATTAATTTTTCACCCAACTTAGTTATATTAATACAGGGAGTCCTAACACTGAAGAGAGATAATTAAAAAAAAAAAAACTAATTTGTGAGAAATCTTCTAGAATCACAATCTTGCTTTTATCTACCTCCTTTCCCCAGCTGTCTTTCACTAGATGAGGTTAACACTAGACTAGACAGTTCTGCCAAGATGTACTTGCATATATCTGGGGAGTTGCATTGAACATACCCCTTTGCCACAGAAACAATTCATCTTTAGATGTCAACTTCAGTGTTGAAATTTTATGAGAATGGAAAGGAATACACATTTTCATTTATTTTAGACTTCCCTTTGGAAAATGTAGTTTGCTGCTGCTGTTTCAAGTGGAAGGGTTTACAAAGTTTTTCTCAAATACTCATGGAAAGCAAATGCAATCCTGAATTAGACTAAAAGAAAAAAAAGCCTTCCTTTAAAAATCTTAATAATTGTAGCATATCAGTCTTAGTCATTTTTTTGACCTTTTCCTCAATTTATATTCACCATGGGGTAAAATAATTAATTTCCTCTTTTTTCCTCCCTCCCTCCCTTCCTTCCTTCCAAAATTCTTTTGTCTTGCTTTTTTTGTTGTTGTTGTTGTTTGAGCATGGTTTAACTTTTCACTAGAGCGAGAGCCTAAAAACATCAGAGTAAGAAGAGAACAATTACCTTTGTGACAACTGTCAATTATTCAAGATAGAATATGTTATTTCCCAAATCATGTTTAAAAACAATTGGAGAATTACTCTTGAGTTTGATTCACCTTGAGAAATCTCAGAAAAAATTTAGAGATCCATTCTGTCACTTTTTTTCTCTAATGGAAAAATGCTTCTCAAACCAAAAGAGAATATCTCTTTGGGATACGCTCTGCCTTTGAACTATGTGAAAACCACTTACAAGATTTGGGGGAGCCCGATGTTGAATTAGGCAGCTAGAGATCAGCTATTACTATGGTACTGATAGTAAGTCTGGGAGAGGGTCTGGAAATGAGGTTTAAAATATCAGATTGCCCCAAATAGCAGTTTAATAACAAGAAAAATTCAACTATTGCTTTTTTCATCATTATTGTGTAGATGTTAGTTACTTGGGAAGGTTTTTTAAAATTTTCTTTTCAGAGAAACAGTACTCTTATTCTAGAGATAAAGCAAGATATTTAGTTAGGCTTTGAGTTAGGCTTTAGGCTTTAATTAGGCTTTACAATTTTTTATTTTAACAATTTCTCACTATGGTTTTCAGGTCTAATTCTTGAACCTTGTCTCTTTTGGTCTTGACTTTGTTTTCAGAGAAATAGCAGAGCTAAGCTTTTCATTTAATTGTAATAAAATACTGCCCTAAAGAAGAACGAAATATGACTTTTTTTTACTGGTTTATATAGAAAAGCATATAACTGTAATAATATTTTAACTATAGTTTGTATAGACGATACTCATTTAAACTCTATGCAAATCTTTGTTACTTCAGGGCAAATAAGCTGCAAAACCATAATGTGTGGTGTGGTGAGCACACACCATAAATTTGATAATCATACTTTTGAATTCATCCTATTTTATATAGGAGATTGCCATAGCATTATGAATAGTAATGTGCAAATGACGTGAAAAAAATGTTGCCACACTCTTGAATGTTTAGTGATTTTAATGCTACTGTATTATTTCACTCTGTGCCAAGTTGCATTGAATGAAAAGTGGAGATATTAAAGTAGCAGAAATTTTACATTGGCTTTAATGTGTGAAGTTTCTATAATTCCCCATGAATCTGGAATGTTAATATAAATACTCCTTTTGTGGGGTGGCAGGAAACATGCTGTCCAGACTACACATGTTACCCAGCTAGGCCTGCCTCTACTGTTTAGAGAAATAGAAGTGGGAGGCTGTCTTAAGTGAAAGTGAAAAAAGGCATTTGTTTAGCTGCATGGCAACACAAATATTTCACTTAGTGAGGACTGACAATGCATCTCATTATGTGAGCGGGTGCCAGCTTGTAAAATATTTCTGTTTAACTTTCCATATTAGTTGAAGGTGCCTGGGCTTAACTCTTTGAAGCCTGGCATCCAGGTCTCCTTCTTCCCTAACCTGCAATACATGCTTTTTGTCTACCAGTGTTTGTTTTTTTATCCTAAAGTAATAGATGAGAGAGAGCCAAGGATATGTGGCCCACTGAATGCTATTAGGAATATGTGAGGAAGCCTGCCAGATTCAAGTCAGCTTCAGGCAAGACATTTGTCACTTCTTCCCATTTCTCTTATTCCTGATGCACTTTTCTTAACACTAATTGTTATATTCTGCCTTGATGGTGGAAACATTCGTTAGTATTTGTTTTAAGTTTACAGTTACCTTGTGGTGCTACCATTGCCTGAGTAGCAGTTCCAGGTTCTCAAGATCATAATTCTTGATCTTAAATTCTCCAGTCTCCTCTTACGGTGCATTTGGATCCTAGGCTATTTTTGCTTCTTATTGTGTTAGAAAGCAGAGGAAAATAAATTAATGATAACTACCACATCACTTGTTTAGAATTATTTATTTTGTGGATTTTGATTTGAAGGAGGTAGAGAAATAACTTTCTACTTCAGGAGTATTTGAAATCAAATCTCTTTTGTTCTCATTGGCATGATCCCTATCTTTTGGGCATCAGTTTTAATAGCTTTACTAGGATATGATGGTGTAAGGGGAGGGCAAAATACATTTTTAGATACCTGTGACTGTAACATACAAATGAAAGATTCTCAGCATTTACAAGCATAGAAGGATGTGCAAGGACCAACTGGATGAATATTCCAGGAAATGCACATTTTTTTTTTCATAATTTCATCATACGTTTTAAAGCTGTGGCATCAGGAATTTCAGTTTGTTTAGAGAACATTTCAAAATGTTTTACCCAGTGAGTGAGTGCTTATTGCAGAATAAACTAAGAGAAATAATTTATAATGGGCAAAGCACTTAAAAATTATATAAACCAAGAGAATTAAAAGTAGAGGTCACTTTGAATTAAAAAATTGAAAACACATTCAAATTTTTGGCAATTTCTTTGTACTAGTATCTGCATAAGCTTAGGGGATTGTGCTTTGTGGGTGTACTTATGTCTATCTTATAAAAGTGGTTGGGGCATTTAAATTTTTAAAAATAAGAAATATATTCAGATATGAGAATTAGAAGTGTTTTCTAAAACAGAATCTTTTTTTTTTCCTCCAAATTAAGTTGCTGAAAATTTGTAGTAAAATATTTTCCTCATCCTTCTTCCTTCTATTGTATTTCTGGTTCTTATCCTATTCCATCTCTCTCTATTTTTAGTGTAGACTTTAGTCCTCTTGGAGAAGAGAATCCTTTTAAATCCCCCAAACTGTGGCATCATCTGTTAGGCAGAAGCCTGAACTGGCTGGCGATTGTAAATGCCTGCCAAGGATCTTTCTGACCTCTTTCCTACTTACTACCTCCATAGTAGTTGTGGATATTTGCTGAATTAGTCACATTCTAGCCCTGTGTCTGGGTCTTTCAGATAGGGAACACAATATGCCACTGGTGATGGGATGGGCCAGGAGTGTGGATGTGCTAGGAAGCAATGCATACATCCTGGATGGAACCCAAAGTAAATATTTTGCCATTAGCTTTCTCATCAATTAGTCATTGTTAGCCTTAAAGAGCCAATATGTAGATTTTTTTAAAAGCACATTTGGATTTTTCAGTTCTGTGTCTTATTACTTAGCTCCTTCTCATCAAAAGCAGCTCACTTCCTCTCTTCAAGCAGAACAATGCTTCAGCTTTCCCAGCAAGTCTTGCTTTATTTAGAGTAGGTGATTTGGTCCAGTATCAAGAACACCATATGGGTCATCAAATTTACATAAGTGGTTCTGACGCTTCATTCTATGGTTCAGAGTGAGAGGCAGAAGGCATTGTTTCTATAACATCTTTGTCTCCGTGTCTCCCACCCTGCCCATCCACTTACTAGCTCAGATTTAGAGTACTTGGTTAGTGGCTCTCTGGGACCCTACTGTTCTGTCACGAATTCCATAGCCCCCAAAGAAAAAAAATACCTCTGGTTCCTTGTCGCTTGCAGTGCTTGGCAGATAGATAATAAACATACAATAAATATTTATTAAATGAGTAATTGAGTAGATCAGTGAGAATGTAGAAATTTTGACAAGAGAAGAAGGGTATAAAGTTCTTGAAAGATGCAGTTGGGAACGATTTGGTGTTGTGGACTTGAAGCTCAAATTCTGGGTTTAACTGGAAACATGTAGAAATGAGGGGTCCATAATTTGAAAAATTTTGGACATATTTTTACTTTTCTAGCTGGACAAATTAGCCATCAATTGTTTCCAAGAATTGTCAGGTAGCATTCAGGTTTCCAAATTTGATATTTTGGAAGGCAATGAGATCCTCTAAAATGTCATGCTTGGAAAACTGCCTTGGATGCTGAATAAAATATTTTTATAATACCAGAGAGATTAGAAGATATCTTGGAAAATTCTCTACCTACCTCTAGTTTTATACTTCCTTTGCTAAGGAATAATGCTAGAAACATAAGGCTGACCAGTGGGAAAAGTTGGCATGTCAGTCTGCAGGAAGCTTGGTAAGAGTCTCTTTTTCTGGACATACATTTTCTTTCTATTAAAGTCTGCTTATGAATTCTAGTCTGCACTTGGTTCTAAATGTGAAGGTGGATTTTTCAAGCTGACCACATTACACATGACAGAGTGTCTCTAGTTCTGCTTTAACTAACGATTGTGCTAACAACTTAATGGAAGAAGTTTGTGATCATGTTCACTGCAGGAAGAGGTAGGCAAGTGGAGTGAGTATGTATTCTTTAAATAGCTACATATTGGGGAAAATCCCTTGGGAAGTCACATGTGCTAAACTTTATATTTAAAATCAAGGGACTATCCCAAAATCCCATTTGTATTCCTCAAGCCTTTACTCTTTTAACTCAGGAATTTATATTGTCAGGAGACATTATTTTTTCCTAGGTTCTCTTTACTATTATTTTGCCCAATGCCATGCCATTTATATTGCCAGATAATCTTGAGGTTTGCTGGTATCCCTCATGATCAATCATTTATTCTGCCTGTGTAGTTAATGGTGCATTTGTGCAAATGGTATGTATTTTATTTGCTGGCCACAAGATAACAAAGGCCCAATTGTTTTTTATGGTGAAGAGATAAAGATTTTACTTGCCCAATTAGGAAGGTAATTTACAAGTCTGGCCTCTCAAATATTAAAATGTACTTCCTATTAGGTGTGGGAGGCTCATTTCATATTTTATTGCTCATTTGCTAAAAAGTAAATAATAAGAAATTGAGCATGTATCTTGGGTATCTTTGGCATATAATGCCTGACACAGATAGTACATGAAGAGTCTCATTCTCTTTACATTGTGAACATGATGACTGCCAAAGTATTCTAGCATGCATTATTTATAACTCTCAAGATCTTTTAATTTTAATAATACAATGTATTAAAAAGGTAGGTTATTAAAAGATAGCTTGTATGAATAGGATATCTTCATCTAAAATTATCTGGATACTTTTGAACTGATCGGTATAGAAGCAGTTTGTATTTTTCTGTATGAAATTTATATTTCATATATATTTTTTGTATGAATATTATATTTCATACCATTCCCTCTATGTGAAATATTTCTAACAAACATACTTACCTGTAGGATTTCTTTCCATCTTTTAAGGCCCCATTCCTGTAGTCTTCTCTGATCTCACTTCATTTGAACTCCCATAGTATTTTGCATTTCTCTTTTTGTACTTTTCACAATTTGTCATTTTAGTAGTTTCTGTGGACACTCCTTAGCTTCTGATCAAAAGTGGTTGTAAAAGGACTTCCCTGGTGGTGCAATGGATAAGACTCTGTGCTCCCAATGCAGGGGGCCCAGGTTCGATCTCTGATCAGGGAACTAGATCCCACGTGCATGCCGCAACTAAGAGTTCACGTGCCACAACTAAGGAGCCCGCCTGCCACCACTAAGACCTGGTGTAACCAAATAAATAAGTAAATAAAAATATTAAAAAAAAAAAGTGGTTGTAAAGCAATTATACTCCAATAAAGATGTAAGAAAAAAAAAGTGGGTTTTTAGGGTAAGGATATGAAGTCAAATCCATCTTAAATAACTTACATGACCATATAGTACCTACTATTCAATAAGCACTCAGTATATAATTATTGAGTTAATTAAAAATTCTCAAAATCTCCACACTCTCAATCCTTTTCATAAATTACCTAATATGCATTGCTCTTCTTACATTTAGCTTCTCTTATGTGTGTTGATTCCTTTTACTGCTTCCATGTTATCCTGAGAGTTAGGGAAGAAGTAGTTTCTTGACTTTGCAAATGAGCTGAATAAAACATTAAAAAATGTGAAGTTAGTTATTTATTGTCAGACCCTGAGCAAACTCTGGAGCATGTGATGGGGTAAGGAAAGAACTGACGCGTCACCCTCACCATTGCTGCCCATGTTTCTTCTGTCCCACTTTGGAGTGGGGACTATGCCATGTTTCTTTGTATCATCGCCAGTACAGTAGTTTGCTCATAATCTGTGATCTAAACATATGCATAAAATGAATGTGTGAATGAATTTGACTTCAATGAATATTGCCTTTGATGCTTCAGCCACTCTTTGCCCTTCCATTCTCTCCAGGCTTTCTGTGCATTTATGCTTTCCTTCCGTTTTCTCATATAAAATCCTTCTTTCATGAAAGCATTCGATGATAAAATTCAACCCAAGATACAAATGGACAATAATAGTTTAATATGCTGTTCTTTTGTAGCACATGCATTTTAAAATGTAGACATCTTTTCAAATAAAAATTACAATAAATGAGTTAAGTTATATGGGACCTACGTTTAAAATAAAGGTGTTTGTTTACTTGACCTCATAAAGAAACATGTTTATACCTGGGCTCCAAAGCAGTGTTTGTAGTGCTTGGGGACCCATGAATAGAAACTTTTAGAGACAGTAGCTGAAGATAGGCCTCTATAAATCTTTGCAAGTGTTCTAAGAATTTAAACTTAACAATAGCTAAGGATAGAAAAAAGGATAGGAAGAGTACTTTGGGATAGCTGGCTCTGAAGTGAGGGAATGGAACTAAAGTTATCAAAAGAAAAATTCTTTTTTTCTCACTTGTCTTAAGAATGGCTAGAATCATAGTTTTTGTTCCTTTTTTGGGACTGCTAGAAACAATTCAAAGAAATCTTGGCTGTGCAACTACTATTACAATGAAGAGTTTGCAGTTTTTAATTTTTTTCCCTGGAGTTACCTCCCTGTAATAATTATTAGAAAAAGAAACTCGTGAATTATAGATAGACTGTTTACTGCATTCCCTGTCCAGCATTTTTTTTTCCTGATAAAATCACTCTTATTTTCTTTTAGGGAACAACTTTATTTCACTTTTGGTAAATATGGTTGGGGTAAAGCTGCCATTACCTTCCCAAGTCATAGGGAGCGGGCATTCCATATGCCTGACCACAGCGATTTGTTCAGAAATAAGCATGTTAGCCAAGCCACGCCAGTGAGACTTAATCTGGGGTCTTTTCTGGAATTACTGGGAAGCAACCAGAGTCATTTTACTGTGATTGCTAACTTGGGGTTTCTGATAGTCATCTTTGCCCTTGAAGGGGGAGAACCTGCCTGAAAAATGGAGACCAACTCCTAATTACATCATCATAGCACTGAATCCAGCTGTGTCAGAAGCCAGGACTCTCAGGTAGAGCCAATAAATTATTTTGGTATCGCTAGTTCGAGTTGGTTTTTATCACAACTAAAAGTGTTCTAAGAAATAAAACCAGAATTGCACAACTGACACACAACTCATATGTTAGACAGATATATGTGATTTGGAGAAATATTTTGATATCCATTGTCTCATCCAATATGTGCACTTTATTTATTTCACTTTAACTTCCATGAGTGTGAACGAGCATGGGTGATATGATGAAAGTCGTTTAAACACGAATAGTTTGTACTGAAATAATTTTAGTATTGTCAAAGAATAAAGTGCAAATGAAATGGTATAGCTAGATAAGTTCCAGACTTTAAGTTTATATTGTTTTGAAAATAGAATAAGTTTATGGATTTTTTTATAGGCTAAAAAATAGTTTTGCTTTTTCCTAAATAAAGGAAGTTGAAATTTGTTTATATTTTAAATATTCACTTGTCTATTGCAGTTAGATGCAGAACTTGGGCAGGAGTTGGAGCGAGTACTTTACCTATGCTCTGAAGAAATATCCTCTGCTTGTTACATTTTCATATGTTAATCCTATTCCTTAATATATAATTCTATTTAAGATCAACTTTAATGGATTTACTCCAAATTAGAGATCTTCTCACTTGTTTGGAAATCACAAAACAGAAATGGATATTGTACAAATTTTGCTGTTTTCTTAGAAAAAAATAATCTGAATTTGGAAGAAAATTTATCCTCCAAATATAGTTATGCGAATTCTATTTGGCTTTGGTAAATCACATTTAAATGGGCAACGTTTTAAATTTATATTTGTTACATAGCCCTTTAGGAGGTCTCCACTTTACCTGTCTTTCACATTGTTTGAAATATGTATGTAAAGAGTTTGATATTTGATCATCTCTCTTAGAAACATGCTGGACCATTTTATAGTATGATTTTATTCCTTAGGAAAAAAAAAACCCATTAAAATAAGATTCTTGGTCGTTTTTTCCCCCTGCCACTCAAGGATGCATATTCACAATCAAATTTGGTCTTTCTACCTGACAAAACTTAAGTGCCAAGGTCTTAATTTGGCACTGTTTTCTCCCTAATTCTTATAGATTACAGATGTGTCCCTCAGATTTAAAAGCCTCAGATCTAAGTCCCTTGGGTATTGATTTTCTCATTAGGAAATTATCATGTTCAGAAGTTAGGATGCTAACTAGTTCATGAGAGTAAGGCCTTCATTAGAACCATTTTAAGATCAAGCCAAAGTTGTAGAAGCTTTAACCTTTAAGAGTTTATGCTGACAATAGCATATTTGGAATGGCATGTGCACTTAGTTATATGAGTGGATTTCTCAGAGGTAGTGGATTTTGAAGTTTTATTATCTGTCATTATGTAGGATTTCCCCTTTCCTCTAATGACCTCCAAGTTTGCAACCCATACCAAATAAAATTTAAAATGGATAAAATTTCCAGGAAGATCCTGTTTCTAATAGCCATTCCTTTTTTCTTATTATAAACTTTCTATATGGTGATCTCTCTTTCTTTTCAGTCACTCATTGTCTATTTATTTCCCCTACCCAAACCTGCTCACAGGATAGTATACGGTAGTGGTCACGTACACCTTCATTATTATTATTATTATTATTTGGTTAAATTTAAAAATCACATTTATGTTAAAACAACAAGGATAAAAGGTAAGGTCTCATACACAATTACAATTTGTCATCTGTTTTTATTTGTATCTGCTTATTTTCAGTCCTCATCCATATTAAGACAATAATTTAACATAACTGTAATCAGAGCATAGATGTCATTCTGTGTTCTTTGTTTTTCATTTAATGTTATATAATAAACGATTTCCCACCACAAAGAGCTTACCACGACCCATACAGACACTTAGGGAAGCCCTGGTGTGTCTTACCTTCTTTGTGTAAGAACTGCCATTAGTCTTCCTCCTGGTCTTGAGATACTGCATTCAAAGTTAGCCTGAAGCTCTTACTGAGGGAAGGCATCCTTTCTGTCTTTTGTGGGAATGCATCATAACATCTCACCAATAACTATGAAGTTTTCTGTAGGTTTCTGCTGCATCTCTGGCATCTACTGAGATGTTCGTAGAATTTTTCTTCTTTAATCTGTGAATATGTGGTGTTATTGGCAGATTTTCTGAACCATCTAGCATTATGAGGATTAAAACCTACTTATTCTTGGGCTTCTCTGGTGGTGCAGTGGTTGAGAGTCCGCCTGCCGATGCAGGGGACACGGGTTCGTGCCCCGGTCTGAGAGGATCCCACGTGCCGCGGAGCGGCTGGGCCAGTGAGCCATGGTCGCTGAGCCTGCGCGTCCGGAGCCTGTGCTCCGCAACGGGAGAGGCCACAACAGTGAGAGGTCCGCGTACCACAAAAACAAAAAAAACCCATACTTATTCTTGATGGATTTTCATTTACAGTATAGATTAATATTTAATGGAGTCTTTCATTTGTGTTCATAAACAAGATGTCTTTAATTTTCCCCTTTTTATAATATCTTTATTTTGTTTGGGAACCAGGGATATTCTGGCTTTATAAAATGAGTTGGACGTCATATACATCTTCATGTGAAATGAAATCATGGTGTTACCTCCCCTAGAGGCATTTAAGTTTAAATTCTAACTAGGAGGAAAAATATTTTTATCCTTAAAATATTTTGAAACATCAGCCTAAGATAGCTGTTTTTTGGCGGGGAGGGTTTTTAGCTGTTTATGTCCCTAATGCCCTTTAAAAGGCAAAGTGATAGAGCTTCTCTTTCAGGCTCCACAATTACCCATTGGTTGCATTAAGCCATTAATGACATTGTTCTTCCTCCAGGTTTCTCCTTGGCATTAATTTTAGTAAGATTTTTATCTCTATAAAAAAGTCTGAGAAGTTAGATGTGGCTCCACACATAATTTGAGCTACGTTTCATCTCATTTTATCCTATAAAAATAGTTCAACCAAATGTTAGAAACTCTTAAGTTTGGGCTTCATGAATATCTGGTATGACTACCGATGCAGTTTCTTACAACAGAGGTGCTTACTTTCTTCTGTCCGTAACTATTCTTCTAAATGTATCACAGTTTAATTAAACACAGAGCTTTTGAGCACCTACTGTGTACCACGTACTAGATATTCAAAGATCGTGCTCTTAAGGAGTTCGAGCTTTGCTTTTTCATCCTTGTTCTCTAAGGCCCTTTCCTTTTCTGATATCCAGGTGCTTTTGTTTCTCTTTCTTTTTGTCTTTCTGTCAAAGCAAAGAGACTTTAAAAGGAACTTTTGAGTTAAACTGAAGCTACTTCTATTGAGAAGGATTAGTACAGCTCTCTGAACTTGGGCCTATTGTTTATTTAGAACCCAGTGTTAATGAAAGCACAGTGCTTGTCTTGATTCTTATATGGGCTTATTAGCTTTGCTCTGTTCCATGGCCTTGGATCACTGCTCTAATGATTGATACTTGCTGAAGACCAGGTGAGAAGATTTGGTTGATCAAAACATTACAGAACCAGTGCAAACTGCATTCTTGCCAGGTATCATCCTTGTTTATAAAGGCAAACCATAATTTAGGGCATCACTCTTAAACAAAATTATTACTGAAATAAGCTATAAAGGAATGTGGAAAAGTAAAAGGGACTTAAAAAGCATTTTATTGTGCTATTTTTTTCCTGTTCTTCATTAATTGGGTAATTCTTAGGCTAGTTTTCTCCATGTCATTTAGTTTCCTTTTTAATATCTTTAGATGCAAGATTGAGCTTTGCTGGCCTTTCTTTCTTGTTCTTTGGGGTGTTTGTGCCAGCTTTGGCAGCACTCATTGTCAGTGCTGGCTCAAATGAAGGAATGGCTGAAGGCTCCTTTTGGAGACCCACTTCACTGGTTATTTTAATTGCTCACAGGGATAATTGTTGAGTGGTACTATATAGGATAGTATTTCCCTTGCCACAGGGGTTAGGAATTCTGTCCGGTAATCACTCCTACTCCTAATGGATGAGAGTTTCTGAGTGGAAAGACTGGTAACTGGCTCTAGGTATCTCCCTAGAACTATGTGTAGGGCCCCTGACAGATTAACTCTGGGAAATCTGTGCAGCCACCATGAATACTTTTCCTCATTGATCTTTTGCTTCATATGGTCAGAAACAGAGAATTTGTAGAGTTTAAAATTAGCTTCTTAATTATCTTATTCTAGGACATGCTCTGTCATATAGCCCTGTGACAGCAAAGATTTTCTTTGCTTTCCTTTTTCACAGTCAGAGATATTAGAAAAACAATAGGGATATGAGTGCTAAGGGCCCGGCTTAAGGAAAAACAAGTTTTTAAAAAACACTGCTATTGTGACTATGTCTTCTGTGGTGAAGGACTCTGATATACTGTATGCTGGTATTCTGTGAAATGGAACTGTCTATACTTTCTGACATATAGTGATGAAGAAAATTCTGGATACAGCATCCATTAGATTCAGACTTAGCTGCTTCTCTGGATGGAAGTGAGGCTTCTGAGATACAAAGGTTTGTAGTTTTGAAACTTTTTATCAAGGAATAACTGAGTCACAGCAAGTTAGTAAACAAAAATAAATGGTGAACTTGTAAAAGTCATGTATTATTATTTTTATTTTTTTAAAGATTTATTTTTTTTTTTATAAATTCGTTTTATTTATTTATTTTTGGCTGCACTGGGTCTTCGTTGCTGCACGCAGGCTTTCTCTAGTTGCAGCGAGTGAGGGCTACTCTTCATTGCAGTGCATGTGCTTCTCACTGTGGTGGCTTCTCTTGTTGCGGGGCACGGGCTCGCGGAGCATGGGCTCTAGGCGCACGGGCTTCAGTAGTTGTGACACACAGGCTCAGTAGTTGTGGCTTGCAGGCTCTAGAGTGCAGGCTCAGTAGTTGTGGCGCATGGGATTAGTTGCTCTGCGGCATGTGGGATCTTCCTGAATCAGGGATCGATCCCGTGTCCCTTTCACTGGCAGCTGGATTCTTGACCACTGTGCCACCAGGGAAGTCCCAAGATTTATTTATTTTATTTTTGGCTGCATCGTGTCTTAGTTGCGGCACGTGGAATCTTCTTTGAGGCGTGCGGGAACTTTTTCGTTGCAGCGCGCGGGCTTCTCTCTAGTTGTGACATGCGGGTTTGCCTCTTCTCTAGTTGTGGCACGTGGGTTCCAGAGCGCGTGGGCTCTGTAGTTTGTGGCACGCAGGCTCTCTCATTGAGGCGTGTGAGCTCAGTAGTTGTGGCATGCAGGCTTAATTGCCCTGCAGCATGTGGGATCAAACCCGTGTCCTCTTCATTGTAAGTCAGATTGTCTACCACTGGACCACCAGGGACGTCCCAAGGTCATGTTTTAGAATTAGCTTTATAGTTGTAGTTTTTAAATTGTAAATCAATGGAAATAAGTGGGGTGGGGTTGTTTGTCAATTGTTTTGCTTTAAAAAGTTTTTGTCACTTATTGAAATAAAAATGAGATCAATTTTGAGTAGCCATCTAGACTAAATTAGTTAAAATGGAACAAAACAGAAACTTCTACTACTTTGGGAATCATCAAAATGACCTCGACTTCTTTGCTAATACTGATTGCCTTAAAGGCCCCATTTCTTCTTCATCCTTCCTTATATCTATGACCTTTGCCATGAAACTCTAGAGTGCCCTTCCCACTCTGGATAGGGCATTCTGTCTCACCTCTTGCCTCTGGGATCCATCATTTAACTTGCTTTGGCCAATGGGATGTTAGCAAATGTGACACAAGTAGAGGCTTGTAAAAGCACTTGTGCATTTCTGTTCACACTCTTGTCCTTTTCTGTCACCATGAGAAGAACAAGCCTGGGCTAGTATGCCAGAGGATGAGATATATGGTGCAGAGTCGAATTACTCTAGCTGTCCTATCCAAGGCCATCCTAGATCAGCCAAAAGCCAGCCAACCATAAGACATGTTGGTGGCCTCAGTTAAAGCCAGAAGAAGCACCCAGCTGACCTGCAAACGTATGAACTAATTAGATGCTTATTGTTTTAAGCCACTGAGCTTTGGGGTGCTTGAACCCGCAGCATTCTTGTGGCCATAGATAATTGAAACAACCTCAGGTAACCTATTTTTTTTTTTTTTTTGCTGTACGCGGGCCTCTCACCGTTGTGGTCTCTCCCGTTGCAGAGCACAGCCTCTGGACACACAGGCTCAGCGGCCATGGCTCACGGGCCCAGCCGCTCTGCGGCATGTGGGATCTTCCCCGACCGGGGCACGAACCCGTGTCCCCTGCATTGGCAGGCAGACTCTCAACCACTGCACCACCAGGGAAGTCCCTGTAACCTCTTTTTAAAAAGACTCAAATGGGCAGATGTCACAGATGATCCTGAGTGATTTCTTGTTGTTCCAAAAACAATATACATTTCACATTGATTTCAGGAAATTCCTAGATCCAACCACTCAGTGATACTTGAGTGAGATTTGACTCAAAGTGGAAGATGTTTTCTTTGTGGGTTGATTTTAGGAACTCTGGAGATAACTCCCCACCTAGTCTATATATTCAACAAACGTATGTTAGCCTTACAGGGCACAGAATCATTCAGTCCATCAAGAAAGGCAAGGCAGAAAATGGAAGTAGTGAAAGTAATTGAGTTAAATTCATATGGTAAGAAACACAAATGCCGATATATCCATTGTCAAGAACAAATTTTGACTAGGGAACAGTGGTGCTGGGTGGAGTCAGTAAAATAGAGGGGAAGAATGAGGTTAGGAAAAGGGAAACTG
This sequence comes from Phocoena phocoena, assembly GCF_963924675.1. Lineage (NCBI taxonomy): Eukaryota > Metazoa > Chordata > Mammalia > Artiodactyla > Phocoenidae > Phocoena > Phocoena phocoena. The sequence goes on along the minus strand of NC_089226.1, from coordinate 70,805,886 downwards.
GATTTTCTTTGAGCCAGTTAAAGACAACATAGTATAAAAATAAATGTTGTGATTGAAGACTGAGCTTTAAAATCTTAACTCCATTTATACTCTGCAAGTGCAACATATTAGAGTGAGAGAAAGATTGGATGAAAAGAGCAAAGAGGTAGTTTTGTTAGGGGCATGGTACTTTAATTCTTTGTGCTTTGAAATCAAATGACTATTGTCTTTTCTATTTTCGGACTCTCTATATAGTATTGCTATTTCATTCACTTTCTTTTGTGGTAGAAAGAAGTCTGCTTTTTAATGAATATATAAAAAGTAGCTGGCTGAGAATCAGAGGCTCCTAGACTGAGGCAGGGCATTACTGAACACATCTTAACAGTTATGGCCCTGCATTCATCTGGACCTGTATTCAGAGAAGGGGTGTGGCTGCATGGGGGATCTGTACTTGGTTAATTCATCATATTACTTGGAAAGGTCCTTATTATTTTGCACAGCAGTGTGGTCACCTGGCGGTAGGTCATTAGCATTTTAGTCTTCTTTTCTGCACAACAATGTACAACATGCTAATTAGAGGGCTCTGAAAGCTAAGTAACCTGTTTTAAAATCAAACATTTTAATTTGAAGCTTTAATGGCTGTTTTTATAATAACTGGCTTTATTGGGGGTAAAAGCACTTCTCATGTTCCACTAGCAAGGCAGAGTATAACAGAAGCTGACAAAATTAAAAACCTCATAATGCGACCTTTGCCTGGGATAAAAGGCTGTTTCATAACAATTTCCTTTTGTTCTTTGTTTAAGCCATTACTCTAAAAGGAGCCTCCGATTAATCTAAGTAAATGCATCATTACAGTACTAATCCATGTCCTTCTGTCAGTGTCTGTTTTAATTAAATAAGAAATGCTAGCAGAAAGATATCACGCACAAAGCTGTGATTGGAGAAAGCAGCACTGGTTGATCAGGGAAAGATTAAAAAGGGCTTTACTGTTTTGTCCATTTGCATAGCTCCAGATGCCACAGTGTTTCAGGTTGAAAGAAAACTTACAAAAGAGTTTAACACATTTCACTCTTATAGATTTAAAATAATGGGATTTACCAATGAAATTCTAATCATCCAATTTATCACACTTTAGACATTCCAAAGCAAGGAGCAGAACAGCTTGGGGTGTGTCTTTAAAACCTTTTATGCAATGTTGTGTTGTATCTGTGAAAACATACCTGCCCAATTTGCATGTGTTTCTTCTTATTTTGGGTGAATTGATGGTGAAACCTGATAGTGGATATACAATATGATTTTTTTCCCTCTTTTTATTGTATCTTACAACTTCTACTCTAGGTTTTTTTTTTATGGTTTTCTATTGTTAATATGTTAGGAATTTGGGTGCTTAATTGGTTGTTAACAATGAAAAGTAAGCTTAAAAAATGCTTATAAAATGAATGTATCTAGTTAATATTGCTGCACTGATACACAGAAACTCTTCTTAGCAGTAGAGTTGCAGAATTCCCATGATGAGGGCTTTCTCCGTATATGGGCCATTATTTGATGTAATGAAAAGAGAAAGTGTGCAACAGTGAGATTGTTAATTAATTTAGCCTAACAAGATGAAGATAAATGAAGCAAAGAACAGATTGAATGAAGCAAGAGGTCTTATTTACAATTTAATACATTTTTATATAATGCAGATTTCACTTGATAAAAAACAAACAGACCCCACCCCAAATACCTACAAACAAAAAAGTATACTCCCTCCCACCACAATTCAACACTGAAATCCTGACTTTACAGAAAACATGTACCGTGGCTCCATATAGAAGACATTTTTACAGTGTGTAAACAGTGCTTTTCTACTGCTAAAAATTTTACACTAGTTAACCTTTAACTTCAGTATTTTATTATTCTTGCTATAGGCTGGGATAACCATAAGGATAATCATCCGGAAAACTTCGGGTTTCTTCTTCCCCATGTTATCCTGAGACATCTTGTGACGGTTATTTAATAATCATTTTATTTTAATCCTCTTTTTACCAAAGGAAGGAAGCCCAAAAGTGAGGGAAAAAAAAAAAAGGAGCTGTGAGCCTTCTTACATGTGCTTGAATCTGTAGCAATTGTGCAGAATTCTTAAATTAGCATTATTTTTTAAAGTCTTTCTTTCAGAGATTAATGAGCTTTACCCAGTATTTGACCTTTTATCATTCTTGCTTTCTGCTCAGAAGTACTTCCTTCCTTCCTACAGTAGCTAGAAAAGACCGTCTCTTATCTTATGTTACTGTAGGCAGTGGTAACAGGGCTCTCTACAAATGGTGTTATTATGGTCACTGTGTTTTTATCTCAGGGGTCAGGAACAAATCCATGCAACTGCTTCTAAGGATTTCAATAAATAGGACTTTTTATCCAGACAATCGCCTTTTATGTTACTTTTAAACAAAACTACTAGTCCATCAAGAGTTTCAAAAGAAAACAATTCTACAGAGTGCCGGTATGGCCGCACAGACCAATCATCATGGCACCCATTCTCCAGTCCTTTATTTTTCAAGTCCACAACAATAGGTTGTTGATTCAATGGACAAGACCAGAACAATTAAGTTCTCTGTTTAGCAGCAGTGCAGCATTTTAATGCCCTTCTCTAATAATGGTCTCATTATTGTTATTCTAAGACTGGGCCTCAGGAGGAGGAATATTTGCTGGAGGTACGTCATTATTTTGCAAATTTCGATTAGCTCATCATGTTGTCTGTAGTGTGAAAATCGTAGCTAATTAGGGCAGCCAGTTAGACTACCAGCTTTTGAGCTTATGAGTTAAAAGGTAGCATACTTGATAGGCCAGTGATGTGAAAAAGGTGGTAAAAAGGAGGATTAGAGCAGTTGCCTTAGTAACTCCAACTTCCATCTGTGAGGGAACAATGGACTTGTGTTTCTCCCCCACCTTGGTGTAAAAATTGGTTTTGTTTTGAAAGGACAGAGTTCTTTTTATGACAATCTGGAATTCAGCCCAACTGAGTGTAGTTTTAGTTGTTAGGAGAGACCATTGAGGATAGGAAAGATGAAAGGTCATGGTGAGCTTCAAGGACATGAAAGGTTGTTGTCTCATGTAACAATGGTAGATTGTTTTTTTCCTGATATTTCTAGCCAGCCCCTAAGTCAGGTGATGGAACAAATACCTACGGTTTAGTCAGGTGAAACAGGAAAGAGCAGGGGAAGGAAAGGAGAAAAATGGGGTAAGAGAGAGTTTGTACTTTGTTAAAGAAAGAGGGGTAACTTCAATTCGCTTTTATTAAACGAAGTGATATTTCTTTGTCACTATCTCTGAGATTCCAGTGTGCTTTGGATGGTTTGCCTCTGTGGGCCATCACATCTCTGGGAAGCTCTCCAATGTGTTAGGAAATGTGATTTAAGCTTTCTTCCTGAACTCCCAGGAGGACCAGTGATGCGATACTTAACAATAAATTTAGTTGTAGCTTTCTCACATTATTGGTGTTCTTAAAAGGTTTTCCTTCAAAATGCACACTGAGTAAAATGAATGATAAATATGAAAGAAATTTGTTATACCACTTTACAGGGTTTTATCATAAATCCTACGACTTCCATCACAGAAAGTTTACAGGAAACTGTTTAGATGTTGCTGCAGTAGCAACACAAATTTTTCTCTCTGTACATAAGAAAATGCCACAATTTTAAGAGCTATTGGAGGTTTTGTATTACAGAGAAGGTGATAGAAAAGGATTGAATATGGTGCTGTTTCTTAAAAACTCTCAAAACCAAATCACTCTCTCTGGATTTGAAATACCTTTATTTCAGCAAAATAAGTGACTTCTATTTTTCTTCCATATTAATATTAAAACATTTGGTTGTGGTTGTTGTGTGTGTACTTGTGTGCAAGCTCCTGTGTGAGTGTGTGTGTGTGTGTGTGTTTAGAATCAGACAGAGTATAGGAATACTAATTTTTTAAGCAGAAAGATCATCTTTTGATGATCAAAGGAACCTTCATATTTCTCCCTCTCTATTGTCCCCAAACAACCCTTGTGTAATTGAAGCTGGACTTGGTCCAGGGGGTTAGGGAGATTTTCAAATTCTCTTTTAATCCCAGGTCTTTGTTTTCTTACTTTTACTAGCCAACTATCCTTATTGCTGTAGCCTTTCTTTTTCTGAGAAGCTGTGTTTGTTTAATTTATTGTTGGTACTTCACAGACCTGAAATAATAATATCACGAAATTCTAGAGCTTAAGGACTTTTGAGATCATCTAGTCCAATTCTTGTGTTTGAAAAATAAGAAAAGTGAGGCCAGAATGTTGAAATGACTTGCCCAAGGTAACTCAACTAGTTGAGGTAGACAAATAGATGCCGTTTGCTATACTATTTAAATATAAAAACTTGAACCAAAGGAAGAATGAAGAAACATTATAGGGACATGTTGAACTTCTTTACTGGTCTTTTTAGTTGCTGAGGGGAGATGGAATCAAGCTAACGTCTGGTGTTGGGGTTAAGATTCAGATCAGATTTTATTTTATAACTATCAAAGTTCCATTTTAAATAAATGAAACTTTTTCCTGACAATACCCGCCCCCCCCCCACACACAATCCCCGGCATGACTGGGGAGAGTTGTAACCTAAAGTACTAGCATAGCACTCAGAATCAGCAGACTTTGTCGATCCAGGCACTGTGTGAAATACTTTCATACACGTTATTACAATTTAGAATTGAAACACTTTTTCTTTCCAGTGTGGCAAATTAGTTAACCGTTCTGTTTCTTAGTTTTTGCAACTGTAGAAAGGGACTTGATGTTATTCAACTTCATTAGCTGTGTGAGACATAAAATCAGTGTATGATTGAAAAATGCAGTATATATTTGACAGATATTATAAGAGTGTAAATTTGTGCTTTATCCAAACAGATATCCTGAGGAAAATATGAACCATAATATTTAGATCAAAGAATATGACATATGTTATTTTTGGAACAGTTTAGAACATGTTTAGAAAATTTGGACTATAGAGGATAAAATAAAAGAGGATAAAAGAATCTGTTATTTCACCTTATTATTTCATAATTAAAAAATGTACTCCTAGTAACATTTTGGTATATTTCATTTCAGTCTTTTATCTATGTGTGTATGAGAAGAAAGAACGTGTCTAGCTTGTTTACTACCCTCTCTTCAGTGCCCAGAACAGTATGTGGCAGTTGAAAAACAGTTGTTGGGTAAACTTTTAAAAAAGGCAAAATTGCATCATACTGTAGATACATTTTTGTATTTAAGAAATAATTTTATTGGATTTTCCCATGTCTTCAAAAATATGATTTTAATGACTCTATCATATACCATCATATGGTTGTACCACAATTTGTTTTACCATTGTTATCAATTTCCAACTTTTCACTATTATAATGTGAAGGTTAATTTATAAGGATATCTTCCACTTATTATTAAAGTGGTAAAATTTAAAAATTGATGATAAAAGTCCTTTATGATCATAGAACCCCACCAAACCCCATCACCTCTTTCAAGTCTTAGCTTAGATGTCATATTCTCAGTTGAGGTCTACTTTGACCACCCTATTTTAAAATTGTTACCTTCCAAACATTCCTCATCTCCCTAATGCAGGTCTATTTGTTTCCATAGCCTTTATCAACTTTTAACATACTATATAATTTGCATGTCTGTTAAATTTATTTGCCATTTTCTCCTTTTATTTCCTATAATATAAGCTCTAGATAGTGGAGCATTTTTGACTGTTTTGGTCAGTTATATTCCCCAGTGTCTTGCACAGTGCCTAGAATATAGTAGATGTGCAACAATATTTGTTGAATGCATTTATTGAAACTTTAAAAGATGGAAGTGTCTATTTTTTAAAGTCAAGAATCAATCCCTTTCTTTTTTCATATGGGCAACTCTCATCAACCTATTTGTGCACTGGCCAAGGACTTCTGTTTTCTCAATTTTCATTTGTACACATTATTCAGTTAAATTAAATCATAGCATTTAGCTGAATCTTGGATAGGCCATGTTGGATACAGACTAGATGTATTGAAACAAATGCTCCAAGCTCTTGCCACTTGAAGTCACTCTGAACTCTAGCTTTAGGGAGATGGTTCTGGATGAGAAATATCACCAGTGTCATGCCAAATGATCTTTTTCCTCATCTAGAAGTCCTTTTGGTAAGACTCTTAAGGTTTAGGTCTGACCTGGGCAAACTCAGGTTAACCTGATTACTTACATTTTTGGATGATTTTACCTTATTCTGCTCCTAACTGATATTGGTCCTATTCTTGAAATTTTCTTAGGAAAGACGTTTAACAAACTCCTGTTTACTTCTTTCACTGTATTTGATTTATACTTTCCTTTAAAAATAATATAAAACAAAAAAAATCACCATTTTATGTCCTTTGTGGGTAAGTGTTAATTATAATCTTTATTAATAGCAATTTATATAGCTACAATAATCCCTTAAATTTGTATGATCTTTATAGTTTTAAAGCTCTTTAATAAATATGATCTTGTTTAATTATCAAAATAATCTTAGATGCACAGGGCATGTTTGTTACACCCATTTAAGGAGGAACCAAGGCACAGAAAACTTCAGAGACTTAATCTAGATCATAAATCTAGGAAGTGGTAAAGAGGCCACTAGAATCCAAGTCTTTTGAGTTCTACTAGTCCAGTACTATTTTTCTTTTAATCATTTTACCTTCTCTCCAGGTTAAATAATCATTGTTTTGTTGACGTTTCTCAATAGATTTCATGAAAATAAAAACAAATGATTAGAATTACACATTTTTTCGCTTTATTTTACCTGCTTTACTATTCCAATTCTCAAGGACTTTCCTCTTTTTCCATAGTCATTGTCTTTTCCCTTATTCTGACTATTTACATGGGCTTTTGTAACAATTTGTGAAACCACAGGCTGCCATGTCTGTCTTTTCACCTTTTAGCTAGTTGTTCATTTCACACCTCTAGATAAGACTAAGCAAGTTCTGTTGATTGTAATAGGTATCAGGCAGACTGATAGTGGTCCACTGGGATGCAAACAGCCTTGGGAGAAAGTTAATGTAGTAGACAGTACATTAGGTAAAAGATTGGACAATGCACACTAACAAGTGTAGTTCATGTATATAGAAGAGAGGTATAAAACAGGAGATAAAAGCAAGACAAAGCAAGAAAAGTCTGGGAGCAAGTGGTAAGATATTTAGGAAGCTAGGCCACAGTATGGCCATAGACGTCAAGTGGAGTTAAAGGACAGATTCCAGTTTCTGAGTAGTCTGCAAGTGAAAGGTTATCAAATTCACAGAAGGGTCATGGTCTTAGATGGACTAGTGCACTCAGGTATAGGAAAACAAGTAGAATCCTAGTATTGGAATCAAAACAAAAAGTCAGGGTCAAACTAGTAGCAAGAGTAATTAATGTCATTCTGAGTCCCAGGGGATTGTGTTGGAGCCTCTTTAGGACGAGATCAGAAACAGTCCTAGAGCAGTGGCTCTCAAATTTTTAATGTACATAAGAGTCACCTGGGGTGCTTTGGATTTCTGAAGTGGGGCCCAGGTGTCTGTATTTTTAACAAGAGCTCCACATTTTTCGGATGCAAGTTTCTACAGATCACATGTGGAGAAAATCTCCATAAAGCCTGAGGTGGCACCTATAGTAGGATAAGGGACCAAATAATCACAAATCTTGAGAAACGAGGCATTTAGAGGTTGAAAGTCAGACCTTTCTACTAAGAGAAAAATGTATCTGTTTTTCTCAGAGCCGATTTCTATTTATTTGCATGTCAGAAGGCAGAAAACATGGGCTGATATGAACTCGGCTGGTGTGTTGTAAGCCTATTATGTTTTTCTCCTTATGTATATTGTATATTGAGTGCTTTTGTAATATCCAACATAAAGATTTGTACGTTTTAGTGTAAAAAAAAAGTAAGGCTGATTGTTCTTTTGTGCCTAATCTAAACTGTCTCTCATTTTTGCTTTCCATTTGTTATCTGCATAATTGAATTTCTCCTTTTCCTTCCCACGTCATAAATTGATTAGCATGAGTTGGGCAGACTGCTGTAATGCTAAGGGTTAACCAGAAGAGAATTACAAATGAACTATCTAGAAAGTTGATTATTAATCCAGCTAGAGAAGAAATATGCTTTTACTTAGCAAGAATGAGTATCCGAAGAGCTGATAATATTGTTCAGGCAGTGAGGTGGAATGGCAGAGCTTGGTAAGTAAAACAAAACTTGGGATTAATCTTTTGTATCAGTTTTTTTAAATGCCTAGAATGTTGATATATTTAAACAGCTAAATCGAATATGAATTTACAAGCTGCCGGAACAAATCTAAAAAGTTCCAAATGTGTTTGTTAATGAGATCCCCACATAGACTATCAGTAAAAGTTAACTGAAAAGTATTTACGTAAGTAGATAAATATATTTAATTTTGAATATTTATAAAAATACGTGATTAGATTTGTGATTAAGAACCAGGAAGTGGGCATGGAGGAATGATTTCTATAGCAATCTAAGTCCAAACCTCTAACTGAAGAATACTGAGTGACATGTTGTTGTTTTTTCACAAGAGCAAGTTCTGGATTCTTAGATATGAAAATGAAAATATACTTTAAAATATAGTATTTGCATAAAGATTCAGTGAGATATTTTTCAGACTTCTAGGTGACAAAAATTGTCATAAGTTCTCTTATTTTCTGGGTCTTAGTACTCATTTCATCCTGATGTTTAATTTAAGGACCTTTCTAAAGACAGCTTTTATTGTATTTGTGAATTGGAAGGAAAGAGAAATGAGAGGATCTGTGCTATTTGTACAAAGAAAATTAAGTGAAAAGATACGATTTTAATAATGTTCTTCCATCAAAGACTGCTCCTCCTGTTGTAGAAGAAATTTGATGTCAATATTCAATTCTATAAGATTGAATTTTTCCATAAATTACTTGATCTTACAAAAATGAGCCTTTTACACATGGTATGGACCATACTGAATATTATTGCAGCTTTATGCAATAATAAGTCATTCCAATGTAGCATTGTACTTAGAAGTTAGTAAACTTATTAAAATCGTGCACCATGAAATGCAGAATTTTAACCTTTTCTTTAAAGGTATTTCTTTAGTGTCAATAAAAAGGCCTCAAATTAACATTTTGTTATTTAATGCTTACATGAGCAAAAAAAGAGTGTGTTTTTAAAAAAACTATAAATATTGGAAGTATATGTTATATGTGTGCATGTGTGCATACCAGAGCACCATTTGGCCATATACACTCAGCTTTTTTTAAGTTCTAATGTTCTGACTCATATTTAGGACTGGGAATATAAACTATAGTAAGTGAAATAATAAAGACAGTAGTTAAAATTTATTGAGCTCTTGTGTGCTAAATGCTATGTTAAATGCTTTATCTCATGTAATCCTCATATTAACTCTGTGGTTGTTGGAAAGCTACAAGGATTATAGTGTATGCTAAAACAAAGAGTAAGCTAATTAAAGAGGCTTTAACATCTGATGCTAAAAGTCTAGAAAATAAAGGCCCATGAAACAAAGCGTATAAGAGGGGAGATCCCTGAATTCTGTGCGCTTGTCTTTCTCAAAATTAAGAAGATTTAATATGAGCCTGGGAAAGAAAAATAGAAGGAAATGAGCCAGTGATTCTTAGCAATCATTAATTCTTTAAAAAAATTTTTATTTGAAAATTTTAGTCATACAAAAATGTATGAAGAATAGGTTAAAATACCTATATAGTTCTAAGAAATGAAACATTACTAATACAGTCAAAGCCTCCTGTGAAGCATTCTTCAAATCTGAAGGATTCTTCAAATTCAAGGTAAGCATTCTCTTGAATTTGGTGTTTATCATTCCCATGCTTTTCTTTATACTTATACTTAAATTCCATATTCATTATATATAGAGGGAAAACTCTACTTACCATTCTCTGAGATCTAAGAAAGACCTTTTCTTGGCTTCCTGTTACACCTTAATTAAAACAAAATCCTTAACACAATCTGCAAAGCCCCAGCCCTGTAAAATGGGGCCCTTGCATTATCAGGCTCAGCTCTTGCCTTTCTCCTAATGGCTCTTTCTGGAATAGTTGCTATACTGATCTATACCCTCCAAGTTTTTTCCTGCTCTAAGGTCTTCATGTTATGCTGTCTTCTCAACTGGAATACACTTCTGTTCTCATTTTGGGGACTCTGCATTCCTGAACTGAGCTTTCAAATTGTAAACTTATAGAGCAGTACCAGTGTCTATAATCTTAATGTGGAGACACTGTAATGGGCTCTAAAAATCTGGAAATTTTATTTTTATGAATTTATTTATTTATTTTTGGCTGTTTTGGGTCTTCATTGCTGCTCATGGACTTTCTCTGGTTGTGGTGATGGGGGGCTACTCTTTGTTGTGGTGCATGGGCTTCTCATTGCGGTGGCTTCTCTTGTTGTGGAGCATGGGCTCTAGGCGTGTGGGCTTCAGTAGTTGTGGTGCACGGGCCTAGTTGCTCCACGGCATCCTGGACCAGAGCTCGAACCTGTGTCCCCTGCACTGGCAGGCAGATTCTTAACCACTGTGCCACCAGGGAAACCCAAAAATCTGGAAAAATTTTGGACACACATTTGAGGAAATACATATGGTACTTTTGCATAAGAAAGCCATGAGGCCACTTATAAGAGTTCTGAGGTGGGTAACTATAATTAAAATATTCATAGTGGTGAAGGTTGCTGTAATATTGGTAGGCAGTTTCATTTTTTTAGGGGAATATAGAAAAGGTTATAAGAAAGGAAAAAAGAAAATGAAATCAGTCTGAGAGGAGGGCTAGGGTTTTCAAAATGTCAGAATATACTTATGTTGTACTCTATGTAAATCTTTGCTGGCATTTGTAATTAAAGTCCAAGGCCAAAAGATTATGCTGAAACATTGGTTTTGTTGTTTTTTCTTTTTGGTTGTTGGTGTGGAAAAAGGAGATAAAAAAGAGAATTTAATTAAAATGTTTTAGGGTTAAAGGAGGGGATTTGTAGCTGTCTCTTTGTGGTCACAGAAAGTGCCATTATTATTAATAATATTGTACCTTACATTTTTATTTTTTACTCCTTATATTTTTAAATGAGCTTTTTCATATATTATCTTATACATTTCTTATATTAACCCTGTGAGATAGTTAAAGTGGGGGTCTTATTATCTTCATTTTATAACTAGGAAAACTGGGAACAGCAATCAGGACTGACTTAAAAAAAAAATTCCTAGGTATAGTTTTGTAGACAAGACTAATATTCACTCTACTTCTGCCCCTCCAAAAAAGATTGGAGGGTATAATTAGGTTCTTTTAAAGACCAGGATGATTAGGTGGATGTCCTTTGTAGGTTTTCTAGACTTAAACGTTTTATTTTTTCTAATTTCCTAAAGTTGCAACATAGTTAACCATCTCCAGCAAACAGAACTGAGATGGTTAAATGCATATAGTTAATAGATACACTGCAAAGCCTATTCTAAGTTAAGGCTTATCGGGTGAAGTTTAATGGGCCCAGTCCTTGCCTGATATCTTAGAGCTCCAAGAATAAGGAGAAATAGCCATGAATTTATAAGAATGAAATATCATAAAATTTGGAGTAAATAAACTGTAGCTTAAATAAAAACGTGATAAATCAAGCAGAGGGTACAAGCCCCTTGGATGGAAACCCAAGTCACATGGACTGAGGATGGATACCTTTTGGTACTCATTTAAAATACTGTTTTTAAAAGAACAAATGGAAGGCAGTGTGTATGTTGCATATATACATGTGTGCAGGCAAATGGAGGGGTATTTATTTGAGAACAAAGAAATGCCAGGAGGTATTTGTAGTGATTAGCCAAGAAGGCTGTTTGCTGCATTTAAGGTAAAAACCAAATCTTGTATTTTTCAATTGGACAAATATCCTGGTTACAGAGAAATTCAATTTTTCACTCTCTCTGGGCCAGTAAGCACTAGATTCCCTTAGGTTAAAAGAAACAGGCATATTGACTCTGAAGAATAGAAGTCTTATGAGAATCTGATATCTATCCTGAGATGGCTAAATTGCTGCTATAGGGAAAGAGTGTGAACTGTGGAGGGCCAAACCCAAGTTAGCAGGTGAAAGTCACAGGGAGCCAGAATCACAGGAACAGCAGAAGAAACATTTTGTAACAGCTATAGTTGTCCAAAAATGGAATGAACAACTCTGTGGATGTAGTGAAGGCCTTGTTACTAGGAGGAATTAGGGAGGAAGATTAAAGTGTTGGGTTATAACAAGTTGTTTCAGTCTTGAAGTTTATAAGAAGATATCCTCTATGTGTTAACTGTTAAGACAAGTATGTGAGTCAACATAACAAAGATACAGTCTTATGTGAAGACAAGGATCAATGTCATGAAGGCCAGGTTTACTTTCTGGGTTGCTCAGCCATACTTACTCTAGTATGTCAGTTAAAAAATTGGTGGATTTTTATCTGTAGGTAGCCATTTGATGCCTGGAATTATCCCAGGTAAGACCTTTAGTCTTCACCAGTTATCCCCAAATCTCAGAAGAACTGGTGTAAGAAAATGGAATTGTATTATAAGGGGGAAAAGAGAAATCAGTTAGTTTCTCCACTGGGTCCAGATCCGGAGAAGAAGAATTTAATATGATTTAGGGAGAACAGATTTTAAAATAACACTAGGGCTTCCCTGGTGGCGCAGTGGTTGAGAGTCCGCCTGCCGATGCAGGGGTCACGGGTTCGTGCCCTGGCCTGGGAAGATCCCACATGCCGTGGAGCGGCTAGGCCCGTGAGCCATGGCCGCTGAGCCTGCAGTTCCAGAGCCTGTGCTCTGCAGCGGGAGAGGCCACAACAGTGAGAGGCCCACGTACCACACACACACACACACACACACACACACACACACACACACACACACACAAACAAAAAACAAAAAACAAACCCCACTAAATTCACTTAATTACCTTTAAAGTCTCTTGAGCTGTGGTACACTAATAACATAAATGATCACATTTTTAAGCACCTTAGAGATTTTCTGTTATTTCAGTTTCTTCTTATTCAGGTAATACTTTCATTTCAACAATTAAAAATAGTTAAAAATTACAGAATTAGTACACAAATACATTCTTGCTGTAGAGTAGTGCGTGGCATATAGCAGGCAATCATTAGATATTACTTGAATGAATAATTATTAAAAAAAAAGCAAAGGGAATTTTCCTTAATGTCTCTCCCCACCCTGAATTCTATTTCTCTCCCCGAACATATTCACTATATTCAATCTGGTTTATATCCTTCCAGACCTCTTTCTATATAATAATATACATATATACACAATTATTTAGAAATAGGCAGTTTTGTTTTGTGTGAGGGTAACACTCTCCCCTTTTACAGATATTGCTTTATATGTTACATATCCTTTTTTTTCATTAAGATTCTGACTTAGACCTTTGTCATTTTAAATAGCTTCACTTTATTTTCTTCTATGTAGTATTTTATACTATGTATATATCATTGTTATAATCATAGATATCTAGGTTAGTTACAATTTAAGTATTCTTAGTTGAAATTTTAGGTATTTAAAACTTAGGGGATGGCAAAATGTGACTGTATTCTTTTAAAATACATAAAATGGGCATAGGAAGTTTCTACCTGATTGTATTATGAGAATTAGGGACACTGAAAGCAAAAGATTAGAATGTGTAAAGGCATAGAAGAGTGAAAAAGCATGATATCATTTACTCCTTCATTAAGGCAACCCAAGAAGTCAGAGGACACTTGGTAGTGAGAAAAGGCTACTTTTATCCATTTAAAAATTGAGTGGGGATAATGACTATAAACTCTGGGCAAAACACAAAAAACAACTATCTGAAGATACTGGAGACCAATCCAAAGCAGGCTAAATCTTGAGAGGAGATGACATTTGGAGGAAGGGATACTAGGTAAGTTTGTCATTTTCAAGGTTTCCAGTATGAGGGCAGGCCTCAGTTTATAGAACTCCAGTAGAAGAATCAGCAGTCTTTCTGGTCTGGAGAACCAGGAGAGCAGACTTTGGGGCAACCACAACTCCTGGGAAGTGAGGAGGTAATCCTCTAAAAGAAAGAGTCACAGAAAGTGAGTCCCAAATTCTATGTGTAAACTTTGCTCCAGTCTCTGACTGATCCCCAAACTATGCATGCTCAGAACAGGCTTTAAGCAGCCCACATAAGGCTAAAAGAACTAAACAGATATTTGAGCTGCTGCCCACTGCAGGTGAGACAGAATATGCAGTTTGAGCCTAAACAAGTAAGCATTTTGCTAAAACAAACAAACAAAAAAATGATACTCTTTAGAGCACTATAAAAGAATCCAGAGTCTCCATGACATAATGGTCATGATGTCTGAGATATAACCCCAAATTACTCAACAAATGAAGAATCAGGCAAATGTGAAAAAATAGGGTATTTCAGCAGAGAGATAGAAATTACCAAAAGAACCAAATAAGAAACAAGAAAATAACTTGATGGGCAAGTCAGTAGAATAAAGATCACAGAGGATAAATCCAGTGAAATTGAATCAATATAAATGATCTGATTTAAAGAACACCGAGAGAAAAAAAATTAGAAAAGAAATGAATATAACATTAGGGATATGTAAAACATTATTAAAAGTTCTAACATATATAAGTCCCAGAAAAAAAGGAGAGTGATATTACGGCAGAAAATAGTACTTGAAGAAATAGTGGTTCCAAATTTCCCAAATTTAGTGAAAGATATAAATTTACAGATTTAAGAAGTTCCGTGAACTTCAAGTAGGATAATTGCAAAGAAAAATACACCTAGGCACATTAAAATAAACTACTGAAAGCAAGAAAAATGTATAGGTAAAAGTTTTTGGTAAAGACCAAGAAAAAAGAGAACATAACTTACCAATATCGGGAATGAAAGAGGAATTCTCAGCAAAGAATTAATAGAGATTAAACAGATGATAGGGAATGTTATGAAGATCTTATGCCAAAAAATCATACAGGCATATTTTGGAGATATTGTACATTCAGTTCCAGACCACTGCAATAAAGTGAATATTGCAATAGTCACACAAATTTTTTGGTTTCCCAGTGCATATAAAAGTTATGTTTACCCTATAGTGTAGTCTATTAAGTGTGCAATAGCATTAAAAATACTTTATTGCTAAAAAAATGCTAATCATCATCTGACAATGCAGGGTTGCCTCAAAACATCAATTTGTAGAAAACACAATATCTGCAAAATGTGATAAAGCAAAGTGCAATATAATGAGGTATACTTGTACTACTTAGAAGAAATGGATAAATTCCTTGAAAAATACAGTTTACTAAAGTTGATACAAGATGAAACAGAAAACCTAAATAGCACTTCATTTATAAAAGACATGGAATTTTTAAATTAAATAAAACTTTTAATAAAGAAAACTATGGGTCCAAACGGTTTCACTGGTGAATTCTATCAAATATTTAAGAAATAACTCAATCATGAAATTGAGTTATTTGTAGTGAGGTGGATGGATCTAGAGTCTGTCATACAGAGTGAATTAAGTCAGAAAGAGAAAAACAAATACCGTATGCTAACACATATATATGGCATCTAAAAAAAAAAATGGTCATGAAGCTAGGGACAAGATGGGAATAAAGACGCAGACCTACTAGAGAATGGACTTGAGGACACGGGGAGGGGGAAGGGTAAGCTGGGAAAAAGTGAGAGAAAAGCATTTAATGTTTGTAGATTTTTTTGATGATGGCCATTCTGACTGGTGTGAGGTGATACCTCATTGTAGTTTTCATTTGCATTTCTATAATGATTAGTGATGTTGAGCATTCGTTCATGTGTTTGTTGGTAATCTGTATATCTTCTTTGGAGAAATGTCTGTTTAGGTCTTCTACCCATTTTTGGATTGGGTTGTTTTGTTTTTTCATATTGAGCTGCATGAACTGCTTGTATATTTTGGAGATTAATCCTTTGTCAGTTGCTTCATTTGCAAATATTTTCTCCCATTCCGAGGGTTGTCTTTTCGTCTTGTTTATGGTTTCCTTTGCTGTGCAAAAGCTTTGAAGTTTCATTAGGTCCCATTTGTTTATTTTTGTTTTTATTTCCATTTCTTTAGGAGGTGGGTCAAAGAGGATCTTGCTGTGATTTATGTCGTAGAGTGTTCTGCCTGTGTTTTCCTCTAAGAGTTTTATAGTGTCTGGCCTTACATTTAGGTCTTTAATCCATTTGCGTTTATTTTTGTATGGTGTTAGGGAGTGTTCTAATTTCATTAGCTGTCCAGTTTTCCCAGCACCACTTATTGAAGAGGCTGTCTTTTCTCCATTGTATATTCTTACCTCCTTTATCAAAAATAAGGTGACTGTATGTGCATGGGTTCATCTCTGCGCTTTCTATCCTGTTCCATTGATCTATATTTCTGTTTCTGTGCCAGTACCATACTGTCTTGATTATTGTAGCTTTGTAGTATAGTCTGAAGTTCAGGAGCCTGATTCCTCCAGCTCCGTTTTTCTTTCTCAAGATTGCTTTGGCTATTCAGGGTCTTTTGTGTTTCCATAAAAATTGTGAAATTTTTTGTTCTAGTTCTGTGAAAAATGCCATTGGTAGTTTGGTAGGGATTGCATTGAATCTGTAGGTTGCTTTGGGTAGTATATTCATTTTCACAATGTTGATTCTTCCAATCCAAGAACATGGATTGGAAGAATCAACATTCTTTATATAAAATATAAAATATTTTATATCTCTCCATCTGTTTGTATCATGTTTAATTTCTTTCATCAGTGTCTTATAGTTTTCTGCATACAGGTCTTTTGTCTCCTTCGGTAGTTTTATTCCTAGGTATTTTATTCTTTTTGTTGCAATGGTAAGTGGGAGTGTTTCCTTAATTTCTCTTTCAGAATTTTCATCATTAGTGTATAGGACTGCAGTAGATTTCTGATCATTAATTTTGTATCCTGCAACTTTACCAAATTTATTGATTAGCTCTAGTTGTTTTCTGGTAGAGTCTTTAGGATTCTCATTATATAGCATCATGTCATCTGCAAACAGTGACAGCTTCACTTCTTCTTTTCTGATTTGGGTTCCTTTTATTTCTTTTTCTTCTCTGATTGCTGTGGCTAAAACCTCCAAAACTCTGTTGAATAATAGTGATGAGAGTGGGCAATCTTATCTTGTTCCTGACCTTAGTGGAAATGATTTCAGTTTTTGAGAATGATGTTGGCTGTTGGTTTTTCATATATGGCCTTTATTATGTTGAGGTAAGTTCCCTCTGTGCCTAGTTTCTGGAGGATTTTTGTCATAAATGGGTGTTGAATTTTGTCAAAAGCTTTTTCTGCATCTATTGAGATGATCATATGGTTTTTATCCTTCAATTTGTTAATATGGTTTATCACATTGATTGATTTGCATATATTGAAGAATCCTTGCATTCCTGGGATAAACCCCAGTTGATCATGGTGTATGATCCTTTCAGTGTGCTGTTGAATTCTGTTTGCTTGTATTTTGTTGAGGATTTTTGCATCTGTGTTCATCAGTGATATTGGATTGTAGTTTTGTTTCTTTGTGACATCTTTTTTTGGTTTTGGTGTCAGGGTGATGGTGGTCTTGTAGAATGAGTTTGGGAGTGTTCCTCCCTCTGCTATATTTTGGAAGAGTTTGAGAAGGATAGGTGTTAGCTCTTCTCTAAATGTTTGATGGCATTTGCCTGTGAAGCCATCTGGTCCTGGGCTTTTGTTTGGTGGACGATTTTTAATCACAGCCTCAATTTCAGTGCTTGTGATTGGTCTGTTTATATTTTCTCTTTTTTCCTGGTTCAGTCATGGAAGGTTGTGCTTTTCTAAGAACTTGTCCATTTCTTCCAGGTTGTCCATTTTATTGGCATATAGTTGCTTGTAGCAATCTCTCGTGATCTTTTGTATTTCTGCAGTGTCTGTTGTTACTTCTCCTTTTTCATTTCTAATTCTATTGATTTCAGTCTTCTTCCTTTTTTTCTTGATGAGTCTGGCTAATGGTTTATCAATTTTGTTTATCTTCTTAAAGAACCAGCCTTCAGTTTTTTGATCTTTGCTATTGTTTCCTTCATTTCTTTTTCATTTATTTCTGATCTGATCTTTATTATTTCTTTCCTTCTGCCAAATTTGTGTGTTTTTTGTTCTTCTTTCTCTATTGCTTTAGGTGTAAGATTAGGTTGTTTATTTCAGATGTTTCTTGTTCCTTAAGGTAGGATTGTATTGCTATAAACTTCCCTCCTAGAACTGCTTTTGCTGCATCCCATAGGTTTTGGGTCATCGTGTTTTCATTGTCATTTGTTTCTAGGTATTTTTTCATTTCCTCTTTCCTTTCTTCAGTGATCTCTTGGTTATTAAGTAGTGTATTGTTTAGCCTCCATGTGTTTGTATTTGTTACAGATTTTTTCCTGTAATTGATATCTAGAGTCATAGTGTTGTGGTCAGAAATGATACTTGATACGATTTCAGTTTTCTTAAATTTACCAAAGCTTCTGTTGTGATCCAAGATATGATCTATCCTGGAGAATGTTCCTTGAGCACTTGAGAAGAAAGTGTATTCTGTTGTTTTTGGATGGAATGTCCTACAAATATCAATTAAGTCCATCTTGTTTAATGTATCATGTAAAGCTTGTGTTTCCTTATTTATTTTCATTTTGGATGATCTGTCCTCTTTCTGTTTTTTAAGAATAACTTTTCGGGTCAAATATTATGATAGCGCAATCACTTTTGACATTGTGGTACCATTTTTGCAGAGAACATTTTCTAAGGACTTTGCCTAATCTTTTTATATTCAAATCATTCTCTTTTGAATAATCTACCATGTCAACTATCATTCTTGCCAGTTTTTGTTTCTTCAGTTTCTATCTTGGCTAACTGCAAATTCTTGATTTGTGAATAATCTGAGCTGGTCTTCAGCACTATGTATCTCACAAGTTCCTGCTTCTTTTACAGGATTTGCAATTTCACTTTGAATTCATTTTACATTTTTATTTTGAATATTATTTACAATATTCTACAATGCAATATCCATCAGTCAGCTTAACTTGAGTCTCAATCTTGACTGAAAAAAATTATCTGGCAATTTTTAAAAGTATTCCTATTCTTAGCCTGCACTTCAATCGATTAAATCAGTCTTTGGGAATGGGACCCAGGCATCAATATTTTTTGAAGGCTCCATGTCACTACAGTATGCAGACAAGTTGGAGGTCACTGGGCAGTGATTATCAAAGATACAAAGAAATTTATCTAAATGGGTGAGATACAGTTAAATTAATCTGTGAGAGATGTTTGAGTGAAGACTAATTTTTAAAAATGTTAAGTTCTTTAGTGAATATTTTTACATTTTGATGCCTTTCACTTCCTATGTAATTTTGGAGACTCACATAATGAATTTTGAATAATAACAGTATCTTCTATATCCAATGAATGTCAAGTATGTATGAGCTTGGAATACAGCAGTGAACTAAAATGTATGTTGTCCCTTTTCTTGAAGAGTTTACAGTCCAAAAAAGAGGAAGACGTTAAATAAATATTTAATTATAAGATAATAAATACTGTGAAGGGAAAGGGAGACCTAACCTGGGCTTGGGATCAAGGATGGTGACTCTGCATTAGTGATCTTAAAGCTGAGGTATAAAAGATGAGATGAGTAAGAGATAATTTGGTGAAGAGGGGACGTAAGAGGGAACAGAGTTTTTGGAAGGCCATAAATTGGGAAGAAGCTTGCAAGCTCTAGAAACAGAAATCAGGTAAAGATGACTAAGAACAATCAACAGAGAATAGAGAAGGTCTAAGTTGCTGTGTGTGTGTGTGTGTGTGTGTGTGTGTGTGTGTGTGTGAAGATGAGAAAGATGGTTTGGAATCTGATACAATCTGTAGGTTGTGAGGAAGTAACAAAGGTTTTTAAGCAGGATATTGACATGATCAGATTTTATGTTTTAGGACCACAATTCAGGTAGCAAAAAAAAAAAAGATTTCCCAATGTGGTGTCCTCAACTTAGAAAAGTAAGCTTTTCTTTGTTCTGCTTTTCCTGCATTGCAATACAATTATTAAGGTAGTATGGATTTCTCCTCCAATTCTCAATATTCTCCCATTCCCCAAGCTAAATGCAAAACCACATGTAGGAGGGAAAAAAAAAAACTCCGCTAGCATTCCTCAAGAGCCATATGTATACCAATACAAGCAGAGTATTCCTGTGAGTTTTTGAATTTGCCAAAGACAGCTTTGAAATAAGTCCAGGAGCTTGAGAGCCATATTCAAGGGATTGACCCCAGAGAACAGTATGGCTCCAGCAGCCACAGATCTCTGAAGGTACTAAAGTGGCCTGAGGCAATTAATTTGATAGCAGCAAACATGAAACTGTCCTTTTAGTTTGAATGACTATTAGCTAGTAGGAAGTGGGAGAGAAAAAAAATGAAAATTTTAATTAAATAATGTTTTACATGTTTTTTTCCTTTGGACTCAGTTCAGTCACAAATGATATAGCAGTTGCCTAGGATTTCCACACATTAATTAATTCAAAAGAGCAAAAAATGAATGAGAACTAGAAACTTATGTATTATGCCCTTTCCTTTAAGCACCAGGAAAAACTCGGTGTCTCTTGTGATCATAGGAGTTTGCATTTCTAAGACTTGGCTGTATCCAATTTAAAAATGGGTTAAAATATGCTCCCAAACATATTAATAAAGGAAAGAGATTTGTTTTATTTTTCTTTACCTGTTTATTGAAAGTAAACAATGATGGAAATAGTTAATATTTATTTGTACATTTAAGTGATGGAAAGAAGACATGAAAGCAATGACACTACTAAGAGTAAAATCACACCTAAAGAACATTTTTGTTTTCCAAAGATAAAATGCCCTTAACAAAACAAAAATTTACAGGCATGATTTAGACTTACCCTCATTTTATTACAAAATATAAATATCTCTGATATTAATGGTGTCCATTGCCTTTAGGCCACTGACAATTGGAGTCCAAGAAAAGAAACGAAATCGTCACAGCACTATCAGCTAAAGAGCCAATTATAATAGATCTGGAGATAGAAAGTTTTACAGGAAATTATGCAAACGGGGAATTGAATATTAATTGTAATTGGGAAGCACAAAATCTAAATTCTGGTTCTGACTATGCCACAGATTAACTGTGTGACTGTGTTTCATTTAGTCCATCTCAAATCTGTACTAGCACTGTGCTATTAATACTACTGATAATAATAACCAATATTGAAAGTAATTGAGAGTTTTCAGTGTCCCAGTACTTTGCGCCTGTTTATTCTTCTGCCTTTCTCTCTTTTAAAATTGAAGCTCTAGTTAGTGAAGAAACAGGAAAATGATTTATATTTCTGGGAAGAAGCACTTTTTCTAAATGAAAAAGTCCTTTGGAATCTGCTGTATGTGCTGCTGTCTGGCATGTTTGCTAATTCTACATGGTATTCAGTGGGACAGTTCCAAAGAGAGATACACATACTAGATCAGAAAGAAAAAAAATTGCTGTAGATTCATTTCTGATGTGTTAATTTTCTTTTTATGCTGCCACCTTTTCTTTCTTTTTCAACTGTGCAGAGTCAGTGATTGCTCAGTAATAGCTAAATTGCTTAAAGCATTCTTTTATTTTAGAAGGTAAAGTGCATTTCACTTATGACTATGCTGCTTGAAATTTTGTCCATTTTATCAGTTTATTTTGCTGTTTCCCTAGAGTTTTTTTAGACATTTTTTACCCTAAAAATGAGGGTGTGTCAGAATTGTTGCAAGCAAAGATAGAGGTAATCATATGTGGTTCCTGTTAAAAGCTTTGTGTTGATACTGACTGCTATTTAAAATGGAACCTCTAAGATGAATCTACTTCTAGCAGTTTTTGCTTTTTCAAGTTAATTTATTGTGCAACATGTAATCAATTTTTTCGTAATAATTACATTTTTGTTATACCTTTATTGTTCAAGGATCGATTTGGCTATTTGAACAAGGAACTCAACACAGAATGAGTTAATCCCTCTAATACACATTCATGTGTTTCTTAACTTTCTAAAGACTGCCTCTTTAAGCACCAACATTATTTTTATACGTTTCCTATACATTCTGATTTCCTAAATACTTTGTTGTTTAGAAATATTTTTGAAAAATGAAGGGCTTCGCTGGTGGCGCAGTGGTCGAGAGTCCACCTGCCGATGCAGGGCACATGGGTTCGTGCTCCCGGTCCGGGAAGATCCCACATGCCATGGAGCGGCTGGGCCCGTGAGCCATGGCCGCTGAGCCTGCGCGTCCGGAGCCTGTGCTCCGCAACGGGAGAGGCCACAACAGCGAGAGGCCCACGTACCGCAAAAAAAAAAAGAAGAAGGGGATATTTAAAATCACCCATAATTCCATTACCAGAGATAACCCCTGTTAAAATTTTTCGGCAATGTATATATAGTTAAGCTTATATCATATCCAGTTTTAAATTATAATTTAAAAATTCAATTACCTAGCAGCTTGCCTTTGTGGCTCAGAGTCATCATGATGCACTTCTGATTCCTGAACTGCTTCTTGAGTTGAATTGTCTATGAAGGCTACTTATCTCTATGTTGAGCGGGCCCCCAAACTGCTGTGCTTTTTGAGTTCTGGTGTCTGCATTTTGGATTTTCTGTCTTTGCCTTTGTTTCCAGACTGTAAAATGTCATTTCTTGGTAATTAGTGTTTTTGCCTCTAGTAATATTAATCCTTCTTCCATACTCCTATGAACTGCTATTTCTATTCAGCTGTAGGCCGTTAAATTAGATAAGAAGAGGGGGAAAACTAGCATTTTATAAAGTTTCTTTCTGTTGTACAGCACTAATACAGGTGCTTTCATATAAATTATGCTATTTAATTTTCACAGTGAGTCCCTGGATTATTGTTAGTTCAATTTTCTTAGACAACAGAGAACCATTTATGAGCGCTTACTATACGCGAGACACTGTGCTAAGAACTTTACATATACTATGTTAATTGGGTTTATTTCTGCAACACTCCAGTGAGGTGGACTGTTTTACAGTTAGAAATACCTAGATTCAGAGAAGCTGAATAACTTTCCCAAGATCATAATACTAGTAAGTAGTAGAATCAGGGTTTGAACCCAGGAGTGCCCCTCAAATAATTAAAAGCACTATAATTTTATCTGAAGTAAAAGTAAATAGATTCTGAGCTCCAGAATTATTCTTTAAGAAAAGTAAGTGAGCTTTAGTGTATTACTTTGACATCTGTTTTGGCTTTTGCTTCCTTTTTAATTCTCCTCATTACTCTGTTATAAGGATGTTGCTGTATAAATGATCTATGGAGAAACATGGGTGTCTAAGGAACTCAATATTCAGGGCAAATTAATCCTAAAAGAATGAAGTTTAAAAAATTTACCAAGGAAGGAGCAATTCTTATCGTTGTTGAATAAGCCCGTCATTCATAATTCATAGAATCATGAATGTATTCTCTGCTAAATTTCTTATATCAAAAGGTACTGATTTATGGATTTACATAGAAGTTAATACAGTAATTAACCAAAACACCATTGTATTGATTGTCCATAGCTATCCTTCTTGGGGAAACGGGTTTTAATCTCAATGTATATTTCTAATTATACATGAAATGAAGGAGTAATTCCAAGGAAAAAGCCTCATTTGATTATTCTATGGTAGTTCAGAGGTTAAGTGGTGGTTAAAACTTGGTCTTTAAAGTTTGTCTGCCTAGATTAAAATCCTGACTTGACGATTACTAGCGTAATCTTGGACAAGTTAATTTATATGTGCCTACTTTCTCATATGTAAAATGGGGATAGTGATAATAATATCTACATACTAATACCTACTCCAATATGTGTTGTTTGTTTTGTGGACTAAATAAGTTAATATATGTAAAATAACTACAATAATGCTTGTACAATAAGTGCTTTACAAGTGTTACTATTATTATTTTAATTTGAACTATTTTTCGAATCTCTGAGTTCCATAAAAACCAACAATCTTAAGTCTTTGCCTATGAAAACGGTATATTTTTCACTTCAAAAATAACCTAAGTAGTGTCTTCCATTATTCGCTCTCTCCTTCCTTAAGATCTACCCTGAAGTTGACAATGACCTCACTGTGAACTTTGTAACTTCATTTTAAATTATTTCTTAGACATAAGTACAGAAACATTCAAAGTTACAGTACTTTATTCGGAATGGACACAAGCTTCATGTGAGGTGTCAAATATAGTGTCTCTTTACCTTCATATAATTTCTTCCCAGATTGTGAGATTTTTTTTTCTGCCATTTGAAAATATGATACATTAGGCAATTAGGTTAACAGTGGAGTCCAGCAGCTGACTTGAGTGTTGAATGTGCATTGGTATCCTGTAATGGAGAGGGCTCCTTGTTTATTTGCTATTTTATTTTTGAAAGAAAGTTGCAAATGGCAATTTACTCTACCCCCCCCCCCCCAACTATGGTGTACATGTGCAAGACAAAGATAAAAACTATGTTTCCTTCGTGGAAGGGTGTGGAGGTAGAGGATGATTTCAAATTAGAAATAATGACAGCAATAGAGGCTTCCAATGAAGATACTGTGGCCACCAAAGGATAAAGGGGAGAAGCTAATTTCTGAAGTTGAGGTATTTGATTAAACATTTAGGTTGCTCTTTATGTGTACAGGTGCCAGGTATGTTGTTATTTATGAGCTGAAGAGACAGTGTGTTTGACAGAGGTGTTTATTGGATGGTTTGATGATGGTTGGGAGAGAAGCAATATTGAGATATCCAGAAAACCTGTAATAAGTAAAAAATATTTTGATAGGTAAAGACTTTTGCTTTTTAAGGCTTTTGCTTTTCTTTTATAATGATTAACTGTGAGAATTGGCTTATTGTAATGGTGGTTTATTATCTTGGATAATAACATTGACTTGGAGAAAAAAAGAAATTACCAGATTTTGATTAGAATGTCTAATGCTTTCTTTTATTACTTTAACGAACTTTCTTTTTTTTTTGAAAGAGCTTACAACTTTGTCAACCTCGGGTGACTTTATGTTTGAATGTTTATTTTTTAAAGTCTAGCATTCTGCCTGTGTATCCCTCTGTGTGTGTTTGTTTGTGTGTGTGTATTTGGACTGGAGGAGGAAATGGGGAGGAAAGTGAAATTTTAAGAAGATGGAAAGTCAGTGAAAGTTGACATAAGGGACTAGAGTTTTGTATTGAAAAATAAAAGATTTCAAGCATGTTTTCCCCCTTAGCAAGAAAAATGAAACTGACTATATTATGCATATTTCCATGAAGAATGTATATAAATATCATATGCAAAATTACAGGAACAAGCAAACTTTCTAAGAAATGGAAGAAAATATATATGACAATAAAATTGTAGCAGAGGTAAAGAGAAGCTTTTTTTGAACATACTTTTAAATATAGTGTCCAACTGGGATAAAGTTTCAACAGAACAGGCTGGGCCATTTATAGATTACAACACATTTAATTTTCTCAATGTTACAGTGTTGATTTTGATAAAGAATTTGTTGATGCTATATCAGCTTCTCCATGTGGAGGAGTGCTACTGGGTGATTAGTTAGACTTGGGGCTTGTGGCCAAAATTCAGAAATTTGGTCCCCAGTTCTTCTGGCTTTCTGAAAATGGGAAAAAGCTAGTAAGTTTTTCTGAGTCTTGATTCCCTGTGAAAGAAGTTCTTCAAGGGTGTCTGCTTTTTCCTCTTTATCTTCTTTCTTTCTTTTCTTTTCTTTTTTTTTCTTTTTTTTGGAAATTCTCTTTTTGTCTCATGTTTTTACCATCTTCATCTATATTTAATTAAGTAGATACTAATTTTAGAGGTACTCCAGGTTTTATATTAGCTTAGCTATATGAAAATTATTTATATTTCTACCCATTTTTATTGTGATTTTAAAGCCAAAGAGTCTAATTTTTCACTGTAAGTTTAAAGCTGAGGAATCTAAAACTTGATGAGATTACTTGATTTGCTCAAGATCACATATTTAGGAATCCAGATCAGTACTGTTGGTAATGCTACACTGCCAAATAATTGATCCCTATTCAATTTTTTTGTTTTGCCATATTGATGACCAGTGTCAACGTTTATTTTGTTTTAAATCAAACATTTAACCATGTGCAGTTATTTTAATTTACTATATTTACTGTCTATCAATAGATGGACACGTATCAAGAAGATTTACCTCATTGCTTTGTAGGGCTCATTTGCAGCTTGATATAGCACTTTTAGAGTTTCATCATTTTAAATACAATTTCTAATTGGATAGAATATACTAATACATTTATGAGATTTGCATTTTGAAGAGAAACTATCACATCTTTTTGTGTCTGATTTAACAATAAGAAGGCATATGTTATTTTTTGCTTTTCCATAAATTATAGGCTTGTTTAACAATTAGAATGGATTTGGAGAAAAGAGTAAAATATAGTCTTTTTCATTGCTTTTTTTTTTCTGATTAAAAAACAAACCATGGTTATTGGAGAAAATTTGGAAAATGTAAAAAAGAAACTAAAAAAAACTTCCATAATGACATCTAGAGATACCTTAAAAATGCTTATACTGATTATATCCTTCAAGTTCTTCTACTTAGATACACGTAGTTTTTAAAAGAAAAATGAAAAATGTTATCTTATTGCACATGCTGTTTTGCAAGCTACTTTTTAAAAGTTAACATACCATGATGATTTTCTCCATGTCATTAAATATACTCCTGCATACCTTTTCTTTTTAAAATGAACTGTTATTTAGTACAAAAGTAACAGTTACTGCATATAAGAAATTTAGGAAACACATACAAAAATAAAAAGAAGAAAAAACTGCATTTCCTTGTCCATATATAGTCACTATAATATCAAGGTTATATACATCCAGTATTAAAATTTTATGTTTCTCTCTCTATTGTTTATATCTATATCTCCTTTTTAAACAAAAATGGAATCATATGGTAACAAATGCTTTATATTCTGCTTTTTAATTTAACAATATATATCATATCGTTTATATTTTCCTATGAGCCACTATTATTTTACATCATTATTTTTAATGGTTGCATACTATTCTATTTGTGGACATTCCATAGTTTAACTGATCATCTATAGTTATTTTTAAATTTTTTACTATTGTTAACAACATTGCAATAAACTCTTTTGTAGCTCAATCTTTGCACACATCTCTGATGATTTCTTTAGTTCAAATTTTTAGAAATGAATTGTCAGTTAGTCACTTTTTAAAGGCATTTGATACGTATTGCCAAAATGCCCTCTAGAAAAGTTGAACCAGTTTACTTTTACTAGCAGTGTACAAGAGTACTCATCTTGCCACATCCTTGCTTACAATATTACTGTCATTATTTTCAGCCATTGCTAATATGACAGGTAGAAGATGGTAGCTTATTTTTAGTATAATTGTATTTCTTTGATTAGTTGTGAAATGAAATATTTCTTCATTTGTTTATTGCTCATTTGCATTTCATTTCTTTCTTTTCTTTTTTAAAAAATAAATTTCTTACTCATATCCTTTGAGAAGTAGCTTCAATTTTAGAGTCAGACTGTTGGTGACAGTATTTGAATCTTGGCTCTACCGTCACTACTTACCAACTCTGTAACCTTGGGTGTTTACTTAATCTATTGGTGCCTCAGTTTCCTTATCTGTAAAAGTTTTCTGTGTGTCATAGGGCTGTTGAAAGGATCAAATGAATGAACATATATAAAATACTTCGAATAGTCCAGCACAAAGTAATGCACATTATTATAATCGACAGTTAATACTTATTCATTTGTAAAAGGTATTTACATGCTGAAATATTAATCCTTTATCTTATATGATGCAGATCCTTTTCCAACTTTATTTTGTGTTTCAATTAAAGTTTTTAGAAAATCAATTCTCTCATCAAATCTAAACTTTAATTTTTTTCCTTTAAAGTTTCTGCCTTTGGTGTCATTTTTAGGAATGTCTTTTCCACCCAACATTATGTAAATATTCACTTGTATTTTATTATAACATTATCTTTTTTTACATTTATTTTTTTAATACATCTGAAATTTATTTTGTTGCATGATATGCTATTAAGATATAAAGAACCAATTTTCCCAGCAATATTAGTCATATAATCCATCTTTTAAACAGTGCAGTTATCCTAGACTAAATTCTTAGAGATACTTGTGTCCATTTTTAACTTCTTTTATTAATAATCAATCTGGCCATCCATTTGGCACACTTTTACTTAGTGATATTTTATATTTTTTAATTGAATTATGTTTCTTTTTCAGATTATCTGTGTTATTCTCAAGCATTTATTTTTCCAGATGAAGTTTAGAGTAATTTTATCATTTCTTCCCCCACCCACCAAAAAAATCTCTGTTTGTGATTTTTCCAGAAGTATACTAAATTTATAAAATGGTTTGGGATCATATGATTTTTAAACTGTTACATTATATTTTACTTTAAGGATACATTTTAAATTTAATCCACTGTGCTTAGCACATAGTAGGCAGTCAACACAAATTGTTTAATAAGTGTTAAATATGTTAATACTAACTGCTGAAATTTAGGTAGTTTTAATTTTTCTCTACCATAAGCAGTACTTCAGTGAACATATTTAACATATAAATCTTTGAATACCACCATGATTGCTTCTGTGGAATAAATTCCTAGACATCTAAAATATAGTTCAAAGAGTATTTTTAATGATTTTGATATACTGCCAAATCGCTTTCTAGAAAGGATGCACTGATTCATACTCCCTTCAGCAGTTTGAAATCACACTGTTGTGATCAGCTCCACATGTGTCTCCCCATTGTAAGGTGAAATACCAATTTCTAATAAGCTTAAAATTAATATTTCATGGTAAAAGAAACATTTTTACTTTTTAAGTGCTTGTTTATATTTTCTGAGTGTAAAGGAGAGGCACATTAAACTTGTTGAATTTAGAGTAAAATACATGTCTCCTATTCTATAGGATAATAAACCAACCAATGTAGATATAAATCCATATGCTTGGGCAGAGTCACATGTGCAAGAAACCAGATGATGGTAATAATAATAATATTACAGTAAATATTATTTTAAGCTAATGTCTTCAAGTGGCTTTTTTCCCTATTCCAAATTGTATTTCTTCTTTATACTGTGAAATCACTTCTCCCTCTCTTCTGATAAGAGGAAATCCTGTTCACTTAGTTTGAGTGTTTATACAACTTTAGCTCTTTTAATAGTGACAGAGTATTTTCACCATTACCTTGCATGAACAGCCTCACTCCTATGACCAACTGGCTTTAAGTTGCAATTTTTGTTGGAGGAAAAAATTCATTTTTATTTTGTTTTGTCCTTGCATACCTGGGAACTGAGATTTAAACAAGAAAGTAAACTAACATTACAGTTTTGAGTAGTTGGATGGAAAGAAGCTAATAACTAAAGGGCTTTAAGTACCCTGGTTCCTTTAGTCTTTTTTTCTTTAATTAATTTATTTGTTTTTATTTTTGACTGTGTTGGGTCTTCATTGCTGTGCACGGCTTTCTCTAGTTGTGGCGATCAGGGGCTATTCTTCGTTGCGGTGCACGGGCTTCTCATTGTCATGGCTTCTCTTGCTGTGGAGCATGGGCTCTAGGCACGTAGGCTTCAGTAGTTGTGGCACATGGTCTCAGTAGTTGTGTCTCGCAGGCTGTAGAGTGCAGGCTCAGTAGTTGTGGCGCACGGGCTTAGTTGCTCCGTGGCATGTGGGATCTTCCCGGGCCAGGGATCAAACCCGTGTCCCCTGCATTGGCAGGCAGATTCTTAACCACTGTGCCACCAGGGAAGCCCCCTTTAGTTTTTATTGATCTATTTATTTATTTTCATTCTTCCTCTTTATCTCTCTTGATGCAGTACACATTACCACAAAAAGAGAGTAAGGCTCAATCAGTCACGATGGTATAGCTATTACTACTGTATTTTAAAAGTTGAAGTCCTCTTTGCTTAGAAACAAATTCCAATAACTTGAATATCTGTAACCACACTTTTTTTTATATATAAAAGGTTTCTTTGTAGATTGAGTTTTTAGTGTTCTGAAGAATAATACCCCTTAATACTTTCTTATTTTTCTTTTTCTCTCCTTTTCTCTTTCCTACCTTCTCTCCATCTCTCCCACCCACTCTGGTCCCTCCGTTTCCCCCCCCCCCCCCCCCGCCCCTTCCCTTCTTTCCATCAGGGTTAAGTTTAGTTAGTGTTAAAGAGATAACAACAGCCAGCTCTGGAGTCTGAAATGTTCCATCAATAGTGCATTGTTTTCCCCATTTTCAACAGTTGCCTGGGGAGATATAAGTTGCTCTATGCTTGGTCTATAGAATGTAGTCACGGGCTTCAATGATGATCACGAAGAATTCTTCCCTTATTTTCTTCACTTTAACCTCATAGAGACCATATGAAACTCTTACCCTTAGCAAGAGTGCTGAGATTTTAAAATCCAATTTCCTCAACTTTTCCCATATTCCCAGTAACCATCTTTTGAAAAGAGGTTTTAGCCATTTAAAGGCAGGAGTGTAGAGGAAGTAGGTGAAAGATTCTGCTTATAATTATAGCTAACTCTATCAAACATGCATGGATTATGTCTTGAACATTAAGTACAACAGTTTTTTAATCCTGGGATGACTTCCCCTTAACAACCAGCATGTTTCTCTTTCTCTGTTTCAACTCTTGTCTCTACTGTCACCCCTTGCCAGTTTTGGGGGGATTTCTAGTTTATTTTAATATTGACCTTGAATCAATGTAATTCAGAAGGTATTGATCCAGGAGGGGAAAAAATCACATTATGTATTCCAGAACTATACATAAATGACTTGAGATTAACCAAATTATTTTCTGAATATACTGTTTGTATTAGATCTGCAATTGCCTCCATTACTATAATCATATATCATTCATCAGAGAAGTATGCAACTATAGGTTTTTAGTGAGTTCCTTAGGACCATAGCCATTTCCTTTGTCTTTTGTATACGGTGCTCAGTGCTTTGAAGTTTGGATGTCTGTATTCTAGTCCCAATCTTCTTTGGTGCTTTGGAGTTTAGAGAAATGGATTCTAGTCTGAACTCTCTCTGCTACTAATTAACAACAAGTTACTTGCTTAAGCAAGTTGTTTAAGCTTTCTAGACCTCTTTCCTTTTCAGTTGTAACAGTCTTTGGTTCAGTGATGCAAACTATCTAATCTCATCTGGAGAGATTAGGTTTGATAAGTAAAAAATGTCATTACTCTGTTTTATAATGTGTATAATTTCTGTTTGAGTGAGTAGGCTGAAAAGTAATTGGTGTGGACTAGTAAAGTATGAAAAGGGTTTAAGAAGTGTTAGTTAAAAATAGTGAGCTTTTGAGATTTTTAAAAAATGTAAGTTGATGAAGTTGTAACTACTTCTCATATCTTTTCCCTAATGGCAGTAGTCATTTTTGGTTAGATAACCCTTTAAGTTCCATTTAAAAAATTGCTAATAGGCATAATGTTAGCATTAAGTTTAACTTTCATACTTTCACCCTGTGGTTTTTGACTTGGTTGTTTCCTTTTCTTAAAACAGTGATACAGCGTGGCACGGCCTCAATAATTACAGAAATAAAGAGAAGGGGGAAAAGTGTAGAAAATGAGAGACAAAGGGAGGGAGGGAGGGAAGGAGGGAAAAGGGAGGGAGGGAGAGGAGAGGGAGAGAGAGAAAAAGAGAAAGGAATGAACATGAAAGGAATAACAATGAATCGGGTCATTCCTTTCTAAGTATTTTTCTGGTCTTCAAAAGCAATTTTACTTTACTATTTCTTTGATTTTGCAGGGGATAAGTCATCTCCTATTTTTAATTTTAATTATTTAAAATATTTGAGTCATTATGGCACATGTTTAAGCAGAGATTAGGACGTAAGTCTAGTGCTAGATAGGAGAAAATGATAAAAAGCAACCTAAACGTCCATCAACAGAGGAATGGGTAAAGAAGATGTGGTGTATATATATATATATATATATATATATATATATATATATATATATATACAATGGAATATTAGTCATAAAAAGAATGAAATAATGCCATTTGAAGCAACATGGATGGACCTAGAGATTACCATACTAAGTGAAGTTAGTCAGACAAAGACAAATATCATATGACATCACTCATATGTGGAATCTAATTTTAAAAAATGATACAGGGGAACTTATTTACAAAACAGAAAGAGATGCACAGATTTCGAAAACAAACCTATAGTTACCAAAGGGGAAACATGGGTGGAGGGATAAATTAGGAGTTTGAGATTAACATACACACACTTACTATATATAAAATAGATAACTAACAAGGACCTACTGTATAGCACAGGGAACTCTACTCAATATTCTATAATAACCTATATGGGTAAAGAATCTGAAAAAGAATGAATATATGTATATGTATACCTGAAGCACTTTGCTGTACACCTGAAACTAACATGACATTGTAAATCAATAAAAATGTAAGTAAATTAAAAAAATAATAAATTTTTAAATAAACAATAACATTTTAAAAAAAAACAAAAAAAGGGGCTTCCCTGGTGGCGCAGTTGTTGAGAGTCCTCCTGCCGATGCAGGGGACATGGGTTCGTGCCCCGGTCCGGCAAGATCCCACATGCCGCAGAGTGGCTGGGCCCGTGAGCCATGGCCGCTGGGCCTGCGCGTCCGGAGCCTGTGCTCTGCAACGGGAGAGGCCACAACAGTGAGAGGCCCGTGTACCGCAAATAAAGAACAAAAAAACAAAAAAAGGAGAAAACGGTAAAGACATTAATACTAAGTTATCAGTTTTTTCTATTTTAAAATGCGTTCCACATGTGATATTTGTATTGCTGGAAAAGTTAATTTTTAGAGTGAGTTTGAAATACATTGTCATCATTTTACCTGCACAACTGCTAAGAAGACAGAAGGATTGGAAACAAAAGCTACAAACCTGTGAGTTAGTGATAGCATACCTCAGAGTGCCTATATAATCTGATTAGTAGAGATTCTAATGAACTGGAAAAAAAAGGAGTTCCTGACGATGAAAATATTCTGAATAGGGTTTGCAGATTTTCTGATTTTGGGGGTTGACTTTTCTGTAGGACTTTACATGTCTTATAATAGGTAGTTTCCAGGTATGTGCATATACAGTTCAGGATGTTCTGAATGATGAAGAGGCATTGTCTTAGTCCATTGGGCTGCTATAACAAAATAACCATAGATAGTTTATAAATGATAGAAACTTATTTCTCACAGTTCTGGAGGCTAGAAATCTGATATCAGGGTGCTGGCATGGTCAGGTGAGGGCTGTCTTCTGGCTCACAGACTTCTTATATGGTGGAAGGGACTAGGGAGCTCTTTGGGATCTCTTTTATAAGAGCACTAATCACATTCATTAGGGCTCTACCCTCATGACCTAATCACTTCCCAGTGGCCCCACTACTAATACCTTCACCTTTGGGGGTTATGATTTCAACACATGAATTTTGGGGAAGACACAAACATTCAGACTGTAGCAGGCATAGGGAGCTCAGAGAAAGATTCGGCTTTATGATTTAGGTAATTATGGTACAGTGTAATACTGTGAGATGATATCTGCATAGAAGCTGTAATTGTATTGAGTTAAAGATGGGTCAAAATGCATAATCTTCATTATTTATTAAATATACCAAGGGCTTAGAGGCTGTATTAGCAATGACAGGTAATTTAGTCTCTTTCTTTCTTCCTTTCTCTCTTTCTTTCTCATGGTGATTATCTAATAATGCTCAGGGTATATGATATATATATATATATATATATATGTTTATTCAACATATTTGTTATATACTTTAATTTCTTAAAGACTACAGAGTTAAGCACATGTAAACCATAAAACCACAAACTCTTGCAATAAAATTTGGGTAATGCCTGGGTATGACTGTACCCACCAATTAAAATCTCAGGCGTGATGCCACACCATTTGCTCACAAGATTCACTGTTTCCAGAGCAGTAGGGGAAGATGTTGTAAATGACAAGAACTATCTAATAGAATAGGAGGCTAAGCTTATTTGGCAGTGAAAAAGTAACTCAAAGAAGGAAGTTAGACCTAAGGAAAGAGAATAAAATATGAAAGGAGGAGTGTGTTAAAGGAGGAGATTTCAATCAGTGGTGCAGAAATTGAAGAAGAGCCCATATGCTTGGATTGACTACTGACACGTTTCTGTTTTAGGCGAATGTTGAGAATTTATTTCTCTACATTTTGTAGAAGTGCAGAGCTGCACATTGTGAACTGTCCTTTGTGGTTGTCTGAATTATGAAAACATGTTAGGGACATAAAGCTGAATTATGAAAACATGTTAGGGACATAAAGCTCAAATAGTTTGTGTCACAACTACAGTTTAATGATGAAATTATATTTCTTTTGTGCACTGGTGTTCATAGATGTGCACATTCACAGACTAACATGCTACTGTGAATAATTTTCTGTGCAATGTCATTTTCTTCTCCCATTGTTCTTGATAAATAAATCTACACACTATGACATTACGTTTTTGAAGAGTTAAAAAATGGTTGTGTCATATGACCATCGCCAGTTCTGAACATAGTTCACATTAACTGATGTGGGATTTTGTAGCATCTGAAAAAAATAACAAAATGTCATAAAAATGATGGGTGGGGGTTCACAGAAAATGAAAGAAAATTTATATATCAGAACTTAAATTAAAATTTTAATTAAGGATCTCTCCATTCCAGTTATTCCAGCCAGGTGTTCAGCCAGTGATGGCAAACACCGGCTTTGTCCATCATTTCAAAGATGGTTAATAATTTCATTCTTATATTACTTTGCTTTTATTTTAATGTTTCTGAAGTTCTCCTTCTGTGAAAGATGTTCAGCTTCTTGTGACCAGAGGTTAACCTGCATACTTCTTTTGGAATCAGTTATTATTGCCCTCACTCAACCTGGCTTATCTTTGTGTGACCTTTTGAAGAAGTAGCCTTTCCAACAAAGTCCTACTCTTAGCTGTCAGCCTGAGTCTTTGTTAGTGCTCTGTTATCTCTTATGACTCCCCTAGTCTTGACTGATTGGCTCCTCAACTTAAAGCCTGCCATCTGTCTCTACTTTCCCTTTCCTTTCGCCGTTTCTTCCTATGCTATTAATTTGTCATTCTTTCTTTTTGAGCTATAATTGATACATAGCACTGTGTAAGTTTAAGCTGCACATCGTAATGTTTTGGTTTATGTTTAGTGTGGAATGATTACCACAATAAGATTACTTAACATATCATTATTTCTTTTCTGCTAGAAAAATCTGTGTTTCTCTACTGTACAAGTTTTAAAAAGTCTTTAGTATACTTGCTAAAAAGTCTTTAGTATGCTTTAGCATATTTTTTAACATCACACATAAGTGTGATAAAATGAGGAGTCAGAACTGATGAATTTGTGTTTCTTCTCCATTGTTACTTATTTTGGTCATTTTGACTAACCTGGCTTTTGTAATCTATATTTTTAGTAGGTTTAATAATGTATATATCACCAATTAATCAGTAAATCAGCCAATTATTTAATGAATTACTATGTTAAGTACTGTGGTAGACATAAAAGAAGTATAAAATGATTCTCACTTTCAGTAAGCCTGCAATATAAATAAATTCAGGCAGTATTTAATGTTGAATTTCAGAGCATTTACTTGTCTTTCAACAAATATTAGGTGTCTTATAGAATACTAATAATAATTAACTTATAATGAATATTGTCTGTGGGCCAGGCATTGTGCTAAGTGCTTTAAATATATTATAAATTTAATCATTTACATAATTTCTATGAGCTAGGCTTTATTATTACTACCGTTACTATTTTATAATGAAGAAAATAAGGCACAGAGGTCAAGTAACTTGCCTAGGGTCACAGAGTTAGTAGATATTGCAAGAATAATATAAGCCAGGCAGGCTGACTGTTAAACACTGTGCTAGAGAGCCTCCATGTATTATGTGGTAGGATTATAAATACATTTTGAGATTCTGACAGAAAAGTCTAAGTAATTTTGGCATAGTACTTACTATAGTATTAGAGTTTATAATACAGTTTCATTCTTCAGAATATAGTAAATATTGATCATATATACACATATATGTCCCACTGTATTTCTATGTGTGTTTTATATTTATTCATTCCTTGGTGCTTTGGAGCTTGACTTAACAAATGTTTGCTGAGTACTTAACTATGTACCAGGCACCATATGGTCATTAAAGATACATCAGTGAACAAAACAGACATTCCTTCCCTCAAAGAGCTTACATTATAGTGGAAGGAGAAAGGCAATATAAAAAATAAATTATTATGTAGTACAGCAAAAGATAAATACCATGGAGAAAAATAAAATAAGGAAGGGGAATAGGGAGTGCCCAGTGTGGAAATGTGTCCAGGTTTAAGTAGGATGGTCAGAGAAGGTCTTATTGAGATGAAAATCTTTCCTCACAGACTTAAAATAACAGCAAAGGAACCATGCATATACCTAGGAAAGAGTGTTACAGGCAGAGGGAGTGACCAGTGCAGAGACTCTAAAGTTGAAATGTGCCTGGATGTTAAAGCAACTGGAAAGAAACCAGAATGGCTGGAGACAAATGAGTGAAAGGGAAATAATAGGAGATGAAGTCAGAGAAGTAATAGGAACCAGATCATATAGGAACTGGTATATCATTGTGAGGATTTTGGCTTTTACTGTGTGTGGGAGATGGGATGCCACAGGAACATTTTGAGCAGAGGAGTAACATGATTTGTCTTATGTTTTAAAAGGATCATTTAGGTAGTTGCTGGGAATAAATTTTAGGGATACACAAGAGTGGGAGCAGAATGACCACTTAAAAGGCTACTACAATGATCCAGGTGAGAGTTATTGGTGGTTTGGAGTAGCAGTGGAGATGGTGAGAAGTGGTTATATTCTGAATATAGTTTGAGTGAAGAACTAACAGCACTTTCTAATATGTTGGATAAGGAGGATGAGAGAAAGAAAGGAGTCAAGGATGACTCCAGGATTCTGGCCTGAGAAGCTATAAGGATAGAGTTGCCATTAAGTTGGGTGGGAAAGGCTTTGGGAGGAACAGGTTTTAGGAAATATAAGGAACTCAGTTTTGGACATGTTAAATCTGAGATGCATGCTAGATATCCAAATGGAAGTGTGGAATGGGCAGGAGAGAGGAGTGGGCTGGAGATGAAAATTTATGGCTCTATGAGAGTATACAGATGTGAGTATAGTGCTTCTAGATCTCAGTCTATTATTTGTTCTATTTGAAAGGCCTGTTTTCTCATTCTTTGGTTAAGATAGTATGAAAAGATCTATATTATGTTTAATTCTGAGTGGTAAAATATAAATTTATTCTGTTGTCAGTCTTCTGCTCTGCCTGAAGTGCTATACTACACCAAGTATAGTCACATCTAGTCAGGAGAACAAAAACCATGATAAATAGCTACAGTGGATGGGATTTCATTGAGGATCCTTGTTACACAGGTATTGGAAGCTTGAAGAGGAAAAACAAGCTGAGGCAGCCCAGATATAACTGTAGGGAGCAGTTACCAGCCATTAGGTTGGTGGAACAAAATGGAAGAGCATGGGTGACTTGAACTTAGGAACTTGGAAAAGATTGTGACTGGGGCTTGGACCTCTGGGGAGAGGGTGTGCCGTGTGGCTTGTGCTCAGACAACTGAGGGAAACATGGCATGGCTTACGCTCTAATCACTAAGAGGAGTGTGGCCAGCTGGTGTTGGTATCTTTGAGGGGGTTAGGCAGCTGGTATTGGGAGTGCTAAAAGAAGCCATTGCTGGTGGGAATGTAAAATGGTGCAGCCATAAGTGTATTTTGCTGCTGGAGGGATGCTGTCAGGAGCTAGAAAAAGGAAGTCTCTTCTCTCCTCCTCTCACCTTCTAGTTTCCCACTAGTCCCTAGTAGGAAGCCTAGTAGGAAGCCAGCTGGCAAGGGAGCCTGGGAAATATAGTGCCCCAGAATCACAGAGCAGAGTATTAAAGGGTGATGTGAGAGTCAGGAGACAATAAGTAAATAACTGTCACATGTACTGTGAATGTTAAGATATGAATAAAATTTTAAGACCTCATTCCATTGAAATGTTCAGCAAAGTGGGACACTTTATATTTTAAGCCACAGTACTTTGGTTATTTGTTGATAACAAATGGGAGATAATATTTGGTGTTGAAGAGGATAATAACTGATTAGTTTAAAGAATTATTCGGTTTTCAAAATTTTAAGCTACTTTCTGTCTCTAGGCAAGAAATTAGTTCACTCATTCAGCAAATGTTTATTAAGCATTCATCATGTGATAGGTACTATTCTTGCACTTAAAATATATTAGTGAATACAACAAATAATTTTAGTTCTCATAGAGCTTATATTATAGATGGGAGAGACAGATAACAATAAGCATGATAAGTAAGTAAATTATATAGTATATTAGAAGTGTATAAGGGCTTTTGGAAAAAAATATAGAGTACAATAAGGTGAATTGATAATGAAAGGCAGTTGTTTTAAATAGGATGATCAAAGTAGGAGTCATTGAGAACATGACATTTGAGCAGAGACTTGAAGAAGGTAAAGGAGTAAGCCGTAGGAGGGGAAATTGTTATTTTCCATTTTTTTGGGTAATAGCCTGCCTAGCGGATGTGATGTTGTATTTCATTGTGGCTTTGATTTGCATTTGCTTAATGACTGATGATGTTGAACATCTTTACATATATTTATTGGCCATTTGTAGGTCTTTGGAGAAATGTTTATTTAAATCCCTTGCTCAGTTTTTAATTGGGTTTGAAGTTGTTGTTATTGAATTGTAGCAGTTCTCTATGTATTCTGGATATTAATCTCTTATAAGATATGTGATTTGAAAATTTTTTCTCCCTTTCTCTATGTTGTCTTTTCACTCTCCTGATAGTGTCCTTTGATGCACATAAGTTAATTTGATGAAGTCCAATTTATCTATTTTTCTTTTGTTGCCTGTGCTTTTGTGTCATATCCAAGCAGTCATTGCAAATCCAATGTCATGAAGACTTCCCCTATGTCTTCTAAGGGTTTTGAGGTTTTAGCTTTTAAATTTACGTCTTTGATCCATTTTGAGTTAATTTTTATGTATAGTGTAAGGTTAGGGTTCAACACCATTGTTTTGTGTAGATATCCAGTTTTCTCAGCACCATTTGTTGAAAAGACACTGATTTACTTTTTATCTGAACTTTTTATGAATTTAGATATTGGGGAAAAAGAGATTAGAGATTTATTGTTTTTCATAATTGTCTAGTGTTCAACACTCTTCTTGCTATGTCTCTGTTGCCTGCTGTCCTTTGCAAAACATAATAAAAATGCTAGTTAATTGAAGAATTATTTTGTGGCCAATATACGGTTAAAAGAATACTATATTAGCTGTAATGTTTTCTAGGAAAGTTACTTTTATAATGTGCGTAGGCTTTATGTTTGTGTATATATATTACCTTGAAGTGCTAGACAACATTTTTTCTGTACACTAATATCAGTGTTTAGTCCATTGGAAATGTGGCCATTATAACTTTTCCATCCATACTTTTGTGCCTATAAGTTTCTAGTGTTTTTAATCATTCACTTTCATTTTGTGATGTATCTAAGCTGAGGGTGAGATTGAAAGTTGTGTTTCATGGTGATTTCTAATTGCTTGGGATAATTATCTGAGATTAACCTCATACTTCACTGGGATGTTCTCTCTTTTTCTTTTGCCTTGTGCTGTGGTTACACATTACTGACTGTGGTTTGAGAGCCAGCTCTTTTCTTTAAGCCCCAAGGGAGAAAATGTGGTTGCTATCTGTGTCATAACTGTGTGTATGGCTTGGGCTCTCAGGGGCATCATTAGGGATCTCAGTGGAGAGCATGCTGTCTCTTTTAGCCTATCATGAATCTGGCATGGTATGAGGGAGGGTACATTTGGAACATTGTTCTTTCCTCTGCTCTTGTTTTCCTGAATATAGTTCTCATGTTGGGCCCAATAGAAAACTGGAGGTATATTTAGCCTTGATGGTAACAATTCCAAAAAAAAAAAAAAAAAGACAATACAATGTACTTCGAATAAGGAACTTTACTTCTATTCCAGAAACAAAGCAAAACCAAAATCAGAACACACATAGATGCAAAAGGTGCTTCATCAAAATCCATACTATACCTTAAATCCAGTCTGAGGAGGTCGACTGCAGATTCAGATTTCCCTTCTCTACTTATTACACTTGAATAAATTTCACTTGAATGAACTAGTTATTCTAGCAAACTTCTGACTTCTGCACCATCTTTTTAGGAGTTATTGATTATTTAATTTTTGCTGACCCAGTAGGGCCAACCAACTCACTTTGATGAAAGCTTGTAGGTGTATTGATGGTTTTACACTCTGACACCTGTCCTGTGATGTTTGTATTTGGGTTACAAATTTTAGATTTGACCTTATCTGTTAGGTATGGAAAAGAAATGAAAGAACTAGATAGAAATTTATAAATTGTGACACTGATGTGTGTAAGAAATACTTCTATGTTCAATAGTGATTCATTTTGAATACTACATTTACCTAGTATATTTGTATACATCTTAGTGCAGAAAGAAAGAAATTATAATAGGCCAAGGGTTATCAATTAATTTGTTCTCTATGGAAGTTGTTGAACAGCGAAAACATGGGATTTGGACCTGGATTTAAATAATTGTTCTGCAATTTACTTGTAGTATCCTTAAGCCTTTCTCATCAGTTTCTCATCAATAATTGGGGATAATATTACTATAATTGTCATAAACTTTGGAAGGATTAAATGAGGTATTATTTGCATCTCTTTTTCTACTTGAAATAGTTCTCTATAGTACAAAAGGCATTTCTCTGTGTGTGTGATTTGATTTAATTGTATGTAGATAATTTTATAATTCACTCCCTTTTCAGGGATGTCAGAATGCAAGAAGAACCGTAGTCCTTTCTAACCAGTCCCTAGCAGCTGATTAAACACTGTATAGGAGAACTGGGAAATATGAAAGATGGCAAATGAAATCCTGGCAGAGAGAATAGTCTAATCCCAAAAGACATTTTCAACAATAGCCTGGGCCCTATGCCTAGTACTTAGAGGGGCCTGTGGTACGACACTCCTGTCCCTCACTGTACCATTCCCAGAATCTTATTTGTTAATGCTTGGCTTTATTAATAAAGTCTTGACCACTTGTTCAGCACTGCATATGGTTGGTTGTGATTTCAAGCTGCCCTTTGGGCTAAAGTGTAAACAGTAAGTAGATTGTTATGTTCTTCTATTAAGCTTAAAGCTGTGATCTCATGTCTGTACCACATATGTCTGCAACCAGAAATATATCCTTTTCCTGGTCTCATGGAAGAGAAGCAGCACTGTGTCTGAAAAGAATCTGAATTCATTAGTCTAAGAGCTTTCAACTTTTCTTTTTACTGAAACCAAAGAACAAAATAAAGGCATAAAAAGTCATGAGCATCATCAGTAGGATGTCAACATGACACCAAACAGCATAATATATTGTCAAGATGAACGTTTAATCTGGTGACTGAAATTTCTATACATTTGGCATTTTTGCAGAAGACAGAATGCAGGCAATAATCCAACAATCCAGTCACAAAGAGAGCCTCAGTGCAGTGGATTTGAAATAAACACAACAGTTTGTATGAGTGACTGAAAAATACCCATTGATAGAACTGGCTCCTAAATTCTGGCCCAATTGCTAGTGTGCTAGGTTAATCAGCGTCAAATTTTTTGCTTTAATATGTTGATCAGGGGTGCTATTGTTATTGTTTGGTGGTGATTTTTTCTTTTTCTTTATTTTTTAATTAATTTTTTTTTTTTAAATCAGTTTCAACTAGTTGACATTACAGATGTTTCAACTGTTCCCATGGTGTGAATGCTAGCTAAAACCCTGAAGTTCTAAGCTCTCTGGAAGAGGAAATTTATAATAATACCATTTTATACCATACAAACAAGATGCTTTTAGATGTATATTTGTAAATATTTGTTACTTATTCTTCACAGTAGTAATGTCCCCCATTTTCAGATGACGAAACTGTTTAAGTTTGTTTGTTTAAACAACTTGTCAAGGTCACAGAGTCTGGATTCATACCTATAGCCAACTCCATTCTTGGCATCTTCCAGCTATGTCACGCTGCTTCTGCCTCTTTATAACTGATTTTATAAGATAGCTTTTGGCCTCTAAAATATGCAGTATTTCTGAGAAATAATACTAATAATTAATTGCACTCTCTTTTATTTGCATGGTGCTTTATACTTTTCAAATTGATATTACGGCCATTAGTTCATATATTCTACCTGACTACCATTTGAGGTAATCAGGATAAGTATTATTGTCCCTATTTTACAGGTGAGTCAAATAACCCCAGAGAGGATAATGATTTTGCCTAATGTCAAATAACTTATTAGTGACAGAACCTGAGCAAGAGTTAAAGTCTTCTTTCTCCCAATTTAGTGTTCCTGTGAAATCTCTGACTTCCCTAAGGGAGGCCTGACTGCAGGGCAGATCGTTTTTGCAAGTGCAGCTCAGGAAAAGCCCTCCTCAGCTAGGGCAGTAGGTAAAGTTTTTCTTTCTCTGAAAATGCAAGTCTTTAGGCCACCCAATTATTTTCTAGCAAAACTCAATGGGGAAGGGCTTGTCCTGTAAGTCCTGACATTTTTTTCAGGGAAAGAATATGAGCATAGGGTTATTTTTACTGTGTATTGAGCTTTGCTAATTTCTGCTGGAGCCTTTTAGCTCAGGGTCTTGGTCCAGAAGCTGTTAAAACTTCTCTGGTCTAACTGGAATAGAGAAATTTCATGGAGGAGGAAAAGTTAAGTTTGAAAGCAAAATTTTCTTAATAGTTAATTTGTTGGG
Organism: Phocoena phocoena; assembly: GCF_963924675.1. Lineage (NCBI taxonomy): Eukaryota > Metazoa > Chordata > Mammalia > Artiodactyla > Phocoenidae > Phocoena > Phocoena phocoena. The sequence goes on along the minus strand of NC_089226.1, from coordinate 70,763,137 downwards.
TAATGTGGTATGCCAGTAGCACCATATGGTAGGTGTGCTTTCTGACTGTTGGTAGAAATACAAAAAACATTTAATAATTCTTCTTACCATCAAGGAACCCAGGAGAGACAGTGTGGTGATGGAAAAGAACACTGGCTTGGTTAGCAGAAGAGTTGGGTTTTGGTGCTAAGTCTCCCATGACTAGCTGTGGGATTTGGGGCAAATTTCTACCCTTCCTGATCAGTTCCCTCATCTGAAAAGTAAGGAGAAAGAACTAGATAACTTTTAAGGGTAATTTCATCCCTAAACTCTTTCAAATCTTATCTCTTGACCCCATTACAGAAAAATTAAGTGTTAAATTGTCTGGTACTAATAAGTTCAGAGGTAAGCAAGATGCAGAGACTCACTGTTGGGGAGCTGACTTTAATAACTGAATAGTCCTTAAAAATAAAGTTCTAATTGGATTCATGAAAATTATTGGGTGTACCTAGACTAGTACTATGTCAGGGCACAGTTCTTAGCCCTACCACTTACCATTTTTTTAACCGTAGGTAATTTATTTCACCATCCTGAATCTCAGTTTCCATATCTTTAACATAGCAATTACCTCCATTCACTTAAAAACCTTTACTGAGCATTAAGCATTATGCTAGATGCTGAGGCTATAAGGTGGTCTTTTTTCTTTAGGTGCTCAAAGTGTCTCTCTGCCAGGGACATTTGCAATTGAATTTTCTCTAGTAATAGAACCACAGAATCTTAGAGGTAGAAGAAATCTCAGATTTGGATTTGGAGTGTGAGTTTATGAGGGCAGAAACTTTACTTTGTTCACTGCTTTATCCCAAGAATCTACAACTGTGTCAGGCACATACATATACATACTGAATGAATTAATAAAAGAAGAATAGTGAGAAAAATAATAGTTGGGTTACGAAGAGCCTTCCTTACCTGGAACCATGTGTTTACATGTTAGACTGGCAATGTGCCACTGCTTATGGGCATCTCTATGACTAGAGAGGTAAACAGGGATATCCTCTGTGGGCATAATCACACTGACTGCCTCTGCAGTGAAATGTCTGACTGTCATTCCTTGCATATGAATGTTGAAAGAATTTCATGTGTTAGTTCTGAGAAAGGGTGGATTTGTTTGTTGATCTCTGCTCCCCAGGGAGTTGTAGAGCTCTGAAGCAGCAGTTCCCTTTACTTTGTGACATAGAGTTCTTCAGCCATAACAAACTCTAGATAGACTTACCTGCTTTTTAAATTCTTTCTTCCATTTTCAGACCCTAGCTGCCCCCACATCCTCGCCACCATGCACACAGCACATCGCACAGTGTTTCTACATAATCATCCTTTATTTTACTTTCTTCTGCGGAATTATGCTGTGCTGTATGGGGAAATTGCTTTATTTTCAGGGTTCTAGATTTTCTCTGGTTTTCCTTTGGCATTTCCCTGAACAGAGTCATGGGGCTTGTTTTTCATGTGTCTGTGACACCACTGTGGTGTTGTACTGTTACAGAGATTGTTACCCTGTCCAGATCCAGGGAGGAGGAGTAACATGGAGATGGAAAGCAACCAAGAGGGCTTTTTTCATTACTTATTATTTTACTTTCAAGAGGGAGATGTGGAGTTTCCTTAAAAGAGCAGAGAGAAATGAGACCTGTCATTCTTATGCTTCATTGTCTATTTTGCAATCACTATTACCTTTTTTCCCTCTATAACACAAGAGGCTCTTCTTTTTATTTGTTTGTTTTAAGAGGAAACCATATGATACAAAGAAAGGAGCTTTGTTTTAGAGGACCTGGCCTTTAGTCCTGGCTTCTCCACTTCCTAGCTAAATAACTATAGAAAGTTATCTTCTCTGAGCCTTATTTGCAGAGGCTGATTTTGTAGAGATGATAATGCTACTGATTTCACCAAGTTGTTGTATGAGTTAAAAGAAATAATGTACAGGAAAATGCTTCATAAATTATGAATTATGTGCAAACCTACATCTCTTGCCTCCACTTTCTCCATCATCTCTAAGTTATCAAGAATTTCTTGTTGCCTTTTTAAAGTAGAAATATAACTTGTATTTTTCTCCCTGACTTTTGCCATAGCCTAGTCAAGTTTGAAAGATTTGGAAATCAACATTCTGTTCTCCAGTGTTTCCTCGGGATCTTCATCAGGCCATTTCTCTGACACACTGAACAGCTGTTGTGTGTGTCAGTCCAGAGGTGGTTGCATTTCACTGGTTCAAGATTACATGATTCTGGTGTAGAGTTGCAGAGCTTTTGCTAATAATGGTTGCTTGCTCTGACGTATGCTATATAATTTGGTGTATTAATGAGAGGAAGTCAGGATGGATGATTTATAAATCACAGAGACTTTGTGAAAATGGCACAACTGGCACACTCTAATTTTTTTCTAAAGAGAAATGCTTCTCAATTTTCTTTTCTTCATATTTTTCCAGCAGCTTTGTATCTGCTTTTCAGGGATTTTTTTTTTTTCTACTATATGCAGACAAACTTCTTTCCATATCTACTTTATTCAGTGTTTACAGCAGAAGTCACATGTGAGTTTTATAATTTTTTTAAGGTGTGAGAGTTGTTTAATCTTAGAACAACATCTATTGCGTGAAGGTAGTATTTTTAAAGTAGTCAAGGGAATGCTGACTCTGAATTGAAACTGCATGTATTTGGATCCTGACTTGGCTACTTATTGGCTGTGTGACCTTATGACAAGTCACTTAACTTTTTTGCTCCTCAGTTTCCTCTGTAAAATGGGTGTAACATTAGTACCTACATCATTGGTCATTATGAGGATTGAATTTATACGTGTGTGTGTGTATATATATATATATACATATATAGTGTTAGCTGTTATTGTTATTATTACTGAAAACTTCCTACTATTAATGTATATTGGAGCCAGTCAATACATTATGAAGCCCTGGTATGTGCTTAGGATTCTGCCAGTTATCTTGGGGATACATATTATATGACACGATTTCGTCCCCCTCTAGAGGCTTGGTCGAGAGTAACGTAAGGCATATTTGGATGGTACAAATTGCCTGAGGATTTGCTGCAGGGCTCTTACATGGGTTGACTGATTGGGGACATAGAACATAAACAGAACAAGGAACTGACAAATACAAATCTGTCTTGATCAAGGTAAATGAGTGTTACAGAAATAATTGTAGTAGGAATGCAATGGTAGGCTGATATGTTCTTGAAAGGCTTTTGGAGGAGGTAAGATATTAGCTGAGCCTTGAGTGTGGAATCTGGAAATGAGAAGTAGTGTCACCGTGGGGGAGAAGGAGTAGGCAGTGGGAATAGGAACATCATAATGCCATGGAAAGGGTGCAGCCAAACAGATCAGGGTTAAAGCTCTGGTGCTGCCTCTTACTGGCTTTGTAACCTTAGGTAAGTTACTTAATCTCCTAGAGCCTCAGTTTTCTGGACTATAAAATGGGGGTAATGATATTTACTTATTTAGGTTATTGTGGGTCTTAGAGCTAACCCATGTAAAGCAGCTAGCATAGTTCTTGGCACATAGCATTCAGTAAGTGATGTAATTGGGAATAGAGTGTAAAAGTTAAATGTATGGAATTTAAAGTCAGGCAGGACGGGTTTGAGTCTTCTCTACCATTTACTAGCATTATAACCAAAGCCAAGTTACTCTGTGCTTCACTTAGCTCATCTGAAAATGGGGATAAATTAGTAGCTTCATTGTGGAATTTTTTGAAATTTAATGAGGTACTGTGAAGCATAAGTAATGAACGTGGCACATAGTATATGCTCAATACACATTAGCCATTATGTTATTTTTATTAGTATACTATCTCTCTTCTTCCTTCCAGGTATTTCTTTTGTGATTATTCATATTCTTTCATCCTTTCCTCCCCCTCTCTCTTCATTTACCTTCTTTCAACAGCATTTATCAGTGGTGGTTGTAGAGACTGAAAACAGAGACTTAAAGGAATGTGGAGGTAGAAAGTAACTGGTTAGCACCAGTCGGTACCACATGTCCAGCAGAGCACCAAGGACAAGATAAGAAAAGAGCAGCTAAGCACATATAAATACAAATGACAGGAGCATAAACATATATACAATCTTCTGGACGACTCATCCTTCTTAAAGTCACTGAAGATTTTTTTCTTAAGGGAAGTTCAGATCACATTACTCCTTTCATTAAATTCCTTCAATAATTTGCTATTTCCCTAAGGATAAAATCCAAACTACTTTGAATTGCATTTGAAATCCTTTCCAAT